>NW_023425404.1:19353053-20058053 GCF_014108245.1 Pipistrellus kuhlii | reverse complement strand
AAATGAAAATCTTTTTTTCCATATTTACATTTTAAAAAATATATTTTTATTGATTTCAAAGAGGAAGGAGGAAGAAATATCAATGATGAGAGAGAATCACTGATTGGCTGCCTCCTGCATGCTCCCCTTTGGAGCAAGCTCACAACCTGGGACCCGGACATGTGTCCTGATTGTGACCTCCTGGTTTATAGGTCAAAGCTCAACCACTGAGCCATGCCAGCCAGGCAAAATGAAATGAAATATATTTTGAAGATACACACACACACACACACACACATATATCTGAAATCAAGTAGTACCTGTAGAACAACTATTCATCAACCCAACCTACTTTTTGTACCCTTCTCTGAACCCGTGTGCTCCAGGGGAGCATATGTCATTTTCAGCCCCATGGGCAGTGAATCATGATTGGGCCAGTTGGTAGAGATCACATTTTTCTTGCTCATGACTATTTTAGGCAGAGTCAGAGGCAAAGGAACAGTCCCTTTTCCATTGGACTTTGGTGATAGCGAATATGATCACTGGCTGATTGCAGTCATCTTGTGAACTTGAAGCTGACAAGACTGGCAGAGCAGAAAACTGGCAAGAATTTGCATTCTTGTTAACAATCGAACCCTAGAAATGCTTCCTAACTTCTGTGAGGTAATATGGTCCTCATTTGGTTAATTTGAATTGAGCTATTATTTGCAGCCAAAGTATCCTGATATTCTACCACAGGTTTGTATTCTACCAAAAGGTCAAAGAACAATAAAAACAGCAGTCCCTCGTCCTCCTCCCCTTCTGCCTTTCTATCTTCTGGTAGGGAGTGGGGTGGGAGGACCACTTTGAACTCTTAGCTATTTTGCCAGGTGATTTACTTAGATGCTTTTATTTTTTTTTTACTTAGATGCTTTTAAATAACATGCTTATATTGCTATGTTCTTGATTTATCCATAGAAAGAATGCTGACTTTCTACTATGGAAAACGAAAATTAAGCATTTGCACAGTCGTTCTTTTCCCTGCTTGCAAAATAGTTTTACGTTTGATAAAATATATACTATGCTACATTTCTTATACAATTCTCTACCCCTTGGAGTCAAAATTATCCTCCACCCCCTTTCCTTTGCATGTTTCTATCATGTGAGAGGGATATCTGACTGCCCCCAAGCGGTTCCAGATTAGAGAGGGTGCAGGCTGAGCTGAGGGGCATCCCCATCCCCCTATGCACAAATTTCATGCACCAGGCCTCTAGTAAAAGTATAATATGCTAATTACATTGGACATCCTTCTGAAAGAAGCCAGTGCTGGCAGTCAGGGGAAGTAATTATTAACATTTAAAGAGAAATATAAAAGGTTCTAAAATAACATTTGTTTTTTAATATATTTTTATTGATTTCAGAGAGGAAGGGAGGAGAGAAACACCAATAATGAGAGAGATTCATTGATCAGCTGCCTCCTGAACACTGGGGATGGAGCCTATAACCAGGCATGTGCCCTGATCAGGAATTAAACCACGACCTCCATAGGTCAACGCTCAACCACTGAGCCAGGCAACATTTGTATTTTTTATGACAATATTACTAATGCAAAAGATAAAATTTTAAAAAAAAATATTTTATTTTTTTACAGAGAGGAAGGGAGGAGAGAGAGCCAGAAACATTGATGAGAATCATCGACCAGCTGCCTCTTGTACACCTCCTACTGGGGATGTACCTGCAACCCAGGTACATGCTCTTGACCGGAATCGAACCTGGGACCCTTCAGTCTGCAGGCCGACCCTCTCCAGGGGTCTTCAAACTACGGCCCACGGGCCACATGCGGCCCGCAGAGGAGTCTGATCTGGCCCGCCAGGTTTTTTGGGCAGTGAGCGCAGCCGAGGTGTTACAGTAGGAATTAGTAGTTCATATAGTCCGGCCCTCCAGCTCTCTGAGGCACCATGATCTGGCCCCCACTTTAAAGTTTGAGGACCCCTGCATCCACTAAGCCAAACGGGCTAGGGCAAGGTAAAATATTTTAAAAATACTGTTGCAAATAATTTAACCTAAAATATTTTATTATTTTATTTTATTTTTATATATATATTTTGATTTTTTACAGAGAAAGAGAGAGGGATAGAAAGCCAGAAACATCGATCAGCTGCCTCCTGCACACCCCCCACTGGGGATGTGCCCGCAACCAAGGTACATGCCCTTGACTGGAATCAAACCCGAGACCCTTCAGTCCGCATGCCGATGCTCTATTCACTGAGCCAAACCGGTTTCGGCTAAAGTATTTTATTTTTAATTAAGCATAAGAAATAGCAAACCGTTATAGAAATTAACTTTATAATTAAGATTCTTTCGTCATCAGCAAACAAAAATTCCTGTTTAAAATTATGAATAAAACACTATGGAAAAAATTTTATCACAAAATATTATGGTATTTTGAAATAAAAAGCCATTCTCCTATCATACTTTTTTATAGATTCACTTTGAATCTCAAAATGAATTTTACAAAATAATTTCTTTTTCATCAGTATGATGTCACTGTTTAACCTACAATATTTAAGTACAGATGCACATATTTACTAAGCATTTTCATTAAATAGATATCAAATCATTTTATTTCTATTTAGACTCATTAGGATATTTATATTTAAATACTCCAAGGTAACCTTTGTGTATTAGTCAAATTGGAGCTACTCAAATGAAGGTCTCATTTGTTTTGTAAATAATAAAGATTATTTAAAATGTAAAAAAATTGAGCTTAAAAAAACATAGCCTAAACTACCTGTTTTTTAAAGTCACACCAAATCTACTTCTAAAAAATCCTTATCAAAGCTATTTTTTAAAACCCAACATTTACTAACTCAACAGATGGGTTTTAGAAATGAAGAAAGTAATTTTACTTTCAATTCACTGATTATATAGTCAACTGGTGCCTTAAAAAAATAATTTTAGAATATGTGAAGATTGAATTAAACCATTCTCAACATTTTTCCAAGACTGTTTTGCTAACTGGCTTGTTTTTACATATTTAAACATGTTCCCACAGGTAGTACACAAAAATAATTATTTGCAACTATAAAGTCTAACAGGTAAACTCTCAATGTAGTATCACTGCTTTTTCCTTCTCTTGTAAGAGTCGTTACTGTGAGTTCGAACTCGCTGGTACACAGAGGATGCTATTTTCATGTTGTCTTTCTTTGTAAATTTCTTCTCTATTGCTCCTGGTTTCCAAAGTAACAACTGTGCATCTTCTCCTCCAGTCAGCAAAGAATCATCCTGCATATCCCAAAAGAACGAACGGACTGTAGCAGCATGCCCTCCCTGAAGGCTGGTCACGTGGCTCAATCCTGATGTAGTACAGCCCATTAAGTGAATAATTCCTGTGTTTGTTCCTCCAACAATAAATAATTTGTCCATCTTTTCATGATATAGGCCACCAATCAAATAGTCCAAAACACCTCCTTTCATATCAATTACTTCTCTGACATCCTGGACGTTCAAACGTGTAATTGATTCATCAGTATCCAGATGATTAAGATCCCACCAACAAAACCCTTCATCGTGTGTCATGCAGTATATCTGTTTATAATCTTTCCCAGACCAACCAATACAGCTAACTGAAGAAACTGAGTTACAAGTCGTAACCAGCGCATCTTCTTCGTTATCGGCACTAACATCAAATACATTTACCAGGCCATCTGTAGAACCTGAGACTACCATGTTGGGATTGCTGGGATGGAAACATACTTGAGTGATATCATCACTATGTGTTTCTGAGTATGCACCAAGTGGGTCTTTAGTAGTAGACAAATCTTGAGAATTCATTCTTGCATCCCAAAATACCATCAATGCATCATCATCAACTTTTTCTGTACCAGCACAAATGACATGATCATTACAGCTGATATCAAAACTGATAAAAATATTGGAAGCATAACCCTTGAAAAGCTGGACAGGCTTTTCACTGGCTAATCGAGCATCCCAACCTTTTACTGTGCTATCAGTACACGATGAATATACAATGTCATAAGAATTTGCAAATTTAACGCCATTAAGATGTCCAGGATTTCCACCAAATTCTCGTACTATGTTTAACCTTTCTTTATCATATATTCTGATTAACCCATTAGAACATAAAACAGCAACCAAGGTTCCTTTTTCTGCTGGTACAGTCTTGGATGTGTCTATGTCAAGCAGATAAGTAGGCTCTTCAGTTCCTGAAGAACGTTTAACAATGTTCAGATTAGCAAACTGTTCTTCAATCTTCTCCATATCGGGAGTGGCATCTAACGGTAGTAAATATCTGTAATAAAAATATAAAAATTAAAATTAAATCCACAGCTTCTCTAAAATTGTTGATTAAATCAAGAACATTTCCTTCTGAAGGCTGACATAAACAAATACAATCTATTGTAATATTGTAATAATTTTCCTACCATGATGTAACTAAAAATAAGTTACCTCCTTCTAATTCTCTCTTGAACACCAAATCTGCTACATATACTTTATGCCAGTAAGAGAGTTTACAAATATGTACAATTACTGCTGAATATTTGGTTTTTAGCTCAAACCCAACTATTGGTCCTATTCATAATCCTCAGCATTAGTTAGGACCTCCACTTTGGATTCATCTACACCTGGTCCCAGCTGCCTTACACAACTTTAGAACCTAAACATACGTGTGTAGGCAGAAAAATGGTCCCCCCAAAGAGATCCATAACTTAATCCCTGGAACCTGTAACTATGTTAGGTCACATGGCAAAAGGGAATTGAACCTAGCAAGGGTGGCTCAGTCAGCCCATGAACCAAGAGGTTATGGATTCAATTCCTGGGCACATGGCCCAGGTTGTGGGTTCAACCCCATTAGGGGTCGTGCAGGAAGCCGACAACTGATGCTTTTCTCACTGATGTTTTTCTCTCTCTATCCTTTTCCCTTCCTCTCTCTCTAAAATTAAAACAGCTCTAGCTGAAACCAGTTTGGCTCAGTGGATAGAGTGTCGGTCTGTGGACTGAAAGGTCCCAGGTTTGATTCCGGTCAAGGACATATATCTTGGTTGAGGGCACATCCCCTGTGGGGGGTGTGCAGGAGGTAGCTGATAGATGTTTCTATCTCATCCATGTTTCTAACTCTCTATCCCTCTCCCTTCCTCTCTGTAAAAAAAAAAAAAAAAAAAAAAAAAAAAATCAATAAAGTATATATTTTTTAAAAATAAACAGCTCTAGCTGTTTTGGCTTAGTGGATAGAGCATCGGCTCTCAGACTAAAGGGTCCTGGGTTCAATTCCAGTCAAGGAGATATACCTCGGTTGCAGCCTTGAGTGGGGTGCATGTGGGAGGCAATCAATCAATGTGCCTCTCTCATATTGATATTTCTCTCTGTCCTTCCTGTTCCCTTCCACTCTCACTATGAAACAATAGAAAAGTATCCTTGGATGAGGATTAACAACAACAAAATTAATTAAAAAAAATTTTAAAGGAGGAATTGAGGTTGCAGATGGAATTAAGGTTACTAATTGGTCAACTTTAAAAGGGAGAGATTAGTCCTGGCCAGGGTGGCCCAGTTGGTAGGGCTTGTCCTGTGCACCAAAAGGTTGCAGTTAGATTCTGATCAGGGCACATGCCTGGGTTGCCTGCTTGATCCCCAGGAGAGGGTGTGCAGGAGGCAGCTGATCAATGTTTCTCCCTGTCTCTCTCCCTCCCCTCTCTTTAAAACTCAATTAAAAAAAAATTCTCCCTTTAAAAAAATAAATAAAAGGGGGAGATTATTAAAGATTATCTTGGTGAGCCCAATGTAATCAATCATCGTTAAGTCCATGGAGCAAAAAGTAGAAACAGAGGGAGATGTTACTATGGGAGAAAGGCACAGAGAGACATATTGCAAAGGAGGTCAATAAATGGGTAAATGTTAATATGAGATTATTTTTTTTAAACCCACAATTCTTTGCTACTGCTTCCATTTGACCTCTGCATATGGAAAATCAGACTGATGGGGATTTTAAACAATAAGACAGTTTACTGTTGCCTTTAAGCTAATAGTAATTTACAGGACTATGCCTATGAACTGTTATACCCAAGCAGGACAGTAGTACTAGACTCCTTCCCTTCACTTTGTGTCTGGAAAGTGTTTCACATTGAAACAGTCCTGCAAGGCTTCAATTCAAAGGATTCGGTGATTGATGAGGCAGGAGCTCAGACAGAATGGCACAGCAAACTAGCATTTCAGAACTGTAGCAACGTTAACAATCACAATGGTTGTCCATGTGATACACTGTTTAAATGAAAAAAGAGAGAAAAAAATAAACAAGATATCAGAGGTAAGGAGGGTATGTCCCCCAATACTCAAGCTATATAAAGCTTATATTCTTCCACAGATACATTTTAATCTCTTACAGGGAAGCATGAAAACTTCTAGCTTATGTTTAAACACATCAATATGCAAGTGAGTAATATTTAAACTAAAATTTCCAAGGCTATATAGTTAATGCTTAATTTTACATAGTGAATCATTCAAAAATGATGAATACACTTTTACTTCTATGTATAGCCCTCATTTGAGTTTTATTTGCATGATCCACTTCCCAGTGTGCAAGAGAAGCCATAGGCTGTCTTTTCTTCTCACTACACTCTCAGGGGGTAACCTCATTCATATTCATGTTTTCAAGTGCCACCTATATACCAATGACCTCATCTCTCTATTTACAAATCCTATTTACAAATCTCTGCTAGCCATTCATTTCTCCTTGGATGTGCCCCCCTATACGCAAAATAAAGTCATTATTTATGCTTCCCTCTACCCCCCCCCCCCCCCCCCCCACTAAGCCTTCCCTTAACAACACAAATAAAAAAGTAAATTTCTCAATTTTTTCCATTTTGGTAAATTTCCAAATCCCACTTAGGGCTAAAAGTTGCTTAGAGAAGTATTAGTTAGCATTTTAGATCTCAATAGATTAGTGAGAGACAAGGACATGGAGAGTGCCTTTCTTCTATCAACACACACACACACACACACACACACACACAAATTAAAAAGGATGCAAAAAGATATGAACAGAAAAGAGTACTAGATTGGAAGGAGGGGTTGAGGACAAATAGGTGATACCTGAATCAATAAAGAAATTTTTAAAAAAGAAAAGAGTACTAAAGCAGAGTAGAGAGGAGAAAAGAAGAGAAATGAAGATAATCTAAATGAGAGAAGAGAAAGGAGTAAATAAAAAAGAAAGGGGAACTACTGCCACTATCTCCTTAACCAACTGCAGTTCTTACTGTCCCAACACAGAGATGAGACAATGAGAAGAGGTCCAGATAAAGGAAGTTTAGGAAAGTATAAAGCTATGATAGTTTGCTCGGCTAAAAGGAATTTTTCTTCACTAAAATAAATTCCTTGTCCTTAAGAGAATGTAGCAAGCAATCATAACCAATTTAAATATGAACCCAATTGTTCTAAGAATGGAGGCAGAAAAATTATCTCATCTTGACCCACCTAGTGCAGATCAGGACATAGCAGAACCACAAGCAGTGCCCTGGCACTGAGCCACTACTGCTGCTGTGGTTCTTACTGGGTACATAATTGCCATGTCTGAATATAATACAGGTGTGAGATGTTAGAAAGATACCCCAAAACAAACACCTTAGGATTACCTTCAAGAGGGTGAGAATGCAGTATTAAATTCCCGGTGAACTGCCTTCTTGCAATACACTAGACTTTTATCTGAATAACTGGCCTTATATAATTAAAAGTTGATTACCTAATAACAAGTTCCTAAATATAATTATGAGTTCCTCTTGTGGCTTTGGCCTTAAAAAAGATTTGCTATTTTTTTTAAAATCAAAATGTTATTTTACTTCCTATTAAAATAAACCCAGTAAAATATTCTTTCTGCATATAAAGTACATCCTAAACACATCTAGCTGCAAGTAGGTATTGCTCTTATTGCTGAACTGGCTAAGTTTGAATATGAAATCTGAAGGACAGCCTAGCTTAAACAATTCCATAATGAATAAGGAAGTAGCTTTCCCCCTACATAAACAAGGGACACAAAAAGTATTAAAAGAAAATAACATACACTTTACACCTATTTAGAAACTACTGATTACAAAAGGCACAATACTAAAAGACTTCTACATATCTATATAATAAAAGCATAATATGCAAATCAAATGAACAGCAAAACGACCATCCAGACAACCACACTATGACACACACTGGCACCAGGCCAGCCCAGGCAGATGGATGTGACTGGCTGGAGGGCCCTGCCATTGCCCCATGAGGGCCCCACAGAGGGAGGCCCAGGTCACCCTCCGCAGGGAGCTCCACAAAACTGGGAACCGGATTGTGTGGCAGCGGACATGGGCAGCACCAGGCCAGTGCTGATGTGGGTAGGGGCTGGGGCTGCGAAGCTGGCAGCCGGGGGAAGGAAGGCCTACCCTTGCATGAATTTCGTGCATTGGGCCTCTAGTTATTTTATAAAATCAGAAATGAGCAGTATTCTTAGAAATAGGTATATTTCTATTTCTCAGGCATGAATGTTCAACTATTGAGACAATTTATTAGACTTGGGCCAAAAAACTAATTCCCCACAGCTAAAACTTAATATTGCCCATTGACAATAAAACTAGCTATGACTGTGAAAGGCAGAGGTCCAGCAAATGTCCCAAACGTAGGGAGATAGTTAATGGGAAAAGACATTCAGGGATGGGCTCTAATAACTTCACAATCTGCTCTTATAATTCAACTATAATAATGCTACCACATCTATCAAATTGGGCTAGGATAATTAAGCTTCACAGAGAAGAAAATAACCATAATTGGAGTTCAATAAATGCTAGGCTATATGCTAGAAACTTATACTTAATTTTTTTTATCCTAATCATTTAACCCTGTGAGATAGGTATTATTATCCCCATTTTAGAGAAAATATTGCAGTTCAGAGAAACTAGGTAACTTGCCAGTGATTTCATAACTACTAATGGGAGGACCCAAGCTGTAACTTCAAAACCCGTGAAGCTGTGTCCATTCCAATACCATGCTATTGCTCTTCTATCTAAGTACTATATAAAGTATTAGTATCAACTTTAATTAAGGTATATGCATACTAGGCTTTGAGAGGAGGGATTATATGTTAATTTTACATATAAGCAGAGAAGAGAGCAGGATGATTGGAAAAACAAACACCAACCTAGAAAAATGTTTCCATAAGCAACCATCACTCTATTTTCTTGTGCCCCACTTTTCTTTCTTTTAAACTTTTTATTACAGAGTTTGTATGGAGCAGAGAATAGTAAAAGAAACCTCCGTGCTTCCATCACCCTATATAAACAATTGTATTCTGAAAGACAGGAAGTCAGTTAAACATCCCATTTTAAAAAATATATTTTTTATTGATTTCAGAGAGGATGGGGGAGGGGCAGGAGAGAGAGAGAAAGATAGAGAAAGAGAAACATCTATGATCGGTTGCCTCCTGCACACCCGCTACTGGGGATCGAGCCTGAAACCTGGGCTTGTGCCCTTGACCACAATCGAACTCGGGACCCTTCAGTCTGTAGGCGGACTGACTCAAACCAGCTAAGGCTATATTACTTTTTTTTTTTTTTTTTTAAAGGACACTTAAGAAACTCTAGTGGACAGTGTGATGAAACCCCTCCAATTCATTTCAAAACCCCCTTTTTCCCTCTCTTTGTGGCATCGACAAAATTTTAGGATTTTGACCCCAGTTCCTAGGGCAGATGCTGATTAGCCAAAACCAATCACAGTAATTCCATCTTTTGTAACCAGTAATTTGGTTTAGAAACCTTACACTTTTGCTAATCATGTATATATTCCCTTCCCAACTACAATTTGTTCAGATGTAGAACACTAATTCTAAAGTGGACCCAATCCAACTGATGGAAAGAACTTTTATCCTATGGTTCTGAGATTCCACAATTTCTGACTATTTAAGTCAATTTGCAGCACAGTTTTTGTTAATGCAATCAGAATCACCCTAACTAATTAAGGATAATCAAATAAAGTCCTTGAGTATATAATCAAGTACTGACTTAATAAGAGGCTTTTACAAAGAAAAATTTAGAGAGCATACTTTAAAAAGTCAAATTTTATTCACATTAAAGGGGGATTTTAATCTTTTGTTTCCTTTAGAACTTATATCCTCTCCTCCCCATTTTTTCAGTTGTTTTTGTTCCAAAGTAAAAGAAAAATAATACACCAAGGAATTCTCAGAAGACTATAAAAATCTATGCTCTGTAATAATTGTAGAATTTCCTGATTCTAAAGACATCATCATCATCAACAACAACAAAACCACTGAAATGATACAATACTTTAAAACTTAATCTGAAACTTCATCTAGTAAGTTTCTGGATATTTTAAAAATGCATTTATAGTTTTATTTTTTTAAATACATTTATTGATTTTTTACAGAGAGAAAGGGAGAGGGATAGAGAGTTAGAAACATCATCAATGAGAAACACCAATCAGCTGCCTCTTGCACACCCCCTACTGGGGATGTGCCCACAACCAAGCTACATGCCCTTGCTGGAATTGAACCTGAGACCCTTCAGTCCACAGGCCGACGCTCTATCCACTGAACTAAACTGGTTAGGGCCCATTTATAGTTTTAAAAATCGAAAAGTCACATGGTTCAAAGTTCAAAAGGTTTTAAAAACAATTTCTTGGAACATTTCTGTTCTCAAGTACTTTTCCTCTCACAGGAGTCAACAAACGAATGCTTTTCGAGACTGTCAAATTGGAAGCAATGCACTTAAGTATTTTCAGCTTATCAAAAAAATTGCCAATTTAGTACAATAAAAAACGCAATAGGGCCCTGACCTGTGTGGATCAGTTGGCTGGCTGTCATCTCATGTACTAAAAGTTTGCCTGTTCAATTCCAGGTTAGGATATATGCCTGGGTTTCGGGTTGCAGGCTTGATCCCCATTAGGGGGAGTGCAGGAAGCAGCTAATTAGTGTCTTGCTCTCACAGCAATGCTTCTCTCTGACTCTCCCTCCTCTCTCTAAAAAAGTCAACTAAAAAATCTTCAAAAAATAAAAAAGGCAATAGGTTAAAGAAAACCCCCAATTTCAATCCCTTGTTCTACCACAGACTAGCAAAGTCATCATTGTACAAATTGCCTAACCTCCCTAAGCCTGTTTTCTCATCTTTAAAGTGGGAATAAAAGTTAACACGATACTGAGTGCTTATTTTGACAAAATACTATGTGCTGAATGGGTGATGTGGGTGAAAAACTTATTTGCTGTCAAGATGGGAGGTAGACCAGTAAACAATTATAATATAGCGTGACAGATACAAGGACAGAGGTAATCAGAGTATGATACAGAAATACAGAACAGAATTATGTAGAGGGCATAATTCTTGGCATAAAGAAAGTAAGCAACAACTATTTACTTCCTTTCTAATGAGTTCTCAGTCAATTTGCCTTATTTTATTTAATTTCGTATTTCTATTCTTAAAACTACAGTTCTTGCCTGGCCGATATGGCTCAGTGGTTGAGCATGGACCTATAAACCAGGAGGTCACAGTTCGATTCCCAGTCAGGGCACATGCCCAGGTTGCGGGTAGATCCCCAGTGTGAGGTATGCAGGAGGCAGCTGATCGATGATTATCTTTCATCATTGGTATTTCTCTCTCTCCCATTCTCTTCCTCTCTGAAATCAATAAAAGCATTTTAAAAATTAGGGATAGACTAAGTTACTGGTATAAGAAGCATATTTCTGACATTTTTAAAAAGGGGAGTAGCAGAGCACCTGGAAGCAGTAGCTACTAATGTCTAATGTCATGTGCTAGTGGCAAAGTTAGTGGCAAATTTGAAAAATCTAATGGTAACCAGTAAAGCTCCATACTGAATATTAAAGAAGCTTATTATTTATCAAGCATATCTAAAGTCAGCTTATCGGAAGTGAAACTGCATGGGTAAAACTTAGGAATCTGGCCGAAACCGGTTTGGCTCAATGGATAGAGCGTCGGACTGCGGGCTGAAAGGTCCCAGGTTCGATTACGGTCAAGGGAATGTACCTTGGTTGAGGGTACATACCCAGTAGGGGGTGTGCAAGAGGCAGCTGATAGATGTTTCTCTCTCATTGATGTTTCTAACTCTCTATCCCTCTGTCTTCCTCTCTGTAAAAAATTAATAAAATATATTAAAAAAACAAACAAACAAACAAACAAAAAACTTAGGAATCTGGTTATCAGTATTTCAGGGGAGAATGAAAAAGGAACAGTCACTCATATGCATTACCAGTATGTCCTCAAAGAAGCACCACCTTGGCATTAAAACCATGTACTAGCTTAACTTCAGCAAAACTTGTCTCAGAAAACTTCTATATTAAAAATTCAGATAAATTTTTGTGTGTTTTAAATTAACCAGAATTGGCTTTTAAACAATTTACAAAAAAACAAAAACAAAAAAACCCCACAAACCACTTGTTTTTAATTTGGGGAAAAGTGCTGAATATCTAGTGGAAGGTATGCTAACCTGACATCTGCTACAACTTCAAATGTAATTTTAAATATTATATTCACTAATGACTGAGTCTTAATGTGTTTGTAATTTAATCCTGTTTAGTGAGTCTGAATATGCTCTTCTTATTCAGATGAATGTTCAAGAAACTGGTTGCAGCAGCAACATATGGCATCTCATGCATTAAATACACTAAAATTCTTACAAAAAGCACAGTTTTCAAAGTGCAGGAACCTGTTACCAAGGAAAATGACACATCTTTTTATATGGTATTATCTTCCCTACAAAACTCACCCTTTATTTTTTATTTTAAAATATGTATTTTTATTGATTTCAAAAAGAAAGGGAATGGGAGAGAGAAATAAAAACATCAATGAGAGAGAATCATTGATTGGCTGCTTCCTGTATGCCTCCTACTGGGGTTCGAACACGAAAACGGGACAAGTGCCCTGACCAGGAATTGAACCGTGACCTTCAGGTTCATAGGTTGCTGCTCAACCAATGAGCCACGCTGACTGGACACAAACTCACCCGTTAAATTAAGTCTAAGAATACCCAGCTTCTTTCAACAAGAAAAATGATCTGCCTTTGCCTTTCCATAACAACCAGCTGGTTAAGCAAACACAGAGAAGCCACACTTCCCCAGTCACCAGATGCTTAATTTCAAAGTCAGTAACAATGGGGAATAATCCAATTCTTGAATTGGTAATGTTTACTACTAATTCTTTTTCTAATTCTTAGGAGACCCTTTTGAAAATTAAGCAAATGCTCTCTTTAATAACTGCAAAAAGAAAAGAGGTGGAGAATAAAAAAAAACCATGGCCTGCCCTAGCCAGATTGGCTCAGTGGATAGAGCAACAGCCTGAGAACCAAAGGATCACAGGTTCGATTCTAGTCAAGTATGTAGAGAGCACAATTCTTGGCATAGAGAAAATAAGCAACAAATATTAACTTCCTTTCTACCTGTTGTAGGCTCCTCCTTATCCAGGGGCCGGGTTGGGACACACACAGAAGGCAACCAATCGATGTGTTTCTCTCACATCACTATTTCTCTGTCATTCCCTCTCTCTGAAAATCAATGGAAAAATATTTTTAGGTGAGGATTAAAAAAAACAAACCAAAAGAACCATGGCCTATAACAGAATAATGGAGCATTATGTAAGAAACAATCCATTGAATACTATGTTATAGTTAGAAATTGGTAAGTAATGTCAACATTAAATTTACTCAAAATTCCTAAAGATGTACCTTATGCAATAATTCAACAAGTCTCAAAGGGCTGATGTAATAGGCCTAAAAAAAACCACACTAGATTGTGAGCAAAGAACAAAAGCAAAATCCCTGCCCTCAAGGAGGGCGGTGGGAGGAAAGATAATGAATAGTCAGTGATTTGTGTTATAGTGAAAGTAATGAGAAGAGGTTTGTGCAAATTTTTAGGCCAGAGTTATAAGAGTGGGAAGAAGTTGATGGATTCAGGCCACAACTCTGAAAGAGAAATAAACTGAATTTTCTGATTAGACTGCAAGTGGGGTATAAGAAAAAGTGTCAAAGATGATCTTTAAGTTTCTGGCCTGAGAAACAAGGCAAATATACCATAGGCATATTACTTTTAGAATACTTACAAGCTTTTAAGATAAATGCAAGAGGATTAATTAGATAGACAATTATCCAATTATTTAAATAGTCTTTGATATACCATGTTATGTTAATAATACATTGAACTTCTACACTGCAATAAAACATACTACTGGTACATGCAACAATATGGATGAATCTTACTTAGAACTGTTTGGTGACAGAAGCCTGAAACAAAAGAGTACTACATGATTTTATTTATACAAAGTTAAAGAAGAGGCAAAATAAATCTATAATGATAGAAATCAGAATTCTGGTTATCTTTTTTGGAGGAATATGGACTGGGAGAGAGAACTGTGGATGGTGATTATGCACAAATATCTAAATTTCCAAAAACAAACAAACAAAAACCAAAACAAAACCATCATGGAGGAGAATGAGGCTCTGTCTTAATATGATTCTCACACTGTGTAAAAAGCATCAACAGCTTACTATTGGAAGAGGAAGAAGAGCAGGATGAAAAACACCTCTATTTGGCACAGACAAGGAGGGCCTGCTCAAAGTTGACAGTGGAGGAGAAACAATGAAAATCCTTCAACATCCCAGGCCCAATATAAGCACAAGATATTGACAGCCCACTGCTGAGGAATTTCAAGTCTATAGTGTACAGAAGGTAACTATAGCAACAACTAAACCAAAATCAGCTCCCTTAGTGATTATACTGTTCCATATCCAACATCAACAGTCTGTCAAAGGCAGAGAGGTGGCCATTTCCAGGAGTAAATATTATTTACCTCAGTCTCTACTATTATTCTACACCTAATATCCAGAATTCAGTTTTAAAAAAGACACGCACGCACGCACGCGCGGACAAACAAGAAAAACACAACTGTCAAAATGAGTCAATGAACACAAAAGACCCAGAGATAACTGAAATGGACTTTAAATAGATAAACAATATATGATAGACATGCAGATAAGGGAATATAATTTGCCATAAAAAGGAATAAAGTCAAAGGCAGGGCTGGGGCAATATCTATAATAGTGTCAACAAAAGAAAAATAAAAAAAGGAAATTAAATACTATTACATACTACAACATGGATGAAACATGAATTTTGTGTGTGAAAGCCACCACCCTTATGAACCCTTGGCAGACGATCGCCTACAGCACTTGGAAGTCTCCATTGCACTGTAGCCCAGTGCAATCTTGAACAACAAGGAATCGGATATAACTTCATTTTCATCATGCTGATTTTTTAAAAAAATATATTTTATTGATTTTTTACAGTGAGGAAGAGAGAGGGATAGAGTTAGAAACATCGATGAGAGAAAAACATCAGCTGCCTCTTGCACACCCCCTACTGGGGATGTGCCCGCAACCAAGGTACATGCCCTTGACCGGAATCGAACCCAGGACCTTTCAGTCCGCAGTCCGACGCTCTATCTATTGAGTCAAACCGGTTTCGGCCATCATGCTGATTTTTAAAAAGATATTTTTATTGATTTTAGGGGAGAGGGAGAGACAGAAAGATCGGCTGCCTCCTACACGCCCCCTGCTGGGGATGGAGCCCAAACCCTGGGCATGTACTCTAACTTGGAATCAAATTGGCCACATCTTAATTCATGAATTGCCACTCAACCATTAAGCAACACCGGCTGGAAATTACAACCATTTTTAACTTACACTAAAACTTAGAATATACAAAAGGAACCCTAACCTGTTTGGCTCAGAGGATAGAGTGTCGGCCATCGGACTAAAAGGTCCCAGGTTCGATTCTGGTCAAGGGCATATACCTTGGTTGCAGGCACATCCCCAGTAGGGGATGTACAGGAGACAGCTGATCGATGTTTCTCTCTCATCAATGTTTCTAACCATCTATCCCTGTTCCTTCCTCCCTGTAAAAAAAAAAAAAAAAAAAAAAAAAAAAGAATATATGAAAGGAGGCAGCAGTTCAGAAATGAAGAGGGTATTAAATTAACACAATTTTTAGTAGAGGTTCCCATGGTGACAGTTTTTTTTTCCCCCGAGAAAAACTTCACCTGCTTTATTTTTAGTAATACATTTCTGTAGGGGGGAAAAATCCTTAAAAAATAATTGACTGTCTAAGACAAAAATAGTAATCACATATTGAGGGGTTATTAAAAGTAAAATATATGACAGAAATAGAGGATGAGAGGGAGGAAATAGAAAATGTTGCAAGGTTCTTACAACATAAATGACATCATCTTATTTGAAGGTAGACTCTGACAAGTTAAAGAAGTATATTGTAACCTCTCTGAAGAACAAAATGCATGTGTGTGTTTTTTCTCACCTGAGAATATGCTTTATTGATTTGAGAGAGGAGAAAGAGAAATATCGATGTGAGAAACACCAATCAGTTGAGGACAGAACCTACAACCTAGGGTTTTTATTTTATGACTTTTTTAGATGAAAAAATTAAGGATTAGAAAAATAGATATTTCTAGGTTAAGAAATACCTATTTAGAAAATGGGTATACAGTCAGACTGCTAGAGTTAAAACACTGGCTTTGATAGCTATGTTTCAGCTTTCTATTCTTTTTCTTAAATATATTTTTATCGATTTGTATTTGCTTGTTTTTGTTCTGTTAACCCTCACCTGAGGATATTTATCCATTGATTTTTGCTTTTAGAGAGAGGAGGGGGAGAAACAGAGACAGAGAAACATCGATTGGTTGCCTCTCTCACAAACCCTGACCAGGGTGAGGATGGAGCCTGCAACCAAGGTACATATGTGCACTTGACTGGAATTGTTTTGTATATTAAACCTTTATCAGATGTATCATTGCCAAATATGTTCTCTTATACAGTGAGGCTCCTTTATGTTTTGTTATGTTTTGATGTACTCCCATTTGTTTACTTTCTCCTTAGTTTCCTTTGCCCTAGGACAGTGGTTGGCAAACTCATTAGTCAATAGAGCCAAAAATCAACAGTACAATGATTGAAATTTCTTTTGAGAACCAATTTTTAAAACTTAAACTTATTCTAATGCCATTTCTTCAAAATAGACTCGCCCAGGCCATGGTATTTTGTGGAAGAGCCACACTCAAGGGGCCAAAGAGCCACATGTGGCTCTCGAGCCAGTTTGCCAACCACAGCCCTAAATGCATCCACAAACATATTGCTGAGAGATGCCTGAGGTTTTGCTGCCTATGATTTCTTCTAGGATTCTTATGGTTTCCCGACTTACATTTAAGTCTTTTACCCATGTTGAGTTTATTTTTGTGTATGGTGTAAGATGGTGGTCTAGTTTCATTTTTTTTTTTTTTGCATGTATCTGTCCAATTTTCCCAATACCATTTATTGAAAAGACTGTCATTTTTTAAATGTTACATACAATAAACTTTAAT
Organism: Pipistrellus kuhlii; assembly: GCF_014108245.1. Classification (NCBI taxonomy): domain Eukaryota; kingdom Metazoa; phylum Chordata; class Mammalia; order Chiroptera; family Vespertilionidae; genus Pipistrellus; species Pipistrellus kuhlii. The sequence goes on along the minus strand of NW_023425404.1, from coordinate 20,040,669 downwards.
ATTTTTAAGAAAAATGATTTTAAATCTATTACATGCAATAAATATTAATATTTCAGGAAAAAATATTTTAAATGTATTACAAAAACTGTACTAACATATCACAAAAGTTGTAGAAAATATTAAAAATCTGCAAATAACAGGATGAAGAGATTGTCTTGACTCCATTGTATGTTCTTGCCTCTTTGTCAAATATTAATTGAGCATAATGGCTTGGGTTGATTTCTGGGATCTCTGTTCTGTTCCATTGACCTAAATGCCTATTCTTGTGCCAGTACCAGGCTGTTCTGATTACGGTAGCTTTGTAGTATAACTTGAAATCTGGTATTGTAATTCCTCCAACTTTATTTTTCTTTTTCAAGATGGCTGCAGCTATTTTTTTTTTTTTATTCCATATAAATTTTTGGAGTATTTGTTCTAGATCTGAAATAGGCTGTTGGTATTTTAATACGAATTGCATTGAATCTGTAGATTGCCTTGGGTAGTATGGACATTTTAATTATGTTAATTCTGATCCTACCAACCCATTAGCTTCCCATTCTTTATTGATTTCAGAGAGGAAGGGAGAGGGAGAGAGAGAGAGAAACATCAATGATGAGAGAACCACTGATTGGCTGCCTCCTGCACACCCCACACTGGGAAACAAACCCGCAACCCAGGCATATGCCCCTGACTGGAATTGAACCCAGGACCCTTCAGTCCACATGCTGATGCTCTATCCACTAAGCCAAACAGGCCAGGGCAGCTTCCTATTCTTTTTTTTCTTTTCTTTTTAAATATATTTTTTATTGATTTTTTCACAGAGAGGAAGGGAGAGAGATAGAGAGCTAGAAACATTGATGAGAGAGAAACATCGACCAGCTGCCTCCTGCACACCCACTACCGGGGATGTGCCCGCAACCAACATACATGCCCTTGACCGGAATCGAACCTGGGACCTTTCAGTCTGCAGACTGACGCTCTACCGCTGAGCCAAACTGGTTTCGGCACAGCTTCCCATTCTTAAAGCAGGGATAACAGTTCCAACCTCACAGAGTTGTTAAAATGAATAAATTAATTACTACATGTTAAATGCTCAGAATGATCACACACACAGACAAGTGTCAGCACAGAGAATTTCAAAGAAATACATAAACATCCTATATAATAAAAGCCTATTATGCTAAGTGTCTGACTGTTTAATAAATTCAACCAGTCACTATGACGCGCACTGACCACCTGGGAGCAGACACTCCAACGGGTAGATTAGTTTGCTGCTGGGGCCCCGCTAATGGCAATTGGGCGGAGCAAGCTGGAATCTCCCTGGATCCCTCCGGACCCTGATCATGCACTCGTAGGGTCCCCTCAGGGGATGTCGGAGAGCCAGTTTTGGCCAGATCCCCACAGGCTAGGGACCCCAGCAGTGGACGAATCTGTGCACCAGGCCTCTAGTTAAATAATAAACTTGTAGAATATACTATTAAGTATAAAATCTAAGTATATCCATAATGCACCTATATACCCCATACTGTTAACCATAACAGAGAAATAAATAAACACTAAAGGCCTGGTGCACAAAATTTGTGCACTCGGGGGGAGGGGATTCCCTTTGCACGGCCTCTGACCTCTCGCAGTCCAGGAACCCTCCGGACTACTCCTACCACTGCCACTGCACTAGCCAGCTGTGAGCCCAGCTTCTGGCTGAGCACTGCTCTCCCTGTGGGAGTGAACTAACCATTAGGGGGCAGCTCCTGCATTGAGTGTCTACCCCCTGGTGGTCAGTGCACATCATAGCTGTTCTGCCCTTCAGTAGATTTGCATATTAGCCTTTTATTATATAGGATTATATTGTCACCAAACATAAAGATGCTTTAACGTATAATTCCATTCCCATTGTTAACCAGACACTGAAATAAGATTAAGGACAAAATGAGGCTTCCTGACATTGGACAGCTTATAAAAATGTCAACATATCTCTTATATAATAAGGCAATATTTTATATTTTTAAATTTGATAGTTGGACACTTTCTCTTACATTTTGAAGTAGATTTACTACTTAATACTCCAAATTAGGTGAATATCCAAAAGGGGTCTGCTGAAATAGAAATCAAAACAGTAAGAAAACCCTTAAACAGAAATTTTTGTAGCTTTATACTCATGTAAAGATACAGTAGGACACACCAGCTCTTTTAACCACTTTATGCCACATTGTGGGAAGATAAGAATCTAGTTAAGTTCTATACTCATTTCCTTTCTTCTGATCACAGTGATAGATCCTGACATTAGAGAATAACCAAGAAAAGTCATAATTTTTTAAACATCTTGCAAAAGATATTAAGAGAAATTTTTTTTTCACATTTTATAGAGCTGATGTAAAGGATAAAAAAAAAAACCTAGAAATAACATACTGTTGATTGTAGCTGTACTAAACATATGAAAATGCTTAGACTTAAACTGCCTAGCCCTTGGCACTGATTACTACTGCCATCTAGCAACAGGTCCAAAAATTAGAGAACACAAAAAAATCATCCAAGACTACGAAGTCTCTAAATAGAAAGATGCTTTAACTTAGTAATTATTAAAGCTTCTGCTAGTCACCACAAATTAAATTACATTTTGCTTAGTTGTTCTTTTCCTTTCTTTCTCTACGTGAACTCATATATTACCTCTATGTCAACTCAAAGATTTTACCAACTCTGATCTTTCTCCAAAATTACAATCCCCTATTTCTGTTTCCCTAGATCCCTACCTTTGAACATATTGCCAAATCTTCAAATTAAATAAGCCCAAAACATAACTCAAATATCTATATTCTTCATTTCTTTTAACTACACAAATATTCTGTCATCTAGACTCAAAATCTCAGAATCATTTATTATTAAAGGGAGGCAAAAAACAAGATTCAATTAAGCTAATAAATCCCACCTTGAAAATCACCCTTCACATCTCTCTCCTCACTGTTTGCTCTGCCATTATTCTCCAGTTTCTCATTACCTCTCATCTGCAATTATAGTAGTCTCCTACATGTCTGACACAGAGCAAAACAGGAAGCATTTCATCTAAAATCTGATTCCTGGACAATGATGGGAAGTATATGAGAAAGTCTTATTTCCGAAGGAAAAATAACATATAAAAAAGTTTTTGTTCTTAGAAACTACCTTCATGTTGTAAAAAATGCTAACATTTGCATAACATTAAATGGAAAACAAAAGCAAAAACATGATTTCACAAATAGTTCTTAAGTATGAAATGTTTAATTTTTATAAAGTATATTCATTCTTTTGTTGTTTCTGCACATGCTGCAGATATTTGAAATGTGAATTACACATTTTATTGCAAACCCAGACTTTTCAATGTATTTTTTATAATTTTAAAAATGATTTTTTATTGATTTTTAGAGAGGAAGGGAGCAGGAAAGAAATATCACTGTGAGTGTGAAATACCCATTAGCTGCCCCTTGCATACCCTCTACTAGGCAATCAGCTTACATTCGAGTATGTGCCCTGACTAGGAATCCAAGTGGCTACCTTTTGGTGCAGGGGATGCCACACAATCGAGTCACACCAGCCAGGGCCAGACTATTCATTATTTCCCTGAATAGAAGTACAAAAAGCATTGCTATTCTCTCCAAGATTTTTCTTAGCCCAGCCTAGTTTCTACTTTCCTTGAATGTCAAAATATTGTGTTATTCATACAGTAATAATATACTAAGTGTATTGAAGTATTTTTATCTAGTTATGTTTTACATACTTATATTTGTTTATCCCCACTGTATACACTTCTTAAGGACAGAAGCCATGTTCTCCAATTCTCTACAACCAATCTATTACTGGCCTACCTTATGAAATCCTACTTCCTGTGAGGAATGTAAACATACAAAACAAACTCAATAGAGGAAGACAAAAAGGCAAAGATAAGGAATTACACAGATATGTACAATAATGTCAAAAACAGAACACACACACACACCACCCCCTGCAAGCCTTAGAAGCAAAAGTCCCTTTTCTGGAGCTTCAATAAACACCTGCTGGTTTGAATGTAATTTAATAGCTACTTCTATATATCCATATTCCAGAAATATGTTCAAAATGGTCTTCCTTCACAAAATACTTTATAAAATCAAATTATCTAAAATTTCCTGCAAATAATGCAGTTAATACTATGTGCCTTATATGATATAAACCATGTTTTTGATGTTAAAAAAACACACACACACATCCACATTTTAAATCATTTAAGATTTAAAAAAATAACCCAATGATTCATAAATTGTATTCTTTGTATTTTTAGAATGGCTCAGGGGATTTGTGTGACTCTAAACCTCCTTTTTTAGTTCCTAAAAAAAACCCTTCACTTTATTTTTTACAATCTCAGAGAAAAGGAGGAAAAGTATGGAGAAAATAAAATAGCTTCATAAAAATAATTCAGTTTTACATTAAATGCAAATTAATGATAGGCTAATAATATCACAACTTTAAAAAAAAACACTAACCACTATAAAAATTTAGCTTCAATATCTATTCTTTTCTTGGAAGAATGCATGCTAACAACTTTAGGTCTGAGTGATAGGGGAAACTAAAGGAAGGATTCATGAAGAAAAGGGAAGGACAGCCTGGCCAGTGTGGCTCAGTGGTTGAATATTGAACTATGAATCCAAAGGTCCTAGTTTGATTGCTGGTCAAGTCACATGCCCGGGTTGTGGCCTTGATCTCCAGTAAGGGGTATGCAAGAGGCAGCCAATCAATTATTCTCTCTCATTATTGATGCTTCTTTCTCTGAAATATATATATATATATATATATATATATATATATATATATATATAGAGAGAGAGAGAGAGAGAGAGAGAGAGAGAGAGAGAGAGAGAGAGAGAGAGAGAGAGAGGGCAGAATCAAAACCAAAAATAAAAATGGTAGTTTAGCCGAAACCGGTTTGGCTCAGTGGAAAGAGCGTCGGCCTGCGGACTGTAAGGTCCCGGGTTCGATTCCGGTCAAGGGCATGTACCTTGGTTGTGGGCACATCCCCAATAGGGGGTGTGCAAGAGGCAACTGATCGATGATGCTCTCATCGATGTTTCTAACTCTCTATCCCTCTCTCTTCCTCTCTGTAAAAAAATCAATAAAAAATATATATCTATATATATTTTTTTAAAAGGTAGTTTAATAAAAATAGCCAAAAACTGGAAACACAATGGGAAGTGAAGGAACCTGTAACTGGGATGAACCTAATCAATATGCACAAGCTGAACAGGTGTTATTTTAGAAAAGGTGGCAGTGCTTTTAAAGGAAAAGATCAGCACTAGAAGTGAGGAGCACTTTATATATATATATATATATATATATATATATATATATATATATATATAGTTTTTTTTTTAATTTTAATTTTTTTTTTTTTGGCCTGAGACCTTTGGTAAATCATAGATCCAACTTGAATCTTGGTTTACACACATTTTCACTCTTATTGGGAGTTTTTTGTGTGCACAATGACATAACAGTAATTAAGATACACTGAATTCTTGCTATATGCCAGGCACTATTCTAAATGTTTTATATGCCTTATATTCCATTTAACATACCTTTACTTCTCCCATTTTATAATTAGGAAATGGGAGCTTAAAAAAGGCAGGTGATTTGTCAAAGGTCAATTGACTCACAAATGCAAAGCAGAAACTAGAACTCAAATATGATTCAAGAACCACTCTCTTAAATGTTTTCTTACACCGACTCTCAAATGGACATAGTTTATGAAGCATTTTAAAATAACCAAAAGTAAAATGGTGTTATAATTCTTTTAAGTTTTTACTTATTTAGTTTTTAAATACTACAACTGAATTTTAGAGAATAGGTAGAGGGAGAAAACCATCTATGTGGAGTAAAATATGGATGTGCTGCCTCCTGCACACCTCCTGGCATGGAGCAGGCAACTTGGGCATGTGCCCCAACTGGGAATTGAACTGGCAACCTTTTGGTGCATGGGACAACCAGCAACTGAGCCACACTGGCCAGGGCAATTTTTATTTATTGATCGACTTTAGAGAGGAAAAGAAAAGAGAAAAACATTGATTTTGTTGTTCCACTTTATTTATGTATTCATTGGTTGATTCTTGTATGTGCCCTGACCAGAGATTAAACCTGCAAATTTGGCATATCAGGACAAAATCTAACCAACTAAGCTGGTAACCAACATACCAGGGCAGGGGGTACGTATTATAATTCTTATTTGCACTAACTGAAATGAATCATCACCAATCAACCAACCAAGCAAAACAGTTAAAATATTTAAAACATACATACATGGATTTTTAAAAAGACTATGGCAATATCAATGATATAAAGCCCAGTACAAATTTTGGTATAAAATTTATATAGGCTTAAAGATTTAAAATAGGATTAGCTATAAGATACAATAAGTTTAAAATATGTCATCACCTAGAGCTTTTTCTCTTTTAGCTATTATTTCACATTAAAACTTGATGAATAAAATCAAGAATTTATTTCATAGCATTTGTCAGGAACAGTTTTCACACATCACAAATATTTTCTCATTTAGTTCTCATAACATCCTATGAAGTATTTGTTAGTATCCCATTCACAAATGGAAAACTGAAGCACAGAATGGTTATGTGTAAACAGCTAAAGATCATAGAGCTAGTAACTGGAGCCAGTACTTAATTCAGGCAATTTAGTTTAAAACCTGCTCTTATCTACTAGCTCTGCTACATTTCAAGGAATGGTGAAATTAAAATAAATAAATAAATAAATAAATAAATAGTAGTAATAATCAGGATAATTGTCCACAAAAAATAATGGAAATAAGGCCCTGGCCCGCAGGCTAAGTGGTTAGAGTACCATGGTATCCACTGAAGGGTCTGAAGGATCGCAGGTGCAATTCCAGGTCAAGGGTATGAACCTGGGCTGCAAGTTCAATCCCCAGCCCATTGGAGGGCACGCAGGAGGCAATCAATGTCTCTCACGTCAATGTTTCTCTCTTTCACTCCTAAAAATCAATGGGAAAAATATATATATCCTCCTGCGGATTAACCAAAAAGAAAAAAGAATAAAGGTAAGGAATCACTTCTTAGTATTCATACTAACCCTAGAAACACATAAAAGAGAGAGCTTACTCAGGAATTTGAAGAGCAGAAACAGTCATATGTAGTTAACATTAGTAATTTATATTCACATTTACTTCTCATTTGATCCTGATAACTCTAGGAAGTAGACAAGGCTGGTACTCATTTCAATTCTACACTCAAGCAGCTGAGGATGAAAAGGGGTGACTCTCCCAAAGGTTACTAAGTGGCTCCTACTCCGATGTCTTTCTACATCACTTAACCTCGACTTGTAGGTGTGTGTTGTAGTCTGAAGTAACTTCAAGTTAGGACCCATTTTAATTTTATGTTCATGGAAATCAAAAGCCACACTCAATTTAAGTCGTCCAAGACAAGCTGACTAGTCTAGCGAATACCGGGACTAGTCATTTAGCACTGAGTGTGTATTTTCGCGAGAAAATGACAACAGTAAAAGCATCTCTTCAGAAGTGCTACGTGATTAACGAGATAAATACACGCCAAGTGCTTAACACAGTGCATGACCTCGGAGTTTGTCCTGGGCCTTTTCCCCAAGTAGACACTTGCTTTCTGACCACGAAGATGAACAAGCCAAAGGAGCTGAGCAGGAAAGAATCCGAGGGGACAAGGGGGAGGGGAGGAGAGAGAGAACAGGTTCACCACGTCCGTTATCCTTCCTTGAACACTTGACAAAAGATGTTACGTTTTTCCTGTTGTGGTTAAGCCTTACCGGAGGGTACTTTTTCCTATTGATTTTTCAGAGAGAGTGGGGGGCGAGGGGAGAGGGAGTGAGAGAAAAGAACTTCGATCACTTCGATTTCGATCACTTCGATTGGTTGCCTCCCACACGTGCCCCGCGAGCCAGCAACCAAGGCACGGGCCCTTCACCAGAATCGCACCCGAGCCCCTTCAGTCCCAGGCCGATGCTCCCATCACTGAGCCACACCGGCTAGGGCTAGGGCTAGGCGCAACGCTTTCAATGAATGACCGGAAGGAAGTGCTGGCGGCGGCAGAGGCCCTAGGCTCGGGTCCGCGCGGGTGGGACCGACGCTCGGACCGCGGCACCAGAAGCCCCAACGCGTGGTCCTTTCCTCCGGCTCCTCCCCACGACCCTCAGCGCTAGACTTCCGCCGTTCCGCCGCCATCGGCTGAGAGATTCGCCCAGCCCGGCCCTACGAAAGGTACCTCAGCTACCAGATCACAAGCGGCGCCGCAGGGAACAAGAGCTCCGGCACAGCGAGGAGCACACAACCGGAACTCCACCCTCTACCTCTCTGATTGGGTAAACGCGCCACGGAACATGAAGAGGATTGGTCAGCAGCTGGGAGGCGGGCCTTAGCGCCAGGGAAGCGAAAGAGGCGGGGAGGCGCGAGGAATTGCCGGGAGCCGGCTTCTCTTTTGATTGGCCGGAAGCAGGACGTCTGCGCCCCTGTGGAACCAGTGTACGTAGATCGTCGCACGCCACCACCGCGACGTTAGGTTACGTCACCAGAAGTTTCAACCACTCATTGGTGGTGATCAAGGCTCAGCCTCCTGGCTGCGTGGCCAATAAAAGGGCCAGAATCAAGTGGGTTCCGCCTCTTCCGCTGGGGACTGGGTTCTTCCTTTGACACTAGACCACGTGAGTTCTTTCCTAGTTTAGATACTGGAGCTCCCACCGGGCCAGTGTTGGGTAGGGAGCTGTTATAAAGTCTCAGAAATTTCTCTTTCAAGTGAGACATATTTAACAAGAACATGCATTACTTCTAAATATGACTCAAAGGAACCAGCCTTTTACTCTCTCCTTGGCGTGGATGTGTCATTGGCTGAAAAAGTTACCAACTTTGAAGGTCGTTCCACCTCCCCCGCAGGGAACTGGTTTATCGTCCTAATCGCTCAAGTCCTATATCTTGAAATGTGGTTGTTGCTACTGAATCCTTATGAACACCTCTTCTGACGTCCTGATGTGTTGCGATATGTTTGTTTTTTAAAAAATATATTTTATTGACATTTTGCAGAGAGGAAGGGAGAGGGACAGAGAGACACAAACATCTATGGGAGAGAAACATCTATCAGCCGCCTCCTGCATCTCCCCACCCTCCACCCGCACTGGGGATGTGCCCACAACCAAGGTACATGCCCTTGACTGGAATTGAACCCGGGACCCTTTCAGTCCGCAAGCCAATGCTCTATCCACTGAGCCAAACCTGTTTCAGCGTGATATGTTTGTTTATCCTTTCATTCACCAGCACTATCAAAGCCAAAAGACACTTCAGTTAAACTGAAAGGACTTCATGTACATGTTTGTGAAAGAAATATTAGTGTTTCAGACCCTTGACTACTCAACTTGGTGCTCTGCTAGTTGTTCATAATTACCGTACTGAGGTGAATAGTAACATGTCTGGTTTGTAAAATTTTTACTGTGACGACAAACAGTCTTTGATTTTGATTAGTGTATATTTTAGAATATTTGAAAAGTATCCTTACCCTAGCCGGTTTGGCTCAGTGGATAGAGCGTGGGCCTGCAGACTGAAGGGTCCTAGATTCGATTCCAGTTAAGGGCACATGCCTGGGTTGTAGGCTCAATCCCCAGTGTGGGGCATGCAGGAGGCAGCCAACCAATGATTCTCACTCATCATTGATACTTCTCCCTCTCCCTCTCCCTTCCTCTATGAAATATATATATATATTTTTTTTAAATATATATTTTATTGATTTTTTACAGAGAGGAAGGGAGAGAGATAGAGAGCTAGAAGCGTTGATGAGAGAGAAACATTGACCAGCTGCCTCCTGCACACGCCCCACCGGGGATGTGCCCGCAACCAATGTACATGTCCTTGACCAGAACTGAACCCGGGACCTTTCAGTCCACAGACCGACGCTCTACCGCTGAGCCAAACCAGTTTCAGCAATAAAAATATATTTTTTAAAAGTACCCTAAATTTAGCAATTGTACATACTGTGAGATAAATGCAAGATGACTCTAGAGATACAGGAAGAGAATTACAGCCCCTCTTTGTATTTACTTTTTAATCTCAACATTTTTCATGTCTGTGTTTTTAAAACTGTATACGTGATATAGCAGTATAAACCTTTTGAGATATATATATATATATATATATATATATATATATATACACACACACACACACACACACATACACACACACACTCCTATATATAAAAATCCATTTGCATTTGCTATTATTAAAATACAAATTGTACATACTACTACTTGAAATACTCATGCTCAATCACTGTATTAGGGCTCTATTAGAGTGTCAATATAAGAAACATTTAAACCTGTAGAGAATTTTTATAAGTTTATTTGAGCCAAACTGACAATTGCCAGGAAGCAAAATCTCAACAAATTGAGAAAAGCTCCAGAAAATGGCAATTTTGCCAGTTATTTTCTACATCAGAATCAAAAGGGAAGATAAAAGGGAGTTAGATGAAATCCACTGATGGTAGGGAGGCAGGAGAAAGCAAAGCAGGGAAATCTCAGGGACTGGATAAAAAGTAAAACAAATAGAGACTTCTTTTACATTTGTGGTTACAGGGGTGTTAACAACAGGGTAACAATAGCAATGAGGGGTTTTGTAGTCTATGTCCTGGTACAGTGAGAGGTCTGAGAAAAAAGAAATTACCCTGACATTCCAAAGATATGTTATTGTAGATGCAAAAGACATTTGGGTCCCAGCCGGCTTGGCTCAGTGGTTAGAGTGTCAGCCTGCAGACTCAAGGGTCCCAGGTTTGATTCTGGTCAAGGGGATGTATCTTGGTTGCAGGCACATACCCAGTAGGGAGTATGCAGGAGGCAGCTGAGCAATGTTTCTCATCGATGTTTCTTTCTATCCCTCTCCCTTCCTCTCTGTGAAATATCAATAAAATATATTTTTTTAAAAACCAAAAGACAGTTGGTTTAGTTATGGTAAAGATTTACCTGTCATGGAAGATACTAGGACTTTACTACCCACCATGACTCACTTTTAGTTAGAATTTTAATTTCAGACCATCCTAGGTATTTACTGTAGGTCTCTGCGTTTGTAAGGCCTCCCCTGATCTTGTCAAGATTAGTAAATGGCCCCTTTTTTGTATACAAGAGAAACTGAGGCAATATACATTAAGGAATTTTTGCAAGGAATTGACTTACACAGTTGCGGAGGATGACCAGGGATCAAGCCTGAATGCTGGACAGGTTGAGTCTTTATTTTATAGTCAGAGCACACAAAGCAAAACAAGGGTAGTGGTCAACATGTTTACAGTGTTCTTATGAGTTTCACCTTGTTTTTGTAGCACTTGCTCCACCTCCCACAGCCCATTAGCTACCTAAGAAGCAACTAGGGAGGGCTATAAGGTTAAGCTTAATAATGCTAGGAGAGCTCTGCCCTCCAAGCGGTCAGTCCCAAGCCGCTCACTACCATGGCTATTTATTAACTCCCAAGCATGAGTGAAGTTTCAGTCCACGGGCAGAATTTCTTCTGGGAAACCTCTCAAGTTCTACTCTCAAGGACTTTCAATTAATTGAGTCAGCCCCTCCCCCCCAGATTATGTAAGACAATCTCCTTTATACTGATTATGAACATTAATCATATCTACAAAATACTTTCACAATAACACATAGATGAAGAACCTCAGATTATTTGAGAGTGGGGTTTCAGGCTAAGAAGTCATTCCAGGGAACAATATTGAACACAGTCTTGTATGTGTGGGAGTGGGTTTATTTTATAATAATAATAATAATTATTATTATTATTATTATTATTATAGATGTTTGGTACATGGTTAACTTTATTTTGTGGGAGTGGGTTAGAATAAATTATACAGAATGTACAAATCCCATTTTCCAGCCTGTCTCTTAACTCCCTGCTTCATTTGGCTGGCTAGTCCTTGAGACCTTGGCTTAACAGCTTCAGGGTCCATTCCTAAGCACCATACTCCTTTGCCCAACTATTAAATCCCAGAACCCCCTGAGTGTTTCCCAATACCTAAGGCCCACACTTAGACATGCATACTTCTATGTAAGGAGTACTTTCTGGCACGTTATCAGCTTTGGAGCTTTTGAAAATGTCAACAGGACTGCCCTTGAAGCCAAAAGTGTGGGGAGATGAGGACATCCTGTGACAGGTGCCTGCTGGTTTATACCAGTCACTATGCCAAATTGTGGTGTGTGTGTGTGTGTGTGTGTGTGTGTGTGTTTTCAATATAGTGGTGATATTTTAACTCCTTCCATTTTAAGATGGGCTTTATTATTACCCCTTTTAGTTTAGCACATGAAAGTTAGGGAATAGGCAGAACTAGAACTGAAACTGATAGTGATGTTAAAAAAAACAAAATCACACCAACTATCTCCAGAAAACCTCTTCACAGAGCTGATCAAATGTGGCTGGCAATTTGACTAGTTTAAGCTGTGTGTTCTCTTCCTGCCACTTTGAATTTAAACAGAATGAGCAAACAGTAATATAGCTACTTTAAATGGAATTAAGAGAAGAGAAAAAGGCCTGAGTGTTTGGTAAACTAGTCTCTGGGTCTTTTATTTAAACAGAGAAGTATGTTTAGAACCAAAAGAAGAAGCTTGAGATCTTGATAATTACTGTGAAAAAAATTTCACTTCTTTTTTAAAATAAGATGTGAAAGTGTCTGTTTGTAAATACATGTGAAGTTGATTTAGGGGATATGCTAAAAAAAATTGGCTCTAAATGGACAAGCTATATGTTATTGAATTGCTAAGGCAAATACTACTATAAATTTCCACCATTTTTTTTCCTCCTCAATATTTGCACCAATTTCATCTTGATTCTACCTCTCAGATTGTACATACTTTTAAAAACTTTTCAGTATGGAAAAGTTCCCTCAGACACAAATATAGAAAAAACTGTATCATGGACTATGACCCTATCAACCAACTTCAACTGATTGCTAACCTTATATCTATACTTGCACCCACTATCTCTTAATTGATTATTTATAAGCAAATTACAGATGTCATTTCATTTGTAAATATACTATTCTGTGTATCTCTAAATGATAGGACTTTTTCTCCAAAGAAATAATCATAATAGGCAGACTTTTTAATAAGGACTGTTACTCAAAATTAGGAGTGTGGTTTTGAGCAAATTATTTAATCTCTATAATCCTCATATTGCTTATCAGGTGACTATCTACTTTCAGGGATTTTTTGAAAATTAACTGTAAATAAAATACCTAGCACAGGGCTTGCCACATTGTAGGCATTTAGGAATTATTACTTCAAGTTCTTTTTTTTTTTAAATATATTTTTATTGATTTTTTACATAGAGGAAGAGATAGAGAGCTAGAAACATCAATGAGAGAGAAACATTGACCAGCTGCCTCTTGCACACCCCCTACTGGGGATGTGCCCGCAGCCAACGTACATGCCCCTGACCAGAATCGAACCCGGGACCTTTCAGTCCACAGACTGACGCTCTACCACTGAGCCAAACCGGTTTCGGCTATTCAAGTTCTAACCTTTGATCAACTAATGCACCTTGCTCTGAGAGATTATAGGAAGGATGTGTGAGAAGAAACAAATAAATCTTTTCTGTCAAAAAGCAGTTTAGACAGCTCCATCTTGGACTGCGTAACTTGGCAGCCACCATGTTGGCTGCATGGCTTACAGCTCCCCTGGGGGCTGCCATCTTGAAACAGCAAAGGCCAACCCCTCCCTTTAAATTAGCCAATCGCAAAAGACTGTGCACCAGAGCTCCAATCAAGAGTGAGGGACAGGTCACATGTGACATGGATTTTAAAGCCGAGCAGACTGCCTGCTCAGTGTGCATGTGCTTCCAGACCATGTGTGCACACCCTTTTAGGTAGAAGTAAAGATATTTGCCTTGCTGCCTGGCTCCCGAGTATGTTTTGTGTTCTATTTAAAAAAAAAAAAAAAAAGATGTTTGCTGAGCATTTTAATTGTTGAAAATGATCCTTGGGGAAAAAAGGGGGGAAATAATGAATTTACAATAGCCAGGAAATGAAATCAAGGAAGTTTAAGTCAAGTATATTAAAGTTAGACAAAGTAGAGTAGAGGCCAATATTAAAAGAGGCCCCGGGTTCGATTCCGGTCAAGGGCATGTGCCTTGGTTGTGGGCATATCCCCAGTGGGGGGTGTGCAAGAGGCAGCTGATCGATGACTCTCTCTCATTGATGTTTCTGGCTCTCTATCTCTCTCCCTCCCTCTCTGTACAAAAATCAATAAAACATATTTAAAAAAATAAAAATTAAAAGTAAAAAAATAGGCCACTCTTAGCTTTGTTGCGACTGGTGTTATGCCTTTAGTTATTGAATCATGGTAAGGTCTTAGAGATGCTGGGGTAACAAGAGCAGGGAATGGACTCAGGATCTGGGACAGCAGTTACTTACCAGCATAGAAGTAGGGTATTTCAATATTATAGCAATTGATGTAGCCATGCTAAAATTCATAGACTGAAAATTGGTTCTAGTGCTGTGAAGAAAAATAAAGCTGGCTAAGAGAGTGGAGAATGATAGAATAACTTTATATTCTTTCTGAGAAGTATGTGTTTGTATGTGTGTGCCTGTGTATGTATGTGTGCACACATGCATATAGATATTTTATACAACACTTATCTCTTGGATGACCAAAGATCTTCTGTTTACTCCACACTGACGGAGAGACTTTGGTGGGGACAAGAGGACAAGAAATAGAAATGACAAAGCCAACTTTAGACTCTTTTGATAAGGCATCCATTGTGTTGTGGTGGACTGAATAACTAATATCTTAGGACATATGCTACAATGAGTTATTGTTTTCCATAAATTGAACTGGTATGTGTGTGTGTGTGTGTGTGTGTGTGTGTGTGTGTGTGTGTGTGTGTGTGAGAGGTGTGTGTGTGTGTGTGAGAGAGAGAGAGAGAGAGAGAGAGAGAGAAATATCCTAATACAAGACAAAAACCTTCTGCATGAGTGTTTGTTGTATATTTTAAGGGGAGTAGAGTTTATGAGAAGGAGATCCTAAAAATCTCAGGAGTGCCCTTCTTTCTGACGTCAGTCTCTGACTATGAACTTGATCATATGTCCTCTGAGATACTGAATCATCAATTGCATCCTCACTTTATTTTTAATTTCGTCCTCAGTGCTATCTTTTCCTTCATCCTACAAATATACGTCTCTTCTACTCTAAAAAGAACGTTCCTGTGACCCTGACTACACATTGATTTATTCCATTTTCTATAATACCTTACATTCAGCCTCTTTTTCATCATTACCTTCATTCTTCAATATGCTAGAACGTAGCTTTAGTCTCTAGGCTTCCATAAAACCTTTTTCTCAAAGGTCACAAATCAACTTTTAATTGCCAAATGCAAAGGCTTTCTCTATTTTTGTCTGACAGGACCTACCTGCATTGGAAAACATTGACTCTGCCTCCCCTTCCCCATCTTGAAACCGAACACCACTGTCCTTTGGTTCTCTTTTATCCCAGTCTTCTTCCAGTCCCTTTGCTCCTTCTGAATGTAAATGCTTCCAGATCTCTACAAAAAAATTGTCTCTACCTTTTGTGCTCCTGAGTGTCTTCACTATTGCAGTCAACCACACTGAAAGCCTTGACGTAATTTGACCCTCTTCATTAAGTCCCGTGTTGATAAACACATTTTCATGTACCCTTGTTTTCCCCTCTACAAACACCCTAACTCAGCCACTCATTATTTACTTGGACTTTACAATAGCTTTATTTATTTATTTATTTATTTATTTATTTATTTATTATTATTATTTTTTAATATATTTTATTGATTTTTTTTTGCTCCCCTCCCTCCCTCCCATACATACCCTCCCTCCCCAGAGTTTTATGTCCATTGGTTGTACTTATATGCATGTACACAAGTCCTTCGGTTGATCTATTATCTCCCCCAAATCTTCCTCCCCTCCCCACTGTAATTTGACAGTCTGCCTGTTGCTTCCACATGTGTCAAACACAAGGCCCGCGGGCCAAATCCGTCCTGCCAGGCCTTGCAATGTGGCCCGCACCGCGCTGTCATCACTGCACTCCGCTGCGTTTCCATCACAATGACAGTTTATGACTGTTCAGTAAACCATTCGGCCCGCGATTTAGGCTGGATTTTAGATTTTGGCCCCTTCTCTGATTGAGTTCGACACCCCTACAAGTTTATACAATAGCTTTAAACCAACTTTGTTTGCCTCAATTTTCTCCTTTCTTCAGCCTTTTCTCTATAAAGTCACCAATATTTTATCTTTAAAAAGATAAGAACTCCTCAACTCTCCTACTTAGAACTTTGGTGGAATTTTAAATTTTTTTTTTTTAAAGGTAGAGTAACACATGGTTTCTCTCTGCTTCTTCCCATTTTCTAAAATTATAAAGGAATGGGAAAAGTTAACCCAGAAGAACCAAGCAAATAAGAAAGGAAAAATGAGATTTTAATAGATTTATAAGAAGATGAAAATTGAATGGAATAGTGTTAATTGATTTAGCAGGATGGAGGAAATAAAAATTTAAGGAACAAAAGTCAGAAATGTTAATGAAAACAAGTTAATGAGTTCTGAAGACACCTCAGAGGCTCAGTACTTATAGGCACCAGAGGCAGCTATTTTAGATATGGGACCAAAAGTCTGGCTATAGACTCCTATCCCACACACTCTCAGCTTTGAAAATGAACAGACAGCCAAGTACCAGACATTGGAGAAAACCTCCAACATAAAGCAAGAAGGACCTGGAGAAAATAGGGTTGAAGTAGAGAAAACTAATTTTTATTATACTCACAGAGAAGAATTTGCACAAAGAATAGGTATTTGTGTGTATTATATTTAACATATATACTAATAAGAGAGAAATATGCAAATTGACCATACCTCCGTGACACCAGACAAATCAGAAGTAGGTATTCAAATTAACCTAACAAGATTGACGGGTTAATTTGCATAGGCAGGCGCTGAGTAGCCAGGCGGGGCAGGATTCCTGCTATGAGGGGAAGGTCAGAGGGTAGAGGAGTGGTACAGGAGTGGTGCTCCAGCCAGAGCGGAAAAGACTGAGGCTCCGGCCAGAGCAAAGATGGAAGGCGGTGGCCAGAGTGAAGGCCTGGGTCCCAGGTGCCTGAGGAAAACTGGTGCCAGCAGCCAGGGGAAGGAAGGCCTATTGTACGAATCTTCTTGCAATGGGCCTCTAGTATTTATATAACAAGCTTTCTCATTAACATATATACTAATTACATGTGTAACATATGTTAGTTAACAAGGAAGAGCTTGATATACAGATTCTATATTAAGAAAGCTCTTTGGAAATGCAAAAAAAAATCACAGAAAGTAGAATAAAAAGCAAAGAAATGGAAAATAAAAGAAAAAACATTTTATAAAAAGAATTAATTTAGAAGGTTCAGTCGATACAAGTCT
Source organism: Pipistrellus kuhlii (assembly GCF_014108245.1). NCBI lineage: Eukaryota > Metazoa > Chordata > Mammalia > Chiroptera > Vespertilionidae > Pipistrellus > Pipistrellus kuhlii. The sequence goes on along the minus strand of NW_023425404.1, from coordinate 20,023,261 downwards.
GGAATGAGGAGAGAGAAAATGGAGGAGAGGCATTTATCAAAGAAATAATACAAAAATGTCCAGCAACATGGCTCAGTGGTTAAGCATTTACCTATGAACCAGGAGGTCACAGTTTAATTCCTGGTCAGGGTACATGCCCAAGTTGCAGGCTTGATCCCTGTGTGAGGTGTGCAGGAGGCAGCTGATTAATGATTTTCATTAGTGATGCTTCTATCTCTTCCTCTCTAAAATCAATTTTAAAAAAACAATTCCAGCTCTGGAGTCAAGAGGACACTGGCACTTGCTACATATGTGACAGAGCAGGCTACGTATCTGCTTAACATCCAGTTGCTTCATTTCTGATATGGACATTAGGACTACTGGTATAACAGGGTTTGTTTGAGTATTATGTGAAATAAAGTATTTAAAAATATATTTTATTGATTTTTTACAGAGAGGAAGGGAGAGAAATAGAGAGCTAGAAACGTCGATGAGAGAGAAACATCGACCAGCTGCCTCTTGCACACCCCCTACTGGGGATGTGCCCACAACCAATGTACATGCCCTTGACCGGAATCGAACCTGGGACCTTTCAGTCCGCAGACCGACGCTCTACCACTGAGCAAAACCAGTTTCAGCGGATTATGTGAAATAAAGTATTTAAAATGCTTGGAACATAATATCATTAGGGTCATGTCATTCTCCCCATTGGATAACATTCCTGAGCTGGACTGGGAGTGTGTTTGATTCTATCTCTTTAAAATATAATTTTTTTTATTGATTTCAAAGAGGAATGGGAGAGGGATAGAAACATTAATGAGGACAGAGAATCATTGATTGGCTGCCTCCTACACTCCCTACTGGGAATCGAACCTGCAACCCGGGCATGTGCTCTGATCAGGAATTGAACCGTAACCTCCTGACACCAGTGGGCTGATTTGACCTTTTGACTTTCTGTCACAAATGTTTGGCCCAAAGCTTGACACCTACCAAGTACATGTTTGCTATGTTGAGGAAGGAAGAAAGAAAGAGACTCTGGAACCTTAACGGTGACTATGGGACCTGAACTGGGGTTAAAGGCTGGATAGCATCTAGCCAGGTCATAGGAGTGGTCAGTACAAAAAGTGTATCATTGGGCCGAAACTGGTTTGGCTCAGTGGATAGAGTGTCAGCCTGCAGACTGAAAGGCCTCGGGTTCGATTCCGGTCAAGGGCATGTACCTTGGTTGCGGGCACATCACCAGTAGGGGTGTGCAAGAGGCAGCTGATTGATGATTCTCTCTCATCAATGTTTCTAACTTTCTATCCCTCTCTCTTCCTCTCTGTAAAAACTCAATAAAATATATATATTTTTTAAAAAGTGTATCATTGGGAAAGAGCATGTGAGGCAGTCAGCCTTTTATAGGTGGGCCTGTGCTGGGTTAATGGGAGATAAGGTTGGTACATGTGGGATAACATTGTAAGAATGAACACAGGCAGAGATGTTTATTTCTGAGGTGATAAGCAAGGGCTCTGTGGGTTCTTGAACAAGAATACTCTGAAAATACCAATACTTGAGGAAGATTAATAAGTTAGCAGGATGCAAGACTGAATTCCTGGCCTATTTCCTTCCTACACTCTACACACCCAGTGAGTCACCACACTTGGGATGGAGCTAAGCGAAGAGCATGCATCTGAGAAGTTTTAGCAGTGAAAGGAAAACAAGAGATGAGTCAGTGGCTACTTCTAAAGAGCAGAAGAATCAAGCAAGGATAAATTGGAAAATACGAGCAGATTTAGAATTAAACTGTGATAAATACAGAGAGCCCCCTCTATTTTAGAGGAAATAATACAGTATATATATATATATATCCATGTACATGAAGAAACATGATAATGCTGGGAGAGAGAAAATGAAGGAGAGAGCATTTTAGAACTGTGGTTTTAAAACTTTTGGGTCTTAGTACCTCTTTTCACTCTTAAAAATTATTGAGGACCCCAAAGAGCTTTTGTTTATGTGCATTATGTCTGTCTATTCTTACCTGCTTGAAGTTAAAACAAAATTTTAAAGTATTTTAAGTAACAATATTAAGCCCATTACATGTTAACAGAAAAATGTGAAAAATGTGATTTCCAAAACCAACAAAAATAAATGGTAAGAAGAATTGCTCTATTTTTTAAAAAATATATTTTTATTGATCTCAGGAAGGGAAAGGAAGAGATAAATAGAAATATCAGTGATAAGAGAAAATCATTAATAGGCCGCCTCCTACATGCCCCCAACTGGGGGTGGACCCCACAACCTGGAGTTGGGGAAAGGGCATGTGCCCTGACCAATAATTGAACCCTTGACCTCCTGGTTCATGAGTCAACTCTCAGTCACTGAGCAACACCAGCTGGGCTTATTTGATTTAAATATATATATATATAGAGAGAGAGACCCAGTGCACAAATTTGTGCACAAGTGGGGGCCTTAGCCTGGCCTGTGGTATAAGGCAAAACTGGCCCTCTGACATCCTCTGATGGGTCCTGGATAGCAAGAGGGTATAGGCAAGGCCAAGGGACCCCACAGTGCACACTCGGCCAGGGAGGGATGCAGGAGGATTTCCGAGCATGTCTAGCCTGTCTTGCTCAGTCCAGATGGGCCAGACCTCAGCAACAAGCTAACCTACCAGTTGACTGTCCCCTAGTGGTCAGTGCACATCATAGCAATCAGTTGAGCTGCCTTATCATATCATTAGCTTACTAGAGGCCTGGTGCACCAAATTCACATATGGGAGTGGGTTTGGGGGTGTCCCTCAGCTCAGCCTGCACCTTCTCCAATCTGGGACCCCTCGAGGGATTTTCGACTGCTTGTTTAGGCCCAATCCCAGTAGGGCCTAAACGGGCAGTCAGACATCCCTCTCAAAATCCAGGACTGCTGGCTCCCAACTGCTCGCCTGTGTGCCTTCTTGATTGCCCCTAACCGCTTCTGCCTGCCAGCCTGATCACCCCCTAACCATTCCCATGCCAGCCTGATTGATGTCTAACTGCTCCCCTGCCAGCCTGTTGTCCCAAACTTCCCTCCTCTGCAGGCCTGGTCACTCCTAACTGCCCTCCCCTGCAGGGTTGATTGCCTCCAACTGCTCTCCCTTGCAGGCCTGGTCCCTCTCAACTGCCCTCCCTTGCAGGCCTGGTTCATTCCAACTGCCCTCCCCTGCTGGCCATCTTATGGCAACCATCTTGTATCCACATGGGGGCAGCCATCTTGTGTGTTGAAGTGATGGTCAATCTGCATATTACTCTTTTATTAGATAGGATAGAGGCCTAATGCATGGGTGGGGGCCAGTTGGTTTGCCCTGAAGGGTGTCCTTTGGGGTATGGGACAGCCTGAGTAAGGAGCCTGTAGTGGTTTTCAGGCTAGCCACGCCCTCTGGTGACCCAAGCAGAGGCCCTGGTATCTGGAATTTATTTACCTTCAGTTGAAACTTTGTAGCCTGGAGCAGAGCCAAGCCTCCTGCTTGCTCCGTGGTCGGCAGCCATTTCTGTTTGGATTTGTTTACCTTTTTTTTTTTTTTTGGTTTCTTCTGGTACTTTCTTTCTTTCTTTTTTTTTTTTAAATATATTTTATTGATTTTGTACAGAGAGGAAGGGAGAGAGAGAGAGTGCTAGAAATATCGATGAGAGAGATTCATCAATCAGCTGCCTCTTGCACACCCCCCACTGGGGATATGCCCGCAACCAAGGTACATGCCCGGGACCCTTCAGTCCCCAAGCCAATGCTCTATCCATTGAGCCAAACCGGTCCGGCTGGATTTGTTTACCTTCTATAATTGAAACTTTGTAGCCTTGAGTGGAGGCTTAGGCTTGCGAGGGCAGGCGGAAAGCTTGGCTTTCTCTGTTGCCTGGGAAACCCAAGACTCCCTCCTGCTCTCTATGGCTGTAGCCAGATGGTTGGGTTTATTTGCATACTCGCTCTGATTGGCTGGTGGACATGGCTTGTGGGTGTAACAGAGTGATGGTTAATTTGCATATTACTCTTTTATTAGGTAGGATTACACTTTGATTGGTTGAATGGCTAACTGGATGACCAGACAGCATATTAGAGTTTTATTATATAGGATCTTTTTTTAATGTCAGAGAGGAAGTGAGAGGGGAAGAGAGATGAGAGAATTGACCAGCTGCCTCCTACATGCCCACACTGGGGATCTAGCCTGCAACCTGGGCATGTGCCTTTGGCTAGAATCGAACCCAGGACCCTTCAGTTCGTAGGCCAATGCTATAACCACTGAGCAAAATCAGCTAGGGCTTATTTGATTTTTTTTTTTTTTAAGAGAGAGAGAAACATTGATCAGCTACCTCCTCTATGAGCCCTGACCAGGGATTGAACCCGTAACCTTTTTGGTATATGGGAGGACTCTCTAAAAAAATGAGCCACCTGGCCAAGGCAAGACCACAAAGCTTTGAATCATCTACTTCACATAACTGCATACAAATACATATACAAGAATGGTCATTATATCATTGTAATTTTTTAAAACCTAGCAATGTATCTTAGTCATAAAATAGAAATCTAGTTAAATGATACTACAAGAATATAATAATATTCAGGCATTAAAATTAGATAGATCTTTTATACACTTTTGTTAATTCTTTGCCGAGTTTATTTCTTTTCATTGATTTTTAGAGAAAGTGGAAGGGAGAGAGGGAGAGAGAAACATTTATGTGAGAGAGTGCAGAGGCAATTGATTGGCTGCCATCCTCAGGAGCCCTGACAGGGCTTGGGATTAAACCTGCAACCCAGGACTTGCCCTTGACCGGGAACTGAACCTGAGACCCTTTGTTTCTTGGGCTGATGCTCCAACCAGTGAGTCACACTGACCAGGACTCATATACATTTTTAAATAAAAAATGAAATGTAGCCCTAACCAGTTTGGCTCAATGGATAGAGCATCGGCCTGTGGACTGAAGGGTCACAGGTTTGATTCCGGTCAAGGGCATGTACCTTGGTTACAGGCACATTCCCAGTAGGGAGTGTACAAGAGGCAGCTGATTGATGATTCTCTCTCATATATGTTTCTAACTCTCTCTCCCTCTATCTTCCTCTCTGTAAAAAATCAATAAAATATATTAAAAATAAATAAATAAATAAATTTAAAAAGTTAATAAAATAATTAATCTCAGAGTATTCTGGTTAATTTTTATTAACTGATTTAGCTATAAATCAATACACTTTAAAGTATAGATAATATTAAAATTTACAAGTTAACTCACTTATCCCCAGTTTATTGTACATAAAAGACATCAATAAAGTTGATTTTATTTTTTAATTTACAACTTACTGCTGATTAGTTTTAGGACTTCTCTATAAAGGAGAGTGAAAGGAAGTGGTTAATGTTATTTCCTGAGTTTGCAAAACTCCAACATATTGTTGAATAACTGCAAAGAAATAGAGAAGTGCTTTTTCTGAAAAAACAAAAAACAAACAACTACTGTTCCACATTTCTATGGTTACACATATTGCTCAATTTGGAAATATAAATGTAATTTTTATTCTACTAAGAGCATTCTTCATTAGATAAAAATATTGATATTATAATTCTAGAAATACTTATATGCAGAAATAGGACAGAATCTTTTAAAATATATATATATTTTATTGATTTTTTACAGAGAGGAAGGGAGAGAGACAGAGCCAGAAATATCAATGAGAGAGACATCGATCAGCTGCCTCCTGCATACCCCCCACCGGGGATGTGCCCACAACCAAGGTACATGCCCTTGACCTGAACAAACCTGGGACCTCTCAGTCTGCAGGCCGACACTCTATCCACTGAGCAAAACCGGCTTCAGCAGGACAGAATCTTTTTAAGAAATGTCAACTTGGTATCACCAGAATTTATACTGAACACTTATTTGAAAGATTAATATTGAAAATCTTTTTTAAAAATATATTTTATTGATTTTTTTACAGAGAGGAAGGGAGAGAGATAGAGAGCTAGAAATGTTGATGAGAGAGAAACATCGACCAGCCACCTCCTGCACACCCCCCACCGGGGATGTGCCCGCAACCAAGGCACATGCCCCTGACCGGAATCGAACCCGGGACCCTTCAGTCCACAGACTGACGCTCTACCACTGAGCAAAACCGGTTTCGGCTAATATTGAAAATCTTGAAAAAGGTAGCATATGAGAGATGCAAATCAAAACAACAATGCGGTACCATCTCACAACTGTCAGAATGGCCAACATCAACAAATCAACAAACGAGAAGTGTTGGCGCGGTTGCGGAGAAAAAGGAACTCTTGTGCACTGCTGGTGGGAATGCAGACTGGTGCAACCACTGTGGAGAACAGTGTGGAGTTTCCTCAAAAAACTGAAAATGGAACTCCCATTTGACCCAGTAATCCCAATCCTAGGAATATATCCCAAGAAACTAGAAACACCAATCAGAAAGGATATATGCACCCCTATGTTCATAGCAGCACAATCTACAATAGCTAGAATCTGGAAACAGCCTAGGTGCCCGTCAGCAGATGAATGGATCAAAAAACTATGGTATATCTACACAATGGAATACTATGCTGCCATAAAAAAGAAGGAATTCTCATCATTTGCAGCAACCTGGATGGAATTGGAGAACATCATGCTGAGTAAAATAAGCCAGTCAATGAAAGAGAAACACCACTGACCTCACTCATTTATGGATAATAAAGAACATTATAAACTGATGAATCAAAAGATAGATATAGAGACAGTAAAGCAACAAGCAGACTGTCAAATTACAGAGGGGAGGTTGGAGAGATCTGGGGAAGATAAGAGATCAACCGAAGGACTTGTATACATGCATATAAGTACAACCAATGGACACAAAACTCTGGGGAGGGTGGGTATGTATGGGAGGGGGGGGAATTGTAAAATATGTACACAGATAATAATTTAATAAAAAATAAAATAAATAAAAAAGAAAAAAAAGAAAAAGGTAGCATAAGTAGGTTAAGGTCCTACCAGTATTACTAATGACACATCGGTAAATATATAATATTGGAAATTACCAATAAAACATTAGTCATGCTCTCTTTTGAACACAGCAGAGGCAGCTGTGTGTTAAATTTGGCCACAAAGATTCATTTCCAATCTGGTTATAATACATTTTAGCCCTTTAAAGTTTTAACTGGTAGTTAATTATTAACAGTTGGTAAGTCTTCATCCTTTTATTATTGATTTATTTCAGACCTAGTAAAACATTCCTCACTCTGCTCAGTCCTTAAGCAGGTGACATTCTTTTAGTCTTCTAGCTGTTTTATACCTTTGTAATTATGTATTAACTTGTGGGAACCCTCCACAATAGGATTGTCTTCAAAGTGAAGTACATCAAGTTCAAGATTTTAAGGAATGCCGCATAGCAGAAAATAAAATGCTAATTTAAAAATCTGGATAAATTTAGGTGGAAGTCAAATTTCAATTTGTTCGACTTACTCTGGAAGAAATAGTTTATTAAATACACTGAAATGAAGACCTTAAATAATGGCAGGCTGAAAGGCAGAACTCGACGAGACAAGCATGCTTTCTAGATGAAGGGATCTTTTTAAGGGACCTGGTTATTTTGAAATGCAGTATAATATGTATGTAACGGCATTGTAACAGATGTATAAATAAACTTGTTGGAGGGAAATGGAGGGGTGGGTTTTGCAGGATACATGTTACAAATGGGTAGTGAGCCAAAAATTCAACAACAGAAAAAAAAGTCGTCACAAGTATGCCAAAAATTACTGTATGCAGTTTTGACGTCTTAGGAGTTGGTTCTGGTTGCCTGAGCCTTCTGAGTGCAAGCCATGGGGAGTTTGAGAAAGATTATCTCACTGCAGGGCTTGCTGGTTCCAAATGAGTAATCATCTTACCTCCAGCTCAGAGCTTTCTTAACAGACACAGCTGACCAATAGTCCACAGGACACTTACAGGACTTAGTTAGCTCTAACTCCTTGAGCTAGTTTGAGGGTACAGAATCTAAGTGGTCTAAGTCATGCAGACCAAGTAGACTAGTAATTTAATAACTATGTGGCTTCTTTACACATAGTTATTATTATTATTGAGTTATACTACGATAACTCGAGGATGCATCCAAATCACTTGGTGAGCTTGTCCAACAAATTGCTGGAGCCCCACCCTCAAGTTTTTGATTCAGTAAGTCTGAGACAGGGTTCGAGGGGGTTTGCATTTCTAACACTTTCTCAGGCGATGCTGATGCTACTGGTCAAGGAACTTCATATAGAGAATCACTGCTCCGGGTAGTTTGTAATCCCCTTGATGTGGTTCCCTAGTGTTTTCACTTTGTTTGACAGATGGGAGCTAAGTGGTACCACATGGCCAGATTAAGGGTACTGAAAGTTATTGCTAAGATCGGGTGCTATCGTCATTTGATGGACACTGTTGACTTTAGGTTTTATACTCTTCCTGATTCAGATGCAGCCTCATGCTAGATTTAACTAGATTTTTAAAAACTGTACATAATAAAATAAGTTCTAACATGTAATATCTCACAATTTCACAAATCTATAAACCTCAGGAATGTACTTACTGCTTCCTTCCCCAATTTCTTTTTCTGCCTAAACTCATTGTTCCCTGACTGCTGCCCCTACTATACATATTATTGAAATTGCTCTTTTAAAGGTTAGCATATGAAACCCATGGCTTTTCTCTACCCTCATCCTGAATCCTTCCACTAACATTTCACACTGTTGAACTCTTTGTTCTTCTGGAAACTTAGTGTCCCTTCCATTGGCTTCTTATCTTCCCGCTCCTCTCCCCTTTGTCCTTGGACAGACACCATTATTTGATTGTAGCACTTCTATCAACAGAATTTGAATGATTCTTCACAATGTAGTCCTTCGGGAAAACATACTTAGTTGATAGGTGATGAGACATTTGCTGTAAAGACTAAACTCTCCAGAAGCAATCATAACTATTTCCATGGCTTTCGATTTCATTGGATCAAGCCTGGTCTGAAGCCTACTACTGCTGGACACTCCGTCAAATGAGGGAATTCATTCTTTTTGCTTTTAAAAAACATTTTGACTAATGTTCTCATGCACTTCAAGTTCTATATTGTGTTAATGTATTTGTTTGAATACATGGAGGTTGCTGCTTACATGTTTTATTTGGGGAATTAGTAATAATAAACTAAAGACTACCTGCCTAAAATATGTTAATTAGTTCTTATACCTCATTTGTAATTCATTTGCCAGTTGTTACTTTGTAAGATATTCTTGGGTTTGAACTGATAAAACATTGACAATTTATTGGAATACTACATATTTGAGATTTAGTTATACAGTTTTATCAATATTACATATTCTGGATTTAAAAAATCTGTAATATCCAGAGGAACATATTCTGCAATTGAATTAACTTAGTTAGATATAGTATATAGTACTCACAAAGAATAAGACATTGTCTTGTTTTAGAAAAAAACTTAGAGGAACAGCTATAAAGGGAAAGAGTAAGGAACACAAGAAATTATTAACTCATGAACACAGACAACAGTATGGTGATTGCAAGAGTGGGGAGAGACGGGGTGAGGTAGAAGAAGGGGGATAAATGGTGATGGAAGGAGACTTGAATTAGGATGGTAAACAGGAAAATATACACAAGATGCATTATAGAATTGTATATCTGAAACCTATACAATTTTATTAACCAATGTCACCCCAATAAATTCAATAAAAAAGGATATTAGCAGATCTGCTCTTTTAACAGTTGCTACTAATTTTCTTAAAATTATACATTTTCTTTATTTCAATATACCAACATTTTATTTTAAGTATAATAATATGAATAGCAATAAATACCCATTTAAAACGATAGTTAGAAAATGATAGTTCAGTATGGGACTATTTAACATAGGCAAGAAGCCAACAGAGATGAGTAAGATGATTAAATGAAAGATTGAATGAAAAATTATTTGCAGAGATAATTTTAAGGATTCTATTCTAGCTTCTTATAATTCCATGGTGATTTCTGAAATATAAGAGAATTTTAAATATAACTAGACTGGGGCAGAGAATACATTCTGGATGATAAAGTAACAACTTCCTCTTTCAATCTGAACTATCAAAAACAACAAACTTATTTTATGTTTAAAAATTAGTTTGTATATAAGGGCTCTTTAAATATCTGTGGGAAAGGAAATAAAAATGACGTCAGGGAAGAAAACAGGATATAGTCTTATTTATTTATCTCTTGTTAGCTTCCCTGCCCTTTGCAATCACAGCAATTACAAAAAAAGACACAAGAATCTTCATAGTAGCATTGTTATAGCAAAAAGTTAGCAGCAATCTGCAAGTTCATTGATAGGGTCATGGTTAAGTAAACTGTATTGTACCATGCAGCACAATAAAAGGATAAGATAGATCCATTCAATCATTCATAGGACATATTTATCGAGTCCTTACTAATTCTAGGTGCTAGGGGTAAGCAGAGAACATGATAAATATAGTCCATGCTCTCACGGAGCTTCCATGCTAGTGGGGAAAGAATATATAAGCAAACAAATAAACCAGAAAATTTCAATGCTGTGAACAAAACACAACAGGATAATCTGATGGAGAAAAACATATAGGCAATAGGGGTCCCATTAGATAAGATAACTAAAGAAAGCTTCATTGAGATCTGAATAATGAGGGTAAGCCATCCAGAGGAAGAGCTAGCACATGTGTCAAACACAAGGCCCGCGGGCCAAATCCGTCCCGCCAGGCCTTGCAACGTGGCCCGCACAGGGCTGTCATCACTGCACTCCGCTGCGTTCCCATCACAATGACAGTTTATGACTGTTCAGTAAACCATTCGGCCCGCGATTTAGGCTGGATTTTAGATTTTGGCCCCTTCTCTGATTGAGTTCGACACCCCTAAAGAGAGAAGTGTTCCAGGCAAGGAAGTTGGCAAAGGCTTTGATGCTTGAATTAGGGAAATAGGCCATTATGACCGGAATGGATTTTAAAGGCACAGAAGTAGCTAGAGGCCAGTTTACAGAAGCTCTTGATGACATTGTAATGGTGTTTGGATTTAATTTCAATTACAATGGGAATACACTAGGCTAGGGGTTTTTAAAGAGTGAGTGGCATAATCTGATTTACATTTTTAAATGTCCATGTGTGGAGAATGAATCATTGGATGGATAAGGAAGTCAGTGTGGAAGCAAGATCAGTATGCTATAGGAGGGTGGGCTAGACAAAAATTGATACTGCTGCTGCTGCTGCTGCTTTGGGGCTGGGTGGAATGAAGTGGTGGAGGTGTTCGAATTATTCTTTGAAGGTAAATGGATTACTTTGTAAAAGGTAAGAAAGGTGGAAGAATGACAATTAGATTTTTAGATAGAAAAATTGAGGGGTGATAGTACCACTTACTGAGATGAGTAGGTCTAGGTTAGGAACACATTTAGTGGAGAAAATCAAGAGTCCTGCTTTGTACACGTTAAATTCAAAGTGGAAATCCAAGTGGAAAGGTCAAACAGACATTGGGATATATGAACCTGAAGCATGGATAGGGAGAAGATTGAAGTGGAGTTGTCCAGGAACTGGTTGAAAGTATCTAGGGAGAGAATATAGATAAAAAGGGTAAAATAGTTCAGGAATGAACTTTTAGGCATTTCAACATCAAGGAGTTGGCAGAGGAAACTGGGAAGAAAGTGATATAAAAGAAGATAAAAGAAAATGTTTCAAGATGAAAAGGGTGTGGACTGTGAGGAATGCTGCTGAGAATCCAGGAAGATAACACAGAAGATGACAGTGGATTTTATAACATGGAGGTGGTTGATTACCTGGATAAGAAAATTTCAATGAAGTGGTGAGGATGGAGGTCAGATCAGAATGAGTTGAAGAGAAAGTAAAAGAAGAGGACAGAAGAAAGTATCACAAACAGAAAACAAGAAGGCAGAAAAAGCCCAATGTACCAGTAACTCTAATAAATGTAAATAAATCAGATTCACAGATGAAGGGAGATACCAAAACTTTCAGATTTTATTTAAAACACTAAATCTGAGTGTATGTCCTTTAAGAGAGATATCTATAATAATAAAAGCATAATATGCAAATGGACCAAATGACTGAAAAGCAGAATGACCATCCAGATGACCTTCTAGATGACCAGGCTATCACACACATTGGCACCAGGCCAGCCAAGGCGGGTGAGATGCAATTGGTTGGGGGCCCCTCCATCACCCCACAATTGCCCCGCAGAGGGAGGCCCAGGCCAGCCAAGTGATTGTATCCCATGCCTGTCACCTGCAGAGGGAGGTGACGGGTGGCGGGGGGGAGAGGGCAGCGCCACACAGATGGCAAGCAATGGCAGCAGCAGGGGAAGGAAAGCCCCAATAGGCCCTTGATTGCTGGCCAAGCCTAGGGACCCTGCCCGAGGGGTCCTGGATTGTGAGAAGGCCCAGGCCGGGCTGAGGGACACCCCTCCCCCCCTGTGCATGAATTTCATGCACCCAGCCTCTAGTCTTAAATAAGACCACACAGAAAATTTAAGAGGAAAAAAAAGAATATGTCATGTTGATAAAAGGAATTATCCATCAAGATAATATAACATTCATGCATATAATATATACATGCACCCGACACCATATTTTTGAATTATGTGAAGGAAAAACTGACCAAGTTACAAAGAAAATAGATATTTTCATAATCACGATGGTAGAAGTTAAGAAACTTATCTAAGAAATTAATAGATCAAAAATCACCAAAATAGACTACTTAGCTGGACTGATTTGAAAACAAGCTTAATCAAATAACTATATAGAGACCTTTTTACCCAAAGATTTTCTTTCAACAACACATGTAATATTTTTTTAAACTGGCCACATATTAAGTTACAAGAGAAATGACAATGAAATCCAAAGGTAATGTAGAGGTCAAATATTCTGTTTACACGTTAATAAAAGCAGAAGTCAACAGCACAAACACCTTGAAAACTCCCTATAAATTTGAAAACAAAAATAATACTTGCACATAATACATTGTATAAATAGAAAATTATAGTAGAAAATATGAAATATTTAGAATTAATGCAAATAAAAAGCACTGATACTGAAGTTTAGGAGTGAAGCAAAAAGTTCCTTTGAGAAAAAAGTATAACCTTAAATGAATTTTATTAGAAAACAAAAATGATTCAAAGCAAATTAGCTAGAAATTAAATTTTAAAATATATAAACCCCAAGAAAATAATAGAGAAGAAATTTATGAAATAGAAAATAAAACACATTTTAAAAAACTGATAAATTATTCTTTGAAAAAACTACTAAAATATAAAAACTTCTGAAAATACTGATCAGTACCAAGAGAAACAAAGTAGAAATCAACTCTATTAGGCAAAAATAATAGAAATAACTACACCTAGAGCCCACTATCACTGTTACCATTGTAACTTCTACCAGAGGCTCTAGTCAAAACACAAAGACAAGAGAAAGAAATAAGAGGCACATAGTTTTAAAAGAAAAAGTCAAGTCCACCTGAGTCAAGCGTCAACACAGGAAGGAGGAGGTCACCAGTTTGATCCCTGGTCAGGGTACATGCCCAGAGTGCAGGCTCGATTCCCAGTGCGGGACATGCAGGAGGTATGATGATTCTCTCTCATCGTGAATGTTTTTGTCTCTCCCTCTCTAAAATCAATTAAATATATTAAAAAATAAAAGAGTTAAATGGCCATTATTTACAGTTGATATCATTTACATAGAAAAAAAAATGATCAGTACTACTAAGAAAGTAGTATGGCAGTATTACTATGAAAAAGTGGTGAAGATTAAGTCAATATATAAAAGTTTGTGGCTTTATTTTACACCATAAATAGCCAATGGAAAAATTTTTTTAAGATAGCACTGACATATAAAAAAAAAACTATAAAAAAAACAACACCTAATAATATGCTCTGACTGGTTTGGCTCAGTGGATAGAGCATCGGCCTGCAGACTGAAGGGTCCCAGGTTGATTCCGGTCAAGGGCATATACCTTGGTTGCAGGCACATCCTCAGAAGTGGGTGTGCAGGAGGCAGCAGATCAATGTTTCTCTCTCATCGATGTTTCAAACTCTCTATTCCTCTCCCTTCCTCTCTGTAAAAAATTAATAAAATATATTTAAAAAAACTAAGAATAAACATGATAAAAATGGCTTATGGTCTTCGGAAAAAGTAACTGTATTGAGGACATAAAGAAGAGCTGATTAAATAGATACTATGCACATAGATAAGAGAATGCAATCTTTTAAAGCTGTGATTCCTCCCAAATTATTTTAGATATTAATATAACAACAGTGTAGTGTAAGAAACTAATAACTAGATTCTGAAATTCGTATGAGAAAATAAAACTGAAATGTCTAAGACAATTTTTTTGAAGAATAGTGGAGAAAATTTATTAAATATCAAGAATTAAATGAAGTAAAGAGTATAGTATTGTAATATATTAATGAAAAAAAAAAGTGTGGTGTATTAATGTTTAAGAGTAGAGAGACAGCCGGGACTGGTTTGGCTCAGTGGATAGAGCGTCGGCCTGCGGACTGAAAGGTCCCAGGTTCGATTCCTGTCAAGGGCATGTACCTTGGTTGCGGGCACATCCCCAGTAGGGGGTGTGCAAGAGGCAGCTGATCGATGATTCTCTCTCATCGATGTTTCTAACTCTCTGTCCCTCTCAATTCCTCTCTGTGTAAAATCAATAAAATATATATTAAAAAAAAAAAAAAAGAGTAGAGAGACAAAGATATCAATGAAACAAAATAGAGTGCCTAAAAATTGATCCATGCAAATACAGGAACTTAGACTGTGGTGTAAGTAATATCACAAGTAAGTGATTCTTCAATATTAAGATAATTGAGTAAAAATGGTATTAAGACAAAAAGTAGATCCCATCAGTGGGAAAAAAGGAGCCATATAATACTTTAATCAATAAAGAATAAAAAATAAAAAAATAGGTCCCACATTGCACACACAAAATTCAGATAGAATAACTCTATACAGATGGGAGAAAAAACAACCTAAATTCTATAAATATTAGAAGAAGATATGGGGACACATTTTTATGAATACAAGGCAGGGAAGGCTTTCATATATAAAACCTTAAAAGCAGAAGCTATAAAGCAAAAGATAAGTTTACTATATTGGGAAAAAGTTCATACTGCAAAAGATATGACAAACAAGGTTAAAGGCAAATGACAGAAATGGCAGAAGATACTTGCCGTTTATATTGATAAAGAGTAAAGGACTCCTGTCCCAGCCGGTTTGCTTAGTGGTTAGAGATTTGACCTGCAGACTGAGGATGGAGGGTTCAATTCCGGTCAAGGATATGATATGTACCTTGATTGCTGATTCATCCTCAGTCCTGTCCATGTGGAAGGCAACCATTCCATGTGTCTCTCTCACATCAATGTTTCTCTCTCTCTGTCTCTATCCCGTGCTTCCACTCTCTCTAAAAATCAGTGGAGTCCTAACTGATTTGGCTCAGTAGATAGAGTGTTGGCCTGCAAACTGAGGGGTCTCAGGTTTCATTCTGGTCAAGAGCATGCACCTTGGTTGTGGGCACAATCCCAGTGGGAGGTGTGCAGGAGGCAGCTGATAGATGTTTTTTTCTCATTGATGTTTCTAACTCTCTATCCTTCTCCTTTCCTCTCTGTGAAAAATCAATAAAATATATATTTTTAAAAATTAAAAATCAGTGGAAACAATATCCTTGGAAGAGTATTAACTAAAAAACGAACAAAAAAGAATAAAGGACTCCTGAAATTGATTTTTAAAAGAATTTAATAGCAAAATGGGCAAAATACATGAGTAGGTAAGCCACAAAAGGAAACTCAAATAGCTAAGAGTAGGAAAAGTGTTCAGTTGTGATAAGAAGTAGAGATAAGATTTCATATTTTAGTGATAAGATTGTCAAAAATAGAATGTGTTGATTATGATAGGAAGCAAAAAGCACTATTATTGGGAGTGTAAGTGTACACCTCTTTTGGAGAGCAATTTGGTGATATTTACTAAAATTATAAATGTGATGACTCATTACCCAATAATTCCTCTTTGGATATGTACGCAAGAAAAACCCGTGCATAATTCCACAGGGAAACTGGCACAAAGTATTTATAGAACCTTTTATTTTTAGCTTTTATTTTTTTAAAAATGTACAATTTTATGGGGTTTACTCACACAGTTGTGTGAGCATCACCACTATCTAATTCTAGAACATTATCACCGTGTACAAGAAACCCCATGCCAATTAGCAGCTCTTCCCCAATCTGTCCCACCACCCCAGCATAATCCATCTACTTTCTGTCTCTACAGATCTGCCTTATCTGAACATTCCATATAATGAAATCATACAGTATGTAGTCTTTTATATCTGACTTAAACTTAGCATATTTTCAAGGTCATCCATTTTGTAGCATATATCAGTGATTAATTTATTTTTATGATTGAATAATATTCCGTCTAACATTTTGGACATCCCACATTTTATTTATCCATTCATCAATTGATGGGCATTTGGGTTATTTGCACTTTTTTGGCTATTATAAATGATGCTACTATAAAGACTTATGTATAAGTTTTTGTGTGGTCATGTTTTTAATTTATTGGTTAAATATGTAGGAGTGAAATTGTGGGTTGTAGGATAACTCGGTTTATATTCTGAAGAACTGCCAACAGTTTTCCAAAATAATTGCACCATTTTACATTCCCACCCACAACTTATGAGTTCCAATTTCTCTATATACTAACACTTTTATTGTCCATCTTTATATAAAAATATACTTTTATTGATTTCAGAGAGGGAGAGAAACTGTTTTATACTCAGCATTTTTTTTTTGTCTCTTAGTTTCGAATGAAATTCCCTAAGATTTTTTTCTCATTTATATATCCATTTCCATTGCTAGCATGATTTGTTGAATGAATTATAACATTACTGAAGTCTTTTATATTTTCCTTATTCTTCTGTTTGTTTTTAAACAAAGTACTATCTGTGTAGGGTGATTTTAATAGGTTGGATTAGTTAACACCTCGTGGTGACTTTAAACCTTGTAATTCAAACAAAAGTTATGACAAAGCCTTGTAACCTCCTGTTATGACTCTTCTAAAGCAATGAACTCTGCTTCTCTTCAGAAATAACTGTAACTTTCTTAGAGGGGTGCATACTAAATTTTCACAGACAGAGCAAGAAATGCTCCCTCAATACAAGTGGATTAAAATTTCCTTTTTTGATAAATTTTAGTTTCCTAATTACAATAGAAATATTCCCTTCGTTTTTGCACACTTGATCTAGTACAGTTCATTAAATTTTAGAGAATATCAACTCAAACCTCTCCATTTTATATATGAGGAACCTGTCTCAAAGAAGATGGAGCTAGTGCCAGAAGTCCAGCAAATGAGCCTGGCCAGTGTGGCTCCATGGCTGAGTGTCAACTATGAACTAGGAGGTCAGGGTTCAATTCCTGGTCAGGGCACATGCCAGGTTGTGTGCTTGTCCCCAGTGTGGGTTGTGCAGGAGGCGGCCAATCAGCGATTCTCTCTCATTGATGTTCCTATCTTTCCCCCTCCCTTCCTCTAAAATCAATAAAAATGTTTGTTCATTTAAAATAAAATCCAGCAAATTGCAAAGTCAAAACAAAAATCCTGATCTTCAGACTTCTTCATCCTTAACATACTTACTTGAGACTATTTCTTTTATCCAACATACCTGTTTTGTCATTGAATTTCTTGGAGAAAACAGACAGAATGGGAATATGAAAGTCAATGCCAGTTTGGCACCGCCATCTTCACACAGAATGGAATTCATACACAAAAATTTTCAAGAGAAATAACAAGCAGCAGGGTCAGGATTTCAGAGAAACCATGGCTTGTAAGCCCAACATCTTAACCAGGTTCTTATAGACTTTCAAGGGCAAAGGTAATATGTAACTTATGGCAATGGATCACATTCAAGTTCCCAAAGACTTATGAAACTGTTCCATGAAAAATCACCAGAGATGTCTTAGAAATGCAAGTTGCAGGTGAATGGAATGACTATAGTTGCAGATCTGCAATGGCTAGTAATATGTTTGAGAGCTGGTAATTAATTATAAATTTAAGACAATATGGTCATTATCTCTTTTAAATAGATAATAGACACACACACACACACACACACACACACACACACACACACACACGTCGAATAAGGAAGCAAAGACCCTTCTGGAACAATAATGTTGAACCAGAAAAATTTAGGTGGTCATTGGTGTATTGTAGATTACCTCACACATATGGAATATATTGATGGTGTCTCTGTGATTTTACTAGCAAACACTCTTCCTACACTCATCCTACAATCTTCATGTTCCAAGCAGTTGGGTTTAGTCAGATATGTGAAGGCTCTTATGTCCCATCCACAGATAAAGTCTCATTGTCTCAAGTATGGTGGGATAAATATTAAGTTGAAGAACACCAACAGTATCCCTAGAGCATGCCTGGAAATCACCAAGTCCTCTGGGAGGCAGTCCTCTGTGTAGAACACAAAGGCTCCCTGTAGCTAGTCTTATCCTTAAGACACATTTCCTCACGGTGTGCTAGCACATTTCTGGGTATGTCATCAGAATGCTGTACAATGCTCTAGAGAGGTTTTGGAAGGTGGTGTTGGATGTCTTAAGACATAACCGCTCTATGACCAAAAAGCTGGACCTAGGCCGTTGGAGGCTCCCTACCTCCTCCTTTTTTTAGAATGTGTATTCTTCTTATCTTCCCTGTTCCCAGCAGCTGCCCCAAGATACCTTCAACCTTGAGAGAATAAGGTACCACTGAAACCCTGTGGATGGTATACATAACCACCTCAGTTAGGGGCCTCGATATAAATGTCTAAGATTTGGAGACAGGTACATCGATGTACTCAGCCCTCGGCTGCCTCCAAATCTGGGGTGGCCTGCCCTTCTTTGGTCTCTCCCTGCCCTCCATATACTGGGGATAGTTTCAGATTATGGGGACAGATGTTAACTAGACTTATTGGAGTGATCATATAACAATATATACAAATATCAAATCAAGTTGAAATCTAAAATGAATATAAAGTTATATGTCAATATGTCTCAATTAAAACAACTGTAGGCCTGGAGACCTCAAGGGAGCCTTTAAATGTTAAGTAAAAAAATTGATCCTTAAAACCTTAATATATCTTGTCTACATTTTAATTATTAACAACATTTTAAATATAAAAATCACAGGTTATAAATTGTACAAAGTAATATTCTCCTGAACACATTTATATAGCTTATTATTAAAAACAAGTTATATCCCTATATATACATGGAATATTTTCTTTTCAGATTTTGTTTTAATTCTAAAGAAATTATTTTAAAACTAATTTGGATAAAAATCACATTCTATACAAGAGGGAGTTGTAATTACATGCAAAAACATTTCAAGAATCTAAATTATTATCCTTTAAATATTTGCATAAAAAGTGGCAAAATTCTTACCAGATAACTTTTAAAACAAGAAGAGGAAGACTATTGCATAACTTTATTTTTTTAGATCACTATCTTTGAGCCTCTGAGTGGTGTAGAATTTTCCCCAGAAAGCTGCACATGCTGAAGCCTGTCTAGGTCAGTGGTCGGCAAACTCATTAGTCAACACAGCCAAATATCAACAGTACAACGGTTGAAATTTCTTTTGAGAGCCAAAAACCAACTTCTGTGCATGGGCCACGAAGTTTCAATTGCACTGTACTTGCGCACCTGCATGGTATTTTGTGGAAGGGCCACACTCAGGGGGCCAAAGAGCTGCATGTGGCTTGCGAGCTGCAGTTTGCCGACCACTAGTCTGGGTACCATGAGTATTCATTCTACATATATTAGTTGAATGCCTACTCTCTCCCAGGGGTCCAGAATAGAGGCACAAGCTATTTTTCCTCCTGGAGCTTACACTATAGAAATGAAGACAAAAATTTTAAAAATACATTAAGACAATGACAGGTGATAATATATGCTATAATGGATTTTTTCCCATATATTTTATTGATTTCTTTACAGGGAGGAAGGGAGAGGAACAGAGAGTCAGAGACAACAATGAGAGAGAAACATCAATCGGCTGTCTCCTGCACACCCCCACTCGGGATGCGCCCGCAACCGAGGTATATGCCCCCGACCGTAATTGAACCTGGGACCCCTCAGTCTGCAGGCTGACGCTCTATCCACTGAGCCAAACCGGTTTGGGCGGATCTTGGTTTTGAGAACTTCTAATTTTGGACAGAGGGTAAACCTCAGATCTAAAGAGGAATCTATAATTATATAAGCATAATATGCTAATTAGACTGGACAGCCAAATGATCTTCTGGATGTCATTCCGGACAAAGCCCCCCAGCGGGAGCCAAGGCAGAGGTGGTTAGGGGCGATCAGGCAGGCAGGCAGAACAGTTAGGGGTGATCAGGCAGGCAGGTGATGGTTAGGGGAAATCAGTCAGTCAGGGGAGTCAAACCACCCACCTTTTGGTCTACAGAAGGTGTATGGGATGAGGCTCCAACCCACCCAAGTAATGGAGCCACACAGGCCATGGCTTTTTCATTACTGTTTCTCAAACTGTTCTCTCTTCCCTTTCTCAAAATATCTCCTCAGCAGACAAGAGCTCTCTTCAGAAAAACGAATTCAACTATAAAGCCCAATTTTAAAAATTGGACCTATTGATATCCTGAATAAATAGTTTTGTTTTTAAAGCTAAACATTCTTTGTTAAAAAGAATGAAATTGCTTTGGCAATAAAAAAAAAAATCTTTGCTGTATAAATTGTGATTATATTGAAAATAAAAGCATTTTAGTATTTATATATTTATCTTTATCAAATTTCTTAGAAAATTTGCCTTTAAATTATATTCAGATCATTGAATTCATTTTTACACTGTCTTTGAAAGAAATGTTATTAAAAATTACTTGTAAAGAAAACTAGTAAGTAATTTTATAAGTCTGTGATAGCATTGCTTTATATTAGTTTCTGGAAGACCTAGTTTTTGCAATTCACACATAATGGCATTTTTAAATGACAAAATGAAATATCCATGAGTTGTGGTGGGTGGATAAAAAAAAGGGGGCTATCCATATGTTTATTCTGCTTGAAAAAGTAGTTGTACCTAGTATGATTAATTACTGAATTAATGAATTAACAGTCAAATAACTACCGTGTTTCCCCGAAAATAAGACATCCTCCGAAAATAAGACCTACTTACAGGTTTCCTTCTGAGTGAAATATAAGGCATCCCCTGAAAATAAGGCCCCCCTAGGCTAAACATGAGAGATTTGGTTCACTGATTCTGAAAGAAATAGAGTCACAAGAAATTCACCAGAATTGAATTGTTATGATGATGTTCCAGAAGATTATGACATGATTGTCATTGAATAAATGAATAAATTCTTGATACTGTAGGATTCACAGTTTGTCTGGTTTGTGTTGATAACTACTGTACTACTGTACCGTATACAGGCTAATAAATTTCCTTTATTTTCATTTAACAATAAATGTGTACCGTATTCTTCTTCATGGAAAAATAAGACATCCCCTGAAAATAAGACCTAGCGCATCTTTGGGAGCAAAAATTAATATAAGACACTGTCTTATTTTGGGGGAAATAAGGTATAATACTGTTAGCCACAGATTTAACTGAAACATGATTTATACGTAAGTTTTTCAAAGAAATATTATGAAACTTTTTATTAAAAGTTCAATGTCATCACTGTGGCAGTCTCCTTTCCTAGTCATGGAAGAGCATTTTCTTATTTATTGGCAAAGCTGTTACCATTTAATTGGTATCAGATTCTTGCACAAGTAACATTCTTCACTTCTAAAACCCTGGAGGGTGCTGGGTTTTCATAAAGATGTTTCTCAATGTTTCTGCTAAGTTGAACTAATTGTTTCAATGGTGATGGAAACAAGGGATCAAGAAACCCATGACGGGTGAAGTCTCCTGGAGCTTCCTGCAGTGCACAGGATTTCCAAGTCAGCAGCTCTAGGGTAGAGTGGGAAATGTGATAAAAAAAAATGTTCTGGAAGCCACAAAGGAAGCATTTTTGGCAAAGACCTGAATGTTTTAAGCAGCGAATGAGTGTATACTTGTTATAATTAAAGAAAGTGCTTGGTTCATCTGCAAAAAAATAAAAATTAAAAAAATTAAAAAAATAAAAGTTCAATGTCAAAATGATCATAAATGGAGCCCAAAGTCAACTTCAACTTTAAAGAATTACTTCAAAGTCTTGTATTACTGAAAATAGTATGCTGATTTTAAATAAAATGCTTCAGCGGGAGAGCCTACTAGAATTGAAAACTCTAAAAATTTATAAATTTCTACCAGATAATACCAAGACAACTGCATAGAAAGCAAATAAAACAAAACACCCTGCAACCTGAATTTGGCTTTTATTTTTAAATATATTTAGCATGGAACTAGCAAGAACATAAAATAATAAAACACAAAGAAATGGAATATTTTCAAATACCTTTAAAGCTAGATATAAAAATTAATAAGATAGCATGGGCCCAAATTATAGGAAATAGTCCCTAAAATTTGATTCATTAAACACATTTTGAAAGAAAATTCTTTGCATATTTTCCATCATACCAATATGTTCCCAAGTGCATTGGTTTCCTATTAATAGATAAAGGTCCCCAATTTGGTTGCTTTATTTAAAATGATCAGATTCAGTATTGGTAAAAATTACCATGTCTCTAAATTCTCAATCAGAATTATAAAAATATGAGCTTTAATAGTTAAGCAGCCCAAAATAGAAACATCTTAAAGGATACTTCTGGATAATCAGACAGATATTGCACTAAAGTAATTCCATACCTGATGCTCATTTATGGAAAGTTAATTCTCTTTTTTATGAAAAACTTACAACAAATAAACATAATGTTAACCTAATTATAATTACACTTCAAAAATATAAAGGCACAGACAGAATAAAGAATAGTTTAATACTATACCAAATTTTCCTCTGAAAATTTGGGGGGAAAAAGGATCTAAATACTGATACTTTTTGATTTTATAATTTATCTTAAGTAACTAATAAGTCAGTATTAAAAGGTAACTGCTATACCCAATCCTCTCCAAATAATTTAGAAAAATGGTTTGTTTATATCTGAAGCTTGTGCATTGTCCCATCTATAAATTTCAATTACCTTTCCATTAACTGGAAACATCTACCTGTAGTATAAACAATCAAGACAATGTACAAAAAAATATATCTTTCTATAACTTACAGTGCACAAAAAAATACTTACAAAAATGGAAATATTTGTCCATTTAGTTTCCCAATAAATTAGTGAGAAGATTTAGCCCCTTCCACATTTCTTTCTAAACAAAGGCTAAAGAATTGAGGGTGTTTTACTTCTAGCCCTGTTAGCTTGACATATTTTAAAAATATTTGCCTGATTACATGTAAGTTAAGATTAAGTTAGCATCTTATGTTTATATCACAGTAAACATGGCATTTCTTATACGGCAAACAGAAAGGCACAATTAGCAAGCAATAAAATTCAGTACCTGAATTATTAAACTGATGTTCAGGACAATTGCAAATAAAGTACATTCAAGACAGTACAGAACTGTGGGGGGGGGGGGAAAATGAATCCAAAAATGAATTTTTCTGAAAATTTGGTCCAATAAAAATGCCTCCCATGTTCAACATCATGGGTAACATGATGGCAGTATAAAATGAGGCATAAATCAATATGTGGAAACATATGAATTCTGGTCTAGTAATTACATATTAATTAGGAAATGGCTCCCATAGTAAGTAAACATTAAATATATCTGTAATAAGAACATGCCTGGATTAAGTACAAATACACAGGCACAACTGTTTGCATATTATTATTGACTTTATAATACACCACCCAGTTTAAAAATGTAGCTATATAACTTTAGATATAATATATATTAGATGCATAATAGTATATTATGCATCTTAATATATATTATATCTTGAATCTATAACAACACAAACTCTCCAAATATTACATGAACAGTCTAAATGAATACTAATCATTTTTTCAGTGTTGAAATAGCTCAGCTCACCTAAACAATATTTGGATGTGCAATGGTAAAATGCACAAACTCATGAATTTACTGAATTATTTAAGTTAAATTCCTGCAAAAGCCCAACTCTGATTTGGCTTTTAACTGGAATATATTTTTAGATACCAGTAACTGACATACTTTCTTATCGTAAACAATATTTCTCCATCAAGAGATACCAATAAAGGAAAATATGTAAGGAGCCACAAATGAGATAGAGAAACCAACCATTCCATAGGTAATGTACCGATAAGGGAGTTCAACTTCCATGTGCTGTCTTGCTTTTCGAACATCATCACATGGTATATTGAAGATTTTACAGGCTAAGGGAATGGTGAGCTTTTTCATTATTATTCTGGCTAGTAGTACAAATACCATCCCTACAAGGATACGCAACATGGCTTTTCCAAAGAGAGTCACAGTAATGGGGGGCCTAACTAAAGGTAACGTATCCAGAGGAGGGTCTAACATTAGACCCATGTTATAGGTAACATGACAGCCACATGCAATTCCAGCACCACTTCCTAGAATCTCAGCTGTGTCTCCTCGGGATGTACTCCAGGTGTCAAGAGTGAAAGAAAAGATCCCCAAGGCTAAATGAAGCCCAATGATGATTAATGGAGCATATTTGTGAGTTTGGTTGAAGTTGTCGATCAGGTCCACAAATGGATAGAAGATAGCTAAGATTAAAATGGTATATAGGAATCCAGCAATAATATCCTGGGGAAAAAGAAAAGTAGAGTTGTTTAGTATAATACTAAATTTGACATTAAAAAGATAGATATTTTCATATTTCAAATATTAATAAATACACATTTTAAAAAATATGTCTTTGACAAAGTAAACTTTACTATCTGCATATAATGGATACTAAAAAAGACATATTAACAGAATTATGTTTTCATAGTTCTACCCATCCATAAATTAATTTACAATGTAAGTTAAAAGTATATATAGCCTGGCCAGCATGGCTTAGTGGTTGAGTGTTGACCTATGAACCAGGAGGTCATGGTTTGATTCCCAATCAAGCACATGACTAGGTTGTGGGTTGGATCCCCAGTGTAGGATATGCAGGAGGCATAATTCTCTCATCACTGACGTTTCTTTCTATCTCTGTCCAGCTCCCTCTCCCTCTTTGAAATCAATAATAATATATATTTTAAAAGCATATGTATGTAAGTGTTTATAAATTTAAGTAAACACATATATACTACACAGAAATTCATACTCAAATCCTGAACAATTTATATGATTAAATTATGTAGTTTTGATTTCTAGAAGAATATACCTATTTTTCAAAGATACCATTTTCATTTTCATGCATTTAAATATAAAATCCAATGTGATTCAAATAGTGAGAAAGGAAAGAGAGATGTGGTATGAAGTCAAAGAGATAAGTGGAGGCCAAATCATGTAGTGCACTTTGGTAAGAAGTTTAATTTTTATTTCAAAAGTGATAGGGAGCCATTGAAAGATTCCAAAGTAGGAGTGCAACAATTGAACTGCTGTGCAGAGAATGAATCATAGAGGAACAGTATGGAATGGACAGGAGACCACTGGAGACCCTGGTGGGAGGCTACTGCAGTGGTTCACTCTAGACATGGTTCATAGCTACATGAGGAGAAGTACACTGATGGGCTTAGTAAACTCTTTTAGCATTAGAGCCGACAACTCCAACTTAGTTATAGATTGAATGTGGGAAAGAAGAAAAAGAGAAAGGGCTGAAAGATGACTCCTAGTTTTAGGTCTGAACAATCTGAATAGGTGAAAGAGGAAATGAAGCTACTATTAAAAGGACTTGTGTTTCTGAATCATTCTTGACATGAACAAAACTATTTTGAAACCTCTTCCTTAAATTTCTAGGATCTACCCTCTATCACTAAAAATTTTATCAAGAGTTGCTTATTTTGTCTGACTGGTTTGACTCAGTGATAGAGCATCAGCCTGCGGACTGAAAGGTCCCGGGTTCGATTCCGGTCAAGGGCATGTACCTTGGTTGTAAGGGGTGTGCAAGAGGCAGCTGATCAATGATTCTCTCTCATTGATGTTTCTAACTCTCAATCCCTCTCTCTTCCTCTCTGTAAAAAAATCAATAAAATATATATATATTTAAAAAAAGAACAGCTACAGAAGATACAGATAATTACTAAACAGACTAAGAATTGAATATTCAATTATCATGTTTTTAGGAAATAGATTTTATTTTGTCCACCACCACCTACCAAGTAGTTTAGCATACTGTAGAAACTCAAATATTTGTTGAGTGGATAAATGAATGAATGAATACTTTATAGGAATTTATTTTATCTATTTTAGCAAAATATACTAAATTACTTATAAATGAATATCTTTACTGCTTTTCAAAAATTACTACATTTATGCATTATTAAAGTATTTCTATATAAAACAAGTTTTCACTGATATTTTCCTATTCTACAGTATGAGGTGAGACTTAAATTTTTTATTTCTCTATAAGTGGCTCCTTTTATAGTTGCTCCAGGAAAGATAAAATCAATTAACAAAATGTTTTTAAAAGTATCAACTATGGCGGTAAATACCATTGGTGTATTTAAAGTTCTTAGAAGGACATAAAAAGCATTTTATATCTAGTTTCTACCTATCATTAAGCTTCAATGTCAGATCCTATAATGAATTTATAGGCACTATTTCCTCTCATTTTGGGATTACCTTTACCATGTATATTTTAGACAAACTATTACACATCCTTTGCAATTCTGCCCAGGCATATATCTCCTCCATAAACTTCCTCCTCCTACCCCGTAACAGGAATAACTTTCTTCTCTCTGCCTCCTAAGCTTTTTCTACATACCTCTTACAGCAGTTACCACACTGTTCTCCATTTCTTTCTTTTTAAAAAATATTTTATTGATTTCAGAGAGGAAGGGAGAGGTAGAGATAGATAGAAACATCAATGATGAGAGAGAATCATTGATTGGCCGCCTTCTGAATTTCCCCCACTGGGAATCAAGCCCACAACGCAGTCAAGTGCCCTGACTGGGAATTGAACTGTGACCTCCTGGTTCCTAGGTTGACAATCAAACACTGAGCCATGCTGGCTGGGTGTTCTCCATTTCTTTGCTTGTTTACTTCTCCCAAAAAACCAAAGGCTTACAACTCTTGCCTGCCCATTAAAATCACTCAGAGAACTTAAAAATATTGGTGCCTGTGCCAGTTCTCAGGGATTCTGATTTAACTGAATTGAAGTGGGAGTGAAGCATCAGAATTTTTTTTAAAGCTTCCTAGGGGTTCTACTATGTCATTTTCAGTTGAAAATTGCTGCATTATCTATTTATATTACACATTAGTATTCAGACTGTGATTTCTCAAAGGCAAAGACTTTCCCTTATTATACATATACCAGAGGCCCGGTGCATGACATTCGGAAGAGTCCAAGGGAGTCCGAGGGGGGGGTGTCCCTCAGCTGGGCCTGCACCCTCTCCAATCTGGGACATCCCTCCCACAATCCGGGACCGCTGGCTCCTAACCACTTGCCTGCCAGCCTGATCGTCCCCTAACCACTCCCCTACAGGCCTGATGGACACCTAACTGCTCCCTGCCAGGCTGATCACCCTCAACTGCCCTCCCCTGCCAGCCTGATTGTCCCCAACTGCCCTCCCCTGCCGGCCTGATTGTCCCCAACTGCATCAGGGAGGGGGCAGCAAAAAACAGAAGACATCCCACCCTACTGAACACAGACCCTATATACTGGCCCACCCGGCGCAGACTGGTGGGATGCTTGGCACATTCTTGGATCCCTGCTCAGGGGCAGGAGGGGTGACTGGTGGCAGCACACGTGAGAGAGGATGTCCGGGTGGCCACTCTGGTCCTGGCTATTGGTCCTGGCACTTCCTGGTCCTCTTTTCCTTCCTGATCCTTCCTGCAGCCCTGGTCCCTCTGCCTGGATCAATCCTGGCCACAGACGGCCCCCTTGGCTCCTGGGGGTTCTGTCCTCTCCTCCCAGCCTGGAGGTCCCAAGGGGAGGTTATGGCTTCTCAGAGACTCCACAGCAGCCCTGTCACTCGTGTTCACACAGGGGAAGGGTGCATGTGGCAGAAGCAGTATAAATGTGGGTGCAGGGGCAAGTCCTCTGGGGTCACTTGGACAGTTTGCTGATGATGTGGATCAGGGTGGTTTCTTGTCCTTAAGGCACTAGTTGTCAGCCCAGAGGTTAGGCCCTTCAGCTCCTCTTCCAGCTCAGCGGCCTTGTGCTCCAGGGCCCTGAGCTCAAATCTCTCCCGCTCCCATTCCTGCCTCTGAATGGCGCACTCCAGCTCCACCTTGAGCTGTGACAGCCACAGCATGGTCTCTGTCAGGGCCTCACAAAGTCTCGTTCTCAACGTGCAGCGTAGAGCTTCAGGCTCTTCCGATTTGGGCTGGGTTCTGGGTTGAAGGCCCGCTGCCTTTCCTAGGGGAAGGGCTGGATTCTGGGCTGATGTCCACTCGTTTCACCTCCCCCCCCCCCCCCCCCCCGAAGGCCCTCTCCTCTCCTTGCCAGCTCTGTGGTGCTCCCTGGAGGCCTGTAGTCCCTGTCCCTGCTGGTCAGGAGCCTCTACTCTTTGAGCAGGGCCATCAGAGTTCTCAGCCACAGGGATGCAGGGCTGCCAGAAAGGAAGGGTTCAGGCTCTGTGTAGCCCCGCTCTTGATCAGGATGGGAGGTTGGCTGGTTGGCCGGCCCCACCCCGATTGGAGAGTTTGCTGGAGGCGGCTGGGAGTGGCCTGTGCCCATGGGAGCTGGGGGGAGGGACCAGAGGTTAGCAGCTCAGCCTGCTCACCAGTCAATGCCATTTCATGCTGACAGGTCATTTGGTCGTTTTGGTCATCACCGTCCCTGGCTTTTTATATATATGGATATCCAGTGTCTAGCACACAATAAGCAGGTAATAAATACTTGGTGAGCTAAGTTAAGACAGTTAAAGTAACTCCTTAGAGTCATCACATTTTGCCTGACAAGAACTCTATAGGAGAAATAGATGAAACATAATTTCTTAAAATTAGGCTAGACATTTTCAGGGAATAATAATTCTTTGTGTACTAAAAACATTTATTGTAATATTTTATATTTAATTCTCACAACCATTCTAATATAACTTGACTGGGACAATCACATATTGCTTTGTTCCCCCAAAATAAATGTTAAAAGTACTTCCCTTTCAAAAGTGTCCAAATTTGGTGAAAATTTATGTAAATAACCAGTTTTGAAAGAAAGAAAAATAGACTAAGGCCACATAGCTAGTTATTTAATCTCCTAGATTGAAAGTTAAAAAAAAAATGTATTAGGAATTAAATATTAAGAGTAAGAGAAACTAAAATTTCAACATCCTTTAAAATATAAAGTCTTTTATAAAAATGCATTGATATACACTAAAATAATTAAGAATTCTGGTTAACTGAATTTTATTACAATCACTCAAAAATTCTGCAAATAACCCTACCTCTGACCATACTTTAGAATATGCAGATCTCAAATCATATGGCTGTCAAACTCTATCCCTTACATTTCAGGCCCCAATTGACAAATAATTTCACTTTATGAGGTTATGTTCCTTTGCTATCTTACCCTTCCTTCCCTACTTGAAATTAACGGCACAGGTCTCAGGGAACCACCACAGGATTTTCACTACTAGGGTGGAAGCTGTTGCTTATTTTTATTTAAATTCATAACTGATTCAAAATTTTAAGTTATATGCAACTGAGGTACGTGTTCTGAGCTTTATAATTTTCATATAGAAATAGATGCTTTAAGTGTTGATTGTGTATCTCCATGAATATTAAACTTAGATTGCTACAAGACTACGCAAATCTTTCTTTCAAATATATTTTTATTGATTTCGGGGAGGAAGAGAAAGATAGAAACATCAATGTTGAGAGAGAACCATTGATTGGCTGCCTCCTGGTAACCTGCTATTGGGAATCAAGCCCACAACCCTGGCATGTGCCCTTGACTGGAATCAAACCTGGGACCCTTCAGGCCACAGGCCGGCATTCTATCCACTGAGCCAAATTGGCTAGGGCTGCTTCCTTTTCAGTTTGTTTACTAATTGTTCATGATATTACTCTGGATAGTAAGGGCGTGCTGAAATTCCATGCAACAAAACCAGAAGTAATGCATGATAGAGTTTAGGACATAAACTCGATGGCTATCAATAGGATATTTAATGTATAACATTAAAATGTATAAATAAGTGCTTTTAAGTACTACATTATAAAGTACGCAATAAAGAAAGTTAATGTTGCCGAAACCGGTTTGGCTCAGTGGTAGAGCGTCAGTCTGCGGACTGAGGAGTCCCGGGTTCGATTCCGGTCAAGGGCATGTACGTTGGTTGCGGGCACATCCCTGGTAGGGGGTGTTCAGGAGGCAGCTGGTCGATGTTTCTCTCTCATTGATGTTTCTAGCTATCTATCTCTCTCCCTTCCTCTCTGTAAAAAATCAATAAAATATATTAAAAAAAGAAAAAGAAAGTTAATGTTAAATGTAACATAAAGAACTCAAAGTAGCAAATTTTCCAAAAAGAAACTTAGTGAATAATTTAGATATTAATTATAATTTCTATGCCCTGAAAGTTGTTATATGCTAATGTGGAAGTGTCTCTGACTTTAATGTCTCTCTCTCTCCTTCTCCACCCCTCCTTCCCTTCCACTCTAAAAAAATCAATGGAAAAAAATAACCTCGAGTGAGGATTAACAAAAAACAAAAACCAGAACCAATCAACAAAATAAAAAAAATAGTTATTATCCAGGAACTACTATTAAAACACATCACTATAAGAACGCTTAGTGTTTACTGTTTCAGATCTTTCTCTATAACAAAAGTAATTTGAAAAGTACTCAGTCTAGTAACTTGAAAATGGCTTGTGTTTTAAGAAATTAAATTTGAGAGCTAGATTTGGTAACAAATAAAGAAAAGATGGGGATAACGAAAATCAATTTAGGGAAGTAGGTGGATATTAAAAATAAATGAAGCTGTTGTTCTTTGTATTATAACAATAACAAAGCATATAGGAAATACTGAATGAATGAAGTTTTCATTATAAATTATTTAGAACACATCTGAACTCTCCTCTTAATGTTATGAAGATATCAGCTTAGATAGTATGGTATCTAAGCACCTATGAACAACCGGTTTGGCTCAGTGGATAGAGCGTCAGCCTGCGGACTGAAGGGTCGCGGGTTCGATTCCAGTCAAGGGCATGTACCTTGGTTGCGGGCACATCCCCAATAGGGGGCGTGCAGGAGGCAGCTAATCGATGATTCTCTCTCATTGATGTTTCTAGCTCTCTATCCCTCTCTCTTCCTCTCTGTGAAAAATTAATAAGATATATAAATAAAAAAAATAGTTCAGCCCTAGCTGGTTTAGCTCAATAGATAGAGCATCGGCCTGGGGACCGAAGGGTCCTGGGTTCAATCCCGGAGGCAACCAATCCATGTATTTCTCTCACATCAATATTTCTCTGCTTTTCCCTCTCTCTTCCACTCTCTCTAAAAAAAATCAATGAAAAAATATTCTCAGGTGCGGATTTAAAAAAAAAAAATAGTTCAAAATGCAGGTAATTATCAAATTGAGCCCTATTAAAATATCTGCTGTGGGCCCTATTAAAATATACAAAAAAACACAAAAAACAAAAACAAAAATTGTGGGGAAAATTAGGCCCAAATGTTAAAAGAAAAAGAGTTCATTACCAATTATCAAATGAAATAATTGTGGTTATCAGGCCCGGAGCAGCAGCTGCCAGGCTGGGAGCGGCCAGGTCCGGAGCGGCCGGGCCCGGAGCAGCCGGGTCGGGTGCGGCCAGGCCCAGAGCAGCAGCTGCCAGGCTGGGAGCGGCCAGGTCCGGAGCGGCCGGGCCCGGAGCAGCCGGGTCGGGTGCGGAGCAGCAGCAGCCAAGTCCAGAGAAACTAGGTCGGGAGTGGCAGTGGCCAGACCCGGAGCAGCTGGTTGTGGAACGAACCAGAGCAACAGAGGCCAGGCTCCAGGCCTGGAACAGCTCGCTCCTCGCCTGCCCACGCCCCAAGGCTGCCTATCAGACATGGCTGGAAACTTTTGCGGGAACTTGAGAGTCTGCTGAATCAAGTGATGAAGGCTTAGATCTGGATGTGTTGAGTTAGTATAGCGCTGGGGTGTTGATCTGTGAGTGCCTTGGGTGGGGCCTGGATGAGGCTGGTTGACCTATTTGGAAATGTCTTTTGTGTGAAGTGTATCTTTGGACATGTGGAGGTATTATTGATATGAGAAAATGCTAAGTAACTGATTTACTATCTGAAAAGGGATTTACTATCGGGGAAAGGGAGGGAGGAAGACACTGAACATAAACTGTGCACCTATGGATGAGGACAACGGGGGATGGGGAGGGGGCAGAGGGTGGGGTGGAAACCTGTTAGAGGGGGAAAGAAATGAGGAACCTTTGTAATAATATGAACAATAAAGATTGATTAAAAAAAGAAAAAAAAAAGAAATAATTGTGGTTATAATCATAACTTACAATATTTACAAGTTTTGTGATTTTACTTTTAAAGGAAAAGCAAAAACTTGTAATATACATAAGATAATTCTTAAATACTTAAAAGTACTAAGATTATAGGAGTCATCTGAAAAATAATACATCAGTATTGTCTTTATTTCAGCTGTTCATGAATAGACATTATCTGGCATATAAAAAATGAACTAGCCCTGGCCAGGGTTGCTCAGTGGTTAAGCACTGACCTATGAACGAGGAGGTCACAGTTTAATTCCCAGTCAGGGCACATGCCCAGGTAGTGGGCATGCAGGAGGCAGCTGGTCAATGATTCTCATCATTGATGTTTCTAACTCCACCTCCCTCTCCCTTTCTTTCTGAAATCAATAAAAAATATATATTTTTAAAATAGCAGCATGTTTGAAATTATACATTCAATATAATCAGATTCATATTACTCATTGTATGATAATAATGAACCTAAGTATAGATAGTATTATCTAACTGGAGGCCCGGTGCACAAAAATTCATGCACTGTGCGGGGGGGAGTTCCTCAGCCCCGTCTGCACCCTCTCACAGTTTGGGACCCCTGAAGGGATGTACACCTGCTGGCTTAGGCCTGCTCCCTGGGAGATTGGGCCTAAACTGGCAGTTAGACATCCCTCTGGCAGCCCAGGAGCTGCCACGCGGGAGCAGGCCTAAGCCAGCAGTGAGACATCCTTCGCACTGCCGAGGAGGTGGGAAAGGCTCCAGCCCACTGCTGCTGCACTCAGCTGTCAACCTGGCTTGTGGCAGAGTGGAGCGCCCCCTGTGGAGCTCTTTGGTGGTCAGTGTGCATCATAGCGACCAGTTGTTCTGCCTTAGGGTCAATTTGTCTATTACCCTTTTATTATATAGGATAATTTCCTTCAGGAAATCTCAAGGATTCATTTTTTCACTCAAAGATGCATAACCATTTCAAAGTTTTTAAGGAATGATATTGCTAAATTTTGGTAGTAGAAGGAAATAACTAACAAGGCACAGATATAGATAATACCTTCTTTTGACAAATATTATGGCTGATATAAGACTGTGATACTTAGTCTCATTATAAAATTGATATTGTAGATAGGATTTTATATAAATTCACTATTTGTATTACTATAATTATAAAAAGTCAAATAGGAAAATTCTAAAAGTAAATGTTGTTAAGGACAAGAAAAATTAAATATATTCACTAGAAGTTTCTTGATTCTGTGAATTAGTTAATATATCTCCACCTTTTCTTCTGATCTTTCATTATGGTATAATATATAACAGGTTCATAGAATGTCCTAAGAGACACCACACTACATGCAAGGATAGAGAGAGAAAACAGTTTACTTTTTCCTGTTGCTTCTGGTCTGATGGGGGGTTACAGATAAAGAAAAAAGCACTTGCAGTTTAGGGTAAGTGCAATGCCAGAATTATATTCAAAAGGCCCTGAGAGAAGGAAGGGTCTTAAGAAAGGAAAGTTGGGAAAGGTATGAGGCCTTAGGAGATAAGAGCATTTTGTGCATTTTGAACAACAGGTAGATTAGCTAGGCTAGTCTAAGAAAGATAAAGGGCATTTCACATAGGCTATAGCAATCCTGTAAGTATGGAGGTAAGAAACACCCTTTGCATTTGAGGAAATGTAAAGTCATTCAGTAAGGCCTCATATTTCTGTTTTGGGAGGCACACTACAAGAGACTGAGCACTGCAGGGAACCCTGTCAGACCTGAAAGAGAACTAATTAAGAAGCTGTTGCAGTAATTTGGTTGAGAGATGACTAAGGGAATGTCAATAGGGACAGGGAGGAAGTGAGCACATGTGACTAAAAGGAGTACATGGCTTCTGTGTTGCTGCCTTTGAAACTGAATTGCATTTTCACAATAAAATATCTGCAGTGAGCCCTGAAGTACTGCTAGAAAAGAGAAGACACTAGAGTTTAATATGTAAATACAAGTTGCACCACAATAGTTTAAGAGCATTTAAGTTTTTAGTCACTAACAAGTAGAGCTCTCCTTGGTTTCTGTTGGTTTTGGCTCAGAGTCAGGAGAGGCATAGAAAAGAACGAGAAAAATAAATATATAAAACTGAGATGGGAAGAATGGACAAATGTTATCCTGAGTATAACACCTGGTTATTGTGGGTGCTGGGAATTGTTTTTATGAAGTACATGATTACTACATTAAAACTTCTCAAAATCATGCTGATATTTTTGCAAAAAAACAGATTTTCAATAACAACATTTTCTCATTTAGGTTTCACATAAGTTTACAAATGATCAAAAATTATTAAATTGCCTGTCAATTTCAGAAAAAATAAAGCACTATAAATACAACATTTTTCTTACCAGAATGGAGTGCATTCCCATGTAAATTCTACTTAGGCAAACTAGGGAACACCAGCAGGCAATAAGAATCAGTCCATATATAAGAGGATACTAAAGGGGGGAAAAGTAAAATGAAATAAATTAGGCTAAATATAAACAAGCAAATAAAAAACAATCACTATATTATAAGTTCCATGAAAACAAGAACGATGTGTTTTTATTGCCCAATGTACTCCCAGCACTAACCCTTAACATGACACACAGCAGACACTCAAGAAGAATTTTCGCATGAAATGAACAAGTGATAAAATCTTATGTTTCCTTACTCTTCACTGTGGGAACTGACTCATTTTTGCTTTTACAGTAAAGATTCAATCACCAGCATGCTACAGAAGAAGAAAAACAGGTAGGGGACATACTTCTAATATGACTACAAAGAAAAGCACCTCTGGAATATACCTGAATCTGGCCCATGTCAGGCTCTGGGGACGAAGACTAAGCATTATCTCCCTCTCACTCCCATTAGTGACTGCCATCTGCAATTTCTATTGACATTTCCCCGTTTTGTATTCAATATTCAACACCTTGTAATATGTTTTCCACTTCAGCCCCACCACTAAAATTTCAAGTGGTAACTTTATTGAAAAAAAGTTTGATGGGCTACTGGGAGCAGTAGGCTATAAAAAGGAACAAACAAAATGTAGACAAGTCTTGGTATCAGTGGCCCGTTTATGAGTTGGCTTTGACTCTCCTGGCATTAGAGCTAGGGAGAAAGAAAAGGGGAATGGGGTAAGTTTCTAATTGTCAAGAATTTGAAGCCAAGGTGGTTCAATGAGAAGTGGTGTTTAAAATAAGCGAGTTAAGGAGGGTTGTAAGAAAAATGGTAAAGATTTAGTACATAGTTCTTTATGGCCCACCACTTTCTTTATACAGCATCATACTATCCTGGTTCCCTTTTAACCATCTATTTTCTTTTTATTTTGTTTGTTTCCCACACAAGAGCACATCTTCTTGTTCCTTAAACATTGGTATAAGTACTACTAAGAATTCAGCCCTGCCGAAACCGATTTGGCTCAGTGGTAGAGCATCCGTCTGCAGAATGAAAGGTCCCAGGTTCGATTCCGGTCAAGGGCATGTACATTAATATCCCCGGTAAGGGGTGTGCAGGAGGCAGCTGGTCGATGTTTCTCTCTCATTGACGTTTCTAGCTCTCTATCTCTCTCCCTTCCTCTCTGTAAAAAAATCAATAAAAATACAAAAAAAGAATTCAGCCCTTACTAGTTTTTTGCAGCTTCACCTTTTATTTTTTAACTTCTACTTGTAATGCTGAAGACCTATCCATTTACCTGGGTTTAAAAATCAGACAGCCACCTCCTGCACATACTCTACCTTGAGATTTCAATGGAGCTAAACCCAACAATACCTCAAACCAAAATCATCATCCTGCCAGCCAAACTTGTTCCTACTTTCATATTCGCTATTTCATTTGGAAACATTTAATACGCATATTTTAAATGATGAATATGAATTATCTTTTACTTCTTCCTTATCCTTCCATTGCAACCCATAACCAAGTCTTGCTGACTTTACCTTCTAAATATTTCTTGATTCTGTTATCTCTTCTCCATTCTACTTACACTGCTCTTGTTTAGATCCTCATAGTTTCTTTTCCAAGCTCTATTTTTTCCAGCCATTTCCCCATATGCATGAAGAACATGATTAATGAGCAAAAAGAATGTAACCATATAATGAGATAAGTGCTATAATGGGAGTACACTAAAAGCCCAGAGGGAGTCTACAGAATGGGCATTTAACTTGGTTTAAAGATGTTAACAAAGACTTCCAGATTAACTAAGATTCAAGTTATCCTGAAAGGTAATTAAGATTTAGTCTTTAGAGAGAAAGGAGTGAATACAGGACAAAAGAAGTGGAGGGCCTTACAAACCATGAGCAAAGGCTGTGTACAAGGCATTAGGTAGTGTCTAGCAGAATAAGCTTACATTCTTCCTGGAGAGAGGCACTACATAGTAAACATAAAATATGTACTATATAAATATATGAGTAATATATGAAAACAAATTTTACAAATGTGGTAAGTACTAGAGAACAGGTATTGAAGAAACATTAAACATTCATCAAATATTCTTTGTGTTCCTCCTACATTTTCAGGTTTACCTGCAGCTAGATTGGGGACCAAGTGACTAGTTTTGGCCAGTGAGCTGGGAAAATGTGACTTATGCCACTTTCAATCAGTCTATGAACTTTCTTCTCTACAGATATGACCCTGGAAGCCACATGCATCACAACAAGGAATGAGGAGATGCATCACAAGATGGGAAACCTAAGTAGAACAAAGCTAGCCCATAATGAATATGTAGCAAAAATGAGAAGAGCTAAGATTGTGTGTGTGGGGGGTGTAAATCAACTCAGAGCATAATCAAGCCTATCATAATTAAAACGGTAATAGAAAAAGGATGATATTTAGGAGTATGTGTCGGGCAGGTTAAAGTAGTAAATGAAAGACTACTATGTGTGGCTCAGTGGTTGAGCATAGACCTATGAACCAAGCGGTCATGGTTCAATTCACTGTCAGGGCACATGCCCGGATTGCAGGCTCAATCCCCAGTGGGGCATGCAGAAGGCAGCCAATGAGTCTCTCTCATCATTGATGCTTCCCTCTCTCTCTCCCCTTCCCTTCCTCTCTGAAGTCAATAAAAAAGAAAAGAAAAAAAAAAAAAAAAGCAAAGACAGTAAATGCAAGCAACCAATGGATGTGTCTACCTCACGGGTGATGTTTCTGTTTCTGTCTCTTTCTCCTTCTCTCTCCACCCCACCCCCCTCTAAAAAAATTTAATGGGAAAAATATCCTTGGGTGAGGATTAACACACACATCCTCAGGTGAGGATTTAAAAAAATGTGAACTGAAACATTTTCAGTTCAATCTATTGTTTTGATCTATTCATATCTGATGTCATTTTAGTTACTGTTTCTCTTTTGAACTCAAATCACAAAGTATCAGTTTAACAATAGAATTAATCACATAAATATTAATTATGATCATAAATATTATATATTACAAACCATAATAAGGAAAGTACTAATTGTTACCATACTAGTTAATATAGCCTTATGTTAACAAAATAGGATCCATTTCTCAATTCCTATAATAGGGAAGGGATTTGTGAGGAAAGAAGAGAAAGGCTATGTGTTATAGCTCATGTCATTTTAGAGCTGCAAGAAAGACCACAGTTTCCCAGATAGTTAATTAAGATGAAGAAATTCCTGACTGCCTCTGCAAAACCAAGTGTAGATATAAAAGAAATAGTAAATCCAGTCTTCCATTCTCACTTTCTTTTTTAAAATATTGATTAGAGGCTCGGTGCACAAAATTCATGCATGGGGGGACCCCTCAAGGGAAGTCCAACTGCCCGTTTAGGCCTGATCCCACCTAAATGGGCAGTCGGACATCCCTCTCACAATCCAGGACTGCTGGCTCCCAACCACTTGCTTGCCCCTAACTTCTTCTGTCTGCCAGCCTGATCACCCCATAACCACTCCCCTGACTGTTCCCCTGCCGGCCTGGTCCCCCCAACTGCTCTCCCCCAGGCCTGGTTCCCCCCAACTGCCCTCCCCTGCAGGCCTGTTCCCTCCAAGTTCTCTTCCCTGCAGGCCTGGTCACCCCCAACAGCCTTCTCCCACAGGCCTGATCGCCCTCAACTGCCCTCCCCTGCAGGCCTGGTCACCCCCCAAACTGTCCTCCACTGCAGGCCTGTTTCCCCCCAACAGCCCTCCCCTGCAGACCTGGTTTCTCCCAACTGCCCTCCCCTGCAGGCCTGTTTCCCCCGCAACTGCCCTACCCTGCAGGCCTGGTCCCTCCCAACTGCCCTACCCTGCATGCCTGGGTCCCTCCCCAACTGTCCTCCCTGCAGGCCTGGGTCCCCCCCCCAACTGCCCTCCCCTGCAGGCCATCTTGTGGCGGCCATATTGTGTCCACATGGGGGCGGCCATATCTGACCACATGGAGGTGGCCATCTTGTGTGTTGGAATGATGGTCAATTGCATATTACTTTTTTATTAGATAGGATTTCAGAGAGGAAGGGGGAGGGAGAGAGATAGAAACCTCAATGATGAATCATTGATCAGCTGCCTCCTGCATGCCCCCTACTGGGGATCAAGCCTGAAACTCAGGCATGTGCCCTGACCAGGAATCAAACTGTGACCTCCTGGTTCATAGGTCAATGCTCAGCCACTGAGACACACTGGCCAGGCCACTCTCACTTTCTATTGTACTTCTATTCGTACCTAATTCAACCCTTTATTTCTGATAAATAAACAGGCTGGATTTTTTTTTTTAATCCAAAGTTCAATTGTAGGCAGATGTTAAAAGAAATGAATGTGGATTTGTTCTTTACTGAAATGTTAAGAATTTTTTTTTCTTAATTCTTATTTGAGGATATTTCTCCATTGATTTTTAGAAAGTGTGGAAAGGAGGGGGAGAGACTGAGAGACACATAGATTGGTTGCCTCTCACACACATGCTTCCAGACCAAGGTCAGGGATCGAGCCTGCAACTGAGCTAAGTGCCTTGGGCTAGAATCAAACCTTGGACCCTTCAGTCCCCAGGCCAACATTCTAACCACTGAGCAAAACTGGCTAGGGCATCACTCAATTATTTTTAATTATATTTTTCTTATAATGGAGCTAGGTAAAAATTTCACTTAGAGGTATAAGAGATGCTAAAGGTATTAGTTTCACTCTCCTTGCTTTACAGATGAAGAAATAGACCCAGAACACGCTAAATAACATGTAATAGTGTATTCTAGTGGCCTATTCTGATGCCTTTTACAATTTATTATGCTTGTTATTTTCTACATTTTATCACACACAAATACAATAGATAATAATTTAAGTTTGGCAGCAGTTCCTAGTTTCTATTATCTTTTTCTTGGAGAATGTTGACCTTTATCAGCTGAATTTATGTATCTCCTCAAATAAGGTTTTTACTTAAACTCAATCTTTAGGTTAAAAAAAAGATGAAAAAAATGTACAAGTCCTCACATTATTTTCAAATTAATAAAAATTTACCAAAACCAAAATAGGGCCTCCCTAAGCTTTTAATTACAAACTTTCTAATCTTTTCATTGCACATCCTACTACAGGAACACTTATCTAAACATTTCCTTCAGTTATTCTACTGAACAGTTGTATTCTTACTGATATGCTTCCCTTAACTATTTATCAGAATTATTTTTTATGTTATGGCATTTTCCACTTACATTCATGGAAGTTAGTAAAAGAAGTCAATAAAATTACTTGCAATTAAAGCAATTATAAAAACTATAATAGAATTAAAATTTTTTAGATTAATTAAAATATAGACAAACCAGAAAAAATTATATTTTGAATTTGAGGAATGGCTAATGCATATGTAAATAACTTTTTAAAAATTTTTATTAATTTTTTAAAATATATTTTACTGATTTTGTACAGAGGGGAAAGGAGAGAGAGAGAGAGTTAGAAATATCAATGAGAAAGAGTCATCGATCAGCTGCCTCCTGCACACCCCCTACCGGGGATATGCCCCGAACCAAGGTATATGCCCTTGACAGGAACCGAACCGGGGACCCTTCAGTCCCCAAGCTCTATCCATTGAGCCAAACTGGTCCCGGCAAATTTTATTGATTTTTTACAGAGAGGAAAGGAGAGAGATAGAGAGCTAGAAACGTTGATGAGAGAGAAACATGGACCAGCTGCCTCTTTCACCCCCCACACCGGGGATGAGCACCAAGGTACATGCCCTTGACCGGATTCGAACCTGGGACCTTTCAGTCCGCAGGCTAACGCTAGGCCAACGCTCTACTACTGAGCCAAACCGGTTTCGGCACATTTGACAATAACACGTTAATGATATACCTGCCTGGTTCTCAAACATTGTTATGTTAATGAAAATAGATGCAATCTTTCTGGAAAGCCTTTTTCTGTCTATACATAAAAGAGCTCTAAATGGTCTAAATGTATATACAATGACCCAGTAATCTCTCCTAGAATTGTATACTAGTTCTATATACAGAAATATGGGCAAGGATCCATACATTATAATGTTTATCATAAAACTATATACCGTATTTTTCGGACCATAAGACGCTCCGGACCATAAGATGCACCAGTTTTTAGAGAAGGGAAATGAAGAAAAAAAGATTCTGAAACAAATAGTGTCCTAAAATATTTTATGTGCATTAAAACCCAACATCACAGTCATAAACACATGTAATCAACCCTGTAAAGTAAACAGCAGCATTTAGAACCATTTTAGAGCCGGACAAGCACACAGAGACCACACAGAGCCGGGCAAGTAAAAAAACTTTTTTTTTAAAGTATATGTGTAGGCTATATTTGGACCATAAGACGCAGGGACTTTTTCCCCCCACTTCTGGGGGGAAAAAAGTGCGTCTTATGGTCCGAAAAATACGGCATACCACGAAACAATGAATACACCAACATTTACTGATTATGTCATAGTTTAAAATGTGGGTTTTTGGAACTCCACAAACCTAGCTCTAGCCATTTACTAATGCATTTATTGGGAATCTAATTAACAGAAATCTTGAGGGGGGGAAAAAGATATAAGGATAGAGAGTATCTCACAGAACCCTAGGCAAAATGAGGCTAAGCTTTAAGAAGAAACCGGAACTATAAACAGGACAGTCGTAGGACCATCTCTTCTTTAGATATATTTGCTTCATTCTTTTTCTGCAGACTAGCTTCTCTGCTCTTCAGTCCACATGGTAGATGAAGGCTTCTGAATGTACTTCTTCACTGAGGAACACTGCCCAAACTCAGTATCTATACTCAAATCTTGGCGGACAAGATTATATACAGAACGTATTGGCTGCCCTCGAGGTGAGGGAGCTTACAGAGGCTGGCAGTGAGGCAGACTCCCCAAACTGTGCCTATTTCTTCAGGTGTGGGAAATGGGCAGGTTCACAATCTCGTGGCATCATAATTTCCTCATCTTTATACGGACACCCAGAGGTGTAAAAACTATTTTGTAGGAATATAAAAAATTTTATTCTTAAGAATGTTTCTAGAAATTTTTGCTGATTGGAAAATTTGTGACATATGTTAGAATTTCTCCAGAGAAATAGAACCATTGAAGTTAGTAAAAGTCAAAAAAGTGATTTGCAATTAACTTGCCTAACTTCAATAGGATGTATGTACACACACACACACACACACACACACACACACACACACGAGGCCTGGTGCATGGATTCATGCACCGGTGGGATCCCTCAGCTTGGCCTGTGCCCTCTCTTAATCCAGGACTCCCCAGGGGATGTTCGACTGTCGGTTTCAGCCCAATCCCCACAGGCCAGGCAATAGCAGTGCGTGAAGTGCCAAGCGGCCGGGGGAGGAGCCCGAGCCCCATCCAGGCACCCTGCCACTCTGGCTCACCCTGTCCCCACCGCGCCTGCTGCTGCCACTGCTCAGTAGCTATGCACAGAAGCGGGAGAGAGCCCTGTGCCTGGCTTTGGTCAACTAAAGGGCGCTCCTGCTGTGGGAGTGCACTGACCGCCAGGAGGCAGCTCCTGCATTGAGCCGTCTGCCCCCCGGTGGTCAGTGCACATCATAGTGACCAGTTGCTTAGGCTTTTATATAGAGATAGAGATTTATTATAAGGAATTGGCATATCAGGAGGATGTCCAAACCAACTGAACTACCTGGCCACGGCCTAAAATACAGCTTCTAAAATAAAAGTGGACCATGGGGCCATGGTGGGCGGGTGGCAGGTGCGGCACTTCACCAGCCACCTCTGGAACCAGGAAATCTAAAATGGAGAGAATATTTGACCAGGCTCCCTGAAGTCTAGAAGGTTAGAACGTTGACCAAGGAAGAAGCAGATGATGCTAATACAGAAAGCTAAATTAAGACGCACAGAAGTACAGAAAGGAATTGAAGAACTCAAATTAAAACTGTTGCTGCTAGAGCAATTGATAGTTTTTAAAACTGCAGGCAGCTCTCTCTCTCTATGGAGCATGCCCAGAGGGTGATCTCTCTCTCCCTTCTGGAGCAGACCTGCACCTCTCCTCCCTCTTTCATCTCTCAAGGCACATCTCTCTCCCTCTTTTCCTTAAGCTCCAAGGACCTTGCTTTTGCCTTTGTAACTTATTTTCTTTTTCTTTTTTTTAATATATTTTTATTTTTATTGATTTTGTACAGAGAAAAAGGAAAAGAGATAGAGAGCTAGAAACATCGATGAGAGAGTCATCGATCAGCTGCCTCTTGCACACCCCCTACCCAGGATATGCCCGCAACCAAGGTACATGCCCTTGACCGGAATCGAACCCGGGACCTCTCAGTCCCCAAGCCGACGCTCTATCCATTGAGCCAAACCGGTTTCAGCTGTAACTTATTTTCTGAGCCCATTTCTTCTACAGCTCATTTCTTCTACCTCTGTGACTTTATAAACTTTCTCTTATAAAAAAGAAAGAAGAAAGGAAAGGGAGAAAGAAAGAAAGAAGGGGGAGGAAGGAAGGAAGGAAGGAAGGCAGGCAAGAATGAAGAAAGGAAGAAATTTCAATCACAGGCAAGTGACTTTTCATGGAGGAGAGAGAAATAATTGCTATAAACAACTACAGCACATCTAGCAGCACTTTCTGGAGAGCAAGACACCAGGTTGCTTTGAGATTCATTATGGAGATACCAAATTCAGCAAAAGGGCAAACACCTGGAGATTCCAGACTGCAAAAAGCTGATTACCAGGCAGGAATCTAAGCAGATGACTAAAGACAGAGCAAATCCATGTGGCTGGTGTAGAGCTGACAGGTAACTCAAAGCACCCATAAAGCAATTGCAAACCAAGGAGAACTAACTGCATTGGACAACCTGACATCAGATGGTTAAAAATATTAAAGAATGAGCCCTGGTCAGTGTTACTCATTTGGCATTGTCCCATGCACCTCGAAGTTGCCATTTCAATTCTGGTTCGATTCTTCTTAGCCCAGGAACACGCCTGGGTTGCAGGCTCCATTCATGGTGGGGGTTATGCAGGAGGCAGCTGTTTGATGATGTTTTGCTCTCACATCAGCAATGAAATTATTTTTAAATAATATTGTACATTATTTTTCAAAATTAAAGAATGAGAGAGGAGGTGCAGGCTAGAAGGAGTCAATGGTGAAAATAAGGAGACATATGCAATACTTTCACCAATAAACATTTTTTTTAAACATTAAAGAATGAGAAAACCACAGGCTAGGCTGGATTCAATGAAACAGCTGTCATAAGCAACTGCTTTTGCCCACTAGTGTGGCTCAGTAGTTGAGCATCAACCCATAAACCAGGAAGTCATGGTTCCATTCCTGGTCAGAGTACATGACCAGGTTGCGGGTTCAATCCCCAAAAGGGGGTGTGCAGGAGGCAGCAGATCAATGATTCTCTCTTACTAACGTTTCTCTCTCTCTCTCCTTCTCCCTCCCTCTTTGAAATCAATAAAACTGTATTATTTTTTAAAAACAACTGCTTTTGCCAACAGGGCTGATGGGCGTGGCTGGTGGGATCAGGCCTAAATGGGCAGTCGGACTCTATCACCACAATCAACTTTAGAACATTTTCATCATCCCACGAGCAGTTAGGCATCAATCAGGCTGGCAGGGGAGTGGTTAGGGGGTGATCAG
The DNA here is from genome assembly GCF_014108245.1 of Pipistrellus kuhlii. Taxonomy (NCBI): domain Eukaryota; kingdom Metazoa; phylum Chordata; class Mammalia; order Chiroptera; family Vespertilionidae; genus Pipistrellus; species Pipistrellus kuhlii. The sequence continues at coordinate 19,978,790 of NW_023425404.1, read as the reverse complement.
GCTGGCAGGCAAACGAGCAGTTGGGAGCCAGCAGTCCTGAATTGTGAGAGGGATCCCAGATTGTAGAGGGTGCAGGCTGGGCTGGACATACCTTGTTCCCCCCTCCCCTCATGCATGAATTTTATGCGCTGGGCCTCTAGTATTTCAAAAAGCTATTATTTTTTAAAAAAAAATTTGAGAGTACATTTATCAAAACTGGGGACAGTGAAACAAGAAAGGGCTTAGGAAAGAAGCAGCAGCAGGAGACCACCTAGGCAGGGCTGCTTTGTCTCTAGGAATGTTCTAGGAAAGAGATGAGTCTAGGCAGGGCTGCTGTGGCTCACGAAGAAGTCTTATTTGACTTTTATTTAAGGGGCCTCCGAGACAGGTTCAAAGGGGTTAACCTTGGACAAGCTGCTACTGCCCATTGCTCCCCTAGTTGCAAGTCTTCTGTGATCCCTTAGAGTTTAGGAGATGAAATGGAAGAAGGGAATGGGTGGGTAGGCTCCTGGGAGTGGTATCATGCTAAGCTTTATATATTAAAACACACACACATACACACACCACACACACACACACACAAAACAAACAAACAAAAAACACACAGTAAGTAGAGGTGACAAGATCTGTTTTTGACCATAAAAGATTAACTGTTATAAGAACAACTGCTCCACTGTAAATAAGAAAAGTAGCCAAATTATATGAAACAACTATTTTCAAATATTGGGAAAACAGCAGCAAAGGACTGTGATGAATGAGAAAAGGGAAACATATGAGATAAGCCCTATGATTGCCCGAGCATGCTGCTATAAGCAGTTTCCAGGCTGTAGCAAGGGAAGAGGAACCATAACAAAGTTCAGCAGTCTCACTGAATTAGGAGAAAGACTGGAGTTCCCCGAGCCCAAAGCAGCCATATTTTGCAGGTCAGAGTACTGGAGAGAGGGAGAGAGGAATCTACACAGAGAATGAGCCCTGTAGAAAGGTCTCTGAAAAATGTTAGGTGAGTACTAATCTGTGCATGATGGGGTAAAAATCCACAAGGCTGGGAAACGACACTAGAAAGCAGTGGCCCAAACAATTCTCAAAGCTCACATAGCTCTGGAATTGTTTTCCCATCAGGCAGAGAGCTGAGGAAACTGGGTCTTTAGAATACCATCTTATTAGTAAGTTAAAGTAGCTCTAAAGTCTAGACTATGGTTAGTCAGGACCCACTCTGACAAGCCATTTAATTATACACCAGCACAAAATCCAACACTATTGAAAGGAATACAACAATATCTAAAACTTTATGAAAATTACCAGCAAAGAAGCAGGAGAATGTGATCCATAGCCAGGAGAAATAGTAGAATCACATAATGATGACAGAGATGATGAGATTAGTGGATAAGGGCATTAAAACTCTTACAAACATACTTAGGAAATAAAGGAAAACAGGAACATAATGGAGAAATGGGAGGTTTAAAAAGTATCTGAGCCGAAGCCGGTTTGGCTCAGTGGTAGAGCGTCGGTCTGCGGACTGAAGGGTCCCAGGTTCGATTCCGGTCAAGGGCATGTACATTGGTTGCGGGCACATCCCCAGTAGGGGGTGTGCAGGAGGTGACTGGTGGATGTTTCTCTCTCATCGACGTTTCTAGCTCTCTATCTCTCTCCCTTCCTCTCTGTAAAAAATCAATAAAAAATATATTAAAATAAAATAAAATAAAAAGTATCTGAAATTATATCCCATCCTACTTGATTGATGAGTTTACCAGAAAATTAGACATTGCAGAAGATGAGTAAACTTAGAAGTCATAGGAATAGAATCTATAAAAATTAATCAGAGTAAAAACACTGCCATAATTATCATCATCATCATCATCATAATCAGAGCATCAGTGATCTGTAAGTTACTAGTGTTAAACAGTCTAACATACTTGAAATTAAAGTTCCAGGAGGGGAGGGGGTTGGGGAAAAGAGGATAAAAAGTATTTCTAAAAATAATGCTTGAACATTATACAAAATTAATGTAAGTTGTATAACATATGTAGATGTAAAACATCTGATGATTAATTCTAGGAAGGGGAGAGGGAAAAATGAAAGTTTACTGTTGCAGTATATGTTATATATTAAGTCCTCAGTTAATACTGTAGATAAATTCTTAGAAAGTGCAACTTTAAGTAAAATGAGACATAACAAAAGCAACTTTACCATAGGCTAATTGATAACAAGAATTAGGTTTCTACAGTATATTTCTGGTCACAAAAACATCACCAAACTTCTAAATAAAGACTCAAGCCCAGCCAGTGTTGCTCAATGGTTACGTGTCGACCCATGAACCAAGAGGAGATGGTTCAATTCCAGGTCAGGGCACAAGCCTGGGTGGCAAGCTCAAACCTCAGAATCCAGGAGGCAGTCGACTGACGATTCTCTCTCATCATTGATGTTTCTATTTCTCCCTTTCCTTTCATCTCTTTAAATAACTGATATATATAAAAGACTCAAAAACTTCTAGTATTAAACATTGAAATAAATGTGAGCTACATATACATTTAAGAAAGATTAATTTTAAAAGTAAGATAATTCCTTTCCAACCTGCTTATTCCAGTTCCCCAAGGGGGGGTGCGAGCAGGGGCCTGATTGAGCCCTGCTGATTATCTCACAGATCAGCAGCGGCGGCAAGGGTGGGGCCGTCGCCCAGCTCCCAGGCACTGAGGAAGTTGGGAATCCCCTTTCCTTTCTTCCTCCCTTCCTCCCTTCTTCCCTCTCTCCCTTCCCCCCTCCCACACACACACAATCCATCACCCACAGACAGCAACCTGCAGGCCCTGATTGCCCTATTGGGGGTTGGTCCCTAGGCTGGGGGTGGGTGGCCCCTCCATGCCAGATGCTCGAGCTTCAATTGCCAGCCAGGCCTAGGGATGGCAACCGTGCACGTATTTTGTGCACCAGGCCTCTAGTCAATGATAAGAGGGAATCATTGATTGCCTGCCTCCAGCATGGCCCCTACAGGGGAGCAAGCCCACAACCTGAGCATGTGCCTTTGACCGGAATCGAACCTGGGACCCTTCGATTCACAAACTAACACTCTATCCACTGAGCCAAGCCAAGTAAGGCCATAATGTGTCTTTAGGTGACTTCCAGTTGTGCAAACATCAGAGTACACCTACACAAATGTAAATGGTACAGCTACTACACACCTAGCTTTCTGAGGAGGAATAATTTCCCCTCTATTCTCCTGGGTTCTTGGCTGAGACACCACAGGAATAAAAGACATAACAGGAGAAAAACAGAAGTTTAGTAACACCTCCTGTATACACTGGATGCGATCTCTGAACGCATAATAATCTGGCCACTCAGTGTATATCCTATATAATAAAAGGCTAATATCAAATTGTCCCCTCAACCAAGAGTTCAATTAGCAAGCAGGCAGGCCAACTGCCCAATTCCCCTCCCCCAGGTCAGGCTGGCCAGACCCTACCCATACACAAATTCATGCACTGGGCCTCTAATATATACATACATATACATATACATATACATATACATATACATATACATATACATATACATATACATATAGATGTGTGTGTATTCATATACACAAATATATATGTATACACACACACACTGAGTGGCAAGATTATTATGCATTCAGAGATCATAATAATTTGGCCACTCAATGTATATCCTATATAATAAAAGGCTAATATGCAAATTGTCCCCTAGACCAGGAGTTCGACCAGCAGGCAGGCAGGCCAAGCGCCCATGTCCCCTCCCCCTGGCCAGGCTGGCTGGACCCTACCCATACACGAATTCATGCACTGGGCCTCTAATACACATACACACACACACACACACACACACACACACACACACACACACGGGTGGCCAGATTATTATGCATTCAGTTCAGAGATCATAATAATCTGAGCACTGAGTATATAAGGGAGAGATGCAGGAAAACTTATTTATCTCACCAAATGGCTGAGACCACCACCTTAAAATACCATCTTCAGTAGACGATAGAAGATGTTTCAAGTGGAAGGATTCAGTGAAGAGAGGTTACCAAAAAAAACAAACAAACAGTAAATAAGGGTAAGGTTAATATGCAGATTTATGTCTTTTCATCTGCATTGAGAAGATAGGTCAGCACCCAGTTCCACACACAAAGGGCAAATTCTACTTGATTTTACGAGTTTCTCCCATGTGTGCCATTTATTTTTAAAATATTTTTATTGATTCCAGAGAGGAAGAGATAGAAACATCAATGATGAGAGAAAATCATTGACCTGCTGCCTCCTACATGCTTTACTTTGGGGATTGAGCCAGCAGCCCAGGCATGTTTCCTGACTGGGAATCGAACCATGACCTCCTGGTTCATAGGTCAACTATCAACCACTGAGCCATGCCAGCTGGGCGATTTCTTAAAATTAACCAGCGCAAAATAGCTTTCTGTCAAAAAGATGTATTTTGGGGTGACATAACTTTCCCTACAGCTCCTAGGTCCACTATAATCCTGTACAGCATGTTACTGTACTGAATACAGAAGGCAATTGTGACACAACAGAAGTACTTGTGTAATACTTTGCACTACTATCGATACATGAGAGCAGCTACCATATCACTAGGCAATAGTTTTCCAGCTCCATTATTATTTTATGGGACCAACTTTATAAATGTGTCCTTCCTTGATGGAAATGTCATTATTTGGTACATGACTGTAATACAGAGGATACTGCTATGGACAGGCGGTATAACAGCAGCATAGTGTAATTTTGCAGCCAAACTTCCTAGGTTTGAATCCTGGCTCTGTTATGTACTTGCTGAGTCATCTTGCACAAGTTGCTTAACTTCCTTCTGCCTCAGTTTCTTCTATAAACAAGTGGAAATTCTCATAGGGTTTTAGGGCAATTAGAAAAGTTAAGTGATTTAAGGCATTGAAAACAATACCAAGCATAATATTAGTATTTATTAATTTCTGAGTTAAGAAAAGGAAAATCTCCACAGTACATTTCTACATGAAAAAACAAGGTCCAGAACAGTATGGAATGTACCACCTGTGTAAAATACTGTGTAAAATATAAGCTATATAAATATATGTCCATAAAAGTAAAGACTTATCTCTAGAAGGCTAAACAAGAAATATAAAAAATAGCCGAAACCGGTTTGGCTCAATGGATAGAGCGTCGGCCTGTGGACTCAAGGGTCCTGGGTTCAATTCTGGAAAAGGGCATGTACCTTGGTTGCGGGCACATCCCCAGCATGCAGGGGGCAACTGATTGATGTTCCTCTCTCATAGATGTTTCTAACTCTCTATCCCTCTCCCTTCCTCTCTGTAAAAAAAAATCAATAAAATATATTAAAAAAAAGAAAAGAAATATAAAACAATAAATCCTTCTGGAAAAGAGATCCTGCTATCTTTGAAACAGAAAAGAGAAATGTACTCTTCTCTTTGTATTTTTATGTAAATGTTGAATTTTCCCATTCAAATCAGTAAAATTAATTTTAAATCAATAATTAACAATAAGCATTTTTAAAAATCATGAAAATGTGTATTTTAAATGCCAGGTTAAAAAAAAAAGTAGCAAACCAATTTTATTTCCCTTAAACTGTATTACCACAGTGATCAGCTTCCCTCGACTCCTGAAGCAATTTCTGGTCTTTGTCTTTTGTGACCAACTTTTGTACATCTTACTTCTCGCCTTCCTTCCTTTTATCTTTTCATGATTTCACAGATGTCACCCTTTACTATCTATAATAAACTCCACTTTGATAGAATATCTTCTTGTGTACTTTTCTTTTCCAAAGCTCTTATGTCAATTAAATTCATTTATTTATGTCAGGAATATAAAGGAAAAGGGTGATCAAATCTGCATTGGATCTCAGTAAAGGTCATTTTGTTTAGAACACAAGTATTTATGGATATTGCATATATGTGTGCATACACATTATCTTCTCAAGGATATATAGCTTATTTTTATGTTTTAAGAACAATGCTATCGCCGGGACCGGTTTGGCTCAATGGATAGGGCGTCGGCTTGGGGACTGAAGGGCCCCCGGGTTCGATTCCGGTCAAGGGCATGTACCTTGGTTGCGGGCATATCCCCAGTAGGAGGTGTGCAAGAAGCAGCTGATCGATGACTCTCTCTCATTGATGTTTCAAACTCTCTATCTCTCTCCCTTCCACTCTGTACAAAAATCAATAAAATATATTAAAAAAAAAAAAAAAAAGAACAATGCTATCTATTTTAAAAAATCAAACCTTGATCTCTTGGTTCTTGGGTCAACATTCCCACTAAGCCACACTACCAGGTGGAAACTGGCTTTATTAAACAAGATCTTGAGTGAATGTCATTTTTAAGAGATACCTGCATAGACTCTGGATGTCACCAGAAAGCTTTAAGGAATTAAGATTGACTTTGGTCCTGGACAGGTAACCCAGCTGGTTAGAGTATTGTCCCAATACACCAAGGTTGCAGGCTCAACCCCCTCTCAGGGCACATACAAGAGTCATGCCTAAATCCGTGGAACAACAAATCAATGTTTTTATCTCTCTCTTCCTGTCTCTCTAATTAAAAAAAAAAAAAAAAAGATTGACTTTGGAAGCTGATAAAAGCCCCTTGAAAAAACTGTTTGGTGCCCTGCTTATTTACCTGGTTTAGAGTGGTCTTTCCAGGTGACGAATGAAGGTGGCTTTCCTGGGAGATGGCAAAGAAAGAACCTCTCGGCATTTTGGGGTACCTCAAGAACTTGAGGAATTCACCCAAATCTATGGGAAAGTCAGATGGCAACTATGTGGCGTGGCTTCTTCACCAGAGAGGCTACTGAAAGTTCAATCTGGAGATTCCTTGTGAGTCTCAGATTTAAGAGAGTCTATGGGGTCAATTACTATTCTTGTTGAATTTTTGCAAATAATCAAGCCAAATTTATTGAAACTAGACTTAGGCAGTAAGTGACCATCTTTGAGAAAAATGAGGGTGATTTTAGGGAGAGAAATTGTGTTTCCATAGAATCTACAGAGTTGGGCAAATGTAGATTTAAGTTGTTCATATGGAAAATAATACAATAATTAATAAGTAATAATACATGATAAACTCTGTTTCCCATACTCCTACTACTTTTTAAAAAAATATATTTTATTGATTTTTTTACAGGGAGGAAGGGAGAGAGATAGAGAGCTAGAAACATTGATGAGAGAGAAACATCGACCAGCTGCCTCCTGCACACCGCTCACCGGGGATGTGCCCACAACCAAGGTACATGCCCTTGACCAGAATCGAACCCGGGACTTTTCAGGCCGCAGACCGACGCTCTACCACTGAGCCAAACTGGTTTCGGCCCCATACTCCTACTTTTGCCACACCCTGCATAATACAGTTATGAATATTAGACTCTAGTTCAGTTAATTGTATTTAAGGTTTAATTTTCATCTATATACTGGACTGGCTCTTGAATTTTTCTAATTTTCTTAAATATTTGGCTATAACCCTCCAAACTTTTCATTTTTCTACTGTCCTTTGACATGGAATTACTAAAAACTAAAATTTTTCTGAGTCTTGCAATTCCAAATGGCAGCTAAAGCACATAATATAGACTTCAGAAAAATCGCCACAACAGCTCATACTTAAACAGTCTCAGTGACTGACGCTCTGTAAGCCATGCAGAATTCACCAGAGCATCGGATGGCACTGTCAGAGACATTAAACAAGGCAGACAAGTAAGATCAGACAGTCACTGCCTACTTTCATTCCAGCAAAAGAAACTTTGAGACTTACATTCAGAAACTGTCTTGACTGACAGCCTTACAGACTCAGGAACTGGTTTATAATTGGCTCTGATCTTTACCCTTTTTTTCTTTTGCATTCATAGACATACTCCTTGTTAAATACCTGACTGCTTGCTTACACAGTATAGGCCTCACTCTGGGAACCTATGTGCATCACAGCCTCCTGAAAAGAAACTCAACACATTTAACTGAACTGAATTATTCTCGAAACTGCATGACTGAACCAATAAAATACGGAGGAAGCTAGCAACTTACTGGTTGCTTCTAGAATGTAGAAAGTTTATCATTTAAAACTAGAGGCCTGGTGCACGAAATTTGTGCACTTGGTGGGTATCCCTCAGCCTGGACTGTGCCCTCTAGCAGCCCTGGGAGGATGTCCAACTGACAGCTTAGCGGGCCTAAGCCATCAATCAGGCATATCCTTGGCATTGCCTAGGAGGCAGGAGAGGCTCCCATCACCGCCACTGGGCTCACCAGCCAACAGTGAGCCCAGCTTCTGGCTGAGCTGTGCTTCCCCTGTGGGAGCACACTGACCACCAGGGGGCAGCTCCTGCGTTGAGTGTCTGCTCTGGTGGTCAGCATGCATCACAGTGACCCATCATGCCATGGTTCGGTCATTTGCATATTAGCCTTTTATTATGTAGGATTTTCAAAGGCAAGACTAAAGGGACAAAAATTATGCCAACCTGAAGCTGCTTTTTTGGATATTGACTTTAAGCCACTTATTAAGAAACAAAAAACTCAGAACCTTAGACTATGCCCTCCCCCTCCTTTCCTGCCTAAAAGATACAGATAGAGAAAAACATGCTCCAGGAAGGGTATTATAGGATGCTGCCTTGCCCTAATTTGAGTTAAATATGGTAAATAAGAGGACTTCAGGCACCTGCCATTGTCTGGATACCCACTGTGTCCTATTGTTTATGAGGGGCCTTAGGGGACAGTCCTGACCAGTGAGTTCTGCCCTTTTTCACCTGGCCCATTCTCACTTCTAAAATATCCCTTTCCCTGCCTTCCCCTTTTTCTTTCGTTTAAATAGTTTTATAAACCCAGTGTTGGCTCACTATCTTTGATAATTTTCAGGGATTTCCCATGACTTTGTGAATCCCCCAGGCACACATATTAAACTTTTATTTTTTCCAATTTTAAAAAAAAGGTCACCCTGGCTGGGTAGCTCAGTTGGTTGGAGTGTCATCCTGATACACCAAGGTTGCAGGTTTGATCCCTGGCCAGGGCACAACCAATGAATGCTTAAGTCGGTGGAACAACAAATCTCTCTCTCTTTCTCCCACCCCTTCCTTTCTAAAAATCAATAAAAAATACCATTTTTTATTTTTTTACTGAATTATTACAAACAATTGTAAACATAAAACTTTCATAAAAGGGAGCCTATCTTTCAAAACAACTAACCAAAAGATAAACAATTATTCAAATTTAGATGTATATTTCAAATTTATAATAAAAAATGTAAAATAATGAATTTAAATTAATTATATAAGTTTAATTAGTGTTTCCACATGAGTAAAATGATAGTTTGCAACTAGGAAATTTCTAAAATCCTGTATAGCTCCAATTCTAAAATTTGTATACAAAGTCCTCAAACTTTGAATTAAATATACTAGGTTTGTTCAAACTTCCTGCTATAGCATGTTCTGAATGAATGATGAATAATAAATAACTATTTTCTCTGCTAATATTAATAGCATGCAACATAACTACTCATTGAGGAGGAGTTACATAATTATAGATTCCTGAAAGCCTCATGAATATATGAAAAACATTAGCTAAACAGAACATCATGCCAAACATAACTGAATACAGTACCTTAACTTGTGAAATATTTAGATTAAATAAAATTTGAGATATTTATCTGTACACAAGACAAGGGGGCACCACTTTATCAGCTGAACATTACTGTAAATCTCCTTTTCTTAAAAAAAAGAAAGAAAGCCTGTCCTCGGTACCCCTCCCTCGGAGTTGTGTCATTCTTAGGGTGCACATTGCGTATTTTCCATGTGCGGTAAGAGAGAGGCACTGGCAGAAGTGTCCCTGGGAACAAGATGTTATTTATAATGAAACTAAATCTGGAAGAAGTAAGCTTATCATAAAGGAGTGTTACACAGAGTGTGTATTTCTCAATGTAAGATGATTTTATGCTGTAATGGAAAAAACCTGGAGAAAGTCTGACTCCTTAGATTCCCCCATAAATATTAACTTTATTCTTAAACTAAGGGACTGGTCTTACAATTTAAAACACTATATAAACAAGACAGCAGCCTAAGAATAACTTTTGCATCTTTAAGAAAGAGTTTTTAAGCTTACCTTACGGACCAGGCAAAAGAAGTGGGCAAACTATAAAGAGTTTACCAAGTAAATACTCTTCTCAAATTGTCAGACTTACTCTGCTTCCCATTTCTACAAACCCACTCATCTGATCAAGAACTCTCGTTTTAAGAATAAAACCACACTTAAACACACACACACACACACACACACACACACACACACACACAAACAAATGCCACGAGCCTAAGGCAGCTCAACAACTGATACTACAGATTAGTGATCCAGAAGATAAAATGTGCCACACCAGCAACTTTGCAGCCACACCCCTTAAAAAAGAGAACTCGGGCTTGCTCTCCACGAACTTCCTTAACGGGTAGTAGCTCTTTCGTTTAAAAGCCACTGCCTGTTCTGACCATGCTGGCTTTGGAATGACACTACGTTAAACACTGTCTCAGAGTCAGGCACACAACTTTGCCTACGCCTGAAACTGTCAGTTTGGGGCGGGGGAGACGACACCACATACTACGGTGAAACGTAATCTTGGTTACCTGACAACTCATGTTAAGGACACTATCCTTCATCACAACTATATTCTGTGCATCACAAGGCTTCAACCCGCTTAAAAAAAAACAAAACAAAACTCGATCAAAGCCCAATGATCATGGTAACCCTTCAAACACCGCGTATCCTTTGGGTGCTAAGAAAGGCGTTCCCTATGAAAATACGGCTTGATGGCCAAGTCTTTCAGGTTTCCCCGATCACTTATACTCTTTCAAAACCTAGTAGGAACGGGCCTGCGCGTGGGCGCCGGGAAACCCTTGCAGAAAAGACCAGTTTGGGAGGGAGGGGCGCGAGCCGCCCAGTGACAATGACCGTGGCCGGCAGAGAGAACACCGTGTTCCTGCACCGCCCGGAGGCTGCGCCCCCGGGGCGAGGCGGCGAGGGAAGGAGCCTTACCTGCCAGCGGCCGTAGGTGAGGAGCACGATGGAGATGGGGATGGCGGTGCCGGACATGGCGTGGGTGGAGGGCATGCTGTACTCGGAGTTGTAGAAGACCTCCAGCTTGACCACGGGCGGCGAGGCGGGCCGCGGCCAGCGGACGATGTCCTTGGTGCACTGGCCCAGGTACATGACCAGCACCCAGATGACCACCAGCCGCCGGCCCACCAGCGCGTCCAGGTTCCAGATCCAGAAGGGGAAGAAGAGGATGTAGAAGAGCTCGTTGCCCAGCTCGGTGCCCAGGCAGAAGAGGTAGTAGAGCGGCCAGTTGCTCACGTGGGCCAGCTCGCCCTCCTCGCCCGTCAGCGAGTTCCGCCGCAGGGCGCCCGCCGGGCGCGCCGAGGCCGGGCCCAGCTCGGCGGCCAGCCCGTTCCGCACGCCGTTGGGGGCGCCGCCGCCGAGGCCGCCGCTCCCGCCGCCGCCCGGCTTGGCCGGGCACTGATTGCGGTCGCCGCCGCCGGGGGGCTGGGGGCCCCCGCACGCCCCGGGCCGGCGCTCTCGGCCCCGGGCGTCCCCGGAGCGCGGCGCCTCCGCCTTCTCGCCCTCCCTCGGGGCGGCGGCGGCGGGGCGGCTCGGCGGCGCTCCCACCCCGCACAGCCGCTGGAAACGCGCCACTTTGTGCGGGTCCTGCAGGCGCGCCGCCAGCCGCGCCAGGCGCTGCCCCAGCGACATGGTAACGGGACCCGCGCGCGGTCCGCGAACGAACCCGAGGACGACGGCCCCGAGTCGTTCCCGCGCGCCGGGTTCTGCTAGGGTGACGGCACCACAGGCCGCAGCCGCCGCGCGCTCCGCCACCGCCCGCGGCCTCCACGCGCCGGCGCGCGCCGGGCCCCGCCCCCTCGCCCGCCCCGCCCGCCCCGCCCCACCCCCGCCCCCGCCCGCCGACCGCGGCCCGGGAGGGAGCCCGGCCGCCGGGCGCGCCGGCGGCGCCTGGGAGCTGATCCCGCTCCGCCGCGCCCTCCCTCCCCAACTCCAGCCCCGCTTCCTCGCCGCGGTCCCGGTCCCGGGCTCGCTCCGGCGGTGCCCGCGGCCGGCCGAGCACCCGGATATCCCGCTGGCGCGGAACCAAACGGTGAATGAAGGCGAAGGAACCGCCACGCGCCCCGAGTCGTTGGGCTCAGTCATCACCAGCGATGACAGAGCGGCGGCTCCGGGGTGGCTGCCCTGCGAGCCCCGCGCCAGCGGACCCGCGGGGACAGGGCTGGGTGTGGCTCCCGGGACCAGGCTGTGCCGCTGACCAAATGTGGTAGTAGAAGCACCGAGACCTCAGGTGTTTTTTGACTGACGAGTAGGAATTCTTTTTCATAAATTCTAATAGCTGCCGAAACCGGTTTGCCTGAGGACTGAAGGGTCCCAGGTTCGATTCCGGTCAAGGGCATGTACCTTGGTTGCGGGCACATCCCCAGTGGGGTGGGGGGTGCGGGAGGCAGCTGATGGATGTTTCTGACTCTATTCCTCTCTGTAAAAAAAAATCAATAAAATATATTTTAAAAACTCTAATAGCTGCGGGGCTGGCACAGAAATTGATGGCTGAATGCAGTGTGTAGATTTTTATTGTTTGTTTGATTAGGTGTCTGTCTCACAAGTTACAGATCTGACCTCTAGAAAGAACAGTTTTTATTAGAAAGTCTCAGAACTTCAGGAAGTTATTTTTGGTAAGGTGAATGCCTATAATGAAAGAATTTGGACCTCTTCCAAGAAACAGGCTGGAGAATTCCCCCGCGGTTATGTCATTGGAAACGTTTTCTGCTTTCCCAGGTAGAGTTCTCCTCTCACTGCAATTGTTAAGCTGTGACTTATCCCTGCCCTCAAGATGCTCACAATATAAATGGGAGACAGAGTCGGGCCCACTCTAGAGAACAGAGAAAAGTCTAAAATAGAGACAGTAGCACATGCTCTGGGGAGAAGAAAAAGTGCACCAGGACGGCAGGAAAGGTGTGAAGAGGTGATGCTGTTCAGATGGATTGTCATTACAAAGCAAGTACCAATAGATGGAGAAGCCTACTCTAGGAAGAGAGAAAAAGGGATAAAGAGGCGGTGGAAATGAGTCAAGATGTGTTTAGTAAACAGCAGCTCACAGACTACAGGGCGGGAAGGTGGTTGGAACGAAGTTAGAAAGGGAAGATAAGATCAAATTGTAAAGGCCTTACATGCTGAGCTGGGAATTATATTTTGTAGGCAGTCAGGAGTAATGCAAGGCTTTTAAGCAAAGGAGAGACAACATCAAAACGGCTTTAAAAAGGTAACTGGGAAGAAAATCTAAGATAACTGAGAATCACACCCAAAACCCTTCACTGCACAGGCCGACGCTCTAACTCACATGTGTCAAACACAACTTCTGACACCAAAGGCCAGATTTATAAAATGTCTTTGGACATTTTCAAATGTATATTTTTAAACAACCTATCCTTTTATTTTTTTTAAAAAATATATTTTATTAGTTTTTTATAGAGAGGAAGGGAGAGAGACAGAGAGACAGAAATGTCGATGAGAGAGCAACATCGACCAGCCGCTTCCTACACATCTCCCACTGGGGATGTGCTGGCAACCAAGCTACATGCCCTTGATCGGAATCAAACCCGGGACCCTTCAGTCCACAGACCGACACTCTACCACTGAGCCAAACCGGCTTTGGCACAACCTATCCTTTTAGAGGCCAGTTTTTATTGTCAAAAATACATAGCATGAAATTCACCATCTTAACCTTCAAAAAAAAAACCATCTTTGTGTGTGTGTGTGTGTGTGTGTGTGTGGTTATTTGAGGACTTTGAAGACTAACGGTCATGATTTAGAAATGGACATAGAATTGTAGAGCTAGAAGGGGTTGAGAAGCCATTTTATTTACTAGTTTTACGAGAATCATTTAGTTTATAAATTAAGCACCGATTGTGCTAGATTCCTGGAGATGCATTGTTATTAAGACATCTGCTTTCAAGATGCTCATCTTCAGATTGTCACCGAGATTACTATTAAATGCTATCATCCTTCTAGGCTCCTAGATTAGATGAGTGGGTGTTGTCTTTTGAGTTTCCTTTCTCTGAATTCTCTCACCCATTCTTCATCCTCGTTTTTTAAAACCTGACCCGAGGATATTTTCCCATTGATTTTTAGAGAGAGTGGGAGAGAGAGGAAAAGACATCGATTGGTTGCCTTCTGCACGAGCCCTGATCAGGGCTGGAGATTGAAGCTGCAACCCAGGTACGTGCCCTTGACTGAGAATCACACCCAAAACCCTTCACTGCACAGGCCGACGCTCTAACCACTGAACCGCTAGCCAGGGCTCAACCATTCTTCTTTAGACCCACGGCCACAACCCTAAACCGAGTTTTGTTGACAAAGAAGGAGCTTTCTAAGAAGTGGTTGAGGATTTATTTGTGTTATAAACGGGTTTCAGAGACACAGTCTGTACAAGAAACCTGTAATGGCTGCTTCAACTTGAACAAATCTTGTTGTACCTTTTAGTTCCATCATAACCAGTTTCTTCCTTAGCTATCCAATGTTATTGCCAGAGGGAACAAGGATGTAGCCTCCATTCCGATCAGGCTTGTCTTTCATTCACAGACCACCTACATCACTAATTCAAAGCCTCCTCCGCCTACCTCAGATACTGGCTTTCTTTCCTTCTACCTTACTATATCATGCCCTGTGTCCAAGGTTCATGTCTTTCATAAAGTACCCAAGAAAATGAGCACCTGGGATAATATTGCTAGCACACTGTGGAACTGACTGCTCTGGCCACCACAAATTGGGCACTTACCTTCTGCTGGGCCAAGAGAGCAGGTTCCCTGAGATTTTTTGAGCTTCAGGCAAGTGATAGATTGGGGTGATCTCTCTCCAATGGCTAAAGCTTTAACATACACTCAGAAACATTGTGGATGCAGTTCTTCCTTTAGAGAAAACTGATTAGTAGTGAAAGTGAAACTGTCGTATAGACAGCAACAGAAACCAAATGCTTTGAAGACGCCTATCAGAGTTTGAGCCCTTCTTTCCAGTTGTTCCTCAGGGCCTCCTCTGCAGCCCTGCCGTTCTTGACACTTGGCTGTTCATCCCTTCTTTGGACTTCATAAGCCAACAAATACCCCTTTTAAAAAAGGGATATTGCCGAGACCGGTTTGGCTCAGTGGATAGGGCATCCCCTGTGGATTCAAGGGTCCCAGGTTCTATTCCAGTCAATAGGCATGTATCTTGGTTGCAGGCACATTCCCAGTGGGGGCTGTACAGGAGGCAGCTGGTCGATGTTTCTCTCTCATCGATGTTTCTAACTCTCTATTCCTCTCCCTTCCTCTCTGTGAAAAATCAATAAAATATATTTTTTTAAAAGAGTTAATTTCTAAAAATAAATAAAAATAAATAAAAAAGTAAAAATTAGAATAAATAAATTTTGAGCAAAAACATATATATATATATATATATATATATATATATATATACACACACACACACAATATATATATATATATTTGATTATTTGGTATTGGCTCATTCCCAGCATGCATTGGGTTATATTAGTCATTTCCTTATCTGGTCCTTATGCAAGTTTTTCAGGAAACCTGATGATTCTCAAAATGCCACAGGTTTTAATCAAACCAGTGATTCCAGTAGTTATGAAACCGGACAACCAATGCGTCTTGGCTGCCTGTCACAACTTGAGCCAATTAAGCAGAGACAGGGGTTACAGCAGATATGAGCATTTATTCCAATAATGCAGACAGTTTGCGGTGCAGCAGGTTATATGAAAATATGCTCTGCACCCCTCTCCCCCCAAAATAAACCAGCTGCTTACATTGGATAGGACACAGGGGAAGTTGGCAAAAGGAACAAGAGTAAGCATAAAGATTACAGGTTAAGACAATGTAAGCAGAACTCCATTGTTTGGGTAACAAGGCTGTTTGTTAATCTTTCCGTGATAATAGGATGGGAATGGGCCTCATTCCAAGGTTGGTTCCCAGGTCCAAGGTTGACTCCCACATCCCATGGGTGTATAACTCCCAGCAAGGTTAGAATGTGCTTTCTTTAACCAGAACAAAACTATCATGGTTAACAGAGCGTGATTAATATTTCTTATAGCTGTAGCTGGTCTCCAATATTCTATTTCTGCCTCTTACAGCTACTTGGTAATGCATTCTTTAGAAATATTTGACTTAAATTATCACTAAGAAGCAACAAGAGAAACTTTTCCTTTTTGGGTAGCGGATTTTGATAATAAAGGTAATTTATTACTAATGCACTACTCGATGTGCTTTTCAAATAGTAATTAATTTAATCTTCACAATCCTGTAAAGTATATGTTCTTCCTATCTTCATCCTACATATGAAAAATTGAGGCACAGAAACATTAAATAAATATGCTCAAGCTTACAGAGCTAGTAAGTAGTAAAGCTGGTTTTAGATATCTAAAAACAGAGCCTACACTCTTAATACATTATGTTTCATTGCCTCCCAAGAACTCATAAAACCTCTGGTTCAAACTTTGCTATTCTCTTATCATCATCATTATTTAGGAAATTCCATTTCTGTCTTACAGTAACAACATTTAGTTGCCTTCTCTGAGTTTAGAACTCTTGCACTATATTAAGTAGATCATCCTATCTAATAAAATAATAATATACAAATTAACCATCACTCTACTATACCCATAAGCCATTCCCACAAGCCACGCCCACAAGCCAATCAGGAGCAAATATGCAAATAAACCCAACCAAGATGGCTATGGCCACAGAGAGCAGGAGGGAGGCTTGGGTTTCCCCGGCAATGGAAGAAGCCAAGCTTTCTGCCTGCCCTTGTGGGCCTAGGCCTCCACTCAAGGCTACAAAGTTTCAATGATAACAGATACATAAATCCAAACAGAAATGGCAGCAGCCATGGAGCTGGAAAGAGCAGGAGGGTAGGGTTGCCCCAGGCAATGGAGGAAGCCAAGCTTTCCACACACCCTGGCTGGCCAGGCTTCCGCTTAAGGCTACAAAGTTTCGATTATAGAAGATACATAAATCCCTTGCTGGACTGGGTTGGCTCAATGGATAGAGCGTCGGCTTGGGGACTGAAGGATCCCCGGTTTGATTCCGGTCAAGGGCATGTACCTTGGTTGTGGGCATATCCCCAGTAGGGGGTGTGCAAGAGGCAGCTGATCGATGACTCTCTCTCATCGATGTTTCTGGCTCTCTATCTCTCTCCTTTCCTCTCTGTACAAAATCAATAAAATATATTTTAAAAAAAAAAAGATACATAAATCCCAACAGAAATGGCTGCTGCCATGGAGCAAGCAGAAGACTTGCCTCTGCTCCAGGCTACAAAGTTTCAATTGTAGAAGATAAATAAACCTGAGATACCAGGGCCTCTACTTGGGTCACAAGGGGGCATGGCTGGCCTGCAAACCACCACAGGCCCCTCACCCAGGCCGCCACATGCCCCAAGGTAACCCCCACCCTGATCCTGGACATCCTTCAGGGCAAACCAGTTGGCCTCCACCCATGCACCAGGCCTCTATCCTCTTTAATGAAAGAGTAATATACAGATTGATCATCACTCCAACACACAAAATGGCTGCTCCCATGTGGTCAAAGATCCTGTCCCTATGTGGACAAGATGGCCACCATAAGATGGCCAGCAGGGGAGGGCAGTTAGGAGGGGCCAGGCCTGCAAGGGAGGGCAGTTGTGGGTGATCAGGCCAACAGGGAAGAGAAGTTGGGAGGGACCCAACCTGCAGGGGAGAGCAGTTGTGGGGGGTGGGGTTGACCAGAGCAGTTAGGCATCAATCAGGCTGTCAAGGGAGTGGTTAGGGGGTGATCAGACTGGCAGGCAGAAGCGGTTAGGGGCAATCAGGAAGGCAGGCAGGCGAGCAGTTGGGAGCCAGCTGTCCTGGATTGTGAAGGAGATATCCAACTACCCATTGAGGCTTGATCCCTCAAGGGGTCCCAGATTGGAGAGGGTGCAGGCTGGGCTGAATTTAATGCACTGGGCTTTTAGTCTCTGTGTGTGTGTGTGTGTGTGTGTGTGTGTGTGTGTGTGTATATATATATATATATATATATATATATATATATACCTAAGTGACCATTAAACCAATAGCTATGATGGGCACTGACCACTAGGGAACAGATGCTCAGTGCACTAGCATGGAAACATGGAACAGACTGATGAATCTCAGAGGGAAGGGGGAAGGGGAAAGGTCAGGAAGAGATTAACCGAAGATCTTATATGTGTACCAGAGGCCCAGTGCACAGACTGGTGCACTGGTGGGGTCTCTTGGCCTGGTCTGCTGGGGATAGAGCCAAAACCAGCAATCTGACATCCCCCAAGGGGCCCTGGATTACAAGAGGGAGCAAGCCAGGCTGAGGGAACCCACTGATGCACGAATCTGTGCACTGAGCCTGTAGTTAAGATATAATAAACAGCCTTTGCCAGTTTGGCTCCGTGAGTAGAACACAGTCCTGCAGACTAAAGGGTCAAGAGCGCATAGGCTCCATCCCCAGCCTTGGATGGGGCTTTTGTGGGAGGCAACCATGTCTCTCTCATGTTCACATTTCTCTCCCTCTCTCTCTCTCTCTGTCTTTCTCCCTCTCTTCTTTCTTTCCCCCCCCCCCTCTCTCTCTCTCTCAAAAAAAACACACAACAATAATAAATAAAAGTCCTGGCTGTTTGGTTCAGTGGATAGAGAGTCCCCTGCGGACTGAGGGGCCTATGGTTTGATTGATTCCAGTCAGGGGCACATGCCCCTGTTGTGGGCTCAATCCCCATTGGGGGCATGGAGGAGGCAACCAATCAAGGATTCTCTTTTATCATTGATATTTCTTTTTATTTTTTAATTAGAAGGAAGTTTTTATTTTTTTTTAAAGGATTGCGAGTAATATTTCAGGGAACATAATGTGTGGCCTTATCTCATTTTCTGTTTTGTCTACTTGCAGTTTCAGGATGTGAAGGACAGGTCGTTGGCTTGCGATATCCCGGGATCAGGTTTCCAGCCGTAGAGATGGGAAGGTAATATTAGCTGCTTTAGGTTAGCTCTGTGTGGGGGAAATTTTTTTTTTCTTGGGTAAATTTTCAGTAAATAAATGGCAACATAACAAAACTTAAAACTTCCATTCCAGTGTTTTATTGAAGGTCTCCTGAAGGGGAAACAATAGGGAATTGGTTCAGATATGCGAACATTAGAAGTGAGATTAGGAACTGTCAAGGTGAGATCATTTAAGGCCGTGAAAGCATGTGTGGCCCCTGGTGAAGGGCTGTGAAGCACAGGATGGAACGGAGTAGGTAGGACAATGTGGGAAGACTGCTGGCCTGGTCTAGGGTGGCCACAATGAAGGGCCAAAGCCCTGCGAGCTGGGGTGAGATCACCGCCTGTGAGCATCTGAGGAGCAAAGGCGTGGCCATGAGCAAAGGTTGTCTGGGCCCTGGAGAGGGTTTGTCCAACTGAGAAGCAGTGCCTACAAGCAGATTCCAGTGAAACCCTGGACTTGGGAAAATTAACATATCATTGATGTTTCTATCTCTCTCCCTCTGCCTTCTTCTTTAAACTCAATACAGATATATTAAAAAAAACAAAACAAAAACACACACAACAAAACAATGGAAACATATTCTTGGGTGAAGAACAACAACAACAAAAGGTATAATAAACATACATTACACAAAATGTTACGTGGAACCACAAAGGAAATGGAATAGTTTTCAGTTCACTTTAATTAAAAAAATAAATCTCAATACCTTTCCAAAAGTAAGGCATTAGGCTTAGGGCTAGAGAAGAGATACCCAGAGGAATAAGATACTGTCTTGCCCTGAAGAAGCTTATAATCTGCAATGAAAGGTTAAAAAAAAAAATGTACTCAAGATCCCTGTAATAAAAGACAACTGCCTTAAACGTTTTAATGGAGGTACAAACACAATGTCCACAAGGAATAATGGAAGAGATCAATTCCCAAGCAGGGAAGGAATAACATTTGTGTTGGATAGACATTCAGAGTAAGGAGTTTTGGAAGAAAAACATTTGATGCCCAAGAAAAGAAAATGGGTATGTGTGTAGGAACTAGGCCTCTGTGATCCTTCTTCAACAGAGTCAACTTTTAGTGGAGAATACTGACAGCATGTTGCCAGTTGGTTACTGAATCTTCCCAGGGCAAACAGGATATAAGGAGGAGGAGAAAGGCCATAAGAATAGAGAACTGTGTATGTGACCAGCAGCACATTTTCTATGAAGATCCTCCCGCCACAACTAGACAAAGGGAAGTGGAGACAACAAGAAAAGGCCTCAGCCCATTTTTAAAAAATAACCCAATTAGGAGACAATAAAACGTAAGCCACCTTCGGGGAAAACTGTTAACCCCATAGTACTCACCCAATGAAGAACCAGGATAGGGACTCTTGCACACTCGGGATAAATTGCCTGTGATGCCCGCTCCAGGTGTACCTGCTCAACCAGACACCTGGTCTTGAAAGACCACATTGAAGGTCTCGTTTTCACCATACTTCATATTGCGAAATCCATTATATGAATTCAGACAGGTGAGCATTTCTCACAAATAAACATGATGAGACTTGAAAAAGGAAAACTTTTGTTTAAGAAACAGATGAAACGGTTTCTGTGAGGAGAAGAGATATGGTTATACCTTAATGAAGAGACAAAATCTATGTTAGGGAATTTGGACTTTCGTCTCTGAGAAAAAAAAAAAAAAAAAAAAAAAAAAAAAGGAGCAATAAGAGTGCAAAAGAATGCCAAACCGGGAATAATAATATTTAGGAAGATTCGTTTGCTAGCAATGTGAAAAGTTAAATGAAATTGGAGGCTGAGGAGACTAGTTTATAATGGGCAAGGGTGAGTTTAATGAGGGCCTGAATGAAAGCAGTGGCAATGGAAAGAAGGTGGCAGGTGTAAGATATCCAGTTAGAACGAAGTAATGTGAAATCAGTTTAAGAAATGTCATATTCACCCAGATGGTGTGGCTCAGTGTTTGACCTATGAACCAAGAGGTCACAGTTCGATTCCCAGTCAGGGCACATGTCTGGGTTTTGGGCTCAATCTCTGGGTGGGAAATGTGCAGGAAGCAGCCAATCAATAGTTCTCATCATTGATGTTATCTCTCTCTTCCTCTCTGAAATAAATAAAAACATATTTTTAAAGAAAGAAATGTCACATTCAAAGATAGACTATGTCAAATAAAAAAACAAATCTGAGAGGATTATCCAGGTGAAGGCAGGGGAAACTGTGGCAATAGGGAGAACCCTGGGAACATAAGATGTGTGAGCATCAAGAGTTGGACAAAAAAAGATATTTTTTAATCTTTTTTTGTTGTTAATCCTCATTCAAGGATATTTTTAAGAGAGCTGAAGGGAAGGGGAGAGACAAAGAAACCCCAATGTGTCACATTGATTCCTATGTCCTGACCAGGGCCTGGGGTCGAGTTTGCTACTGAGGTACATGCCCTGGACTGGAATGGAACCCAGGACCCTTTCGTCTAAGAACTGATGCTCTATCCAGTGAGCCAACCCAGCTAGGGCAAAAAGGATATTCTTCTATAGGGAAGAGTAAACAAAACCAGAAGGACCAGGTTGGGGACTTGGGAGGAAAGGGTGGTGTGATAAGAAGGTAGATAAGGTAATTTTTACTCCGAGGCCAGGGAACTGCCCTTACAGGAGTGTCTGTGCTGGCTCATGTTATGCCGAGATCGGGTCACTCGGAGGAAAGAGGCTTAACTAAAGCTTGATTAATATAATTTTGTTTCTATCCATCTGTGGGGACAAAATGATTCAGCCAGTCGTTTATGAGATAAAGAATGGGAATTTGGAGCGTCTGTGTCTGGCTTAGTCATAGGGAAACTAGCCAAGAGTCTTATCTAACTTCTATAGGAAAGAGTGGTTCCTTGCAGTAAGCTGTTTTCACAAATGAAATGTGGACTTATTAACCTTCAGGTAAAGTTCAAGATTGTCAAATAAGGAGGCATTACTTGACATTGAGATTCCTACTGAGGAGTGAAAGGGTTTGGTATTCTTTGAATGTCAAGCCCAAACCTGAGTTTCATTTCAACACCTAGACAGAGTTACTAACTCTGACATACCCACATGCAGTATATACAGGACAGATTCCAGTATTTAAACATTTATTTGAAACATAGCCACTTATTGTTTTCAGAAGTGTCCTTATCTATTAATGCCCTTACATAGTCACTAAGAATAGGAGTGGTTACCAGATACTAAAACTGTTGCTTAATGGTGAACAGCAACAAGGGTAATAAGGAGCGTTGACACGAAGCAACTTTGGATTTTTCTCAATGTGAGGCTGGTATAAACCAAAAAAGGGGCGACATACTAAACTTGACAAGCTCAGGGGAGGCCTGCATGGCAGCCTTATAGAAAGAGACCTAAAGCAACCACTTGGGATGGTCTGAACTTAAAACTTCTAACTAAAAGCGAGTCCTGG
This sequence comes from Pipistrellus kuhlii, assembly GCF_014108245.1. Classification (NCBI taxonomy): domain Eukaryota; kingdom Metazoa; phylum Chordata; class Mammalia; order Chiroptera; family Vespertilionidae; genus Pipistrellus; species Pipistrellus kuhlii. Next base: position 19,956,357 of record NW_023425404.1, on the reverse strand, counting down.
CGGGTAGTCAGACTCTAGGCCACTATCTTCCGTGACAAAGGTTAATCTTTACCTAAATTGATCCTGTCTATGTATTTTTGCATTGAAGATAACATACCTTTGGAATGCCAGAGTAGTCTCCTTTTCCAGACACCTCAGGGCACCACCTCCTCATAGAGCACTAGACTCAGAGGTCAAGCCCTTCACTGTTATCTCGTTGCCTGTGTACCGTTTCTATGTTCTGAAAATGTTCATTGTTGATTACCCTATACCACCAATGTAGAAGAAGCACGCGTCTCTGCATTTTACTCTTTATTCCAAACATGTCCAAACTCAAAGGCTAACACGGGCCAAATAAACAAGGTTTAAGTTTATGTTGGCACAAAAAAACAAAAGTTTCAATTTTCATAGAAACGTAGGTTTATTTCCATAGAGACATGCTGAATACAAAGGGCTGAGATAAATGAATAATCGTTAACATAAAATAATAGACATTTTAATAAAAATCATTTTTTCTTGAACATTAACTTACCAGACACCGAATAACTGCACAAATTAATAAGCATAATGCAAATAAACCTATTTTTCTCCAAAAGTGAAATATTTCCTGTTGCTCACACCAAACAAGTCAGTACAAGATTAATGACACGGCCATTGGCTGCTAAAATATTCGCTGCTGCCGGACCGGTTTGGCTCAGTGGATAGAGCGTCAGCCTGTGGATTGAAAGGTCCCAGGTTCGATTCTGGTCAAGGGTATGTACCTTGGTTGTGGGCACATCCCCAGTGGGGGGTGTGCAAGAGGCAGCTGATCAATGATTCTCTCTCACTGATGTTTCTAGCTTTCTATCACTCTCTCTTCCTCTCTGTGAAAAATCAATAAAATATATATTAAAAAAATAAAAAAATAAACTAAAATAAAATATTCGCTGCTGGTATTAGTGGAGAGAAATGGTGCGCCTGCACGTAAGGTGCATAAGGGAAATGAATGCAACACGATTATAGTAATCAGTAATTAGCCAACGTTGTAATTCGTTATTAATAATTATGTATAGCAGGATATTGTAAAAATTAAGTTACGAAATTTTTATTAAAACATTTCTTACAGCCGAAACCGGTTTGGCTCAGTGGATAGAGCATCGGCCTGCGAACTGAAAGGTCCCAGGTTCGATTCCTGTCAAGGGCATGTACCTTGGTTGCGGGCACATCCCCAGCAGGGGGTGTGCAAGAGGCAGCTGACCGATGATTCTCATCGATGTTTCTAACTCTCTATCCCTCTCTCTTCCTCTATGTAAAAAAAAAAAAAAAAAAAAATATCAATAAAAAATATTTTTAAAAATTTCAAAAAACAAACAAAAAAACATTTCTTACAGACTGTTATACTGACATGGCCGCAAAAATATTCATTGTGGGCTGCATGTGGGCAGAGGGCAGCGAGTTTGACATGCTTGCTTTTTTCAAACTCGGAGATACATTCTTCCTTTGCTTCCTAGCCTCCCTAACCTACCTCCAATGAATTTTATGCCCACCTCCCCTCTCCCCCTCTCCACACATCTCCTCCTTTGATTGTAATGTATAAAATAAACTGTAAAACTGCCATTCTCTGGAGCATTTTCTCAATCTGTTTGAGATTTTGCTTCCTGGTAATTGTCAGTTTGGCTCGAGTAAACCCATAAAAATCTTCTACAGGAGAAGCTGATGTTTAAACCATCAAGTCAATAGACAGAAATTACAGCCTCAGACAGACTTTCTCCTTGACCAAACCCGAGTCGGACTCCTTGAACCCCCTTCTCCACTAGGTCCCATGTTTGGGGTCTGTCCTCTACTGCTTAGTCCAGTTTTAGCTAGAATCCTGCTGAGTCTTGATATCCGATCATCTTCCATAGATCAAATTCATCATCCTGCATCCTTGATATATTTTTTTAATCATTTAAAATTTTTCAATTATAGTTGACATAACATTGTCATTATATTTGTTACAGTTGTACATTCTGATGACCAGACATTATATAACAATAAGTAAGCAAAACAAAAACAAACAAACAAAAAAACTGTACCCATCCTTGGCTTGTTGAATTAGCAAGAATTTCTCTAAGTAATTTTTCCATTCACTGACCTCTGCTCTCCAACTTGGCTATAAATCCCCACTCCTCCTTGTTGTATTCATATTCTCACTCCTACAGCAAAACATCCATCTAAGTAGTTCCTCTTGAATAAAATATTCCTTACCATATTTTTAAAAATTGTTTTTAAAATATGTTTGTATTGGTTTCAGAGAGAGGAAGAGAGAGAGAAAGAAACATCAAAGATGAGACAGAAACATCAGCTGCTTCCTGCATACCCTCCTTTCGGAATCCCCCTCCCCCCAACCCCCAGTGGGGATCAAGTCCACAACTGGGGCATGTGCCCTGACAGGAATAGATTCTCAATCTCCTGGTTCATAGGTTGATGCTCAACCACTGAGCCCCACCAATGAGGCTGAAAATTTTTTGACATCACAACCAAGTTTGTGTGTAGATCAGAAATGGGATATCACTTCAAAAGCAGGTCTGTATTGCCCCCCCCACCTTGTTTTTCATATGGTTTTGATTGCTTGGTAAACAAGATTATTTAGTTTAATGTCTAAATTATGAGTGCTATAAATCCTTACCATTTTCACTTACTGTCTGAGGAGAACAAACAATCTTTTGGCTGCAAAAATTCCACTTTTCTATCTTTTTACATTAACTCTACAACTAATTTTAGCCACTCTAGATTTTCAAAAGTAGGTACATTTTCATCCAAAAATATATTTAATAGAAAAAGAAGTTAAATTACCGTATTTTTCGGACCATAAGACGCTCCAGACCATAAGACGCACCAGTTTTTAGAGAAGGGAAATGAAGAAAAAAAGATTCTGAAACAAATAGTGTCCTAAAATATTTTATGTGCATTAAAACCCAACATCACAGTCATAAACACATGTAATCAGCCCTGTAAAGTAAACAGCAGCATTTAGAACCATTTTAGAGCCGGGCAAGCACACAGAGACCACACAGAGCCGGGCAAATAAAAAAACTTTTTTTAAAAAGTATATGTGTAGGCTATATTTGGACCATAAGACGCAGGGACTTTTTCCCCCCACTTCTGGGGGGAAAAAAGTGTGTCTTATGGTCCGAAAAATACGGTACATATTCTTATATTTTGAGTTATCAAGAATACCAGAGTATAAAAAGAACAATGATACATCATAGTTCAAGTAGTACATTTATATAAATTGACTTTTATATGCATCATTTTATCCTTAATAAAAGAACTGTAATGAATATTATGTCCATTTTATAGTTGAGGCAACTTAGAAAGTAGCAGAGCTGGAATGAGAATTAAGTCTGCTGGGTAGTGGTGGACTACTGTTTTCCTTTTACTACACTGTTCTGTCCAGTACACAGCCAGAAAAAAATGTTCTATGTAGGAGTGCAAGAAGATTAATATAATTAATAAATAAAATATTCTAATATATAAAAGGCCAGGGCTGTAATGACAAATCACAACCAAAAACTGACCAACCCAGCACTGACTGCCCAGATGGTTGAGACTCAGAGAGAGAGGCAGGGTCTGATCCGCAGCCTCAGTGGCAGCTGTTGATTAGTACTTACCTCTCTCTCTCTCTCTCTCCCTGTTTCTTTCTGAGCTTGACCAGCAGCTGGGCTTTTTTTCTCTCTCCCGGTCTCAGCTGGAACTGCTGTTCAACCCCGCCTCTTTAATCAGGCCCAGAGATAGGCCCATAGATGCTGACTGGCATAGGAACCGACCAATCAGATCCAAATTTGGGTGCTGTGGGGAGCCAATGTTTTTCTAGGAGGCAGAGCTTTTGACACTGGCATAGAAACTGACCAATCAGAACCAAATTGGCTTGCAGAAGAGGGCAGTTGGGGGCGAGATCAGGCCAGCAGGGGAGTGCCATTGGGGGCAAGATCAGGTTGGCAGGGGAGGGCAGTTAGGGGTGATCAGGCAGGCAGGCAGGTGAGCAGTTAGGAGCCATTGGTCCCAGATTGCAAGAGGATGTCCGACTGTGGGATCAGGCCTAAACTGGCAGTCAGACATCCCCCAAGAGATCCCCGATTGGAGAGGGTGCAGACTTAGCTGAGGGAACCCCCCCTCCTCTGTGCACGAATTTTGTGCACCGGGCCGATAAGAATGATAGTGTACGTCAAAGCATTTACTTTGAAAATATCTGCCTCTTTAACTTGTTTACTTATGAGATAATTCAGAAATGCCCATTTACAGAGGAATAACATTTTTATCTACAAACTTATGTATTCCTCTTCTGTAGATAAATGACAGCCTGCACAGTTTTTAAGTATATCAATGGAAGTGGATTGAATGCATGCTTGGAGCAATGTAGTATAACTTAATTTCCTATTCTATTATTTGGGTGACTCAAGAGCTGATATAGTTTCTAGATGTAACATTCCATAGAGTAATATTTAATCAGACGAATGTGACCTTGAGAACCAAAACCAGAAAAGGAAAGTACAGAAAAGGAAAATTACTGGCTACTTTCATTCATGAAATGAGACATGGATATTCTAACTGAAACATTAGTAAATCAAATCCAACAATGCAAGAGAAAACTAAGAAAAAAATAATAATAAAATAAAATAAAAAAAAATACAGTGCAAGAGAAAAATAAAAAAATCCAACAATGCATTAAAAATGCTAGCAACTTTGCCCCACCTTATGTGAATGCAAACCGACCTTTTCTCCACCCTGTGAGTAGTGGTTACCCAAAGACTATGTAGTGGTTACCTCTCAGGTCATGTGGAAAGAGCACAAAGTGGGCTTCCAAAGAACCTATGATTTTTTTTTCTAACTTTTTAAAATATGGAACACTTCACGAATTTGTGTGTCATCTTTGCCCAGGGACCATGCTTGGGAAAATCTTCTTTATATCGTTTCAGTTTTAGTATATGGGCTGCCAAAGCCAGCACACTACAACCTTCTGTTTCTAAGTGGGGGCTGATATCTGGATGTTCCAGTTCTCTAGGTTGTGCAGATGCATTTCATAGCCTTTTGCATGCATGATACATTTCAAAATAGTAGAAACGAAAGCAACAATTTAAAAACTAGGGCCATTGTGACAGGGTTGTGCTTCATTGTACCTACACAAAGGCTGTGACACATTTGCCAGAGCTTACAGACTCCCAATGTGCAAAGACCTGCGATGTTAGTGATATCTTGGTATTACCGTATTCACAGTACACATTGATAGTGGATCTACAGTCAAGGCTTTCTTTTGTTTGCAAGTGGGAGAAGCCCAGCTTAAACTAGCTTAAACACAAAGGGCTTCTGTTGGCGGTGTGACTGGGAAATGCAAGACTGTTTCAGCTTCACCTACAGCAGAGACTCAGTTTCACATGAGGTCACTGGAATGCTGCCACATGCCCACTCAGCATTTTCTTCTCCCTGTTGTTGGCTTTATTGTCTCACAGACTTTCTTCAAATGGTGGCAGAGACCTAGCTAGATACTCTGCCACCATCCGTTTACTCCCAAGGTGATGGTGGTGGTATATGTGGAAGTGTATGTATGGTGGAGAGGAAGTATGGAATTAGCCCCATCGGAACCACAGTAAATGGAGTGCTCGCAAGAAAACAGGGAAGAAATGCCACCTGGGTAGAAAAGAAGATGGTAACTAGGACAGTGCCCTCCCAATACTAAAGTGGCCTGGCATGTCCAGTGTGTTCCATTTGTTGCTCACACACCCAAACATTTCAGATACTCTGTATGCACTCATGTTTTCAAATTCTTAAACTTTGAAATCATCCCTAAGACATGGCTATAGAAAGTTACTCAGCAATATTAGAGTTCAAAGATCAGCCCTATTATTAGAATTTATCAAGAAAGTCAGGTATTGCAACAATACATAATGTGACTTTTATGACTTATGCAAATGATTCATACATTTTCCTGACCAATGGCTGCACAACAGCACCAACAGCTTTTTTTATTATTATTAAATTATTATCTGTGTATATATTTTACCATTGCCCCCCCTCCCATCCATGCCCTCCCTCCCCAGAGTTTTGTGTCCATTGGTTGTACTTTATATGCATGTATACAAGTCCTTCGGTTGATCTCTTATCTTCCCCAGATCTCCCTCCCCTCTCCGTTGTAATTTGACAGTCTGCTTGTTGCTTTACTGTCTCTATATCTATCTTTTGATTCATCAGTTTATAATGTTCTTTATTATCCATAAATGTGTGAGGTCATTGACTGGCTTATTTCACTCAGGATGATGTTCTCCAATTCCATCCAGGTTGCTGCAAATGATGAGAATTCCTTCTTTTTTATGGCAGCATAGTATTTCATTGTATAGATATACCATAGTTTTTTTATCCAATCATCTGCTGATGGGCACCTAGGCTGTTTCCAAATCCTAGCTATTGCAAATTGTGCTGCTATGAACATAGGGGTGCACCAATAGCTTGTTTTCATGGCTTTATCGCCTCCTCACAGACTCATTATTTTACTTTGAAGCAGATATTGTTGCCCAAGATGCCAGACAAATGCTAGATTTGGGAACTCGTGTAGAGACTTTTGTCCATTACCTCCCCAATTTTCTTCCCTGTTTACATTTATATATATATATATATATATATATATATATATATATATATATATATATATTATTGATTTTTTTACAGAGAGGAAGGGAGTGGAATAGAGAGTTAGAAACATTGATGGGAGAGAAACGTGGATCAGCTGCCTCCTGCACACCTCCTACTGGGGATGTGCCCGCAACCAAGTAAATGCCCTTGACCGGAATTGAACCCGGGACCTTTTAGTCCGCAGGCTCACGCTCTATCCACTGAGCCAAACTGGTTAGGGCTCTTGTTTACATTTTTATTTGTAAAGTGGTAAGCTCTTATTCACTACCTTCCATGTCAGTCAGAGCAATTACATTACCAAACTTGTCTCCAATACATGCTGCATAGAAGGGAGTATGTATGGTGGTCAGGAGATAAGCTTTAGAGACAAGTAGGAATATGTAGATTCTGTTCCTAGCACTGTGACTTGTTGGCTGAGTGATCCTGGAATAGGAAATATTGCTTTTTACATCAGATGGATTTTTGTGAAGAATAAAATGAGGTTGTTTATGTAAAAAGTTTAACACAATGCCTGCCACATAGGAAACATTTAATAAATTGTAGTTATCATTGTTGATCTTCTGTTTTCAACAAGCTAAAATTGCTATTTCTTTTTTTAAATATATTTTTATTGATTTTTTACAGAGAGGAAGGGAAAGAGATAGAGAGCTAGAAATGTCGATGAGAGAGAAACATCGACCAGCTGCCTCTTGCACACCCCCTTCTGGGGATGTGCCCACAACCAACGTGCATGCCCCTGACCGGAATCGAACCTGGGACCTTTTAGGCTGCAGATCAACACTCTACCATTAGGCCAAATCGGTTTCAGCAGCTATTTCTCTTTTTTATTATCTTTGAAGTATTCATTGTAACTTTTAAGTTTTCTTACTTTTTTGCATTCCTTATTCTAAGATTTCCTATCTTTTTTTGGTCACTGCAATAAAATTTATTTAGACAATGAAAGATCCTAAAATAATTCAGCACCTAACTTGAAGAAAAACTGGCCTTGAGAGTAAAATGAATTTGTCAAGTCACCTTTGTTTAGAATTGGTATTTAAAACTGGCAGTTATGGGGTACACGAAATCTAAAGAGACAACTAGTTAGTAAAATACATAATCAACCATAATTGTGAAATTTTGGAAACTTACAGTTCAGAGGAAGCATAGGTTGGATTTCTTTGTCATTGTTGCTGTGTGTGTCATAACATTTTTATGAAAAAGAAAAGGGGAAGAAAGGGATATTATGAAAATAAAAGAAATGAACATTTGAACTATTTAATTGCCACTCTAAAGAATTAATAATGTGCATTTGTGTGGAATCTTTGTTTTTGTTTTGTCTGTAAACAGTCATTTTACTGTTCCCAATGGGCCTCTCTAGGTCCCTCCATGCCAGTTCTATCACCTTGCCCACACACCTCGAACACTTTATCTGCCGATACACCCCAAAACAGGCACACACCCAGAAGCAGTAGCAATTTCTCTGGTTCAGCTCCCAGCCTTGCTCTTCTTGTTTGCGTAACTTTGGGCCAATCCCAGCCCTTCTGAGCCTCATTTTCCCATCTGTGAATGGGGAGCAGAATCTCCACCTGGTAGGGAACTTTTGGGTGCAGGTGCATTGCCCAGTCCTGGTTTCCTGCTTTCTCTTTCTCTGTTTCCTCTTCTTCTTCTTCTTCTTCCCCTCCTCCTCCTCCTCCTCCTCCTCCTCCTCCTCCTCCTCCTCTTATTCTTCTTCCTCCTCCTCCTCCTCCCCTTACTCTTCCTCTTCCTCCTCCTCCTCCTCCCCTTCTTCTTTTTTTCCTTCTCCTCCTTCTCCTTCTCCTTCTCCTTCTCCTTCTCCTTCTCCTTCTCCTTCTCCTTCTCCTTCTCCTTCTCCTTCTTCTTCTTCTTCTTCCTCCCATGCCCCACTGGGAAGAAGTTGTCTTGCATAGTCCTGAAGGACAAACACCAGATATTGGAGACCATTGCCTTAGAAAACTAAAAAGTCACATAACTTGGGGTATTACATTTATTTACATGTTTTGTTACTCTCCATTGTTAAAAAAATTTTTTTTAATTGATTGATTTGAGAGAGAAAAACAAACACTGATTTGCTGTTTCACTTATTTATTCACTCATTGATACTTATATGTGCCCAAACTGGGAATTGAACCTGCAACCTTGGTGTATCAGAACGATGCTCTAACCAACTGAGCTACCTGGCCAGCCCTCTCCATTATTTAAAATTTTTTAAATTTAATTGTAAATAGTAAGAATAAAATGAGATTAAAATTTCGTATGCATTTAATGCTAGATATTTGCATTCATTTTTTGAGGATTGAGTTTATAATTCAGGTTCAAAATTTGCATATTATTTATTTTTGCTGCTTAACCTTATGTTTCATTGAATTTTATAAGAAAAGCTAGAAGTATAGATGAAACTGTCAAGCACAGCCCACAAACTAAAGTGGGCAGAACAAGGATCGCCATGTCTAAGACTCACTTTAGCACAGAACCTAGAGATGTCATTATACAAAGACAAGCACTACAAGCTTGAATTAGAAATTTTGGGCTGCTTATTGTAGAATTCTAGACACTATTTCTAAGAAATAAGCAAATAGTTCAAAGCATTCCAGCAGGATCTCGAAAAAATATTTCCAATCTCTGTAGTCTCCATTTTAGGGAAGGCATACAGAAAGAGGATGGGAAATTAATATTGAGGCATGTACTGGGAGAAAAATCTAATGTCCCTGAAGAAAAGGAACCTTGTTCACTGATACAAGAAAATATTAAGTAGTAAGGCTTATGAACTATTAAATTTATATTTAATACGCCAATCAATGTTAGATCAGTGTGCTAAATAGAAAGTACCAGGAAAGTAATAAACTGAAAGAAACACACAGTCATATTCTGATTTTCATTTTGAAACTGTTTAGCCCACTTTGCAGTGTGAATACATGAATAGATTTGTGGACAGAAAAAGGGGGTTGTTTGAAAGTAACCTCAGGAGGTGATCTGATCATAAATTCCTAACTGAGCAGATCATGTGGGCAGTCATGCCTCAGGCATACAACTTCTTTAGCAAAAGCTTTATCTTTGCCTTAAGCAAGCCCTGTTCATTTTTTCTGTGCATCTAGGTTAACACACCTTTGCCATAACCACCCTCAAGAGAGCACATCATCTTAACTGTCCTGTAATCCAGTCCCTGCTGTGTGCCTCCCATTTCTCTGTAATCTGTCTTTCTTTTTCTTTTTAAAGAAATGAACATTACTTTTATATATATATATATTTTATTGATTTTTTTTTTTACAGAGAGGAAGGGAGAAGGATAGAGAGTTAGAAACATCAATGAGAGAGAAACATCGATCAGCTGCCTCCTGCACACCTCCTACTGGGGATGTGCCCGCAACCAAGGTACATGCCCTTGACCGGAATCGAACCTGAGAACTTTCAGTCTGCTCTATCCACTGAGCCAAACCGGTTAGGGTCATTTTTATTTTTTTTAACAAATCTTTATTGTTCAGATTATTATAATTGTTTCTCTTTCTCCCCCCGCCCCCAATCGGGCCTCTCTGCCTGGATCCCACCCCACCCTCTGCCCTTACCTGCCCCCCAATGTCCTCATCCACAGGTGTACAGTTTTTGTCTAGTCTCTTCCTGAACCTCCACACCCTTCTCTCCCTGAGAATTTTCAATCCACTCCCTTTCTTTCTTTCTTTTTTAAAAAAATATATTTTATTGATTTTTTACAGAGAGGAAGGGAGAGAGATAGAGAGCTAGAAACATCACTGCGAGAGAAACATCGACCAGCTGCCTCTTACACACCCCTACTGGGGATGTGCCCGCAACCAATGTACATGCCCTTGACCGGAACCGAACCTGGGACCTTTCAGTCCGCAGACCAACGCTCTACCACTGAGCCAAACTGGTTTCGGCAGTCCACTCCCTTTCTATGCTCCTGATTCTGTTATATTCACCAGTTTATTCTGTTCATCAGATTTTTTTATTCACTTGATAGATATGTATTTGTTGTTCATAATTTTTACCTTTACATTTTTCTTCTTCCTCTTCTTAAAGAATACCTTTCAGCATTTCATATAATACTGGTTTGGCAGTGATGAACTCCTTTAGCTTTTTCTTATCTGTGAAGCTCTTTATCTGACCTTTAATTCTGAATGAAAGCTTTGCTGGGTAAAGTAATCTTGGTTGTTGGTTCTTGCTATTCATCACTTTGAATATTTTTTGCCACTTGCTTCTGGTCTGCATAGTTTTTGTTGAGAAATCAGTTGACAGTCGATGGGTACTTCCACTCAACCAGCCTTCCTGTGGTTTTGGATGATGTCTTTTAGTTTTAGTTTTGAAGTGGTTGTGTAAGGCAGCCAGTTCAGGTGTTTACCTATGCCGCCATCTTGGTTTCTCCCTCCACTGATTTTTTTTTACCCTGTAATCTTTCTTAAATTTCCTCCTTCATTTCAAATGCACAAAATAAGCTGCAAAACTGTTTTCCTCTGGAGTATTTGAGGTCTTGCTCCCTGGCATTGTCATCAGTTTGGCTAAAATAAGCTCTTATAAACATTCTCTATAGGTTTGGATGGTCCACAGATTATCTTTAACTCTAGGTTAAATGAATAATCAACTGCACTTCATTTTTTAGACTTTTAGTCAAAATTATTTAGAAGAAATAAAATAAGCTGCGTTAACTTTTTAATCTGTCTGTCCACTGGTATGTAATGAAATAAGCAAGATCTTACTAAATCCCACATTTGTTGATCATCCACTTGGCTGCATTAACGTAGTTCCCCTTTTAAAGATTTATTGAGGAGACTCAAGCTCAGGCTCGGTGTTTCCTGCCCTGATGGCTGTGTCACAGTTTCTCTCCCACTGTGATCTGCAGAGGAAGGACTCCCCCCTCCCTCACTACAGCCAACCGTCAACCCCATCCTCACTCACTTCCTTCTAATACCTCAACATGACCTGGCTGAGAAAGGAAGTAGATCAAAGGGCATTGTCCCTGTCTTCCCAGAGAAGTTTTCTTTACAGAGGAAAAGGTTTTACAGACTAAAAAGCTTAAAGAACGTTGTCCTTCCAATGTCTTTCCTTTCTAGAGAATAGTACATCTAGAAGAGAATAATTAAAAGAGCTTATCATTCATCTGTAGGATATAAAACTGAAACGCATGAACTCAAACAGCAGCATGGTAAGGGGGAATGAGAGGAATGAAAGGGGTCCTAATATAAGGTGTCAGGAGAAGATTGGACTTTGGGTGGTGGGCACATGGTGCAGCATACAGATCTTGTAACATAGAGACCCACACCTGAAACCTGTATGTTCATGTTGACCAATGTTACCCCAATCAATTTAATAAATAAATATTTTAAAAGTAAAAATAATAAAAATAACTTGACTTAAAAAAGAAAGTCATAATGAAATGCAAAGTCTAATTTACAGATCGAAAAAAGGCAGAGACATTCTACTCAGCTTGTACAACTGTTTTTAAAAAATTTAAGTTGACATTAAACATGGAGCATTTCATTAAAGAAATCCAAATTCTAGCTTATTAATTGGGATGCTCTGGCCACCCTGGGCCATCGTTCCTGCATGGCAACCTTTTGCTGGAGCAGGCCCTTCCCAGGTCTCTACGTCCAGCTTTACCAAGTTCAGATGCTCCAGCCAGAGCCATGGATGCCACTTGCCTGGCCTCTTCTTTCTTCTCTCATTGGAGACTGCCTAAGGATTTGCACTGGCTCTTACCCCCATATTCTCTCCTTTCCTGTTGAATCAGCTTCTGTATCACTTGGAGTTTTCTTGTTAAGTCAGTAGTTGCATCAGTGAAACCCCAGCTCAGAAATTCTAGTACACATTCCCATGGTACATCACCTCAAATTCTTTGTGAAAGAAGGGATATTTGAAAGTAATTGGTGATTACACACACAAATGCACCTTTGCCTACAACTAAGCAAATTCTATAAGTGAATCTGCATTGACTTGAAATAAAATTAGACTGTAAAGCCAAAACAATTTAAAAAACTAGAGTAAAAGACAAATACCTAGTAATAAATGTTAACTAGTTGGGTTAATTCCTCATGTGGTAAGCTTACTTTCAGTCCTTACAGCACTTACCTAGTTACAACTTGCTTGATGCCTTGTACTCCTGCTAGACCTCAAGCTCTTAATCGCAGGGATTCAGTCCATCTTTTATATTGCTGTATTCCAAAGCGGATAGCAAAAAGACCCACTGATTTGATAAATTGATGAAAATATGTCAAGAAATATTTAAGCAAAGCTGTAGTCATCAAACCTAAAATAATGTTTCAGATTCCTAGCAACCAGGACTGAGGGAGAAGCAGCCAACCAACTTGGCTTGTGGCCTGTGCATATTCCAGGATTTTCCCTGTGGGAAAACAAACAAGCAGACACTGTACCTTCATTAGGCTTCTCTGCGTTCCTAGTTGTCAGTGCCTGCGGGGGAGAGTCCAGAGTTCATGCCCCTGCCCTCGGTTTCAGCACAGGACCGACCTCTTCAGGAACACAGTCATGGAAGTGCTGGTGTTCAGATGGGTACCTGGTTGAGGAAAAACAAAACACATATCTCGTTACTTGCAATGAGGGCTTAGGAGGCAGCAGAATCTCCTTACTAGTCCAGGCCAACAAGATGAGAACAGGACACACTTAATTTGTAGGAAGTGACCAGGCTAATGCACTGAACTTCCCACCTTCAGAATTAGCCCCGCAGTCTAGGGAAGAGCAAGACTTTGATGGCTGGAGAACACTCTAGGAATGGAGCAGCAACTTTCAACATTTTTCATTTCGTGGCACACAAACTAATTACTAAAATTCTGTGGCACCTCAAAAAAAATGTATTATTTTATTTTCTGATCTGACAAAGAATAGGAATAAATTTGATTGAGTTATAAACAATAATAACAGTAGTAGTAATTATCTACCCTTTTTGCTCCAAAGTGACTTAAAAAAAATTTTGGTGCCTAGACTTGTATATAAGGATTTCTGGTACCAAGAATTAACCAATCAGCCAGGCCAGCATAGCTCAGTGGTTGAGCCTCAACCCATGAACCTGGAGGTCACGGTTTGATTCCTGATCAGGGCACATGCCTGTGTTGTGATGGATCGCCAGTAGGGGGCATGCAGGAGGCAGCCGATAAAAGATTCTCTCTCATCATTGATGTCTCCCTCTCCCTCTCCTTCTCCCTCTCCCTCTCCCTCTCTCCCTCCCTCTCCCCTCCCCCTCCCCCTCTCCCTCTCCCTCTCCCTCTCCCAAATCAATAAAAATATATTTTTAAAAAGAATTAACCAATCAGATGTAACCTTATTATACAAAGTGACCAATAAGATGCCCCTCTATTATATGACCTATTTCAAAGTGGATTTATGATTCAGAGAGGACATTCACACCAGACAGCTGTTGATCTGTTGAAAATTGCTGGAGTAGATTCAGGAGGGCTGAAACCAGATTGGCTCAGTGGATAGAACGTCCCCCTGCAGACTGAAGGGTCCCAGGTTCGACTCTGGTCAAGGGCATGTACCTTGGTTGTGGGCACATCCCCAGAGGCAGCTGATCTCTCATCCATGTTTCTAGCTTTCTATCTCTCTCCTTTCCTCTCTGTAAAAAAATCAATAAAATATATATTTTTTTAAATCCTATTGGGCAATCTTCTCTGAGTTTTAAGCTTATGAAATCAGACCATCAGTGAGTCAGGGCTGTCTGTCACTTCTTAAGCCCATTAAGCAGATGCAGGGTTGAGTTATATATGAGTGTTTATTGCAATAATGCCGATAGAATGGGAGAGCAGCAGGTCATCACAAAAATCTGTTCTACCATTCCCCATAAGTCAGCTGTTTATAGTGGGTAAAAGGACAAAGATTACGTGGGAAAGTAGGAATTACAGACATGGGGAAGTAGGCAAGATGCAATGGGGTATGGCTGCTGGGTATGTAGGGCAGGCTGGCAGGCTAGGGGTATGTATAGCAAAGGTGGGTGCTTCTGGGACAAGACTGTTTCAGCTACAAGGTTGTTAAACTTTCCGTGATGATAAGCAGTTCTTGGAAAAGGAGGATGGACTACATTCCAATGTTAACCCCCATGTCCTGAGGCATACAACGCTCAGCCAGGTTAGAATGTGCTTTTTCTGGAGAGAATCCAAGATGGCTGCCCAGGTAAATACCTAGCCGCAGCCGCATACAATTTCAATAAAATACAACTAAAATATAAAATGGACACTACAGAACTACAGGAAAGTCGACTGACTGGAAATTCTACAACGAGAAGCAAGGAGAAGGCCAGAAAGAAGAGCGGAGGAGCTGTAAAAGCCAAAGGTATGGAGCCACGTGGCGCGCGGAGAGGACGGAGCCGGAGAGGAGGGCGACTGAGTGCCTGGCAGGCGTTCCCTAGCGGGAAGGAGATAAAGGCTCCGTCTGTGTTGGGCCCCAGTTCCAACTGCTCTGAACCCCAGTTCTAGGCCAGACCCCGGGGACTCAGGCTCATCCAGAGGGAGCTGGGCTGTAAGGCGGAACCCCCGGGGGAGCCGCTAAAGGAGGTCCCGGCGGCACGCACATTCTGTGCAGAGAAGGGACGGTTGGCTGTGCCGCGGGATTGCCCTGGTGGGAAGGAGATAGGGGCTCCAGACTGCTCTGAACGCCACATCCAACTCCACTTCCAACTGGACTGAACCCCAGTTCCGGGCTCATTGGGGGAGAGCCTACTGTTTGGTAGCAGGCGAAAATCAAGGGCACCTTTCTCTCAGAGGCGCTGGCAGAGAGTACTGAAGGACCCTGAGACCCAGGAGCCGCATAGGGTGGGGCTGAAGGAAGTCAAGGCTGTAGGCTTCACCCTGAAACCCCGCCCCATCTGTAGCTGCGAAATGCGACAACGAAATAGATCACAAACAAAAGAAATGGGGGACAAAAAGCGATTGGATATAGAGTTTAAATCTATGCTTATAAGGTTTTTCAAGAATTTCCTAGAAAAGATTGATAAGACCTATGAGGATATGAAAAGAGATCAACTAGAATTAATAAGGAATCAACAAGAAATGATAAGGGATCAACAAGAAATAAAGAATACATTGTCTGAAATAAAAAATATTATACAGAGTCCTAAAAACAGAATGGAAGATCTCAAGAATCAAGTAAAAGAGTTGGAACATAAAGAGCCAGAAGACACTCCTCCACAGAAGCTAGAAGGCAAGAGAATCCAGAAAATTGAAGATAATGTAAGAAACCTCTGGCACAACTTCAAGAGAACCAACATCAGAATTATGGGGGTCCCAGAAGATGAGAGAGAGCAAGATATTGAAAACATACTGAAAGAAATAGTGACAGAAAACTTCTCCCACCTGGTGAAAGAATTAGTCTTACAAGTCCAGGAAGCACACAGAACTCCAAACAAAAGGAATCCAAAGAAGACCACACCAAGACACATCATAATTAAAATTCCAAGAGCAAAAGACAAAGAGAGAATATTAAAAGCAGCAAGAGCAAAGCAGGTAGTTACCTATAAAGGAGCACCCATACGATTGTCAGCTGATTTCTCAACAGAAACCATGCAGGCCAGACGAGAATGGCAAGAAATATTCAAAGTGATGAATAGCAAGAACCTACAGCCAAAGATAATCTATCCAGCAAAGCTATCACTCAGAATCGAAGGCCAGATAAAGAGCTTCACTAATAAAAAAAAAAGCTAAAGGAGTTCATCACCACCAAACCAGAATTATATGAATTGCTGAAGGGGGTTCTTTCAGAAGAGAAAGTAAACAAAGATAAAAAGTATGAACAACAAATATGTAATATCAACAAGTGAATCTAAAAACCAAGGAAATTAAAAAAAAAATCTGATGAATAATATTAACTGTTGAATATAATAGAATCAGAGGTATGGAAGGGGAGTAAACTGATGATTCTTGGGGAAAAGGGGAGAGGGGGATGTGGGAGAGACTGAACATAAACTGTGCTCCTATGGATGAGGACAATGGGGGGTGGGGAAAGGGCAGAGGGTGGGGTGGGAACCTGGAGGAGGAGAGCAATGGGGGGGGGGGGAGGAACATTTGTAATAATATGAACAATAAAAATTTATTTTAAAAAAAAGAATGTGCTTTTCTAACCAGAACAGAACAATCACGGTGAACGGGAGCACGGTTAATATTTCTTATCATTACAGTTAGTCTCCACCTTTCTATTTCTGCCCCTCACACTGGTAGATGCCAAACTGCCACCCTGTGGTGATGCCTTCTGGAACTCGAAGCTGTACCTTCCGCATGGCCCCGCTGGCCTGCCAGGCACCCCAGATGAGAGCTGCGCCCTGGCCAGCACCAGCCACTCAGATATCCTCAGCAGCTCCACCACCCGCTGCTGCTTCACCTGCTGCTGCACCCTCACCTGCTGCTGCATCCTGGCAACAGGTCTGACGGCCCAGCTGGTGTGGCTGTGGGCTCTGCTGTCAGCCACACCCGAGATCACGCCATCTCTGGGGCTTCAGTGGAGGAAGTACTGGGAAGCCCTCAAGGCCTGACATCACGTATCAGGAGCATGAGAGAACCCAGCGGCATCAGCAGTCTGACCGGTGTCACTGTGACATGAAGCGGTTTGAGAGTGTGCCCAGGACCAGGGTGACCTTAAACTTGGTGAGGGTGTCAGCGAGGTGCTGAAACAGGTCAGGTTTGCCCGTGGATTAGCCTGACCTAAGACATGGAAAATCATCTCGTGGTGGGAGGCTGCAGACTGTCCATCCTAAAACCAAGGCCTGATTTGTCTGTACGCTCGCAGAGAAGGTCCCCGTGCTGGTAAACACGGCTGTGGCGTAGTCAGAGCCTTGACTAGCCGCATTTTGGCACTAGGCCACAGTTGAGCTGGTTCTTCGGACCCCGTTTATATCTCTACAGCTATTCAGAGCTTAAAAACAAAAAGTCAGTAATACTCAAACTGGTAGCTTCAAACAGCTTACCGTTAAGGAAGTTCTGCTGAATCGTTTTGTGGCTACAGGGTTGTGGATGTGGTTTTAGGTCAGCGAGATCATAGACAAGTGTGGACTCACTGGCTGTAACATTTGAAGACCAATCTTTCACATCTGTTTGGGTTGGCTTCGTTTTGTTTGTTTATTATTTGGGTGTTCTTGGACCATGAGTGACCAGAATGGAATTTGAATAAAAAAAAGGATATATAAGAAAGAAAAAATCATCTCTCATGACCAAGTTAATTTAGTGTAAAAATATAATTGGTAGCTGAAACCAGTTTGGCTCAGTGAATAGAGCGTCGGCCTGCAGACTGAAGAGTCCTGGGTTTGATTTCCGGTCCAGGGGTATGTGCCTTGGTTGCGGGTGCATCCCCAGTGGGGGTTGTGCAGGAGGCAGCTGATCGATGTATATCTCTCATTGATGTTTCTGACTCTCTCTCTTTCCCTCTTCCTCTCTGTAAAAAGATCAATAAAATATATTTAAATATATATATATCATAGTGAAAGTATAAAAGTAGCAATTAACCTTTCTCCTATCATTAATAGTTTTTGCCTCAGGATTGCAATGGAAGAGGGTATTTTTACTGTATGGAAGTTCATTGAGATGGTATTGTGTTTGAGGCAGGGCAAAAGTTTGTATGGCCTCCTTAAACCAGCTTTTGTGATGTTATTGTTTATGAATCAATTAGGATAACATGATTTTCTCCCCCCCCCAAAAAAAAAAAATCCTGTGGGCAATAGTTATTTCATGATGTGTCTTACTGTGCCATGGTAATGTGGGAAAATGAAATAAAAGTAGAGAAAGATGAGACATACTGCAAAAGTGCTTTAAAACCCTGAGATGTTGATGTGGGTAACAGTGGAAAATGCTCATAAAGTGCTGGGTACAGCTAGGCTCCCCTGCCCCTTCGCCTGCTTCTGTGTGTGCTGCACCTTCGTGGACCCCCTCGGCTCCCTCTGGTGGCACGGAATCCTCAGTGATTACTGACTGTTTTCAAGAAGTTCTTATATATTCCTTCACTGAAGCTTTCAATGAAAATGGATTCTTAGCTGATCCATTTTAAATAATAAAATACAACGAATTAACAAAAAACAAAAACCCCCCCGCTAAAAATAGATTCATAGAAATAGGAAATCTGATATATGGCCTGGGAAATCAATAAAGAAATACAAACTACCGATATGGCTCAGTGGTTGAGCATTGGCCCATGAATCATAAGATCCCCGATCGATTCCTGGTCAGGGCACATGCCTGGGTCGTGAGCTCAGTCCCCAGGAGGGGGCATGCAGGAGACAGCTGATCAGGGATTCTCTCTCATCATTGATGTTTCTATCTCTCCCTCTCTTTCCCTCTTTCTGAAATCAATCTCTGTGTGTGTGTGTGTGTGTGTGTGTCTATAATTTTTTTAAAATACATTTTATTGATTGTTTTTGCCCCCCTCCCTCCCTCCCATACATACCCTCCCTCCCCAGAGTTTTATGTCCATTGGTTGTACTTTTTTTTTTTTTACTTCTTGAAGATAAATTTTATTACATTCATTTGCAATGTGCAATCTTATTAAAAATGGGCTAGATGGGAGAGCATTGCTCTAAACAGAGGTTACTTCTTTTTTTTTTAATATATTTTTTTTATTGATTTTTTTTGCCCCCCTCCCTCCCACACTTCCCCTCCCTCCCCAGAGTTTTGTGTCCATTGGTTGTACTTATATGCATGTACACAAGTCCTTCGGTTGATCTATTATCTCCCCCAGATCTTCCTCCCCTCCCCACTGTAATTTGACAGTCTGCCTGTTGCTTTACTGTCTCTATATCTGTCTCTTGGTTCATCAATTTATAATGTTTTTATCATCCACAAATGAGTGAGGTAATGTGGTGTTTCTCTTTCATTGATTGGCTTATTTCACTCAGCATGATGTTCTCCAATTCCATCCAGGTTGCTACAAATGATGAGAATTCCTTCTTTTTTATGGCAGCATAGTATTCCATTGTGTAGATGTACCATGGTTTTTGGATCCAATCATCTGCTGACGGGCACCTAGGCTGTTTACAAATTCTGGTTATTGTAGATTGTGCTGCTATGAACATAGGGGTGCATATATCCTTTCTGATTGGTGTTTCTAGTTTCTTGGGATATATTCCTAGAAGTGGGATTACTGGGTCAAATGGGAGTTCCATTTTCAGTTTTTTGAGGAAACTCCACACTGTTCTCCACAGTGGTTGCACCAGTCTGCATTCCCACCAGCAGTGCACGAGAGTTCCTTTTTCTCTGCAACCTCGCCAACACTTGTCGTTTGTTGATTTGTTGATGTTGGCCATTCTGACAGGAGTAAGATGGTACCGCATTGTTGTTTTGATTTGCACCTCTCGGACAATTAGTGACTTTGAGCATGTTCTCATGTGCCTTTTGGCCTTCCTTCTGTCTTCTTTTGAAAATATTCTATTTAGGTCCATTGCCCATTTTTTAATTGGATCATTCATCTTCCTTTTATTTAGTTGTATAAGCTGTCTGTAAATGTTGGAGATTAAACCTTTATCAGTGGTATTATTCGCAAATATGTTCTCCCACACCGTGGGCTTTCTTGTTGTTTTGTTGATGGTTTCTTTTGCTGTAAAAAAGCTTTTTATTTTGATGTAGTCCCATTTGTTTCTTTTCTCTTTAGATTCCATTGCCCTAGGGGCAGTATCAGTGAAGAAGTTCTTTTGGCATACGTCTGAGATTTTGCTGCCTGTGGATGCTTCTAGTATTTTTATGGTTTCCCGTCTGCTGTTTAAGTCCTGTATCCATTTTGAGTTTATTTTTGTGAATGGTGTAAGTTGGTGATCTAGTTTCATTCTTTTGCATGTGTCTGTCCAAATTTCCCAACACCATTTATTGAAGAAACTGTCTTTACTCCATTGTATATTTGTGCCTCCTTTGTCAAATATTAATTGAGCATATTGATTTGGGTTGATATCTGGGTTCTCGATTCTATTCCATTGATCTATATGTCTGTTCTTGTGCCAGTACCAGGCTGTTTTGAGAACAGTGGCTTTGTAATATAGTTTGAAGTCTGGTATTGAGATCCCTCCTACTTTACTCTTCTTTCTCGGGATTGCTGTGGCTATTTGAGATCTTTTATTGTTCCAAATAAACTTTTGGAGAGTTCTTTCTAGGTCAGTGAAATATGCCATTGGTATTTTAATGAGGAGTGCATTGAACCTATAGATTGCTTTAGGAAGTATGGACATTTTGATGATGTTGATTCTACCAATCCATGAACATGGTATGTTCTTCTATCTCCTTACATTTTCCTCTATCTCTTTTTTCAATGTCGTGTAGTTTTCCACAAATAGGTCCTTTACTTCCTTAGTTAAATTTATTCCTAAGTATCTTAATTTTTTTGGTGCGATGGTAAATGGAATTGCTTTTTTAGCCTCTGTTTCGGTAGTTTCACTGTTGGTGAATAGGAATGCCATGGATTTCTTGGCATTAATTTTGTATCTTGTTACATTGCCAAATTCATTTATTAAGTCAATTAGTTTTTTAATGGAGTCTTTTGGTTTTTTTATGTACAATATCATGTCATCTGCAAATAAGGATAACTTTACTTCTTCTTTTCCAATTTGGATGCCTTTTATTTCCTCCTCTTGTCTAATTGCAATGGCTAGTACTTCCAGTACTATGTCAAACAGGAGTGGCGAGAGTGGGCATCCCTGTCTTGTTCCTGTTTGTAGAGGGAATGGTTTTAGTTTTTGCCCATTGAGTATAATGTTGGCTGTGGGTTTATCATATATAGCTTTTATTATGTTGAGGTATGATCCTTGTACTCCCACCTTGTTAAGAGTTTTTATCAGGAAAGGGTGTTGGATTTTATCAAATGCTTTTTCTGCATCAATTGATATGACTATATGATTTTTATCTTTCAATTTATGTGATGTATCACGTTTATTGATTTGCGGATATTGTACCATCCTTGCATTCCTGGAATAAATCCTACTTGGTCATGGTGTATGATCTTTGTGATGTTCTTCTGGAGTCGATTTGCTAGAATTTTGTTGAGGATTTTGGCATCTATGTTCATGAGGGATACTGGCCTGTAATTCTCTTTCATTGAGTTGTCTTTATCTGGTTTTGGTATTAGGGTGATGCTGGCTTCATAGAAGGAGTTTGGAAGTGTTCCTTCCTCCTGTATTTTTTGGAATAGTCTGAGGAGGATAGGTTTTAGTTCTTCCTTGAATGTTTGGTAAAACTCTCCTGTGAAGCCATCTGGCCCTGGGCTTTTGTTTGCTGGAAGCTTTTTGATGACTGTTTCAATTTCTTCCCAAGTCACTGGTTTATTGAGATTTTTAGATTCTTCCTGATTGAGTTTTGGAAGTTTGTATTTTTCTAGGAATATGTCCATTTCCTCCAGGTTGTTCAGTTTGTTGGAATAGAGTTGTTCGTAGTATTTTGTAACAATCCGTTGTATTTCAGTGGGGTATGTTGTTATTTCACCTCTTTAATTTCTGATTTTGTTTATTTGGGTCCTCTCTCTTTGTTTCTTGGTTAGCCTGGCTAGAGGTCCATCTATCCTGTTTATCCTTTCAAAGAACCAGCTCTTGGTTTTGTTGATCTTATGTATTGTATCTTTTGTCTCTATGTCATTTATCTGTGCTCTGACTTTTGTTATTTCCTTCCTTCTGCTTACACTGGGCTTTTCTTGTTGCTCTTTTTCTAACTCTTTGAGTTGTAGAGTTAGATCACTTGTTAGCCTTTTTTCTAGTTTTTTGCAATAGGCTTGTAAGGATATGAACTTCTTTCTCAAAACTGCTTTTGCTGTGTTCCATAGATTTTGGATTGTTGTGTTTTCATTGTCATTTGTTTCCAGGATGTTTTTAATTTCTTCCTTGATTTCTTTGGTAACCCAGTCCTTGTTTAATAGCATGCTGTTTAGTCTCCATGTGTTTGATTTTTTTGATTATTTTTATTGTAGTTAATTTCCAGTTTTATGGCATTATGATCTGAGAAGATGCTTGATATGATTTCTTTTTTTTTTTTTTTTTTTTTTTTTGATATGATTTCTATCTTCTTGAATTTGAAGAGACTTTGCCTATGTCCCAAAATGTGATCTATCTTTGAGAATGTCCCATGTGCACTTGAGAAGAATGTATATTCTGTGGCTTTGGGGTGGAATGTTCTGAAGATGTCAATTAATTCCATCTGGTCTAGTGAGTCATTTAGGATTGATATTTCTTTACTGATTTTTTGTTTTGATGATTTGTCGAAGGGTGACAGTGGGGTATTAAAATCTCCTATTATGATTGTATTGCTATTAATCTCTCCCTTAATGTCCTCCAGCAGTTTATTTTTTTGTTTGTTTGTGTTTTTTTTTTTGTGTGTGTGTTTTTATGTATTTGGGTGCTCCTGTATTGGGTGCATATATATTTACCAGGGTTATTTCTTCTTGTTGGATTGTTCCCTTTAGTATTATGAAGTGGCCTTCATTATCTCTTGTTATGCCCTTCACTCTGAGATCTAATTTGTCAGATATAAGTATTGCTACCCCAGCTTTTTTTTCATTTCCATTTGCCTGGAAAACTTTTTTCCATCCCTTCACCCTCAGTCTGTGTGCATCTTTTTTTCCGAGGTGGGTTTCTTGTAGACAACAGATGTATGGGTCTTGTTTTCTTATCCACTCTGACACCCTATGTCTTTTGATTGGAGCATTTAATCCATTTACATTTAAGGTTATTATTGATAGGTACTCATTTGACGCCATTTTTATTCTATACCTGTGTTCCTTCTTCACTTCCTATTTCTTTATTTTTACAGTAGACCCTTTAGCATTTCTTGCATTGCTGGTTTGGTGGATATAAATTCCTTCAGTCTTTTTTTGTCTTTGAAGCTCCTGATTTCTCCTTCAATTTTGATTGATAGCTTTGCTGGGTACAGTATTCTTGGATTCAGACCCTTCCTTTGCATGACTTTGTATATTTCATCCCATTCCCTTCTGGCCTGATATGTTTCTGTTGAGAAATCAGTTGCTAGTCTGATGGGGGTTCCTTTGTATGTCACTTTCTGTCTCTCTCTGGCTGCTTTTAAGATTCTTACTTTGTCGTTGTTGTTTGCCAATTTAATTATAATGTGCCTTGGCGTCTGTCTTCTGGGATTTATTTTGCTTGGGACTCTGCGAGCATCTTGGATTTGTGTGGGTTTTTTCTTCTCTATCTCAGGAAAGTTTTCTGTCATTATTTCTTGAAATACTTTTTTCATGTCTACCTCAGTTTCCTTTCCTTCTGGAACCCCTATTATTCAAATATTATTTTGTTTTGTATTGTCCCAAAGCTCCCGTAGGCTCTCCTCCTGCTTTTTAATCTTTTTTTCTAGAAGCTGCTCTAATTGGGTATTTTTTTCCATCTTGTCTTCTAGCTCACTGATGCGGTCCTCTGCTTCATCTAGTCTACTCTTGATGCCTTCTATTGAGTTCTTCATGGTAGTGACGTCATTTTTCATTTCTTCGTGGTTCTTCTTCAGTTCCTCTTGGTTCTTCTTCAATTCCTCTTGGTTCTTCTTCAGTTCCTCATGGTTCTTCCTCATTTCTTCTTGGTTATTGTCAAATTTCTCTTCCATTCTTTTTAGCCATCCTATGATCATTATTCTGAATTCTTGCTCTGGTAGGCTGCTTGCCTCTGACTCCTTTACTTCCTTTTCTGGTGATGCCTGCTTTTCTTTCATGTGCGGGCTATTTCTTTGTCTCCCCATGGCCTCTCTTTTCAGAATGTCTGGTTATGTGGTGTTTCTTCTCCTGCGCTGGCTCCACGAGCGAGATGCTGCTGCTGCCGCCGCCACTGGTATGCACCTGGCCCGGCCCAGCCCCACTGCGGCTGCGATCCTCCGCCGCGGCTGCCCGCGCTCGCCTCTCCGTGGCCCCTCTGCCGCCCGCCTGCCTTCCTCCCTCCTCCGCCACCGCTGCCACTGCTGCCTTTTTTTTTTTTTTTTTTTTTTTTTTTTTTTAAGGAAGGAGAAATGCAAACCAACCAGAAAGTGGGCAAATGATTTGGTTAGGTATTATACAGACGGGGGAGCATTATGGCCAATAAACATATGGAAATATTCCTAACTTCAGTAGTGATCAGAGAAATACAAGTTAAAACCAGTGAGTTACCATTTTATACCTACTAGACTGGCCGAAACTTAAGATTTGATCGATTTTTTTATGTTTGGTGAGAAAGTGGAGTTGCTTACTTTATAGAAAACTCTCATGTACATTTTATTTGTTTGCTTTTTTCCATCACCATTTATCCCCTCTTCTGCCTCCACCAACCCCCTACCCTCTCATACACTTAAAAAAAAAATTTTTTTTTTAGTGGAAGGGAGGGGGACAGAGAGAAACATTGATGTGAGAGAGACACATCAATTGGTTGACTCCCACATGCACCCTAACTGGGGCCAGGGATTGAGCCTGCAACTGAGCCTGCTTGACCGAAATCAAAATCTCCACAGGCGGAGGGTACAATTACTGAGCAAAACCAGCTAGGGTGCCTCATACACTCTTGATGGCACTGCAAATTTGATAATGACTTTGGATAACAGTTTAGTATTGCCTTAAAAGTTGAAAATGCTATTTCTTTTCTTTTTTCTTTCTTTTTTTTTTTTTCCACATGTGGGAGCCAATCTCTGATGCAGGAAAGGTTAGAGAGAGATCTTATCATCAAGCCTTTCCCAGCTCCTATATAATATATGTGGCAGAGTCAGGTCCATGAAAATGCTATTTCTAATGATCTAGCAATTCCGCTCTTTGATAGTATTTACTCTTGAGAGACACTGGTGCATATACCAGTAGGCATATGTAGGAGTTTCTTCACTGCACTGTTCATAATATAAAACAAAAACAAAAACAAAACAACAAAAAACAAACACCTGGAAACATCATCAAAGGATAAAATTGTGGTATATTCAAACAGTAGACTACTAAACAGTGGCAAAAAAGGAAAACTACAGCTATGAACTAGGCATGAATATGGATAAGAATCTCACAAATGCTGTTTGGGAGAAAATACTATCATAGAAAAATGCTTAGAGTCTGATTCCATTATAAAAAGGTCAAGCACAGACAATTAAAATAAATCAGAAATATATGCATAGGTAGCCAAAATATATAAAAAGCTAAAAAGCTTATTATTCCTTAAAACTGTATATACTTACTGTATTTTACTCTTTTTTAATATATTTTATTGACTTTTTTACAGAGAGGAAGGGAGAGGGCTAGAGAGTTAGAAACCTTGATCAGCTGCCTCCTGCACACCCCCCACTGGGGATGTGCCCACAACCAAGGTTCATGCCCTTGACCGGAATCGAACCCGGGACCCTTCAGTCCGCAAGCCAATGCTCTATCCACCGAGCCAAACCAGCTAGGGCTGTATTTACTCTTGCATTTATTATATATTTCCACATTAATAAAGTAGAAAGAGATCATTAAAATCTATACTCTGGCACTAGTTGGTTTGGTTAAGTGGATTCGGCCTCCAGACTGAAGGGTCCTGGGTTCAATTCCTGTCAAGGGCATGTGATCAGGTTTCAGATAGATCCCCAGTAGGGATCGTGCAGGAGATAGCTAATCAATGATTCTCTCTCATCATTGATGTTTCTATCTCTCTCTCCCTCTTTCTTCCTCTCTGAAAATCAATAAAAATATATATTTTAAAAACTACCACTACTTTAGGACAAAACTAGTGGGCTTTTTTTTTTGGTGTTTATTTGTTTTTTAAAAATCTGTACTCTGTGAGAGCAGGGATTATCCCCTTGCTCTTGGACTCTGCTTTATTTCATTATGAGACCAGCCTTCCAAACATGGCTTACATAACAGCCAGATATCTGCTCACACAGCATCAAGACTTCCTGTTCACCTCAGCATGAAATACAATTGCTCCAGGTTATAGAGGATTCTAGGCCCTCCCCAGTCTGACCCCAGTTCCCCTTTCTTGTCTCGTGTTCTACCCTCAGCATCTGCTATCGCCACACTAATATCAACACACACTCTGAGTTTTCTCACTTCTTGGTCTTTGTTTCTGCCATTGTACTAAAGTAGTTTCAATTCTGAAAACTTCTTTTTATCTCCATCAAGATACCTATCGGCAATAGCTATTTTGCATTTTAATAAGCATCTATTTTTAATATGTAGTAGAGAGCAAGATTCATACTTAAAGTTACAGACATCAGTTTTAGATGGAAAGGGCAGACAACAACACATTGCCTGTGATTATCTGTGGTTATACTTCTGACAGAAGAATCTTTTGTTTGATCTGAGTGCATCTTGTTTTTGCAATATGATTATAGAATTAGAGACCCTGACCACTCATGAGGATCTTACAACTGTAGTAAGAGTATTAGTGCTTTGTATTTGCATGACACACTGTGGGCAACACAGCCATTCAGTTGATTATCAAATCCTGTTAGAAAATGTCTCCCTCATTTTATAAAATTGCACCATTGGTAGGTAAGTTTAAATTATTGCATCTGTAGTAGAAATAAAACTGGCAACAATAATAATCTCCTGAACATGGAAGACTATGAAGTCCTGAGTTTTTCCTGTTACTTGAATGACTTGACTTATGGAAAAACTTACTAATTAAAGATGGATTTTCTCAACAATCAATCGCTGAACAGCTTGTCAAAATACAAAACAACATGCTCAGCACTGACAAAATGATCAATGGGGAAGGCCTAGAATCCTTTATAACTAGGAGCAATTGTACTTCATGCTGAGGTGAACAGGAAGTCTTGTTGCTGTGTGAGCAGATATCTGGCTGTTATGTAAGCCATGTTTGGAAGGCTGGTCTCATAATGAAATAAAGCAGAGACCAAGAGCCAGGGGATAATCCCTGCTCTCACAGATGATGTGATTATACAGTGCTTCCAAGAAACTTACAAGGTAGAAAGGGGAAGCTACAATATTGTTAAGTCAGGTACTATAATAGCGTTTGCATGGGGACCAAAGACTAGACATCGTGCTCTCAGTTAACACACCAACAAGGGCACCTAGTACTTTTCCTTTGCCATTAAAAGCCTTCAGAGAGCATTCAGTGAATGAGTGAGCACACCCAAGGAGGAGGAAACATTCTGACCTATATCAGGGCATTGTTTTTCATAAATAGTATCTTAGTTCACTGGAGGCTTTAAGTGAGTGTTTATTACAATATTGATTCCTCTTGAGTAAGATGATAACAAATTATTAATGAATTCCATATCACAATTAAAGTAAAAAATTCCACCTTTCTGATCATAGATGAGGAAGAAGTAATTCCTAGAAGAAATGGGCTTAGGAAACAAGTTAAAAAGGTAAAGGAAGGGTCCTTGGAGTTTGGGAGGGAGGAAGCTAATGGTTACTGTGCAAGGGGCTGGGAGGGGGAGAAGGAGAGGGAGGGGAAGAGAAGAGGAAGAGTGAGAGAAAAGGGAAAGGAAGGGAATCGGAGGGAAGGGGAAGGGATGAAAGGAAAGGGAAGAGAAGAAAAAGGAAGAGAAGGAAAAGGAAGGGGAGGGGAGGGAAGGGGAGAGAAGGAGAAGAGAAGGGAGGGGATAGAAAGGAAGAGGAAGAGAGAGAACAGAAGGGAAGGGGAAGTGAGGGGAGGGGAGGAATGGAAAATGCAGGGGCGGGCTCCCAGGAGGAAGTGTGCCCCAACTTTTTTTTTTTTTTTTTCAGTAGTATACTTCCTTTAAACAAAATCATGTGCAGTAGCCCAACACAGAAAACTAATAAGATAGAGCTTTTGTGGAAGGGACTGGGAAATTTTCCATCTTATAAATGGATAGAATGAGTAATGAGGCTTTTGATGAGAAGGATGATTCATAGCTGGAACAATTTGCACTTGACTGTTGAAGGAGTATTTTGTCAAAATAAAGGGCAGTCTTGCAATTCTGTACTAGAATTGTGGGGAATAATTCATATTAACTTCCCCAGAAAGTAAATTATCACTGATGGAAACATGTCCAAGTATGGTTATTATTTTCTTCTTATATTACGCACACCAATTGGTATACATCGCCTCAGGACCTCAAGTTTGAAAGGCTCAAAGAAAATAATTATAGTTTTTAATTATCCCTATCACTGTTCTTGTATTGGTGGAGTAGTCCTCATTGAACCAAAGCTCCCAGATAACAATTTAAAACCCTGGATAACATAATAACTATTTTTACCTGAAGGCACTGGAAAGTGACCAAAAGCTGCTAGAAACTAGAGGAAAGTCGATCCTTAGCAGAAAAAGAACATAGAGCTGACTTCATTTGGCACTGGGCATGCTCCGTGGTGTGTGGTAACCGTTGGTGCTAGCTTTGTGTCTATGGCAGCCTTCGTCCCCACCCATCGGGGTGCCAGGCCCAGGAGAGCCCTGTGTTCTGGAACACGAGTCCCCAAGTTCAGAGCTACCTTTGAGGGGAGCCATGCAAATGATGACTAGACAAGTTTTGTTAGAAATAGAGCAGGAGGAGGAAAAGGACAGGATGGAGATATCGGTGATGTTCCTGTCTGCAAGCGGTCTCTTCTAAGAACTCAGACTCTCCCATCTAGTCTGGGAGAAAAGCTAAGTCATTGAGCTGCAGGTATGTGTATCACATTTTTATATTAAAATGGCTCTGAACATAAGACTGAAATTGTAAAACTTCTAGAAGAAAACATGTGGCAAGCTCCTTGGTAAAGGTCTCAAAGATGATTTTTTTAGTCTGACAACAAAAGTAGAAGCAACAAAAGCAAAACTAAATTAAGGACATACATAAGGACTGCATCCTTAGCATCATACTAAGGAGCTTCTGCACAGCAAGGGAAACCAACAAAATGAAAAGATAACCTACTGAATGGGAGAAAATATTCACAAATCATGGATCTGATAAAGGAATGATCTACAGGATGTATAAAGAACTCATACAACTCAATAGCAAAACCAAAAAAAAAAAAAAAAATACCCAGTGTGATTAAAAATCTGAATGGACACTTGTGCCAAGAAGACATACAGGTGGCCAATAGGGACATGGAAAAATGCTCAGCATCATTAATCACCAGGGGCATGCAGATCAGAACCATAGTGAGCTATCACCTCTCACCTGACAAAATGGCTATTACCAAAAAGACAAGCCTTGGACAGGTAGTTCAGTTGGTTAGAGCATTAAAAATGCTGAAGTTAGGGGTTCCATCCCTTGTCAGAGCACATAAAAGAAGCAACCAATGAGTGCATAAGTAAATGGAACAACAAATCAATGTTTCTCTTTAAAAGTCAATAAATAAAAATTAAAAAGAAATTGCCAGAGAAATTAGAAAAGATTTTAATCAAATGATGTTAAAATATAATACAAAAATTATAGAGACAGCTAAAGCAGTGTTTAGAGAGAAATTTATAACTTTAAATATTTTTATTTGAAGAAAGTTCTAGATAATGACCTAAGAAGCTAACAAAAAGAAAGTAAAAGAGATAGACCAAGATGGCAGCATAAGTAAACACCTGAACTTGCTGCCTCACACAACAACTTCAAAACTACAACTAAAAGGCAAAAGGGATATCAAACAGAACTACAAAAAGACTGGCTGAGTGGAAATTATACAATTAGAAGGAAATAGGAAAGCACACTAAGACTTGGAGGGAGTGCAGAGGTGCAGAAGTGAAGTGTGGAGGTATGGAGACACTCTGTGGGCTGGCAACTGAGTACTCGGTTGTCTTTTTCAATCAGGAGGGAGATACAAGCTCATGACTGCTCTGAATTCCTCTTCTGGGTGAGACTCTTGGGAACCTGACCCATATGGGGAGAAACTAGACTATCTGGCATCGGGCCAGAACACTAAGGTGGCTTTCTTTCCTTTTATCTTTTTTTTTATATTTTATTGATTTTTTTTTTTTTTTTTTTTTTTTTTTTTTTTTTTTTTTTTTTTTTTTTTTACAGAGAGGAAGGGGAGGGATGGAGAGCTAGAAACATCAATGAGAGAGAAACATTGACCAGCTGCCTCCTGCACACCCCCTACTGGGGATGTGCCCACAACCAATGTACATGCCCTTGACCGGAATCGAACCTGGGACCATTCAGTTCGCAGACTGATGCTCTATCCATTGTGCCAAACCGGTTTCGGCGAGGGCGGCTTTCTTTCAGAGGAGCTTGCAGCGATCACTGTTCCTGCACAGTGCCACGGGACACAGAGACATGGGACCTCTTTCAGGCAGGGCTGACAGTCAGCCATTGCTGTTTACTCCGCCCTGGTGAGTCCCTGAGACCCCGCTCCACTCAATTTACAACCCCACCTAAGCTGTGCACAGAGGCTTTTGCATATGAATGGCTTGGCCCTTTGCAATCTGAAACTAACTATGGTAGCTGGGTCAGAAGGCCCCAGAGCCTCCAAAAAAAGAAGACCCAAGGCTGTACAGCAGCTTGCATTGCCTCCCAGCTGGGCCTCATCTGGGCACCTCCAAACCCCACACAAAGAGGAGGAATCTGCAGATCTCTCCGTAGTTCCTTTTGGGTGACCTCAGGCAGTGGCTGACATTGCATCTCCTTGGAGATCCAGGAGCCAGTGTACCCAGTGGTCAGAGTGAGACCATCCGGATTACAACTCTTCAGATCCCTATGGGACACACTCAGGGGGCAGACTCAGGGAGTGCCAAAGCCCCACTGAAGCAAGTCTTGCCCCATAAGGATGTCTCCAGCACAGAAGTTCTCACATCTTAAACACAACTAATCTTCACAGCTAATTGACCTGGAGGTCAATTCCTCCCAGTGATACTAACAACAATCAAAGCTTAACTACAGGCCGAAACCGGTTTGGCTCAGTGGTAGATCGTCGGTCTGCAGACTGGAAAGGTCCCAGATTCGATTCCAGTCAAGGGCATGTACATTGGTTGCGGGTACATCCCCGGTAGGGGGTGTACAAGAGGCAGCTGGTCAATGTTTCTCTCTCATCGACGTTTCTAGCTCTCTATCTATCTCCCTTTCTCTCTGTAAAAAATCAATAAAATATGTTTAAAAAAAAAAAAAAGCTTAACTACAATAAGACTGTGCGACTGTGCACACAGCCCACAAAGGGGTGCACCATGAGTGTCCACCTCAGGTAATTAGGGAGGCTGAGCCACTGGGCCCTATAGGAAACCTAGCACACAAAGCCACTCTATCAACACAGGGAAGCAGCCAAAATGTGGAGACAAAGAAACATCACAAATGAAAGAAATGGAGGAAAGCAAACTACTGGATATTGAGTTCAAAACCATGGTTATAAGATTATTCAAGAATCTTCTAGAAACCTCTGAGAAATTTAGTGAGACCCTCAAGGATATGAAAAAGGACCAACTATAAATTAAACATACACTGACTGAAATAAAGAATAATATACAGAGATCCAACAGTAGACTACAGGATCCCAAGAATCAAGTCAAAGATTTGAAATGCGAGGATGCAAAAAAACGCCCAACTGGACAAGCAAAAAGAAAAAGAATCCAAAAATACGAAGATAGTGTAAGGAGGCTCTGGGACAACTTCAAACATGCCAACATCCAAATTATGGGGTGCCAGAAGAGAGAGAGCAAAATACTGAAAACCTATTTGAAGAAATAATGACAGAAAACTTCCCCTACCTGGTGAAAGTAATAGACTTACACATCATAATTAAACAAAAGAAGCCAAAGAGGACCACTCCAAGACACATCATAATTAAAATGCCAAGCGCAAAAGACAAAGAGAGAATCTTAAAAGCAGCAAGAGAAAAACAGTTACCTACAAGGGAGCACCCATACGACTATCAACTGATTTCTCAACAAAAAATATGCAGGCCAGAAGGAAGTGGCAAGAAATATACAAAATAATGAAGAGCAAGAACCAACAACCAAGATTACTCTACCCAGCAAAGCTATCATTCAGAATTGAAGGTCAGATAAAGAACTTCACAGACAAGAAACAACTAAAGGAGTTCATTACCACCAAACCAGTATTATATGAAATGCTGAAGGGTATTCTCTAAAATAGGGGTGTCGAACTCAATTAGAGAAGGGGCCAAAATCTAAAATCCAGCCTAAATTGCGGGCCGAATGGTTTACTGAACAGTCATAAACTGTCATTGTGATGGAAACGCAGCGGAGTGCAGTGATGACAGCGCGGTGCGGGCCACATTGCAAGGCCTAGCAGGACGGATTTGGCCCGCGGGCCTTGTGTTTGACACATGTGCTCTAAAAAGAGGAAGAAAGCCAAGACCGGTTTAGCTCAGTGGATAGAGTGTCAGCCTGCAGACTCAAGGGTCCTGGATTCGGTTCTAGTCAAGGGCATGTACCTTGGTTGCAGGCACATCCCCAGTAGGGGGTGTGCAGGAGGCAGCTGATAAATGTTTCTCTCACATCAATGTTTCTAACTCTCTCTCTCTCTCTCTTCCTCTCTGTAAAAAATCAATAAAATATATATTTTTTTAAAATAATAATAAAAAATAAATAAAAAAGGAAGAAAAAGGTAAAGATAAAAATTATGAACAATGAAGTGACAACAAATACATATCTTCAACAAGTGAATCTAAAAATTGAGGGGAAAAATATGATGAACACAATAAACTGGTGAATATAATAGAATCAGGGGCATAGAAAGGGAGTGGACTTACAATTCTCAGGGGGAAGGGAGTGTGGGCTGTGAGGAGAGACTGGACAAAAATCGAACACCTATAGATGAGGACAATGGGGGAGGAGTAAGGGCATAGGGTGGGGTGGGAACCGGGTGGAAGAGAGCTATGGGGAGAAAAAAGAGGAACAACTGTAATAATCTGAACAATAAAGATTTATTTTAAAAATAACAAATAAAAGTACATCTTTTGTATTCTCGGCTTGTGTAAATAAATCAATATTTTTAGGCTAATGGAATCCAGTTTTCTCACTATTGGAGAAGGAAGTTACAAATATGGTAAGGGGGAGAGCTAGCATGAACCCTGGAGGTATTGATGTGGGATTAGAGGTATCAATGTGATTTACCATTTTTAAGAAATAGAGATAAACAATTTTCTATATATTTTATGTATATTAATGTATGGTTACATTTTCCTAGCTTTGTCTAGTGAAAGGACCTAGGAACAATGACATACTGCTAGCAGTACATACACCTAGTACCCTGATTTGCTTCCTTTATTTTCCTCTTGAAGTAAGGAAAGAACAAAAAAATTAGAGAAGTGCTTAAAGAATGACTTAGGATGTGTCAAAGGTACAAAGGATCTAACTTGAAGGTTCTCTCACTACCCACATTTAGGACAATTTGAGCGCCAAAATAAATGGTAGAAATGGAATATAATCCATTGAATAAAATAGGATTCCACATTGATATGAATGATTGGTTGTATGAATGAATGAATGAGAATGAAGGAAAAACTTTACAATTGAATATTAACTAAAAAATGTAGAAGAAATGCTGAAGTTAGATACCATAGTGGATGTTAAACTAGTGGGTGAATATAGGACAGAATTTTTTAATGTAGCAAAGTACTTCCCTGTCAATTACTTAATATTTACATAGGGGAAAAATATTAACTTTACAATGAAGAAATCTGGTGGCCACTGCCTTCACCTAGTTATTCAATTTAACTAACATTAGCAATTTCAAAACAGTTTGATATTGTGTCTCCTAAATCAATCCTCTAAAAAGGATATGATATAATTTCTGTTATTCCTGCCAAAAGTGAATGATTTGAATGTAATTATGATGAAACATCAGACAAATCCAAATTAAACAATAATTTACACAATATCTGACCTGTATTCTCAACACTGAGGAGCTGTTACAGATTACAAGAGATCAATGAGTCATCACAACTAAATACAATAGGAAACCCTGGAATGAGCCCTACACAAGAAAAGAGAAACAGGTATGAAGAAAATTTTGGGGGCAATTGAAATTTGAATACGAACTTCAAATTATATAACAGTATAATTTCAATGTTAAACTTTCTGATTTAGACCACTGTGACGGTTATGTAAGAGAATGTCCTTGTTCTTAGGAAATACACACAGAAGTGTTTGGGGTAAAGGGCACAATTGCCCTCTCTATACCTGCTAACAGCTTAATTTTAAATGGTTCAGATAGAAAATACAGCCCAGCTGGGTGTGGCTCAGTGGTTGAGCATCGACTCAGGAATCAAGAGGTCACCAGTTCGATTCCAGATCAGGGCATATGCCCAGGTTGCAGGCTTAATCATCATTGATGTTTCTATCTCTCTCTCCCTCCCCCTTTCTCTATGAAATCAAGAAAAAATATATATTAAAAAAAAGAAAATGCATACATATATAGTGTCCCCCAAAAAATGTATACACACACTTTGCATAATTACAAAGGCAGTGTTTATTAAAATACATTTCATTTTCAAACTTGAGCTACAGCTGTTAAAGTGTGTATACATTTTTTGGGACACCCTGAATATACATGCATGCATACATTCATACAAACAAACAAATAAATATGTGTCAGAGAGAAAGAGAATGATAAAGAAAAATGGAGCAAAATTGTGGAAGCTCTTTTTGGTGCAAAATTGTGGAAGCCCCTTTCACGTCTCACATGATTCAGGGTTCCGATTCAAGGTTTGGGTCCTGGAGAAGGCCGTACACAAATGAAAAAGAGGCTTTGAAAAGATTTAATTTGGGAAATGGGGGCCAGGCGGTAGTCCAACTCTAGTGGGAGAACTACTACTCGCTCTGGCTTTTTTGTCCCTTTTAGATTAAAATTATAGGATACACCCATATCTCTAGGCAGGTAACTCCAATAAAAGCCAATCGGTGAATTTAGGACTAACAGGTGGGGGCTGCTTCAACTACCAATATCTAGTAATTAGCTCTGACCCTTGCAGGCGTCCTCAAACTTTTTAAAGTGGGGGCCAGATCACGGTCCCTCAGAGAGCTGGAGGGCCGGACTATATGAACTACTAATTCCTACTGTAACACCTCGGCTGCGCTCACTGCCCAAAAATCCTGGCGGGCTGGATCAGACTCCTCTGCGGGCCGCATGTGGCCTGCGGGCCGTAGTTTGAAGACCCCTGCTTAGAGCAATTAAGGTTGACCAGCCCTTTGAATTCCCTGTCCACAGCTCTCTATTATTAAAACAATGATTGGCTTCCAACACAAAATATAAATAATTTGTGAGTCTGGTGGATATATGGGAGTTCCTTGGACTACTCTTGCAACTTTTTTGTAAGTTTGTTATTTATATGAAAACTAGAGGCTTGGCCTGCAGGGATCAGTGGACCTCCCCATTGCTGCAGCCCAGCCTTGCCCAGTCTTACCCACCAGCTTGTCGGCCCCCAGCGCGCTCTGCATCAATCGTGCACAGCACAAAGAGGCAGGTGGCCAGGGAGGAGTCCAAGCCTTGGGCTGGGTGCTGCTCCCGCTCATCCCATCTGCTGCCGCTGGGCCTGCAGAGGGAGTATCTGCAGGAGAGGGGGCCTCTGGCTCCCCACTGTCAGCTGAGCAGCTTTCCCACTGTGGGAGTGCACTGACCACCAGGGGGCAGCTTCTGCATTGAGAGTCTGCCCCCTGGTGGTCAGTGAGCATCATAGCTACCAGCCGGTCATCCTATCGTCTGGTCATCCCGTCATCTGGTCTCTTAGGCTTTTAGATGATAGATAGATAGATAGATAGATAGATAGATAGATAGATAGATAGATAGATAGATATAGATAGATATAGATAGTTTAAAATTTTATTTACAGCCCTGACCAGTTTGGCTAAGTGGATAGAATATTGGCCTTCAGACTGAAGGGTCCCGGGTTCAAGTCTGGTCAAGGGCATGTACCTTGGTTGCGGCTTGATCACTTGAGCTATAGCTGTTAAAGTGTGTATACATTTTTTTGAGACACCCTGAATATACATGCAAAAAAAATCAATAAAATATATATATATTTTAAATATATTTTAAAAAAGATTTTACTTTTTTAAATATTTTTTTTATTATTTCAGAGAAGAAGGAAGAGGGAAATATAGAATCATCATGATGATAGAGAATCATTGATTGGCTGCCTCCTGCATTCCCCCTGCTGTGTATGGAGCCTGCAACCTTGACCAGGATCAAACCTGGGACCCTTCATTCTGAAAGCCCAGGCTGTATCCACTGAGCTAAACTGACTAGGGCATGATCTTTATTCTTAAGAACAAACCTTCTATTTTGATAATCCCCAACATTCTCTATTCTTCAAATATGGTTGCTGTTTTGTTTGGGAAATACTGAGAAGTTGGGAAAAGATACTCTACTTTATTTCCACCCTTCATTAAAACAAGCAAGCCTCGTGTCCAGGATCTACTCAGGATTAACTCTGCCTAGCCATAACTTCAACTGTTCACACAGCAATTTTATCTCTGTCGGCCATGCTACTAAGGAATTCATGTAATCCAAAAAAGGACAATGTGTGTCTGGTGTGAAAAATCTGTCTACAAAAATCTGCAAGATTTAATAGGTGGAAATGCTTTATAAAACCGAATAAATCTGAAGCATTTTTGTTTTTACCATTATCAACATCATACATGCATCTAGCCTAAAGAATCAAGAAATTCAACAAGTTTTGTTAAGAAAAAGCAAAGCCCAGACCTCTTTACCCGCTCTTCAGAGACAACCACTTTCATTTTTTATAGCTGATCATTTTGAGGTTTACTGTCATGTCTCTAAACAATATGCTTAATTGTTATTTCATGATTTTTGTTTTTGTTTTGTAAGCCAGATGGGGAACTACCTCTCTTTGTTCTTCCTTCACTCACCGCACAGGTATTCACCCTTCCCTTCCTGCCCTCCTCCTCTGACCCCCATCTTCCAAAAATTGTCCTATCAAATTTTTCATCTGACCAATATGAAGGGTTTACATAATATGACTCTGTAAACACTATACACCCCTGAGACAAGTAGTATACCATGATTTTCTTTTTTAATCCTGAACATGTCTTCATTTTCCCTGAAGTTAATAATTTTCAAGTGGTTTGTTTTTTCATTGGTTCTCACTAACTCAGCCCGAAACTCTCTGACAGTAGTCTGAATCTCCTTTCAAGTCATTCTGATGCATTAAATATTCCATCATTTTTCGGAAAAGGCTCTCTCGGTCCCTGTCTGAGCTGGTTGTCCTTGTGCCCGGTGACAGCTGTCATCCTGGACTCTCCCTTCACCAGCATCCTTTCCTCTCCTGTTTCTCATGCTGCAAGTCGTTTTCATATTTGGTTATTCTTTTGTTTTAGCAGACCACATGTTTCAGTAAGATCCTAAGAAGCAGGCAAAGGAGTTTTGTTTGGGTTCTGTTTTTGAGTCTTTGCATGTCTGAAAATATCTGTATTCCCTTCTTATACTTGATTTGACAGTAAGGTAGGAGTATTTACAATGTACTCAACAGTCTGCCGTGCTTCACTGGATAATCTCCTTTTTTTTTTTTTTTTTAATAATCTCCTTTAATACATGTACAATTTTTAGTCCAGTGCCTGACACATGGCACACGTGCAATACATGTAGCTATTAGTCTCATGTAAGTTATCTCATCCCAGCCAGGCTTTGCTCCCCCTGTGATATATTCCCCCCACCACCACCACCACCATCACTCCACAAGCCTCTGTGCAGTCAGAATCTCAGCTCTGAGATCAGACTCCATGGATTCAAATCTGCCACTTTCTAGTTGTCTGCCCTTCGACAGATTTATTCAACCCTTCCTGTGAAATGAGGATAATAGTGAAATGAGGTCATGGGTCTAAAATTCTATTTGGGGCTAAAATGAGTTAATTCATGTAAATCTCTTAGAATAATGCCAGAGACATTGTAAATCCTTAGAAAGTCATAACCATTATTTTTTTTAAACATATTTTTTTTATTTCAGAAAGAAAGGGAGAGGGAGGGAGAGAGATATAGAAATACCAATGATGAGAGAGAATCATTGATCAGCTGCCTCCTGCATGTCCCACAATGGGGATCGAGTCCAAAACCCACGCGTGTGTTCTGACCAGGAATCAAACTATGAACTCCTGGTTCATAAGTCAGCCCTCAACCACTGAGCCATTCTAGCCAGGAGCCATTATTAGAACAGTGGTCGGCAAACTGCGGCTCTTGAGCCACATGTGGCTCTTTGGCCCCTTGAGTGTGGCTCGTCCACAAAATACCATGGTCTGGGAGAGTCTATTTTGAAGAAGTGGTGTTAGAAGAAGTTTAACTTTAAAAAATTTAGCTCTCAATCGTACTGTTGATATTTGGCTCTGTTGACTAATGAGTTTGCTGACCACTGCTCTAGGTTAGTATATTAAACATAGGATTAAGAAACTCCTCTTCCTCTTTTACATATCTTACCTAGAAATCTTACTCTAATCCTTTTCTCCCATTATGGACTCTTACCAGACTCCAACCCTGGCCTCCAAGAGATTATCTCACTATTAGAGGCCCGGTGCACAAAATTTGTGCAGGGGGAGGAGGATCCCCTCAGCCCAGCCTGCACCCTCTCCAATCCGGGACCCCTTGGGGGATGTTCGACTGCTGGGTTAGGCCCCACAGGATTAGGCCTAAACCAGTAGTCAGACATCCCTGTCACAATCCTGGACCGCTGGCTTCTAGCCGTTCACCTGCCTGCAGCCTGATCGCCCCCAACTGCGTCCCCCACCAGCCATCCTGGCTGCCCCCAGCTGCCCCTTTACCCCCCACTAACCCCCTTGCCAGCCTGGTTGCCCTATGCAGTCTGTTCAGTTGTCCATTCAGTTGTTTAAGTTGTGATGATCACTTAGGTTTCTATATAGATAGATTATCTCCAAGTAACTGTAAGGAGTCTGACCAGCGCCTCCCCCAAAGCATAGCTGCTGCAAGAACACCTCATTAGAGTTCCAGAGGAGGGAAGAGAGGTGGCTGGGAACAGGTCTGTCCCCTTGCCCAGCCGGGTTCTGTGGGTGCCGGGTATTAACTAGCATCCTGCTGAACAACCCTCTGCGGGACCCACGATCCTGTCACACAAGTCACCGGGAGCCTTTTCAGTGTAAGTGTGGGAAACACCACTGACCTGCATTTAGGGGCAAATTTTTCATAGCATCTATTTTGTCAATGACAAATAGAAAATGTTCAGTCATCTGTTTGGTAAATTGCTGAAGTATTTTGTCCACTGGGTGGCACTGTTGCACTTGGAAAATAAACGTAGTCTTGCACTTTTGAGAAGGTTAAATTCTTTAGTCTTGGAATGGCATATTTCTTTCTCTCCCTCCAACAGAAAACATCGTCATATGTCTAGCCTCAAGATAATCTTATCTCAAGGTAAATTCTTTCAAAGGGCAGAAGGGATCTGTGAACAGAATTCAGGACTTGGCCAGAAGATCTGGAGGCATCCAAAGCCTGCTGAGGAGTGAGACCTTTGAAAGCCCAGTCTAGCAGAGGATTTTTCATTGTTCTGTTAGCCTGTTCATTTGGGGACAGGAGGAACTTCTGGCAAGTTCTTGAACTCTTTGCAGCCTGTGTCCTCACATTTCTTTCTTTTTAAAAATATATAATTTATTAAAGAGAGGAAGAGAGAGGGATAGGGAGCTAGAAACATCAATAATCATCGATCAGCTGCCTCTTGCACGCCCCCTACTGGGGATGTGCCCTCAACCAAGGTACATGCCCTTGACTGGAATCGAACCTGGGACCTTTCAGTCTGCAGGCCGGTGCTCTATCCACTGAGCCAAACCGCCGGCAGTGTGTCCTCACATTTCAACCCCTTTTGTGACCCACATCCTCAAAACATAAAGTATAATCATTATTTTAATTTAAAAATTATAACACTAGCCCTAGCTGATTTGGCTCAGTGGATAAAGCGTCAGCCCGTGGACTGATGGGTCCCAGGTTCGATTCTGGTCAAGGGCACATGCCTGGGTTGCGGGCTTGAACCCCGGTTGAGGGGTGTGCAGGAGGCAGCCAATCAATGATTCTCTCATAATTGATGTCTCTCTCTCTCTCTCTCTCTCTCTCTCTCTCTCTCTCTCTCTCTCTCTCTCTCTCTCTCTCTCCCTGTCCCTTCCTCTCTGAAATCAATAAAAATGTTTTAATAAAAAATAAAAATTATAACACTAGCCCTAACTGGTTTGGCTCAGCGGATAGAGGGTTCACCTTCGAACTCAAGGGTCCCGGGTTCAATTTCAGGCAAAGGGCATGTACCTTGGTTGCGAGCACACCCCCAGTAGGGAGTGTGCAGGAGGCAGCTGATTAATGTTTCTCTCTCATTGATGTTTCTAATTCTCTCTCCCTCTCCCTTCCTCTCTGTAAAAAATCAATAAAACATATTTTTAAAAATTATAACACTACACATTTCTCTATTCAAGGAATTGCAACTGAAAGTTGGAATTTTTTCTTTCTTTTTTTTTTTGTGTGGAAGTTTGTCTTTGTTTCTCTTTTCTTGTTGTGTTTATTAACAGAATAAAAACAAAAATCCCATCAGTATATTGCTTTTGAGCCCTTGAATGTTTCCCTATCCTTGAAGTTATATTGAAATAGAGCAGATGGAAACACAGTAGGATATGACACATATGTTACACAGAGAGAACCGTCAAAAGGCTTAATAGTGCTTTCCAAACAAATGAGAGAAAGGAAGGGAGAGAGGAAGGAAGGAAAGAAGGAAAGAAGGAAATAGAGACAATTTTTTTTGTTGTTGTTCTTAATCCTCACCTGAGGATATTTTTTCCATTGGTTTTTAGAGAGAGTGGAAAGTGTGTGTGTGTAGGGGGGAGAGACACACAGAGAGAAACATCTGTGTGAGAGAGATGCATTGATTAATTGTCTCCCACACGCCTGGATCAGGGTCTGGGATTAGCCTCTGATCAATGTACATGCCCTTGACCAAAATCAAACCTGGGACCCTTCAATCCACAAGCCAACACTCTATCCATGGACCCAAGCCAGCTATGGGAGTAGTGACAATTCTTGATATGTGTTGACACCAATCGGCTCATTAAACTGTTTTGAGGAGAAAGTTAAGATCTTGGACAAGAAGCCACTCTATGTCACTTTAACACTCCTTTAGTTTAAGGATGCCTCTACTGCCCACCTGAGGTTTTCAGTGTAAATGAAGAAAAAAGGGAAAGCAACTTTAGAACTTCTATCAACATTACTTTCAGGAAGTAAGAAAAAGTCTACAGAGGTTCTCCATAACTGCTCTTTCATTTGCCAATATCTTTCTACCCTAAGAGTGATTAAAATGAATGAATTAAGTTAGAATTTTCAAATATGTATTTATTGTTTTCAGAAAATAAAGGAGTAGACAGATAGAATCATGAATGATGAGAGAGATGAAACATTGATCAGCTGCCTCCTGCATACCCCCTATTTGGGATCAAACCCGCAACCCAGACATGTGCCCTGACCAGGAATCGAACCGTGACCTCCTGGTTTATGGGTTAGTGCTTAACCACTGAGCAACACAGGCTGGGCTAAGTCAGCATTATTGAAATAAGTTTTTGTTTTTTACTAGTTCTTTAATTTTTACATAGTTTTAATTAAATAATATAACTTAAAGTCAGTATTCTTAGATGAGTACCACAAAGCACTATACTTGAATACTTTATGGTCAGACTTGAGCTAAGTCTCAGTTTCATCACTGACTAGCTGTGTTATCTTAGGCACATTATTTAACACAGCTTCAAAAAATACATGAAGCAAGAGCTGACAGAAGAATTATAAAGAGATACAGATAAATCTATTAAGATAATTGAAAATTTCAACCCACATCCCACAGTAACAAATAAAATAAAAGGACAAAAAAAATTACTGTCTAGAAGATTTGTACATCAACTTAGCCTATTCATCCTATATAGAGCACCATCCCCAACTACTGCAGAATTCAGATTCTTCTCAAGCACATAGAACATTTATTAAAAAAAAAAAAAAAAAAGACTAGATGCAGGGCCATAACACAAGTATTCACAAATTGTAAAGTATTGACTTTGTAATCCAAAATATTTTTCTGGTTATAATGAAATTAAGCCAACAATAACAGAAAGATGATTTTTAAATTCCCAAGGTTTTGGAAATTGAGCAAAATACTTTAAAAAAAATCACAGATGAAAGAATAAAACATAGTGGAAATCTGAAAATATTTTGAATTGAATATAACAAAAATATAACAAAATTTGTGGGTTACAGCTAAAACAGTGCTTTAAGAGAAAGAAGCTTCAAGTGGAATGTTAAAATAAAAAAGGTTGAAAGTCAATTATTCAAGTCTCCATATCACTATTTTATTTAGAAAACAGCAAATTGAACCCAAAAATGTAAAAGAAAAGTAAAAAAAGTTAAGAGCAGAAGCCAATGAATTGGAAAATGACACAAAATTGAAAAAATTAACATAACCAAATGATGATTCTATGTAAAGCTAAATAAAATTGACAAATTCCTAGCAAGACCAATAAACCCAAATGAAAAAGGCAAAAATTACCAATAGCAAAAAGTGGGTATTGCTATAAATCACATTGTCACATTTTATAGACATGAAAAAGACAATAAAACATTAGGAATAATTGCATGTCAATAAAATGTGATGTTAGATCAAAATAACAAATTAAAAACTAAACTGACACAAAAAGAATTTAAAATATAATATGAACAGTCTTAAATATGTAAGAAAAACCAAAATTCAAACGCTAGCACTCTTCCCATGCTGCTCAGAGATAAGGATGCAGGTGAAGGTGCTGTTGAGACAGATGTTTAGACAGGCAGGCAGTCAAAGTAAGGCCGGTCTGATAACAGGGCATAGGGTTTCAGTCTTTTGAACTTTGGGGTTATCTTCATAGTAAGAATTCAGCCGAACAACCCAAATCCTGGGAGAACAGAGCAAAGCCAGGCTAGCAGCTACGCGAACACTCGAGCTACTGAATGAGAGTTCCGTCAACTCTTGTAACAAAAAAGATTGGGCACTGGCCCTGGGGTGGGACGAGGTTTTCCATGGGGGGTAAATTAGCTCTCCCCATACAATGACGTTAAAGTCAAATGGGAAGAACCACAGCTTATGGTACATGTAGGGAGTTTCAGAAACCTTTTCTGTTTCCTTTTTAGTAATTTCAGTGGACATGTAGTGAAGTCTAGGAGCTTCATGCATCTCGGTGATCATAATGAATGTCCATGCAGGGAGGCAGGATCCTTGCGAAAGGCTGTTACCCTTTGTATACTTTCCAGTCTGTATCCAGATCATAAGCTATTTGCTTAACTACTTTTGATGATCATTCCAGACTCATTCTTTCTTTCTGCCCTTGGATTTGACAGTTCCAGACTACTTGTGTTTCCTAGGCCTTGGATCCTGATTATTTCCACACCCATAAAATGCAGGTCGCCACCCCTACCCCTACTTCTAACCGCATCTCACAAAACCTTAACCCAGTCTAAAGCTTCAAACCCAGTTTTTGTCTAAGAAAGAATTTTGGGAATTTCAATTCTACTTAACTTTTCCTTTTAAAAGAGTTTCTGCATCTTGCTAGGTCAGTAGTCGGCAAACTTATCAGTCAACAGAGACAAATATCAACAGTACAACGATTGAAATTTCTTTTGAGAGCCAAATTTTTTAAAGTTAAACCTCTTCTAACCCCACTTCTTCAAAATAGACTCGCCCAGGCCGTGGTATTTTGCAGAAGAGCCACACTCAAGGGGCCAAAGAGCCGCATGTGGCTCGAGAGCCGCAGTTTGCCGACCACGGTGCTAGGTCATTTACTGTCTCCCCAGGTCTTGGTCTATAGTAAGCTATTTTTTGTTTTCCTCCTAAAACTATTAAATGGTAGATTATGAAATGAAAAGAACATTTGTACTCTGGGTTGTCTTTCTCTTTTCCTTCAC
Source organism: Pipistrellus kuhlii (assembly GCF_014108245.1). Lineage (NCBI taxonomy): Eukaryota > Metazoa > Chordata > Mammalia > Chiroptera > Vespertilionidae > Pipistrellus > Pipistrellus kuhlii. Next base: position 19,912,090 of record NW_023425404.1, on the reverse strand, counting down.
AGGTGTGTGTACGACACGGAACTTTTTGGATCTCAGTTTTATAATCAGTCACTTAGAGAAAAAAGTAATATCTAATTCACACCGATGTTAACATTTAAATTGTGTGTTTCCTGTTCTCTGAGTGGAGGGAATTTGGCTATCGTGCTTTTTGGGTGATTGTTGTAGAACAAGCATGCCAAACTCACAGCCCACAACGAATATTTTTACTACCCAGCCAACATAACGGTATGTAAGAAACGTTTAAATAAAAATTTTGTAACTTAACTTTTACAATATCCTGTTATACATAATTAATAGTGAACTACAACTTTCACTAATGGCTGATTATTATAATCGTGTTGCATTCATTTCCCTCACACGCCTCATGCAGGGGCACCATTCCTCTCCACTAATACAGTACCAGCAGCGAATATTTTAGCAGCTGATTGCCATGTCATTAGTCTTAGACTGACTTGTTTGGTGTGCGCAACAGGAAATAGTTTGCTTTCTGAGAACAAGAAAAATAGGTTTATTTGCATTACGCTTATAGTTTGTGTAGTTATTTAGCTTAACTGTATAGTAATTCACTGTCTGGTAAGTTAATGTTCAAGAAAAAATACTAATTTTTATTAAAATATTCTATTATTTTATGTTAATAATTACTTATTTATTTCAGCCCCTTGTATTCAGCATGTCTCTATCAAAATAAACCTAAGTTTCTATGAAAATTGAAGCTTTTGGGTTTTTTTGCGGCCCACATAAACTTAAACCTTGTTTATTTGGTCCGTGTCAGCCTTTGGCTTTGACATGCTTGCTATGGAAAGGATTGTAGCAAAGTAGCTGAGAACATAGAGAGCGGCCCTGCCCAGTACAGGGGCCACACCCACATGGCGATGATGAGCACGTGAAATGAAGCTACAGCTGGATACATCTGAAGTATAATTGGGATATCATTTAAGTTGGAATCAGTGTAATAAGCCAGTGTGATTCATCATGTTAACAGATTAAGAAACTAAAGTTGTGTGATAATCCCTCCATATGTAAAAAACAACAACAACAAAAATCCAGCATCCATTTCAGATTAAAACAGAACTCTCAGAAATTAGGAATAAAAGGAATACTTCTTAACCAGATAAAGAGCATCTACATAAAATATACAGCTAATATACTTCATGGTGAATGGTTGAATGTTTTTTCCCAAGTACAGGAACAAGGCAAGGATATCTACTATCACCATTTTTTTTTTCTTCCAATATTGCACTGAGGTTCTAGCCAGTGCAATAAAGCAAGAAAAAAAACAAAACAAAAAAAAACTACAAATCAATATTCTTTACGATTTTCTCCAGCATACCTTGAAGTATTTGTCTATTTTCATTAACTTTTTTTCGTAACACATACTTCCCATTGACTTCTGGAAGTATAGAATGTTAGAATATAATACTCATTTTAAAAAAGAATCTTAATGACTATTAAAGTCATTGAAATATTATACATTATTTTAAAATTAACTAGAAAATAGTTTTTTTGAGAAAATTTCAATATTTAAGAAACAAAATTTTCATGGGAACCATGTTCATATTTTTTATTATTCTTGTACCTCACAATGAATTTCATTATTTTGATTTGTAATAGTGTATGAACAGCAAAAAGATTTATGCATAATTGTTCCAAATAAGCAAAATGGGTTAAAAAAAATAAAGCTGCCATTATGATTTTCAAATTAATCAGGTGTCCAGATCATAAGTATCACAGGAAGAGGGTTAAGTTCAATAAATTTACCAAGTCTATTTTACAGTGTTCAACTATAGTCATAGAAGAGAAATGGCCAGAAAAAAGTCATAATAAATTAGAGCTTAGCAATTTACTTAAAAAATATACCAAAAATATTATCGGTTAGTAATAATGCATACATAGACTCCTAATTGAACAAAAGGAAAGGGGATGCCCAGGAAAAATATAGGAAATAAAACCCATTGCTATTGGAATTCAAAGTGTTTAAAAGAAATAGAATTCTATTGTAGCTCAAGCCGGTTTGGCTCAGTGGAAGAGCGTCGGCCTGGGGACTGAAGGGTCCCGGGGAAGAGACAGAGAGAGAATCATTGGGCTTGATCACCAGGGGATGAATGCAGGAGGCAGCCGAGCAGCAATATTGGCATTTCTTTCTCACTGATGTTTCCTATCCCTCTCTCCCTCTCCCTTCCTCTGTCTATAAAAAAATCAGTAAAGTCCAGCTGACTTGGCTCAGTGGTTAAGCGTAGATCTATGAACTATATAGAAGGTTGAGGTTCAATTCCTGGTCCGGGCATATACCTAGGTTGCGGGCTCAATCCCTGGTGTGGGGATTGAGGCAGGAGGCAGGGTTCAATGATTCTCTCTCATTGATGTTTTTCTCTCTATCTCTTCCTCCCTTTCTCTCTGATATCAGTAAAGAGATGTATTTTTTTAAAATCAGTAAAAACATTTAAGAAACAACAACAGAAATTGATGAGGGCTGGATGAAAAAGGCGAAGGGATTAATTACAAATGATAGTTACAAAATAGTCAAGGGAATGTAAAACTGTAGCTTAAGGAATTTAATCAGTAATTTATCCTATCTAATAAAAGAGAAACATGAAAGTTGACTGTACCTCCTCTGCTATGCCCACAAGCCACACCCACCAGCCAATCAGGAGTGAGTATGCAAATTAACCCAACCAAGATGGTGGATGACCACAAAGCTGTAGTGAGCAGGAGGCTTGGGTTTCTCCTGGCTATGGAAGAAACCAAGCTTCCCACCTGCCCTGGCGGGTCCTGGCCTTTGCTCAAGGCTACAAAGTTTCAATTACAGAAGATAAATAAATCCCAGATACCTGCTTCCAGCTGGCCCTGGCTTCTGCTCAAGGAGGCGCTGGGGGGAAAAAAGCAAAAAAGGAGGGGCTGAGCCAAGACCGGTTTGGCTCAATGGATAGAGCGTCGGCTTGGGGACTGAGAGGTCCCGGGTTCAATTCCGGTCAAAGGGCATGTACCTTGGTTGTGGGCATATCCCCAGTAGGGGGTGTGCAAGAGGCAGCTGATCAATGTCTATCTCTCATCGATGCATGGCCAGCCTGAAAACAGCCCTCAGCTCCTCACCCAGGCTGGCCATACTCCCATGGGATGAGGGTCCCCACTGGGGGGTTTGACCAGCCTGAAAATGGTCCTCAGCCTCTCACCGTTGCTGCTTTGCTGCCCCACACCCCAAGAGAACCCCCACCCTGATCTGGGACACCCTTCAGGGCAAATCAGCTGGCCCCCACCAGTGCACCAGGCCTCCATCTATACTATTAAAAGGGTAATATGCTAATTAGACTGGGAGACCTTCCAGGAGACCTTCCGGACGTTCTTCTGGACAAAGCCATGGTGGTGGGGCTGAGGTAGAGGTGGTTAGAGGCCAAGAGGGGAGGGCAGTTGTGGGTGATCAGGCCAGGATGGGACGGCAGTTTTGAGTGATCAGGCTGGTGGGGGGGCGGGGCCAATTGGGGGTAAGCAGACCAGCAGGGGGACCAGTTGGAGGTGATCAGGATAGCGAGGGGGGCAGTTTGGAGTGAGCAGGCCAGCAGGGGGGCAGTTGGGGACAAGCAGGCCAGTGGGGAGGGAAGGTAGGGGTGAGCACATTGGCATGGGGGGGTAGTTGGGGGTGACAGTGAAAGCAGGGGGGCAGTAACGGTTGACCAGGCAGGCAGGCAGGTGTGTGCTTAGGAGCCAGTGGTCTAGGATTGTGGGACGGTGTAGGCTGGACTGAGACTGCCCCCCCCCCCCATGCATGAATTAATCAGTAGTCTATCTCTATATATAAAATACCACAGTATTTTAATCCACTTACCTACTGATGGGCACTTAGGCTGCTCCAAATCTTAGCTATGGTGAATTGTGTTGCTATGAACCTAGGGGTGCATATATCCTTTCTGATTGGCGTTTCTAGTTTCTTGGGATATATTCCTAGAAGTGGGTTAACTGGGTCAAATGGGAGTTCCATTTTCAGTTTTTTGAGGAAACCCCATAATGTTCTCTATGGTGGCTGCACCAGTCTGTATTCCCACCAGCAGTGCACGAGGGTTCCTTTTTCTCCACAACCTCTCCAGCACTTGTCATTTGTTGATGATAGCCATTCTGACTGGTGTGAGATGGTACTGCATTGTCATTTTGATTTGCATTCTTTTCACTCTTTTAATGGTGCCTTTTAAAAATACATTTTTAATTGATTTTTAGAGAGAGAGGAAGGGAGGGGTAGAGAGAGAAACATTGATCAGTTGCCTCCCAAACACGCACATATCCTGACTGGGAATCAAGCATGCAACCCGGGCATGTTCCCTTGGGGGGAATTGAACCAGCAACCTTCCGGTGCACAGGAAAAAGCTCAACCAACTGACCCACTCTGATGGTATCTCTTGATGAACAGAGAATCTTAATTTAAATGTGTTTCCTCCCCTTTATGGTTAATGCTTTTGGTGCCTTTCTTCTTTAAGAAACCATTCCAGCACCACTACTCCCATAAGCATGAAGCACTCAGGACGATGAGGTTCTGACCCACATCAAATGATCTTAGAAGCAGAGTCTTGGGTCTGTTGATCACAGTGACAGTTTGGGTCCAAGAAGAGGTAACACCTAGGCCTCAGTTGTGTTTCAGCTCCAGGCCCAGAAGAGCAGGAAGGCCAGGCAGGGTGACAGCGGGACCAGCCTTGGTGACTAATGAGCCCCTGCCCTGGCGCAGAGCAATCAGTGGAGACCACGACCCTGAAGGGACCCTGAAAGCTGGTGACTATTCTATTGAGACCCTCCCCTGGGACCTCCCCTAAGGTCCTCCCCTGGGACCTCCCCTAAGGTCCTCCCCTGGGACCTCCCCTAAGGTCCTCCCTTAAGATCTGCCCCTTAAGGTCCTCCCTTAAGATCTGCCCCTGTAGGGTAATATGCTAATTAGACTGGAGCCCCTTGAGCAAAGGCCGGGACCGGCTCATTGGATAGAGTGTCGGCCTGTGGATTGGAGCGTCTGGGTTCGATTCAGGTCAAGGGCACATGCCCAGGTTGTGGGCTCAATCCCCATTGGGGGGCATGCAAGGAGGCAGCCAATAAATGATTCTCTCTCATCATTGATGTTTCTATCTCTTTCTCCCTCTCCCTTTCTCTCTGAAACACATACACATACACATACATACACACACACACACACACACACACACACACGCACACAGACACACGCACACAGACACACTCTGAGTGGCCAGATTATTATGTGTTCAGAGATCATAATAATCTGGTCACTCAGTGCATATATGTATAATATATTGTATATACATTAGAGGCCCGGTACGTGAGTGAGGTCCGGCCAGCCTGGTCAGGGGGAGGGGACATGGCAGTTGGCTGGCCTGCCTGCTGGTTGAACTCCTGGTGGAGGGGACAATTTGCATATCAGCCTTTTATTATATAGGACAGCATTTTTCAACCGCTGTTCCGCGGCACACTAGTGTGCCGCGAGATGTTGCCTGGTGTGCCGTAGGTGCAGACAAGACAAGAATTTTATAATTTTTCACTATTTTGTTTACTTAACATTTCATAATAAAGTAATTATAAAATACTTTCTTTGTGTTTATTTGATTCCTATTCAAGAGAATTACTTTATATATAGTCAATATAGGCACAGAGTTAAATTTTTTAACATTTTCTAATGGTGGTGTGCCTCGTGATTTTTTTCATGAAACAAGTGTGCCTTTGCCCAAAAAAGGTTGAAAAACACTGATATAGGATATACACTGAGTGGCCAGATTATTATGTGTTCAGAGATCATAATAATCTGGCTACTCACTGTTTATATATCCCGCCCCTTTAGAGAGGAGATAAAAAATACCTCAGATAAAAAATACCCAGTATCTATCTCTTTCTCTCTTCATCAGCACTAGTTTTATGCCATTAGGTATATATTTTTACCCTAAGACCTCAATCTTCTTCTGTGTAAAATGATGTGAGTTACAGAATTTTTAAGACTACAGTACTTTAATTCACCATTGCAATAAAAGTGCTTTTGAAAATTATTACTCAACAGATAAAAAAATCTGTTGAGTCCTTATTGTCCACTATGCTCCATGCTTACCACTTTACATTGAATCATGACTTTTAACTTTTCTTCAAACTCTAGCATGTGGGACTCTGACTCAATTGGCAGAAACTTGTTCCGTTAGTTCAGTATTTTAGGAGACAGTCTACTGCCTACATTGGCAGTGCACAAATGGGACACAACTTTCTACTTGAATCAGGACAATGGTCAGAAAGATCACATTGGTCAAGGGAGCAATTAGCCATTTATTTGTGTTGGTTTTCAGGTTGGGCAGGAAACAAGACCAGAAAGAGATAAGGAGCTCAGGCCTTTGCAGGGCGTGACTGGACTGTTGGACAAAGGAACAGAGCTGCTGTTTTCCTGGCCAGCTATTTTCATCCCTGGCTTACACAAGGGCTGCTAATGTGGTAAAAAAAATATTGTAACAAAAGTTTTTGTTCCTTGAGGCCCTCAGAATTAGCATGCTGACAAGGAGTGTTTAGCTTTAAGCGAATCTCCTTCTGTCTTTAGCAATAACATCGCTAATGAAATAGAGGCAAGTAGTAAGACTAGTCTCCCCCTTTTTCAGATTAATAATATATCTGCCTCTTTGGATAAAGTCACTTTGTGTTGGTCTTACCTTCACTTATTCATCCAGCCAATCATTTATTATTATTGTCTCCTATTACCATCAGGGTTGATAAGAACTTGATAGTAGTATTGATACCACCCTTGTGTGCCTATGGCAGAGATTCAGTTGTTATTATTTTTACTCATTATCACATTTTTTGATAGAATAATAGCTTGATATCGGTATGAATTCATAATTTCCTCTTTAATTAAGTGGTTTACTTAAATCTATAATTAATTAATTTGATGTTCAAATTTTTCCTGGATTTTGCCAGTTGGACACTCTTCCAATTGGCTTCAGTATATTTATTAAAATTTTTTTCAAAATAATTCTTTGTTATTGAAAGTATTACACATGCCTCTTTTCCCCCCCATTCACCCTCTCTAGCCTGCACACCCCCCTGCCCCAGGCCTTCAGCATCCTTATTGTCTGTGTCAGTGGGTTATGCATATATGCATACAAGGAGACTCAATTATCAATCATCTTGTATTCTTTCTTGCTAAACCTTGATGCAACCCCACAATCCTTCTCCACATGGCATCCAAGCACAAGAGTAGAATTTGCTCCCAGGATGAAATCCATTGCCCGTCTTATTTAGGCTCTCCGGAGACAAAGACGAGGAACTCACATTCTAGTGTGGGGTCAGAAATGGAACAGACAGCTCCGGAGAAACCGTGCTGTGACAGAGGAGTTGCTCCTAGCTTGAAGAGTGATGCATTTAGTTCATGGCATGAGGGTGTCCAACGTGCCTGAGTGCCTCAGATCACATTTTTTGTCCTATGCGGTACCACGTGGCAGTCTGCATTCATGCTTCAGTCACCATCACATAGGCCACAGCACGCTTGTATACCAAGTCCCAGATCTGCTTTCCCTCTTATCAGTTTGCAAAATTTGTGTGTACCGCAAATGGATCTGGCAAAGTGTCTCAGGTAGCCTATCCATCTTTCGCTGTAAACACAGAGGCCTGATGTCAATAATAGCAAAGAGGCAGAGCATGACATCACACTATGTTACTGTTCCATGCCTGTGTTTTGGTGCATGGGAGAATGTGGCCATGGCTGGGTTCATGGGAACCCTTACTCTGCCAGCCAGGTGTGTAAGCACATGAGCCATCCATTCATGTGCTCAGGGTTGTGTTTCAAAAGAAGCAGGTGTGTCTTTGTCTGGCTTAGCATTACATTTTATTTTCATTTCAAAGTGTGGCAGATCTGTTTCAGTACTACAGCCATTAGTCTAATTTACTGACTTAGAAGTAGATGTTAATTTAATATTTAAACTAGTTGACCCCCCCATGGGGGCATCTAAAAATATTTTGAGACAGTTTATTCTGGATTCTCTTAAGTGCACTAGATTCAAAATGGAGCAACAGTCCTTTCGCTTTGAGGGTTTGTAATACAGATACCTAGAAGGGAACAATAATTAAGAAATTATTAACATTTTCTCCATTGTTGCCATGATGATTTTGCATTAAGGAAAGCAACTGATGTAAAATGTAAATGAACAGAATGAATAGAACAGAGAGGAAAACAGCAGACAATGCTTTGTAGACAGCTCCAACTGGAGCCCAATTTCACCTCATAACTGGTTTTTTTATTTGCATGCATTACATCAGGCAAAGAGGACTTTCCTATGAAAAAACATTCCAGGACCAGAAGGATCTTCCTGCTTTATTCCTTTGCTGTGACCCAGGCCATTAATAATAAATAATGCAGATGTAGGCAGGTCAAGAAGAGAAGTGATATTATCAGAGTGATATTATCTTAGAATACAAAGGATGGCATGCAGGCTGGTAGTGTGCTGCTCTGATAAAAGTTGAGCTATTGATCAATAAAATGTGCATTTGAAATAATTTACCCGAGTCCTTCCTCTGTGTTTCCCCACAGAGGTACATGTTTTTGAAATAATTGCCCTACGTTGTGGGTACAATTTACAAGTATTTTCCCCCATTTGTGTGTATTAACTGAGTTCATTATCAAAGCTCTTGTCTCCTACAATTTAGTTTGAGTACTAAGCACCAAGTTTAATTAGGTAATTCAAGCAAGATTCTGTACCCATACAACCTATCTGAATTTGGACTTGTAAGAATCTGACGGTGGTACACACTCAGGTGAGAAATATTTCGAAGTCACCGCTTCTTTATGTAATAGTCGTGAGTTGATACCATATCTTTCATTTAGGACCTCTCCTGCCTTAGTAATACTGTGATAGCACAACAGGCGAGTGGGGGCCCATAATGCCATCCTGAGCCCAAAGGCACTGAGTAATTTGCTGGAAAACCCAACTATGTCCCTGCAGGATATATTCCCAAGGATCCAGTTTCCACTGAACTTGAGACCTGGAATTCGTAGACCGTTTCCTAAGACTGAGGCTCTTCTTACTCCTCAGCGTCCAGCGGGAGGCAAGCGACCCAATCACCTACGTCGCTAACAAGCGCCGCCCCTCCCCTCCAGGTGACCCCGAAGTCTGGACCAGATCTTTCCAACCATCCAATCCAAACTCCTCATTTTACAGAAAGCTCCCCAAAGGTCAATGTCTTGATTAGGGGGTCTGGTGGCTAATCTGAAGAACTGCTCTTACCGCCCCCCTCCGTCCTCCACCCACCACCTTCCACCCTCCACCCAAGACAAGGAAACTCAGAAATGTTAGCAAAGGTTCTCGTTGAAGTGAACCAGAATAAAGCTTATTACAGTGCGATTGTGGCATTCCACCCATCTCCCCACACCACCCCACCCGAGTCTCCCCGGGTCCTAAACCTGCACTGTGAGTTAGCTTCTCACCATCCATGATGTTTCCAAAACATGGGAAGAAAGTTGCCAGCCCGGGCTGCTCCGCCCCGGCGCTGGCGGGCGGGCTCGGCACTGGCCGCCGCGCGGCGGGCGCGGGACTCGGCGGGCGGGGCGGGCGCGGGGCGTGGTCTGCGGCTTCCAGGCGCCGAGGAGCGGAGCGCGCTGTGCTTGCTGCGCCCCGAGCCCGCGGCCGGACCCGAAAAGCGAGCCGGAGACCGAGCAAAAGCGGCGACCGAGGGAGCCAGGCCGGCGGGGCGCCAACCCGGGCCGGCCCCAGCCCCGCGCCCACGCAGGGCAGCAGCGGTGAGCGCGGCCGCGGGGCCCCTGCACCCCGTGGCGCCCGGGAGGGAGCGGGCTGCGGCGGGGAGGGAGGGAGGAACCGCCGCCCGAGGGAGGGAGGGAGGGGAAGGGGCGGGGGCGAGGGAAGGAAGGTCCCCGAGCCGGGGGCGGGGGCGGATGCCGGGGTCCGAGCCCGGCCGCGGGAAACTTTGCGCGGGTGCGGGGAGAGCGGGGTGCGCGGAGGGCGCCGCAAACTTGCCCGCGGGCGGGGCGCCCCGGGAGCGGAGCGGGCGCCGGCGGTCTCCCGGGCTTCTTTGTGTGTCCCCTCCCGGCCCCGGCCCGCCGGTGCGGGGGCTTGGGAAGGGGGTGCAGGGGGCGGCGCAGGGGGGCTGCGCCGGGGGCTGGCCCCCGGGTCTCCCCGCCGCTCCCGCCGGGCCCAGGCCCCCGCGCTCGGAGTCCGCCGATTGTCTCCGTCCCTCGCGTCACGCTCGGGCGGGAAAGATTTTGAACGGCGCGTGAGAGGGAGCCGAGAGCCGAGGCGCAGATTTTTTGCCAAATCGTGGGCGGCGGGAGGCGCGCCCCGGGGACCCGGGGAGCGGCGGGCGGGGCGCGCGGCTGGAGAGGGCGCGGGGGCGCGGGGGCGCGGGGACCCGCGGCTGCCGAGCGCTCGGACGGACGGCCGGGGCGGCTCCGGTGCTAATTCCGTTTTGATGGCTCGGGGTCTTTGTTGTCTGAAATTGCCTGGAGAGTCTGACGGCAGCACCTTCTCCTCCTTGGGTTATTTTTCTAATCTTGGGGAAAAAAAAGAAAAGAAAAAAGCGGGCAGGACTGCTCCAAACCACAGCAGCCCCCTCGTTGGATGGCGGGTGCGGGGTCCGGGGTAGCATCTGCCTTTGTGCGCGCCTGTTATTTCCCAAAGTTGTGGCCCGCCCCTCCCCTAGCGGCGGGGAGCGCGCTGCCGGCGGGCTCGGCGGTGCACAGGCTCCGGCAGGTCCCGGCCACACCGAGCAGGTTCCTTCTGGCCGCTCAACACGTTTGCGTCATTCTTTTCTTTTTAAAAAAAGTTTGTTTGATTGCAGGCAGCTTTCACACGCCTTTCTAAGCGTTTCCTGAGCTCCGGAGCCTCCCTTGCAGATGCTCAGTGGTTGTGCCGGGAAAGGCAGACTGGACAGCCTTCAGGGGCGGGGATTCCTTTTGGTTCCCTCCGGGGTCGCTGCCTTTGAGTCGGTGGAAACATCAGGGGAGATCGAGTCCACGTGGATGAGATGGAACATTCGATGTGATTTTTTTTTTTTTTAAACTTGAATGCATAACTCCTTGAGTTTTCTTTCTGGAAAACTCTGCTGAGACTCCCAAGGGCCTTAGTCCCACCCGCCCACCCAGTCACACCTACGGTGAAGGGAAAGGTGTAACTAATCTTGATTATTTTTTTTCCCCTCATAGTGAAGACTGGATAAGCCAAAATAAGTTAAAAAAGAAAAAGAAAGAAGAAAAAGGAAATCCTTCGTTCTTTATCCACATGTTTGAATTAAGGACCCTTGTTGGGATTCAACAGAAGTCAAAATCAAACCACTTTTGAGTCCACTTGGTCTTGTACAGTTAAGATAGTTTTATTAAAAAGCCAGGTGGATAAGTTTACCCAGTTAAACATTTTACAAGCGCGTCACTGCATTTGTATTAATTGTGTTCGGAGGATATTGCAGTCTGTTGAGAGAACTGAGTTACAAGTTTTCAGTGGCATGGGGTGAAAGTTTAATGCAGAGCTCAGAAGTGGAGTCCGTTGTGTCTTAATAAGTAAGGGACAGGGTGGAAGCAATTGATTCACTTGTCATTACATGTTTTAAAGACAGATTTTCAATAACTTCACCACATTATTTGTTCATTTACTCAAACAAGCTTTTACCATAGGCCTTCCACTGTGCTGGACTCTGGAGTGCCAAATAATAATAATACCATTTATGGAATGCTCATTTTGTACCAGTACACACGTTACATTCATCTAATAAATATTTGTTGAGTGCCTGCAATGTGCTAGCTGCTGGAGTTAGCAGGCACAGAGGGCTGTGCTTCCTGTGCTTCTCTAGTGGGTAGCCGGGCAGGACATTCAAAAGCATTACCAGGCTAGTCACAGGTTTTGGAATGTAAATCAGATCTCAATGGCTTCCTGAGTGAAAGTGGCCCCAGTGTTTACCCCATCTGGTCCTCCTCAGTCCCCCATCCTGACACCTTTTTAATCTCATCTGCTGCTCTTCTTACTCGTACTTCCACAGCCAAACTGGCTTCTTTGCTGTTTGGGGACCTTTGGACTGGCTGTTTCCCCTGCCTGCAGTACCCCCTGCAAGTCCTCGTATCTGTATAGTTCTCTCTGACCCCCTTCACTTCTTCACTCAAATTTTATTCTCAGTGAGACTTCACTAAACCCAGGATTTAAAATCACCCCTCCCCCCACACTTTTGCAACTCCCATCCCCTGTTTCACAAGGTTTGTTTTTTTTTTTTTTTTTTCCTCCTCAGCATTTATGACAATCTCACTAATGCACTCCGTAATTTACTCCTTTGTTTGTGGCCTGTGTACCCCACTAGAGTGCCTACTCCAGCTCAGTGGTAGTATCCCTGCTGTATCCTCATTCTGGAACAGGGCCTGGTGTACAGGTCCTGAAGAACTGTTGGTTGAATGAATTTTGTTTGGTGGAAAGAAAGGGGCAATTTCTGGCAGAGTAACCAGAGGTCCCTAAGTTAGTGGTAAGAAGGCTACTCTGTGGAGGTGTGTGGCTTTCTTGGAACCAAGGAATGGTCCTTGTGGCTGAATGTGACAGCTGGAAGGAGAGGACACAATGAAGGCAGGATGAAGGCAGAGGGGTAATCAGGTGAAAGATGCAGCGTCTCGTAGGCTAGGGTTCGGATGAAATCACGTTGAGTCCTCATACAGACCCTATTAACAGCTATGTTGTAGTTTACAAAGCTGGACATCAAGGTGATTAAGTAACTTTCTGAGGTTACACAGTAGGTGAATAGAAACAGCTTAAGCTAGGCTCTCAGACTTCAAAGCACTTACATTTGGCCACATTCTGTAACATCAGCAGACTTAGCCCCCATTCTGATGGGGCTGTTCATCTAGTATTCTAGTGGGAAGGAAGCTAAGCCATCGAGGCACGCTAGATAGATGTATTCTGGGGCAGCGGGTGGGGGAGTTATGGTATGTGGGAAGCATCTAATTCCACCTGGGAATGGGACAGGCCAAGTTGGAAAAACAAAATGATATTAATAATTGTTACTATGAGATACTTCAGATTGGCTGCATTTTCATTAAGAAGTCTTGTTAATGTTAAATGCCTAGTCTTCAAGACTTCCCTGTGTTCATTTTTACCCCCTTGCTTGATTTCATACCTGTGTCATATGCCCCTTTTCCTCCTTTTAGCAAATAAAGGATTGTGTCTGGGATGGTATAGAATCACGAATGCTTAAAGCCTGTAATCCTTCATAAATTGCAGGTTATATTCTCTCCCTCCCCCCATGATGAAAATGACCATCTATTCTCTGACAGATAACTTAAATGTCTGCATGTATTAGGTAGCGTAGGCTAACTGCTATGTAACAAACAGTTTTGGGAAAGAAGTCACCATGCAGCTCACACTGAAAGGAGTGGAGAATTATGCTCCATCCCCTTGAAGGGTGTTGCTTTTTCATCCAAGAGAGAGGAAGGGAGAGGGAAAGAGTGAGAGAAATATCCATGAGAGAGAATCATGGATAGGCTGCCTCCTGCACACCCCCTCCTGGGGATCAAGCCTGCATCCAGGACATGTGCCCTGACCAGGAATCGAACCCGGGTCCCTTAAGTCCGTGGGTCGATGCTCAACCACTGAGCCATGCTGGCCAGGCTATAATGATTATTTATATAGTCAGGTATAAATCCTGCTATTTGTATTCTGTCTTTCTCACTGTTCTCAGTTTCTTTTGCTCATATTTTTCTTTCTTCATTTGGATATATGGGATAATTTTGATTATTCTGTTTTATCTCTTTTTGGCTAATTAGGTATCCTTTATTTTGTTATTTAGTGGTTGCATTAGGGTTTTTAGCATACATCATAGTTTACCTTCAAGTATGTTATTTCATGTACAGTATGAAAACCTTGCAATAGTATATTTTCATTTCTCTTCCTCTGACTTTTGTGCTATTGTTATACATTTTTTTTTGTCTGTTACAAACCCCACGCTACATTACTGTTTTTGTTTGAGCAATCATTTTTTAAGGGGAATCTAAATAATATAATAGAGCCATATGTTTTTACCCATGCAGTTATACAGGTTGTAATTTAGTTTTACTGTTGTTAAATAAAAAGAACAAATAATCACATGCTGAGGTAATTGGATTCATATGTCACAAGTTAGAATACATTCTAAAGAAAAGTGAAATTCAGAAACCAGAGCCTCATTCATCTTAAATGAAATCCACGGCGCTGTCCCTGAGGAGCTCATTGCTGTGTCAGGAAGATGTCCCAGGATCCTGGGGGGCTCGGCAGCACTCAGGCACCTGGGCGTGGGGAGCCCCGGGCAGGCACTGCTGCTTCCTGTCCTCCCTCTCAGCAGCGCTAGGAGGGGGAGGGGGAGGGAGAGAAGGAATCCTCTGCCCGTGCTGACAATTTCCAGGCCCTGAGAAACTTTGAAAGATGACTTTGAAAGCATTTCTTTCCTTTTGATAGTGTCTGAGATGAAAATCACTTGCCAAAACCGGTTTGGCTCAGTGGATAGAGCGTCAGCGTGCGGACTGAAAGGTCCCGGGTTTGATTCCGGTCAAGGGCATGTACCTGGGTTGCGGGCACATCCCCAGTAGGGGCTGTGCAAGAGGTAGCTGATCGATGATTCTCTCTCATCGATGTTTCTAACTCTATCCCTCTCTCTTCCTCTCTGTAAAAAATCAATAAAATATATTAAAAAAAAATCACTCCGTGATGGCTCTGCAGGTCCAAGTAACACATTTGAGAAGAGTGAGCCACAGGCTTCTGCTCGTCCCTGTTCATTGACTGAAAGTTGTGGTCTGCGATGCGGCTCTTGTCTCTCTAGAATCTGCCTTCTCCTTGTTACTCTGGTTCCTGCTGACGCTTCATCTTCCTCTAGGTTAGGGGTGTCGAACTCAATCAGAGAAGGGGCCAAAATCTAAAATCCAGCCTAAATCACGGGCCGAATGGTTTACTGAATAGTCATAAACAGTCATTGTGATGGAAACGCAGCGGAGTGCAGTGATGACAGCGCGGTGCGGGCCACATTGCAAGGCCTGGCGGGACGGATTTGGCCCGCGGGCCTTGTGTTTGACACATGTGCTCTAGGTACTGCCAGGGCTTGCTGTTGGTCATCAGTGAGTAGCTACTCTGCGTCTGGGTGTGTAAATGTGCCTCTATCCTGAATGTTAACACAGAACATGGACCAATATTCAACTGTAAACAAGTAGAAAAACTCAGTGCACTCCACAAGTTAATTTACTTTATAGATGTTTATGGAACCTGGGCACTCGCACATGGAAAATGTACGTCCCTTGCCTCTAGAAAGCTAGCTGTCTGGAAAGAGAAAGCCCACAAGCAGAGGAAAGGGCACTCTGTATGGTAATTGGTGATCACCACAATGGAGACAGGAATAGGGCGGGGAGAAAGCTTAGCGTGGGGGTTCTCAAAAAGTGCCCGCCGAGGCCGGCAGCATCACACCGGAACCTGGAGGGTGGGGCCCAGCAGCCCGTGTTTAACACGCTTCCCGAGTGATGCTGATGCTCACTCAAGCTGTGAAACCACCAGCACGGAGGATTAGGTCATCCCCAGCTCCTAAATGCTATGAGTATCGGCAGGAAATGTGCTCTGTCGTGCTGTGGAACAAATTCAGAAAGAGTCTGGAGGCTTTGGCTAGAAATAAATGATAACCATTTATTCAAGGGCCTTAGGGTTTGCAAACCCTAGGAACACAACTAGGCAAAACCCCCGATGTATTCTCAAGAAGAAAGAGAAGCTAAGCGTCCTCACAGTAAGAAAGACATCTGTGAGAAGAATCAGCTCTGTGTTCTCAGGCTCCGGATTGGTCCAGGACGATAGCTCAGATCATCACAGGTGTGGAGAGTGATGCCAGCGGGTCTGGATACCTGGACACTTTCCTGAGTCTTTCAGGGGGGGAGTCAGAGAGTTATCTGGAGGTTTGGTATATTATATATCCAGGTACTGAGGCAGGACTGGAGAGTTCAAAAGTTCAAGTTCCCAGGCTAGTTAAAGCAAGAATAGAATGCTTTCCTCACACCTCCACCTACCTGATTTTAATAATTTAGCAACTTGACTATAGTGACTCCATTTACTCCATCCCGCCGTGCTTTAAGAGCAGTGTTGGCACTAATGCAGTGTCATGTAAAACATGAATTACTATGTGGGTAAAACAGACATGGGTGAAGTTACACTTGACCCTGGAGAAATAGTAAGTTAGATTTATAATTCTTCCCCCCCCCCCCAAAAAAAAAATATAAAAAGATTTACTGCAATAATATTTTAAACAATAGAAGATAGCTGGACACCTACATGGCACACAGACGATAGGACACACAACCTGAGGGGAGGAGCAAGAGAGGGTGGCAGAGGCTGTGGGTTAGACTAGGAGCCTTTCAATGGACTGCTGAATGGACTGGATCTGCTGCTTCAGCTGGGAGCCCTCTTTGATGGTGCCGGAGCAGGCGATGACAGGCCTGGAGACCCCGCAGGCCCGGCCCAGAGCCTGCTTGGAGCGCACAAACACGTAGGGCACGTTCTTGTCCTCGCACAGCAGCGGGAGGTGCAAGATGATCTCCAGGGGCTCTGCGTCCGCCGCCATCACAGTGAACTCCGAGATGCCTCTGCTCAGGGTTTTGGTGGCCTCGTTGGCTCCTTTCCGAAGCTGCTTGTAGTTACAGGACTGCTGGACGAGGTCCAATAGCTTTTTGGTGAGGTGGGCATCGGCGAGAGGGTAGGCCTTCGGATTTGCATCAGCCTGGGTCATGGCTGCGGGCCGGCGCTCCCCTCTTCCTAAGACGCGCGGCCGACGTGCGTCAGAGAGGGGGCGCTATAATTCTTTTATTATGAAAAATGTTAATATATTCAAAGGCAGATAGAATAGTGAAATGAACTTCTGTGTAAACATTACCTAGTATTAATAATGATCAAATCCTGCTGATTTGGTTTTACCTAAACCCTCACCTATCCCTGCATGCTGGATTATTATTATTTTTTTAATTAAAAATATTTTTATTGATTTCAGAGAGGCAGAGAGAGCTAGAAACATCAGTGATGGGAGAGAATCATTGATTGGCTGCTTCCTGCATACCCCCCACTGGGGATCGAGCCTGCAACCTGGGCATGCACCCTTGACTGGAATCGAACCCGGGACCCTTCATTCTGCAGGCCTACGCTGTATCCATTTAGCCAAACCAGCTAGGGCTGCATGCTGGATTATTCTGAAGCAAATTTCATACATCATATAATTTCATTAATCAATAATTAGATTTTAAATTGATCTATTAAGGTGCTAAAGATGAATTTGAAACTGAATCACATAGCTTTTTTTATTGCTCATAACAAATTATAAAGCTTAGCTGGAGTTTATTTACACAAAAGATGAGTGAAACAAAACAGTAAAATTCATTAAAAATAAATATACTGGTTATAACAGTGAAAACATTTTATCAAAACATTTTATGTACCATCATCACGATAGCAATAGACATTATACTTATAGATAATATTCTAGGCTAGAAAGAAAGAATATACACCCATACACTGCCAAAATTGGAATACTATGCCGGAAGGAGAAACTTAAATTAGAAAGGCAAGTTTTTGGGAAGGGAGATGTTATAAGAAGTTTTTGCAGTTTCTGGGCAAATTTTAATGCATTAAAAATGTACATTATAATAATACATTACCAATTCTCATTCATTTCAGCAGTTATGTTGCCTCATTTGGAAAGGAAAGGTATTTAACATGTAGGGAGGAACAATACATCTTTAAAAAAAATCTCAGCATTCTGCACAGACTTTTCATCAAGATTAGGGATGGCCTGTTTTGTTAGGACTCCGGCTGTCCGAGAGTTCATCATGTTTGGAGGAAGGGGCAGAGTTAATTTACACAGACATGTCTTCACCCATGCTGTCTTTGGAGTACACGTTAGGAGAGCCTGAGAAAAACTGGTGGTGTTACGACTAAAATGTTCACTTTCGGCTGTGACTGTCTGACCCATTAATAGGTCATACCACAGGTGTTAGATAATTTCCATTTTAAAAATGCTGATTACTTAGAAGTAATTTTTACCTTAAGTGTAAATTGCAACAAGAGAAGTAAAGCTGAACCCTGACTGGCTTGGCCCAACTGTTTGGAGAGTTGTCCAGTATACCAAAAGGTCATAGGTTCAATTCCTGGTCAAGGCACATAGCCAGGTTTTGCTCACCAGTCAGGGAGCGTAAGGGAGCAAACTTGATGTTTCTCTCTCACATTGATGTTTCTCTCCCCCTTCCTCCCTCTTTCCTTCTCTCCTCCTCACTCTCTCTCTAAGAAAAATAGGTGTACACGAAGCTTCAAATGTTAACAAATATTTTTTAAACTATATTTTTGTGTTTTTTTTTTTACGGAGAGGAAGAGAGAGGGATAGAGAGTTAGAGACATCAGTGAGAGAGAATCATCAATCAGCTGCCTCTTGCACACCCCCCACTGGGGATGTGCCTGCAACCAAGGTACATGCCCTTGACCGGAATCGAACCTGGGACCTTTCAGTCCGCAGGCCGACGCTCTATCCACTGAGCCAAACCAGTTTTGGCGTTAATAAATATTTTAAAAAAGAAGTAAAGTGAAATAAGTTAGACAGAGAAAGATAAATACCCTATAATTTCACTTATATGTGGAATCTAAAAACCAAAATAAACAAAGTAGAAGACACTCATAGTTGGAGCTAACAAACTGATGGTGGCCAGATGGGAGGCGGAGGGAGGCTGGGTGAAAAGGTGATGGGATTAAGAAGTACAAATTGGCAGTTACTAAAACAGGCCCGGGGATGTGAAGTACAGCGTAGGGACTATAGTCAGTAATACTGTAATAACCATGTATGGTGCCAGGTGGGTACTAGACTTAGGGGGGAGGGGCACGCCACTTCATGATTTATCTAAATGTCTAACCACTGTGCTGTATACCTGAAACTAATATAATATTGCATCTCAGCTGTAGTTGAAAATTAAAAATAAATAAAGCTGTTCAAGACTGTTCCACATGCCTCCAAAAGAAATAATTAAACAACCCACAGCTCAAATGCATCTAAGCTCTTAGTACTGTGATAGTACATGATGAGATTGTTTGATAGGATAATGCATGCTAGAGCTTTTAGTTCTAAAATTGGAGCTAGCTATTCAGAATAAAATTTTTTCAAAAAGGAACGACTATCATAAATTCTGTTTATAAAAGAGTTAAGGGTGTGTTCACACTTGTGTGTTAGCAGAAAGAGATTACTAGCATTCTCTTGCTTGAATAGCCTTTGTGGGTTGCTCATTTGATGACACCGAGTAAGAATTTTTTCTCTGTTAATGGACTTGTGTTTAAAAGAAAGTCTGTTACCTTTGTAGTCTTTGTAACTTTTTCGTTATAACAAGCTGCAACTCAGTTGGGTAATGATTACTTTTATAAATAGTGTTTAGTCCATACCTGGCTTTATATCCTCCTGAGCCCAACGAAAGGAAACTCCCAAACGCTTGTAACCACAGGCTGATGATTTGATTACAAGCCTGTGTCGGTGATGGTTTCTGAGCCCCGGAAGGTGCATACGCTCCTGTGTGAGTCATCCTGTTGCCTTGCAGTTGGCCATGTGTTTGCTTAGCAACCGCCGCTGATTTGAGGTTTGAGCTGGGAGAGTGTGTTTTAAAAACGATCCCACCTATTCTTTCAGGTTATATGTGCCTGTGAAACCCTGTAAGTTTACTGTGAATGTCGTGTGTCCCACAAAAAGGGAAGATTTAATTGCAAATAGTTTTTCTTCTGATCTGTGTCTCAGTGGGCTGCGGGTGGGGTAAGGAGAAACAGAAGTGAGTCCGGGAGACTGTGAACTTGCTGGTTTATGCCCCTGGCCCAGAGCAGAACCACTTGGCCTCTCTGGCTGATGGGATAAGTATAATTTACTAGGGCCTTGGTCTTGAGTAATACTCCTGTGTGTATCACTATTAAAGGAACACGTGAATTTTGGAAATGTGTGTGTGTTGTGGAATGGTTAAGAATATAGCTTCTACTGAAACCGGTTTGGCTCGGTGGATAGGGCGTCATCCTGCGGACTGAAGGTCCCGGGTTCGATTCCGGTCAAGGGCATGTACCTTGGTTGCGGGCACATCCCTGGTAGGGGGTGTGCAAGAGGCAGCTGATTGATGACTCTCTCTCATCGATGTTTCTAACTCTCTATCTCTCTCCCTTTCTCTCTGTAAAAAATCAATAAAATATATTAAAAAAAAAAGAAGAAAAAAGAATATAGCTTATTTTTTTTTCTTTTAAAAAAGATTTTTATTGATTTCAGAGAGGAAGGGAGAGGGAGTGAGAGAATCATTCATCGGCTGCCTCCTGCACACTCCCTACTGGGGATTGAGCCCTGCATGTGCCCTGACCGGGAATCGAACCGTGACCTCCTCCTGTCATGGGCCCGCTCTCAACCACTGACACACTCCGGTTGGGTGCAAATAGTATTTTTACCGATGGAGAAATAGAGGCTCAGCAGGGGCCCGATATTATTTAAACATCTACCTTAATCTCAGGGCACCTCTCCCTTTTATCTTTCTCTTCAAGCTCTTTGGAGCCAGAGGAGAGCCAGGCTAGGAAGAGTGAGTGAGCCCTGAAGGCCGAGGCCGCTCTCCGGCCTTTCCCATCAGGTGCCACCCTCAGGAGGAGAGAGAATAACCCTGGCACTGGCCCGTGTGAATCTGTTACCTGAGGAATGCCAGGGAGTGTCTCACTGTTAATTCTCAAGTTCCAAGGTTACTTTCCTTTTAAAATACTTGAAAAGTCAAATCCTTCAAGATTTTTTCCCCCTTTTGCTTCTGATGAAATGGAAACATTTGGGTGGGAGTGGATTAAACCTTTCTAAGACGAGCCTTTTTTTAGTCGAACTGGAGGGGATGAGGGAGGCAGAGTGGATAAAGCTTTTCTCCTCACTGTTACCCCTTCACTAGACGATGGGATGTGGGATCTGAGGTCAAGCTCACGGATGCAGATTAAAAATTAAATGTGGCCGAGACCGGTTTGGCTCAATGGATAGAGCGTCGGCTTGGGGACTGAAAGGACCCGGGTTCGATTCCGGTCAAGGGGCATGTACCTTGGTTGCGGGCACATCCCCAGTAGGGGGTGTGCAAGAGGCAGCTGATCGATGACTCTCTCATTGATGTTTCTAGCTTTCTATCTCTCTCCCTTCCTCTCTGTACAAAATCAATAAAATATATTAAAAAAAATTAAATGTGGCTAGACTTTCAGCCTTTTTTTTTTTTACAAGTTTATTTTTATTATTACACAGATCCAACAGCACACACATTTCAAAAGCAAAAGCCTTCTTCGTATTATTTTCACTTTCCATTTCTGCAGGCTCTGCCTGTCCCTAGAGATCATCTTTATGGAGGGCGGTATGTTTATCCTGTTTGAACACTCGGAACCCTGACAAAGCAGTCATTACACAACTGTAGTTACCATTTGTGCTTTTTCCTTTTTACCCGGACATTCGGTATTAGGGTACGTTATTGAGGTTTCCTAAATATGGTTCTTCTTTTAGCCTGTATCCCGAGTCCCGTCCACATGAAGTGGGATTTGAGTTCCGTGCTCTGGATCGCCTTTCCAATCAGTGACATAGCTGGGGTTAGCGTTTGGATACCTGAGCTGCTTGCCTGTTGCTGAACCAGTTCTGGTGGTTAATTTATTACACAGGTTTGCCAGTTAACTGCCCCTGCAACACTGGGCAGGAAGCACGTTTCATCTGATGTTCTGAGGAGCGTTTACGTTAACATAGGCACATTTTGGTTTGGTCAGAATATTAATCTTTTAACCACTTCCTGTGTGGACTGATCATGTGATAATGTAAAATTTCTCTAGAGTCCTGGGCTGTGTGAGGAAATTAGATCGATCTTGCCTGTTAGGAAGTTTCTTTTAAGGATGTGGGATATGGAGCCCACATGCTTCTGTTCAAGCAGTTCTTTTATTTAAAAAAAATATATATGTTATTGATTTTTTTACAGAGAGGAAGGGAGATGGATAGAGAGTTAGAAACATCGATCAGCTGCCTCCTGCACACCCCCTACTGGAGATGTGCTCGCAACAAAGGTACATGCCCTTGACCGGAATCGAATCTGGGACCCTTCAGTCCACAGGCTGATGCTCTGTCCACTGAGCCACACTGGTCAGGGCTGTTCAAGCACTTCTTGCCAGTAACTTACAGTTTGGCCTTGGGCATGTTACTTACCTTCTCTGTTTCCCTACATGGGGTAGCGAGTGTCCATCTTGTGGACTTGTGAGGATGAAAGAGATGGTGCATGCAAAATGCCTGGCACAAATGAGGTACTCAACAAACATTAACTCTTCTTGTTCCTGTTTTATCATTGTTATCAAACAGAGAACCAACAGATTTAGTCACCTATGGAAGGAGAATTTACCTGTTCTTACTGCCAAGCTAACGGAGGATATGTCAGGGATATTTCACTTTTATTGCACTGAAGGAATGTGCAAATATTGAGATAACGCTCTCTAATCAGATACAAATCTCAGCACTGGACCGAGTCAGTTGGCTTCGTCACTAAGTAATTTGGAGGCCCTTCAGCGAAAGGATTACACAGAGATTTTGTTTGCCTCAGTGGTCCTGCTTCTTGAGACCCGTCCGTGGTTCTGGTTTTGCTTCTCCTGGGGAAAATGTTGTGGCCTCCGGGAGATGTTCCTTGGGGAATGTTGAATGTTCACGAATGGGGAGAAATCAGTTTAGGTGGTGTTTCTTTTTTGAGGGTTTTATGTTCATGTGTTTTGGGGACTGGGATATTTCCGGGGGGAAGGGCTTTGAGAGAAGCAAAAAATATTTCTTAGAAATCTCAAAGCTGTAGTCTGAAATCCCATGGAAAGAAAACTGGAGAATTTTGTATCCCGAGTTACTGGAGGTTGTGGGTCGGAAGGATTATCTGTGTTTTGGGAAGTTTATCTTTACAGGAAGGTACATAATTTCTAAGCATGTTAATGAACTAGAAGATACATTAAGGCAAAAGTAATTTCATAAGTCGATAAAAATAGTTTAAAAAAAAACGAAAACCCCAGACAGATTTCGAATGGAGTCACTGTACATGTTGCAACAGCAGAGATAGCTGAGTATACACAGACGTGCATTCTGTTCTTTCCCTGGGATGATGTTATCTCGTGTCAGACCTTAAAATGCTGCTCATGGAAATGGCAAATATGTATCTTTAGGGAGAACTCAGAAACCAATCATTCTGGTTGTCTCTCTTCAGGTGAGGAATGTCTGCCGCGTTTAGGAAGGTAATGGGAGCTGCTCTGCAAGCTCTCTAGCAAGCCACAAGGGAAGCCCAGGGGAGGGGCTGGTTTCACAAAGCCCTGGTTTCAGAAATCAAATCTGTGTTTCAGAGACACCGCTCTTTCCACAGCCTGACTCGGCAGCCTTTGAACAGCCGAGTGCCTGCTGGAGTCAGAGGGCTGGTTCCCTAAAAAAGAAAAAAACAGCTTCCTCATTGCATCACAGTTACTTTCTTTCCCTCTCATCTGCTTTCCCACTCACCAGCCAGCACGCTAAGACTGAATGATTAGGTAAGATTGGGCGTCAAGCATTTAGTTAGAACTCCCCATTTATCAGTACAGCTGTACACGGGTGGATGGCTCTTTGGAAGTCAAGAGTGAAAGAGAAACACAAACTCAGAAAGGACAGAAAAGCACTGTAATCTGGGAAGATTTGAATTTTTAAAGAATTCTTTTAGAACAAATCCCTTAAAATTTCTACTATGAAAATAATAATCAGAAGTGATTAGAGGAAGTGTCATTTATTTTTTATTTTACTTTAATTTGTGCTTTTGTTTTAATTTTTAAAACTTAGTTTTCAAATACAGTATTACCTATATTAGCATTAGCTTTAGGTGTACAACATAGAAATTAGACATTTATATACCTTATCAGGTGATCACCATGCTTGTAGCACCCATCTGACACCATACATAGTTATTGCAATGTTATTTTTTATTTTAAATCACTGCACTTTTAAAAACTAAATTTGTTTAGACCTCTATGGATTAAAGTCTACCATGACTTAGCGAGTGATCTAATGTTTTTTTTGTTTGTTTGCTTTGTGCTCTGTGCAAGTAAGTCTTGGTCAATAATTAAATGAAGTTGGATTGTAGGAAATAGAGCAACACACTTTTTTTAGAAAATTTTATTTATTTATTTTTTGTTTATTTTTTATTTTTAGAGAGTGAGGAAGGGAGAGGGATTTATTGGCTGCCTTCTGCACGCCCCTACTAAGGATCGAGCCCCCAGCCCAGGCGTAACCTCTTGGTTCGTGGGTGGACGCTCAGTCACTGAGGCCCACTGGCCAGGCTGGAACAGCACATTTTAAGGTGAGTTCTTGAGGGTGTAATCAATAATGGTCATTCACAGGAGGGATAAAAAATGGAATAAGTATAGTATCATTGGTAAGATACCCGTTATAAACTCTAATTCTGGATGTATCCCAGGTGGTTTTATGCTCTTGAATAAATCACTAATGTTCATGGTCTCAGTTTCCACACTGTAGGAGTATCGTGATTAGATGAACTAACTTATAAGCACAACTGCATACAAGTATGCGTTGTCTTGGGTCAGTTAAACTGCCCCCCTTTTACTGGTATCCATTGGTTTTCCTCTTAAACCTAGCCAGCCCACTCTCACAGGTCTGCCATCCTCACCAAGGACAGCAAAGGCGAGGACAGCACAGAATCACTTTTGAGTTGTGTCTGTGCTCTCCATAGTGAGTCGGTAAGCCTGGGCCCATGGATGCTTTATACCTTGGACAGTGACAGTGACAGTAGCGACGGGTTGCTATTCGAGTCCAGAGTTCAGCACCCATCCTGTTGAGTTCAGTTCAGAATTATAGGACTGAAGGATGCCCATTCCTCTTCCTTCACAGAAGAGGAATCAGGATCCAGGGCTGGCTAGGTCCCACAGCTAACTGGCAGAACCGGGAGTAAAACTGCCATCTCCAGATTGCTGGCTCAGCACTCTTGGTGCTGTGTGTGAGCGAGATATGTAAATGGTTGCGAGTTATCTCAGACCTGTGGGAAACTATGTCATCATACAGTAAGCATTTATGTGTTTAGCATCTTGCTTAAGAAACAGAATATTTATAGCAAGGTGTGACCCTCTCTTCTGCCTCAGAGGTAGTTCAATCCGGTGTTTATTGTTCTCAGGCATTTCTTTACAATTTTGTGGAGTCTGAATTGGTTAAGGTCGGTTTTCAGAGTCTTGAACAACAGATAGTGCCTGGGTACTGCCACACAGAATGGATGCTGACCATGACCAATGCATCCAGCCAGGCCATGGTGCGCTGGCGGGGTATCAGGCCCATTGGGGTCCCTAAGCAATATTTTTAAGATTGTGTATAATTCATATCATTCAGTATGCATTCTTCTGCAAGCTGCTACTCCCTTCAACTTTTATTTGTGAGATGCGTCCATATCGGTTACATATAACACTGATTATTTATTTGCTTTGTTTAATATTCTATTGTGTGACTATGCCACAGTTTATCCATTCACTTATTTTTGGATATTTAGTTTTAGTTTTTTTTTAAATACATATTTTTATTGATTGCATAGAGGAAGGGAGAGGGAGAGAGACAGACACATCAGTGATGAGAATCATTGATTGGCTGCCTCCTGCACGCCCCCTACAGGCTATTGAGCCCGCAACCTGGGCTTGTGCCCTTGACTGGAGTCAATTTGAGGACCCTACAGTCTGCAGGCCAATGCTCTATCCACTGAGCCAAACCAGCTAGGGTGGATATTTAGTTATTTTTTATGTCCTCTTCTAGGACTTGCCTGTTCATTTCTTTTTCCCCTATCAGGATGTTAGTCTTTTCTTTATTGACTTTTACATATATTATTTCTGTATTTTCTTAGAAACTATCCTATCTAATAAAATAGTAATATGGAAATTGACCATCACTCCAACACACAACATGGCTGCCTCCATGTGGTCAAAGATCCTGCCCCCATGTGGACACAAGATTGCTATCACAAGATGACCAGTAGGGGAGGGCATTTGGGAGGGACCAGGCCTGCAAGGGAGGGCAGTTGGGGGTGATCAAGCCTGCAGGGGAGGGCAGTTAGGGATGACCAGGGTGGCAGAGGAGGGAAGTTGGGGGTGACTGGGACTGCAGGGGAGGGCAGTTGTGGGGGAACAGGCCTGCAGGGGAAGGTAGTTAAGGTCAAAGAGGCTGGCAGGGGAGCAGTTAGACATCAGTCAGGCTGGCAGAGGAATGGTTAGGAGGTTTACCTAGGCTGGCAGGCAGAAGTGGTTAGGGGCAATCAGGAAGGCAGGCAGGCTAGCAGTTGGGAGCCAGCAGTCCTGGATTGTGAGAGGGATCCCAGATTGGAGAGGGTACAGGCTGGACTGAGGGGACCCCCCTCCCCCACATGAATTTCATGCACCGGGTCTCTGGTTGTTTAATAAACAAATATTAATATTTGCACTTAAGAAGTCACATAAAACCTATTGTAGCCCAATCAGTGTGGTTCAGTGGTTGGGCACTGACCTATAAACCAGGAGGTCACAGTTTGATTTCTATTATAGTTAAGGTACATGCCCGGGTTTCAGGCTCAATCCCCAAAAGGGAGTGTGTAGGAGGCAGCTGATCAATGATTTTCTCTCATCATTGATATTTCCCTTTCTCTCTCCCTCCCTCTTCCTTTCTTGCTGAAATCAATAAAATATATATACATATATATATCTTTTTTAAAAAAACCTATCATAGCTTGACCTTTCCAATGTTATTGGAGCTACCTCCATCTATTCATATTTGAAAAGAGAATTTCAACATCCTGTAATCAGATGGGTGTGAAGCACACCAGTGGGATTGTCTGAGTGTTAATAGGCCTGTCACTGTAGATATGGATGGATTTAAGATGCATATGGGTCTTTCCATTCTCCATTATAAAGATGGGTTTAATTTTCTTGTATTTCCATGATTACGCAGGTGAAGGGGGATTGACTTCATTGTGCTCTAAGATGTGGGAGGAAAGCCTGTACGAGCAATCATAACATTCTCTTTCTTCCCCCCCTCATCCCCCGTCACTAATAAAGCTGGACGATGGGCAGCCCCTGGCTTCCTCAGGGAGCCATTGGGCCACGGGATGTCACAGAAATGGCACAGTGAAGGGGAGGACTCAGGCCCTGGCTCAGGAAGTCCCTTTCCAGAACTTTATTTATTAAACTATCTGTATCTGTGTGTGCACGGTTTTGGCGCTCTCCCCCCTTTTCCTCCAGTGAGCAGTGACCTGACAGAGATAGTGCTGGGCTCTTTGTTCCTTTGTTGGCTACTTGTATCTCTTTCTGGCAGGTTATTGTTTCAGGGGCCTTAAGCACCAGGATTAGGACAGTTAAATCTTTCCTGGGCTGGGAAAATGTAATCTTCCTATTCATTCTGCTTTCCTGGTTTACTTCCTTCCCTGCCGGCCTTGCTTCTTTTTACTTACAGATCGCTTGCACCTATTGGCTAGCCATCCTTCAGAGCATCCAGCGTTTTGTTCCGTGTAGTTGTTTAAACCCCTTTTGTTGTTGTAAAAATGCTTTAGCTCTAGGGATGGCCTTTTCCTGAGCGTCTCTTTCAACTCCCCCTCTCATCCCCCCCATGAGTAGAACTGATCCCACAATGGCGGGTAGATCACCCCCCAACCCTGCCCTCCACCCTTCCAGGCCTCACCCCGAACCTCCCCGCGCGGTAGGCCCTTTTGCTGTTGTTAGTGAACAAAGTACTGTAATTGGCTGGATGTTGTGGGTGGAGGCCAGGCCAGGGAGCTCCTGGCAGAATGTTTGTAACCTGTCTGAGCTCTCCTCTCTTGCAAATTGCTGTTTACCTAGTCTGTTCTGTCTTGGGAATAATTAGAACTTTTAAGTTAAGATTGTTGTCCAAAAAGGAAAGATGTTTATTTTTAGAGGCAGAAAATATTTTGAGCCCGCCTGCCATAACTGCTTTTTCTTTTTTAAGAAACAAAAACGACCGGACTTTAATCTCAAAGCGAAAACAAACATCTTCCTGGAAGAATTAGCAACATGTTAGCGTTTTGGAAACAAGCTGATTTTTATTTTGGCTTTCTGTATTTGCTGAGTCACAATTCACATTACCACAGTGGTTCTGAAATTCTCCTTTTCCTTGCACGTCTTGGCGTGGGAAATTGATTTAGTGACATAGGAGATAAAAAATGCCAAAGGGGAAAAGTGTCTAAAGAAATTTTGTCAGTGCAAAGGGCATGAGTTAACACGCTAGCAGACAGTCCTTAGAGATAGCTCATCCAAATGAAATTACTTCTTTATTGATTGAGTTTAGGGAGATCAAGGAGGGGGGGGTGAGGGGTGAGAGAGGGGCAACAACTATTTGTGGTTCTTTGGTTGATTTATGCCTTCATTGGTTGATTCTTTTTTTTTTTTTTTTCCCCCATTGGTTGATTCTTGCATGGGCCCCGACCAGGGATCCAACCAGCAACCTTGGTGTATCAGGACAACTCTAACCCAGTGGTCAGCAAACCGCGGCTTGTGAGCCACATGCAGCTCTTTGGCCCCTGAAGTACGGCTCTTCCACAAAATACCATGGCCTGGGCAAGTTTGTTTTGAAAAAGTGGCATTAAAAGAAGCTTAAGTTTAAAAAATTTGGCTCTCAAAATAAATTTCAATAGTTGTTCTGTTGGTATTTGGCTCTGTTGACTGATAAGTTTGCTGACCACTGCTCAACCCACTGAGCATAGTCAGGGCTCACCCAAACTGTCTTTGATCTTCATAGTCACACGAATGAAGAGAATCTTTTCAATCGGGGTGGTGAACACACAATGAATAGTACAGGTGACATACCGTATAATAGAACTGTGGGCCTGAAACCTATATAATTTGGTTAATCTGTGTTATCTCAATAAATTCAGTAGGAAGAAAAAAGGAATCCTTTAAAGTTTTTGGTTTTGAAAAAAATCCTCATTTCATTTTTTGGGGGTAGAGTTTTCCCTTTATGAGGACGCAGCTAACTATCAGACAAGGGCCAGCGACACTGACCATCCCACAGGCTCTTTGTGAGCAGGACCCCACGCCCTCCCTAGATGCAGAAGTCTATTTGAAGGCCCGCAGGAACCACAACAGCCACGGAGGGCGGCCTTCCAGCCCCGGCCTTCCTCCTGCTGCTGGGGAGCGGAGCGCGGGGCGGGGGAGGAGCAGTGATGTCACTGGCCCAGCCGCTCAAGCTGCCGCCTGCTTTTGTGGAGTCGCAGACCCTGAGGGACGTGGCACAATGGGGTTGGTGAAGTGAAAGTCCTCTGATTTAGATAAACGGAATAGAAAGAAAATGGGGTTAGGAAATACACACAGCACCCAGAGCATGGGGAAAACCCTCATATCTGAATAACGAGTAAAACTGTCAAAATGTTTCTCTGCACAAGAAATGCCCTCTCCCTTCCCCCCCCCCCCCCCCCCCCGTTAGTTGGTTGGTTTGTTTGCTTTTAAAAATATATATATATATTTTATTGATTTTGTACAGAGAGGAAGGGAGAGGGATAGAGAGTTAGAAACATCAATGAGAGAGTCATCAATCAGCTGCCTCTTGCACACCCCCTACTGGGGATATGCCTGCAACCAAGATACATGCCCTTGACCGGAATCGAACCCGGGACCATTCAGTCCCCAAGCCGATGCTCTATCCATTTGAGCCAAACCAGTCTCGGCTGTTTGTTTGCTTTTTGGCACCAATCTTTAAGCAGGTGCATTTGAGGCACTACCAGTGTGTTACCGGGGTGATGCTTGGCTGCTGAGGTAGAAGTGCAGGCATATGGCCCTCTCCAGGACCCAAGACCTCAGGGCGAGGCCAGAGGGCCGGCTGGGAAAGTGTATTTCAGGGGACTCCTCTGCTGGACTCGCCTGTGCACCAGGAGGATCCTAGCAATTCCCTAAACGACGGTGGACTTGAGGGTCTTACCTTTCCCCCGCCCCTAAGCCAGTTCCACAAATTTGCTTTGGGGTTGACCTTAGACATCGAAAACGCCTCATTTTTTTGAGTGTTCCGTCTTCCTTCTCTCAAATAGGATTTCATAAGGGGGCTCACATGTAGGGGCCTGGATTCTCTAAATATTCCCAGTGTGGATGCCTCTTGGGTAGCTCCTGAGCCGGTAAGGCCTGATCTCACTCAAATCTCGGGGGTGTTTCCAGTGTTTCCTTGATGGGCTGGAGTCCACAGGGGGCCCGCAGACCCTGATGCTCCTGTGGGGCACCGTCCAATGAGAGTCCCCCCGCCGCCCCCTCCATCCTGTGCTGCTGCAGGTGCCCAGTGGCGCAGCAGCCCGGGCTTGTGTACTGATTCCAGGGCGCCAGGAAGCTGCGTCTCCTTGTGAGCGCCACCGCAGCCTGCTGTTTTCTTGGTTCCTGTCCAGCGTGCGCTGGGCTGTGCTTCATGAAGCTACAGGTGTGGACTGGGTGGCCGTGGATGGAGCTGACCGCTGACAGCTTATATAACCGCAGTAGTGGATACCATTATATGTTCATTATTTCCTAATTTAAGAAACCCACAACATATATCCCTTTGATTGCTTTGGTAATAACGATCTCTGGTGGGCAGAGGAACGTAGATAACATGGTGAGCGGCCTGTTGAAGGCCTCCCAGGGAGGCCGTGAAAGCAAAGGGGATCAGACCCACTGCCCCTGGGTGCCCAGTCTGTTACTCAGCCCAGTAAACCTGTTACCGAGGATTAACTCCACTCAGAGCCAGAAATAGACCAGTGGAGACCTAAATCGGTTTTGATCGTTGGTCTCTCAGGAGGAGAGGATGAAGGCCACATTAATTTGCTGGGCGATTGATTTTCCCTCAGGGGAAGAGAAAACAAAACCAAAACCGTCAGCCACGGAAACAGCTCGGTAAATTATGTCTGAGTTTGGAAAACGTCCAGTCCTATAAATAGATTATGGGAAGCCCTCGGGGAGAGAGAAAAGGTGCCCGGTGGCTGTTTCGATATAGTATAAAAGCAGAGGCCCCAAGCAACTTGAAGAGAAACATGGAAGGTTTAGAACTTTAGTCAAAATAGGGACTATGATTCATGACAGAACTATGGACTTTTGTTGCCATTCACAGCCAAGGATTGGTAAGCCAGTAGGTCAGAAGTTTGGCAGTAGGATTTTGGGGAAGGATTTGGACAAGTGGGTTTCTGAGCGTTCCCTTTTTTTTTTTTTTTCTGGTTGGTTTGGTTACCCACCTTCGTACTTTGCCTTAATAGAGATTAAGGAAACCATGGAATTAGGAAGAACTCGCTCTGCATTTCGCTGTTGTGATCGGAGTAGAATTACAGAATGCTTCGGAAGATCTACACTGGTATAAACTCACAGCTCTGATTTTCTGGGCTAATCATGGTATTATTATTAACAGCCAGTGATTGGAGTTTGATCCTTACCAATGATGTTTGGGATTAAACATCATTGGTAAGTATTATTTTTATTTTATTATTTATTTTATTTTATTATTATTATTTAAAAAATATTTTTATTGCTGAAACTAGTTTGATTCAATGGGTAGAGCGCCAGCCTTTGGACTGAAAGGCCCCAGGTTCGATTCTGGTCAAGGGCATATACCTTGGTATATGGCCGTCCCCTATTGCAGGCACATCCCCAATAGGAGATGTGCAAGAGGCTGCTGATCGATGTTTCTCTCTCATCGATGTTTCTAACTCTCCCTCTTCCTTCCTCTCTGTAAAAAAAAAAAATCAATAAAATATATTAAAAAATATTCTTATTGATTTCAGAGAGGGAGGGAGAGGGAGAGAGAAATAGAAACATCAATGATGAGAGAGAATCATGGATCAGCTGCCTCCTACATGCCCCAAACGGGAGATCAAGCCTGCAACCCAGCCATGTGCCCTGATCGGGAATCAGACCATGGCCTTCTGGTTCATAGGTTGATGCTCAACTAGTAAGCCACTTGGCTAGGCTTATTTTTATTTTTAAAAATATATTTTTATTGATTTCAGAGGAGAAGGGAAGAGGGAGAGAGAGATAGAAACATCAACGATGAGAGAGAATCACGGATCGGCTGCCTCTTGCACACCCCTTACTGGGGATCAGTCCTGCAACCCAGGCATGTGCCCTTGATGGGGATCGAACCCAGGACCTTTCAGTCTGCAGGCCGACACTCTTATCCACTGAGCCAAACCGGCAAAGGCAAAGAGGCATGTTTTATGTTTCATAATGAGTGTGCCTGTGTTTTCCTTTGTGTGTGTTCCTTTGCTTTTTTAGCCTCTGTGTCCGCCTCTTTCCCCGAGTTTCCCCAGCCATGCCACTTGGTGACTGTCTCGAGGCGTGGCATTCAGCGCTGTACGGGATGGGCCATGGAGTTGGCACCCACGGTCTTCCTTGGAGGAGGAGTGGTGGGTGAATTTGAAATGGCACATGTGGGAACATGAATGTGACTCTACCCTGTGGGGCCTGCATGTCTAGAGCTCACTGGTCTGTACCTGGTGCACCCCCACACTACCCGAGGGCCTACAACCCAGGAACAGCTCTGCCGTGGGGCAGTGCACAGCCGTGTGGTGAGAGTGGGAGGTAAGGGGTGGGAAGATTGGCTGGTCGTCTAGACGAGTCTGTTAACATCACCATGTTTAGAGCTACACTGGAAACAAGATAGTGATTGGCTGACACTGATTCCTCCTGGGTTTTTGGCCTTTCTGTTTCCGCTGTGGAAGACCCTTCTTAAAGCAGCAATCAAGAAAATGTGCGGCCGAAACCAGTTTGGCTCAGTGGATAGAGCATCGGCCTGCGGACTGAAAGGTCCCAGGTTCAATTCTGGTCAAGGGCATGTGCATTGATTGTGGGCACATCCCAAGTAGGGGGTGTGCAGGAGGCAGCTGATTGATGATTCTCTTTCATCTAGCTCTCTAGCTCTCTCCCTTCTTCTCTGTAAAAAAATCAATAATATATATATATATATATATATATATATATATATATATATATATATATATATAATTTTTTTTTTTTTTTAAAGAAGAAAATGTAGGCACAGCCCTTAAGTATCTGACCCAACCCGTTGAAAAACGCAGTTGGCTTCCTTTTCTCACTTGGTTCTTTTCCCATGTGAAGGACCCCAAATCCTGGAGGAGCCTCCTTTTACGTTAGGGACAGAGGAACCGAGGGATGTGAGAATCGCAATGGCAGGTGGTAAAGGAGCCCCTGCATTTTGGGGATAATAAACCCAAGGGGGAAAAGGCCTCTGGTCTGTAGCTCGGGTTGTGGGGCACGGAGGATTCTGTTGCATCAGGAGGAATGGCCGTCCCCGATTTCAGACCAGAGAGCTAGAGAGCCTTCCCCAGAACCTCTGTGCCTTGTGCTCACAGAGAAGCAGGGAAATGAGAGAAACAATGACCTGCTTTCCACCAGGGGAAGGAACGTATGTAGGAGAAGCCTGTTCTGTACCGAAACGGTGCTAAGGAGTGTAAGCCTCATAAATCAAGATTCTACTCGGAAAAACTGAGTTAGATTAATTTGTCCCAATAACAAAAGATACGGAGAAGCCTCCCTTCATTCCGGTTTTATCAGAAGATTAATTTAAACGTCTTTTGTTGCAACTGCGTCTCCCCTGTTGGGCAGGGAAAGGAGACCCGACACTTCAGAGCCCCAGAGATCCAGGCCACACATCTGGGTGAGGAGCCTGCAGAGGGGCCTCCACCCCCGGAATCCCAGAGCCTGTGGGCTTTCCTTTCTTCCCGGAAAGACTCCCCAGGGGGGCTGGTGTGTTCTAGACAGGAAGCGGGGAAGGTGGAAAAGCCAATCTGACATAGATGGTTGGTTGTGCGCAGAGAGAAAAGGGAGAGTGATAATATGTAACCCGACTAAGCAACGAGGGCGTCCAAAGTTCACCTCCCAAGGTCTGAGACAGGAGGAAAGCTAAATGTATTCAGATAAATGAACAACAGAAGACCACAATGTTTCTGTGTTGTCCCTTTAGGACTCCACAGATAACACGTTTTGCAGGTATTGTAAGATGAAGTTTATTGTGCATAAAGAGCGCAGGGGAATTCGACAGGCTAGGTGAGGAGGTTGTGAGAATTCTTAGGGTCGGGAGTACCAATCAGTGGATGACATCCTGCGGCATTGGAAAGACTTAGGTTTGTTACTGGTATTTTTATTAATTACAAATCACATTCTTAAGGGAGTATTTTCTTTTCTGGTTATTATATTTTTAGGTAACAGTTTCTACAGTGTATGTATTTTATTTCAATTGGTGGAAGGAAGGTGGCAAAGGTTGACACTAAGTGGTTTTTAAAAAATAGTGTGGTTTACATATTGTTTATTTAGAACACATGTGTCAAACACAAGGCCTGCGGGCCAAATCCGTCCCGCCAGGCCTTGCAATGTGGTCCGCACCGCGCTGTCATCACTGCACTCCGCTGCGTTTCCATCACAATGACAGTTTATGACTGTTCAGTAAACCATTCGGCCCGCAATTTAGGCTGGATTTTAGATTTTGGCCCCTTCTCTGATTGAGTTCGACACCCCTAATTTAGAAGATTCGGTAGCGATAATCCTTAAAGGTTTTGAATGAAAATTCCTTAAGTTACACCACTCTAACACAGCGGTTTTCAGCTGGGGTGCCACAAAAATTTTGAAAACATGCCGCATCTGACTATTTAGTCAGGAACTCTGACCTCTTTTCCCTTTGATCAGTGTCCCAAACTTCTCTCATGATGAGAATCACCTGGTGGAGTTGTTAAACTATAGATTCCTGAATCCCAACTAAGAAGTGCTAAACTAGAATTTTTGGGAACATATAAAATTGTATACTTAACTAGTGCTCTGGTAAATATGAGAGAAGTTTGGGAAACACTGCCTTAGATTATTAAAAAAAAAATGACAGTCAACACACCAATAGCTGTCTGGTATGAGTGAATCAAAATTATATATTTTCTTCATCAGATCAGCAAAAACATATTTTTTTTGCATGCCGCAGTAATTAGTTGATGTGTGTCATGAGATGAAAAAGGTTGAAAATTGCTGCTCTAACATAATTTTATTTTTGCACTTTACCCTTGAATCTTTGTGCGTATGTGTATGTATTGATGTGGTTATATTCCTATTCAACATAAACATTTGTATTCTGTTTATTTTAGTATTTTCTTATTTAAAATTTTCCATAAACTTTATGATGATTGGTTTTGTTTTGATTAAAAACTTTTTTTTTACACTGTTGTACCAGATTTTGCAAAGCATTCCAGTATATGCAAAATGTATACTCACTTTAACAGTTGATAGCTCAACTTTGAAAATGAAATGTATTTTAATAAGCACTGCCTTAATAATTACTCAGAGTGTGTGTATACATTTTTGGGGGGACACCCTGTATACCTTTTTGTTTCTAGCAAATTACTTTTTGGGATAAATTCCCCGGAGGGAGATTACCGAAGCAAATTATATGTGCATTTTTATAAAACAAGTTACATATCACCATACTGTTTCCAAAATGGTGATTGTCTAGATAGTGTAGCACATGTGTCAAACACAAGGCCCGAGAGCCAAATCTGTCCCGCCAGGCCTTGCAATGTGGCCCGCACCGCGCTGTCATCACTGCACTCCGCTGCGTTTCCATCACAATGACAGTTTATGACTGTTCAGTAAACCATTCGGCCCGCTATTTAGGCTGGATTTTAGATTTTGGCCCCTTCTCTGATTGAGTTCGACACCCCTAGGAGGTATACCAGTTTCTTCCTTTTAAAAGTTTATTTTAAGTACTGTACTCATGTGAATACACAATTTTCATTTGGTACAAAGATGATGCCACTGGAAACTGTAGCAGACTTCTAACCTGCCCGCCAGACAAATTACTATTGAATTGTGGAGACCATTTAGCCATATGTGAATTTTACTTTTCTTTAAGATAATACGTGAGAAGAAGAGATTAAAGTGTAAGCATTTCATTGGAGGCACATGATAAAGCCTGCTGTCCGGTTGCAGTTGATAGTTTATAGTTCCCTGATCATGTTTGTATTGATTATTTCATTTGAGGCTTTGGCAAGCGCTGTGAGCAGGGGGAGCAGGGAAGTGGAGCTCAGGGAGTGGCAGGGCCTGCTCGTGCTCCTGGGATGACCGTGGCAGAGCCAAGGCCAGAGGCGTTTCTTTGAGCATCCCGAGCAGCGTCAACCTGAATGATGTACTCCTTCGGATGAACCGAGTGAGGCGCTAGATGAAGTTTTATACACGGTCTTAATTAGAGAGGAGTACATAATTAATATTAAAAAGGATGACTTTCAGTCACCAAAGAACACAAATCAAGGTGTTTTGTGGGTCAGCGTGTTTCCACCACTCCTGATTAAAAACAAAGGTTGATGCTATTAAAAGAGTAAATTATAGCATTCCTTGAAAAGTTTACTGTTTTATTTGGGGATTATATGAAATGGGGGTTGAGACTGTGGATGAAGGCATGAGATGGATGCAGCTCTGAGACCCAGCTCCCGGGCTGAACTGCTTGCATACAGTGCTCTCCTTACCCCGCCCCAGCCTTGGTTTCATCTGTAATCTGGTGAGAGTAGTGTTCCTGTCAGAGATGTTTTCTGAGGCAGAGAATGCATATGTATGCAAAGTGCTTAGTGCATAGTAAGCACTCTATTTTGTCCTGAGTTAGGTGTTATTTATTGGTAAATATGCTTCAGTTTTTCTTTATTTACTTACTTGAGGCCCAGTGCACGAATTTGTGCACCAGTGGGGTCCTTCAGCCTGGCCTGCGGGATTGGGCCAAAACCAGCTCTCCGACATCCCCCCAGGGTTCCCCAATTGTGAGAGAGTGCAGGCCAGGCTGAGGGACCTCACCAGTGCACAATTGGGGCTGAGGAGTTATGTGGGAGGTTGGCCAGTCAGAGAGGGACTGCAGGAGGGTTCCATGGTGTAGCCCATCTCACTCAGTCCCAATGGGCTGGACTCTAGCAGCAAGCTAACCTACCATTTAAAAAAAAAATGTGTGTATGTATATGTATATGTATGTATGTATGTATGTGTATATATATATATATATATATATATATATATATACACACACATTTTTTTTAAATTGATATTTTTACAGAGAGGAGGAGGGAGAGAGAGATAGAGAGCTAGAAACGTCGATGAGAGAGAAACATCGACCAGCTGCCTCTTGCATCCCCACCACCGGGGATGTGCCCACAACCAATGTACATGCCCTTGACCAGAATCGAACCTGAGACCCTTCAGTCCGCAGACCAACGCTCTACCACTGAGCCAAACTGGTTTCGGCTAACCTACCATTTGGAGCGTCTGCCCCCTGGTGATCATTGCTTGTCATAGTGACTGGTTGACTGGTTGACTCTCTGCCCCCTGGTGGTCAGTGCATGTCATACCAAGCAGTTGCATATCATTAGCATATTACGCTTTGATTGATTGAATGACCAACCGGACAATTGAATGACGGGCCTACCAGACACTTAGCATATTAGTCTTTTATTATATACTAGGGACCCAGTGCATGACATTTGTGCACTGGAGTGTGGGGGTCCCTCAGCCAGGATTGCATCCTCTCACAGCCTAGAACCCCTAGGCTTAGGCCTAAGCTGGCAGCCAGACATCCCCTGAGGGATCCTTAGCTCTGCCATGGAGGCGGGAGAAGCTCCAGACCCAGTAACTCCTCTTGTCCTGAAGTGAAGCCACCTTTCTGTTTTGAACCCGTGCGCTATGGGGTGTTGAGGTAGAGCTGTGTGTTATGCAGTCAGCTATGTGTCCATTTGAGATAGTCAGCTTACCGTATTTTCCGGCGTATAAGACGACCCCCTAATTTTACAGTTAAAAATAGGTTTAGGCCTATATTCGCTGTATAAGACTACCACCCCCCACCCCCCCACTTCCGAAGCAACACCAGTTCTTTTTTTAATAGATCGTCTCTCTGACTCTGGCCAATCTGAGCAGGCTTTTTTTCGTTTCAAAATTCGTCTTATACGCCGGAAAATACGGTACATAGTTTGAACACTTAATGGAAGCTGAGGGATGAGTTCCCAGAATAAGCAAGTTGAATGGATGCTAATTTTCCTAGTTATGTCCTGACCATCCCTCACTTCTGTGCCCACATGGATCCCTGTTGGTTTATGGTTAAATGGTGGAGCCCCACAGCCACCTGCGTTGTGCTAGCGTGGACATGTTTCACAGGACAAAAGTAGCCTTAACACTCCCACTGCCTCTATCTCGAACAGGACTCCAAATGCACTGCTGGGCTCACCGCACTCAAAGGCATGTGAACAGGCAGACACACGAACTCATCACCTCTGTCTAATGCCCTTGGCTGAGGGAGGGGCTATGACTAACACACAGAAGGAATGTGTGTGCTTGGGTAATTGAGAGCTGGTGGTGTGTGTGTGTGTGTGTGTGTGTGTGTATGTGTGTGTGTGTATGTACTTTGGCTTCATGATCTTCAGATAAGGATTTATTTTTTATTTTCATAAGATTAATTCTGTAAGGCAGTGTGGAATGCATGCTCTCTTCCTTTTATAAAAAAGAAAGTCATAGACTTTGATTTCAGGAGGTAGATAGGATAGAGGTGATTTTAAGAATACCCAGTGCGTTGTGACATATGGGGCCAGATGGGTACTGGGAATAAGGGGTGGGGAACACTTTGTAAAGTATGTGGCTGTCTAACTATTATACTATGCTGTACACCTGGAACTAATCCAAAATAGTATTGAATGTAAACTATAATAAAAATTAGTAAAAAAAAATAATACGTTGTATGATTATTAGATGTGAAGTCAATTATTAAGTGCATAGTTTCCCTATTGAGTGTATATCAATTTTACATTTTGTCAGTAGGTATCTAAATTGTTTGACAGAATATCTTGTACTTATTGAGGTAGTTTGTGTGTTGTGTTTTTTAAATGGTATGGGCTAGTCTCATTATTAAAGAATTTACAAAGAAAATCCTGACTGCACGGAAATAATCATTTAGAAAAAAAAATGAAAATAATGTTTCAATAATAAAGATACTTTATCCTCTAGTTTCCATATTGTCAGAGAATGTTGTATAACAAGAGTGTGACCTACAGACATTTAAAGCCATACTTTGAGCTTTTCTGTTAGAAGGCAGATTCGATCTGGCCAGATAACCTCCATGGAAGAGGACACAGCTGATTGTCCTTCTGGAGGGTTCTGAGCTCAACTCCCAGCCAGCCTGGAGATTGATCATAACTCAGAATAGCTCAGTAACTGGCCTGGGATATACATAACTTCTAGAACAGCAAGGACCTGTTTTTTCTTCATTCCTGGTGTTTGAAATAATGCTTAGGAAGTCCTACGAGGGTTGGGTTTGGTATTTTTGTGGACTGTGAGCCCTGTTTTTGATAGCAACATAAAACCACAGATTTATTTGGCCAGAAGCACTCTTAGAGAACGTCTAGCTCCACCCTTATGTTAGGGTTTAGATACGTGAAATGCATTCTCTTTGCTTGGACCTGAACAAAGACAGGAACTCAGATCTACTAAACCACTAGTCCAGGAGTGATCTGTGACATGACATTGCCTCCTCAAAAGGCCATTCAGCTTCCCAGACTAGACTTAGTGTGGCTTGGGTAACCCAGGCCTGCGTGGGAGGCACTGGCGGTGCTTGATAGCCAGTGAGCAGCTGACGTGTGCTGGTCCTTGCTTCCCTCACCGTGGGCAGGGATGTTGAGGTGAGATTCGGTTATGTTCCAGCTCAGATGAGTTTTGTTTTGTTTTTTCTTTTTAAAATTTATTTATTTTTATTGATTTTGAAGAGAGGAAGGGAGAGAGATGGAAACATCAGTGATGAGAGCAAATCATTGATTGGCTGCCTCCTGCATGCCCCCTACTGGGGTACGAGCCCACAACCCGGGCATATGCCCTTGACCAAAATTGAACCCAGGACTTTTTAGTCCATAGGCCGATGCTCTATCCTCTGAGCCAAGACTGGCTAGGGCTGGATTCTTTTTTTATATAAAAAAATATTTTTATAGATTTCAGAGAGAAAGGGAGAGAAAGAGATAGAAACATGAATGATGAGAGAGACATTGATTAGCTGCCTCCTGCATGCTCCACATTGGGGATGGAGCCCACAACCCAGGCATGTGCCCTGACCGGGAATTGAACCATGATTTTCTGATTCATAGATTAACGCTCAACCACTGAGCCATATCAGCCAGGCAAGTCTGGTTTCTTGTTACTGCTGTTCATTCAGTTATATGAGAAATTAGTCTCATATAACTTAATTATTTGATTTAATCTACACAGAACAGACCTGAAGCACAGAGGTAACAATGGCCATCAATAAAATAAAGTGAGGGACTACTACTATGTCTCCTTCTTGTTTTGGAGACCATTATTTCCAGGATTGATTATCTTGCTGACCACCCTGCATGGCCCCTGAAGTAGACAAGCTGTATGTACAAGAATATTCTTTGGATAAATTACTGACTAATGATACATGAACGAAGGCTAAGCAATAACAGGACACCTTCCCCCCCTGTTTTTGAGGGGTTTCTTTTCTTTTTGGACAAATTTTGGGAGAGACCAATTCAAATTTTTATGATTATCAACCTATAGTACAGATATTAAAATGTAGTTTATGGAGACTAATAACAAGGAAATGCTGATGCTTAATATTTATCAGAATAAAAAATTATCTGTGGCATAATTACAACTCTACAAATAAAATAAAAAATCTATGTTAGAGATAAACAATAGTCTAAAAATTCACCATAGTGGTAATATTAGGAATGATGATATTTGGATGGTGGGCCATTGGGTAGCTTTTATTAATTTTTTAAGATTTCTGTAACATTAAAAATTACTTTAATAAACATTATTTTAAAGTACAAAAGCCTCTTAAAAGTAAGTGAAATGTATTGTATATTCCTTCTATAGAAAAATACATTTGAACTATAGTTCAGTCTTTTATCTTTACAGAAAGGGAATTTTGATTTAAAGGATTTTTTTTCACCCTTTAAAAATACCTAGATCTGTTATGGGTGGAGGTCTGATGTGGTGGTGGCTTGGAGGAACAAACTTATTTTTGCATTTATTCATGGTTTAACGTTTGACAAGATCTACATGTCCTGGGAAGCCTTCTCATTCATCAGTTTATGTTTGCTAGATTTTAGTGTTGTTGTTTAAGCTTCCCAAGCACTCTTCTGCCTCTGGAAAGCCTTTCCTACTTACTCATCACTAGAGGCCTGGTGCACAAAATTCGTGCACAGTTAGGGTCCCTAGGCCTGGCCAGCACTCAGGGCCGATCAGGCTCCCTGCCTCCCTGCCTCCCTGCCTCTTCCTTCCCTTGCTCCTTACAGTGCCCCACCACAGCTGCTGGTCGCCCACCATGTTTCATGCTGCCCCCTGGTGGTCAGTGCATGTCATAGTGAGTGATCGAACTTCTGGCCTCCCGGTCGAACTCCTGAGGGGACACTTTGCATATCCCCAGTGCTGGTACATTGCCTGGCAAGTAGTAAGCACTCAGCCATTATTTGTTAAGTGAATGAATGAATATGGTGTCATCTAGGACTCTCAACTCTCTTTGAATTTGGTTCCTGTTTTACATTTAAGACTGAATATTCGAATAAAACTGGGGCAGAAAGCTTCATAATTAAGCAAGAAACTTAGCAATCATGTACATGTGATTGAGGACTATGGTCATTATAGGACAAAATGGACTCTTATCTGGAAAAGGTTGCTTTTGCTGCTTTCCTCTGTACGTGAGCACAGTTAAAGAGAAAGGGTGCCTGGCCAAGCAGTAGCTGGTGCCTCCGTTGATAAAGGCATGTGTAATTTGGCCGATTATAGGAGTGCAGGCCAAACGAAAAAGCAGATCACGCTGCCTTTGCCCATTTTTAATGGTAAATTAAGTTGAGTGTGAAAGCATTTCTGCAGCTGCCATTGAAATTGGCAAATATTATTCCAAAGGAATAGCACATTTCAGAAATAAAGTTCTTATCTTAACAGCCAACATGTTTTTTTTGGCTGTTGTATTTGTTGGCAGACATTTCAAAATACAGAAATATTTCTTTTTAAATATCTTGGAGAGACCAGTGTTTGGAATTTTAACTAATCCTCCATCAATGGGGAAATGCTACCCAACAAGAAACATGTGTAGAAATGCTTGCACCGTTATGTTACTTGAAACACTTGACAGAATAGCTGTTATAATCACAGCAAGATTCTGCAAATATTTTCCAAACATTTCAGTCATTTTCATTCTAAGAATGTTGCCCATGTTCATGACCACAGCTTAGTATGTTCAGCTTTGTAAATTTAACAGAATTTCTCCATCTCTTCAGTCCCGTTCCTGCTCACCCCCCAGAATAGTCTAGGACTAAAGTTCCTCTGAGACCTTGAAAACCCAAGAAAAAAAAGCAGTACAAGTAGAAACAGGCATTTTTATTTTAAAAACAGGCATTTTCTTTTTAAAATCGTAAATATATACAGGAAGACAATTTGAGGCCAGTTTAGTCTCCCATAGCCAAGAATACTGGCCATTGGAGAGGAAGAAAATCTTATAAAAAATGGGAGAAAAGGGAACAATTCAAGTGGAGATATATAATGAAGATGCCCACTTAAAAAAAAAAAAAAAAATCCTGTGCTTGAGAAGGCCTGAATTTCAAAATTGTTTTTATTTGTGTGTGTATATAAAAAGGTCCTTACAAAGTATACTTTCTGAGTTTTGGCTTGCTTGCTTATTTATTCATTTAGGTGTTTAAACTTATTCATATCCTACATTATTCACAAAAGATTTAATATGACCACAACAAATATGTATAAGGCCAGATATTATATGTCACCTAGTAGCCCTGCGCACCAATCTGCGCCAGTAGCTCTCTGCGGGGCCTGGCTGCCCCTGCCTGCTGCCCAGAGGCTCTCCGCGGCCCAGAGGCCCATTGTGGATGCCAGGCTGCTCACGCTTCCCACTCCCAGCGACCGCCCCCCAGGGACTGGGGGTTTTGGTGGGGCAGGAGGACTGGCACCACCATCTTGTGGCTGTAAGCGCCGCCATCTTTGTGACGGAGTGATGGTTAATTTGCAAATCATCCTTTTATTAGATAGTATAAGAAGTAAAAAAAAAAAAAAAAAGACAAAAGCCAGGAAAAACAAACCTAACGAGGACCTAAATAACTGCTACAATTTGACCTCAAAGTTAGCTCTGTATTTCTACACAGGCAGAGCGAAAGATGAAAATTAATTATGTGGCTCTTACTTACAGAAAGAAAACAACAACAAAAACCCGTTCCGTTTTTCCAAGGAAATGAACTATTTCCTAGCACTAAATTCTAAAAAAATAAAATAACAAAATAACCAGGGAGCTACCCTCAAGAGGGGAGCTGAGAGTTGTAGAATGTGTCCTCAACAACATTGCTTGTTTTTTCATTTATTTATTCACTCTTTTCACCTTTCCTCAAGCATTTAGTATGTACTAACCATGTGCCATACACTCTGCTGATGATAAGGATACAACAGCGAACAAGACAGTCAGTTTGCTATCTGGAATCTGAAGATCCAGAGCCAAGGGGTCCGCTCCAAAGGGGCAGGTGGGCTTTGTGGGGAATGGAGGGGGGTTCTAAAGGATGGCTTTCTCCATATTTGCTGGCATTTCAAGTTGGCATTCAGGACCTACAGCCTCTAAATGGATTCCAGGATGTATTCCGTGTATTCCAGTGTGAACTTTCAGGAAGGAGCTGACAGGATCCTGGGGGAGGGGAGTCAGGGCCCCTCGTCACCTTGGCTGGGGCACGGGGCTCAGGTTATTCCTGGAGTGGGGGCCAGAGGTAAGGGATTGGTTAGTCACATGGCTGCTTCTTTGGGGAAGAAGGCCAATTCCCCTAAAGCCAATTTGCTGAATGGCAAGCTGACTTAGTTATTTCTATTTATTTCTGGGAAAGTTTAGCACTTTGTCTAAGATACAAGGATTATAACAGCTGTTGGAAGATGTGTGTGATTTTAGGGTGGCTTCTTTTCGCTCTAGTGTGCTGGCATTTTATGGACTATTCAATTTGTAGTTGCCTTGCTGTAATGGGAGGGAGGCTGGGCAGAGAGAGAGAAAAACACCCGCAGAGCCTGGACTGTGAATCTACAAGAGAGGAGTTTGAGGGGCGAGGGGTAGGGACACAGGAAGAGGCAGAGGCAGAATATATCCATGAGTTGAGTAATCATTAAAATGTATAATCTTCTTAATTTTTCATTCTTAAATCTTTATTTTTGAAAGTATTCCAGATAGCCTCCTATCTCCCATTGACTCCTTCTAGCCCCTGCCCCTCCCCCTCCAAATTAATATTCTTGAGTGCGAAGAGTCCTTAGGAATGTATTTTCTTTTTTAAAATCCTAACTCAAGGATATTTTCTCATTGGTTTTACAGAGAGTGGAAGTGAGAGGGAAATATCAATGCGATAGAAACACATCGATTGGTTGCCTCCTGCACAAGCCCTGACCAGGGCCTGGGCTGGGGAGGAGCCTGCAACCGAGGTACATGCCCTTGACCAGAATTGAACCTGGGACCCTTTGGTCCATAGGCCGATGCTTTCTCTACTGAGCCAAACTGGCGAGGGCAAATATATGTATATTTTTATTGATTTCAGAGAAGAAGGGAGAGGGAGAGAGAAACATCAGTGATGAGAGAGAATCATTGATTGATTGTCTCCTGCACATCCCACACTGTGGATCCAGCCTGCAGCCTGGGCATGTGCCCTGACGGGGAATCTAACCACAACCTCCTGGTTCATAGGCCCATGCTCAATCACTGAGCCATGCTGGCCGGGCAGGAATCTGTTTTTCTTATGAATAATAATTAGGAAATTTATTATGCTTGTCGGTACCTCCTCACTCTCTCTCTCACTGTTCCACACTCCACTAGAAGCATTGCTAATCCACTGCTTCATGGCAAGACTC
This sequence comes from Pipistrellus kuhlii, assembly GCF_014108245.1. Classification (NCBI taxonomy): domain Eukaryota; kingdom Metazoa; phylum Chordata; class Mammalia; order Chiroptera; family Vespertilionidae; genus Pipistrellus; species Pipistrellus kuhlii. The sequence continues at coordinate 19,867,244 of NW_023425404.1, read as the reverse complement.
CACGGATGCAAGGTCCCCCTGGGAATTAGGCTGCAGGTGACATGCACTTAGTATCAGAAGATGGGACAAGGGCAAACAGAAGCTGGCAGAAGTGATAGAGTTGGTTGTAAAGTTACGCTTTTTTAAAAATAACTTTTTAAAAAATACCTATTTTTATTGATTTCAGAAAGGAAGGGAGAGGGTGAGATAGAAACATCAATGATGAGAGAATCATTGACCTGCTGTCTCCTGCACGCCCCCTACTGGGAATGGAACCCACAATCTGGGCATGTGCCCTTGGCTGGAATCGAACCAGGAACCCTTCAGTCTGCAGGCCGACGCTCTATCCATTGATCCAAACCAGCTAGTACTAAACTTATTCTTCATGTTTTAGGGGAGCCTCCTCTTGCCGTGTACAAATTACGTCTCTTCCTGGAGCTTAGAACTGGAATCTAGATGTCTTCAGGTGACGTGGCATTGAGAACTATTTTTAAAAATCTCATTTACTGAAAGTACATCAACTTTCATTTTCCAATAGTAAGTTTTTCTTTCTCACCAATGAGCAATTTTCATTTGCATCTTATTTTGCAATTTTCAACATGTTACAATGTTATCTCATCTTGTTCATTCAGAAAGTCCGAGTTAATTTAAGTCACTTATTTGCACTTTTTTCATATTCCAGAGAAAGTTTGAAGTAGTTTACAGAGAAACATAAAATTTAATGAAATAAAAAAATAGATGAGGCCCAGCCAGTGTTGCTCAGTAGTTGAGTGTTGACCCACGAACCAAGAAATCCTGGTTCAATTCCCAGTCAGGGCACATGCCCTGGTTGTTGGCTTGGTCCCTAGCAAGGGGCTTGCAGGATGCATCCAATCCATGATATTCCTCTCTCATAGAAGTTTCTGTCTCTCTACCCCCCTCCCTTCCTCTCTCTCTAAAAATCAATAAAAACATAAAACAAAACAAAACAAAAAAACCAGACAAGGACATTGCAGTGAAGGAAAAATAAGGCTCGATGAATACACCCACTAGGAAAGCAACTTGTTTCCCATAAAGTCATATGTAGTTGCTAGAGCAGGTCTAAAGCCAAAAAAAGGAGAGGGAAAGTTGGTTTATAAAAGTAACGCGGTCATTAGATGAAAAGGAGAAAGCTCAGGTCACAGTGTTTCTTGGTCATGAGACAGAATTGTCCACAGTGTGTGCTCTTCAGAGGAGCACTGTGGCTTGTGCTCTGTGCTCCCGAGCTCCCTGGAAGAAGTACCTGGGAGACCGCTTCCTAGAATAACCTGCTCGGTGAGGCCCACGGGATTATACCAGGATGCATTTGAATAAGAGCCATTGCTGAGGGCATAACGCAGTGCAGTGCAGGGTTACAGCTCCCCGACGGCTGGACAGGTCCCAAAGACAACATCCAGGAACCGGTGGACTCAGTCTCTCAGGTGTTTCTCTGTGAATATCATTCCTTGTGATCCAGTGTCTCTAAGTGTGTAGAAGAGGTAGATGCTTTGCCAGGAACCTGAACGGCTATTAGTTGGCTGAGAGGAAATCATTATCCCCGTTTCATAGATGAAGAAATAAGACCTTGGCCAAGCTGATGATTATCCAAGGCCGGAGGTGGGGGTGGGGGGTTGGGGGTCAGTCAGCGGTGGAGCTGGGACCAAAGCCAGTTCTTCTGACTGAGCCATTTCATCTCTTTTCCTCTAATTGAAGTAGAATTCTGTTGCAGTTTTAAAGTGTGAAAAACGAATATTTTAAACATCCATAATGTACTTCCTACTTAGATGTTAAATTCTTAGAAGAAAGAAAACATTCATTACTGAGCTGAAGTCTCATTCCCTCTGGACTTGGTGGGTTCCATTCCTGAGTGCATTTCTGGTGTGTGTGTGTGTATGTGTGTGTATGTCTGTTTACAACATAGGCATGTTTGAGTTTAAAATTATCATAAAGCACATACATAATGTCGTAGTATAGCAGTACTTTTGCACTACCTCTCACCCCCACCTTATAGTTCTGATATATAACCTTGCTGGTACTAGTTATTCATTCATTTTAGCAATGGAATAGGCTTTCCTTGTTTGCATCAACCACCCACAGTTTATCCTTTCTTCTGCCAAAGGGATTAGAATATTTCCACTTCTTTTTTTCTGTTATAAACAGTACTGGTGTGAACATTCTTAAACATGTCGCCTTGTGTTCATGTGCAATTTTAGGGCATTTTTTTTTTAATTGGCAGAATTTTATCAACTCACCAACAGTTGCTGATCCTCTCTGAGTATCCTTCAGATGCCGAGGCCTCCTGGGAGAACTCTGCACCCAGAATGCTGACTGGGCCCCTTTGTAGCTAGTTCTGCAGGGCCTCGGTATGCCTTTACTGGCCCCCCTCCCCCATGCCTATGTCTTTCTAGTTAGTTGGTTCAGGTTCTTACCGTTCAAAGTACTGTTAATTTCTTCAGGGTCCTATCATATCCTGGCTCCCCCTGCTCCCAAGAGATGACCTCACCTTTTATTTTCCTGAGAAAAATGAGATTATCTAATGAGACCTCCCTAAATTCTCTCTCCCAAACTCCTCAGCATTTCCCACTCAGAAGAACTGTGTTTTGCAGACCACAGATTCTCTATGGAATGAATGGAGGTATACATTTTTCAAGTTTTTCAGGCCCCATGTGGAACTGCGTTATCGGGCGCTGCAGCATCTTCAAAATCACTGATGGAAAAACCCTTCTTCTAGCTTAATTCCTATTCTCGTTGTCCTGCTGTGTGTTTTTTTTAAGTATTTTTATTGACTTCAGAGAGGAAGGGAAACATCAGTGATGAGAGAGAATCACGGATAGGCTGCCTCCTGCATGCCCCACCCTGGGGATTGGGCCTGCAACCCAGGCATGTGCCCTGACTGGGAATTGAACCGTGACCTCCTGGGTTCATAGGTCGATGCTCAGCCACTGAGCCGTGCCAGCTGGGCGTTGTAACGGCTCACCGAGACGTCAGTCTGTGTGTGCCCTTCTTCTGTGTCTTCACCCCTTCCTGTCTTCACAGCCTCTCTTCCCTCTTCATCCCGTCTCCAGCTCCCACTCCAGACGTCTCTCCCACAGCCCAGTTTTTCCCTGCTCTGATCTGCTGCATGGCGGCCAACCCGGGAATTTTTAAACACTTTCTCCTGGGTTCAATATCCAGTCTCTGGTTTGTTTGTTTTTTTCATATTTAATTTAGCTTCCTATTTTTTTTCTTTAAAAAAAATATATTTATTGATTTCAGAGAGGAAGGAGGAAGGAGAGAGAGATACAAACATCAGTGAGGAGAGGGAATCATTAATCGACTGCCTCCTGCATGCGCCACACCTGGGGTTGAGCCCGCAACTCAGGCGTGTGCCCTGATTAGGAATTGAACTGTGACCTCCTGGTTCATAGGTCAGCACTCAACCACCGAGCCACAATGGCTGGGCTAGTTTTCTGTTTTCTTCCCTCTTCCTCATTTTACTTCCTTATTTTATTGGGGTAACTCTTCCAGTAGCTTCCTGAGAGCGAGTGCATGGGACATAACTCTTTTGAAGCCTTGTATGTCAGGAAATGACTTTTATTCTACCCTAACACTTGGTTATTTACTTTAGCTAATAGGTATAGATGACAGGTTGAAAATAATTTTATATCTAATTAAAAAAAAACAGTAAAATATACATACCAAAATTTACCAATTTAACCATTTTTAAAGGTACAGCTTGCTGTATCAAATCAGTCAGGAAACCTGTTGGCACCATCTTTAGAATATTTTCAGAATCTGACCAGTGTTCACTACTTCTGCTTATACAGCCCTAGTCCCTGTCATCATCATCTGGATTTCTGTAAGAACTTCTTCCTCCCAGCGTTTTACTATGAAAATTCTCAATTATCCAACAGAGTTGAAATAACGTTACACAAGTACTCATATTCTTTTATTTTTTAAATATATTTTATTTATTTTTTTATAGGGAGGAAGGGAGAAGGAGAGAGAGTTAGAAATATCGATGAGAGAGAAACATCAATCAGCTGCCTTCTGCATACTCCCTACTGGGTATGTGCTCACAACCAAGGTACATGCCCTTGATCGGTATGGACCCTGGGACCCTTCAGTCCACAGGTCGACGCTCTATCCACTGAGCCAAACTGGTTACTCATATTCTTAACACCTAGATTCCAGCTTTAATATTTTACCGTACTTGCTTTCTCATTTATTGATTATCCAGCCCCATGTCCATTATTCTGTAATTACCTCCTAACTAGTCTCCTTGCTTCAGTCCTTGTCCCATCCATTCTTTGTTCTCAACACCTATTTTGAGGGTGATCATTTTTGAAACATAAGTCAAATTATATCTCCCTTCCCTGAAAACTCGGATAGGTCTACTTGTTTCACTTCTACTAAGTCTGTAGTCTTTATGACCCTAAAAGGGAAAATTGCCTTGGTAATGTTCGGATTCCTGTGGAATTGTGAATTCACACCGAGTTTCCGTGTAGTGATATGTTGTTTGCATCAATGGGGATGAATCTGACTTGTCTTTTGGAGGAAATAAACTGTACTGCTTGCTTAGGAGGTCTGTGGCTAAAATCTTGAAGCATTTGTTCCTGCTGAGGTAGTTCCTTGCATTTTGCTCTCCATTTGAGCTTGTGTATGACCATGGGTATTTATAAATGACACTAAGTCTGATTTCATGATGGCTTTCTAAAATTAATTCTGTCCACTAGAATATGAGTTTTTGCTTTGATATTATTAAAAATCAAATGAGTAAAGGAAAAGCTAGTGAAGTATGTTAGTAGCATGCAGAACAAAAACTTTAAAATATCTATATATATAAAAGTCTAAGTGACTGTTACGACCGAGCGAAATGACCAGTCGACCAGTTGCTATGATGCACACTGACCACCAGGCAGCAGACGCTCAACACAGGAGCTGCCCTCTGGTGGTCATTGCACTCCCACAGGGGGAGTGCTGCTCAGCCACAAGCTGGGCTCATGGCTGGTGAGTGGGAGCCTCTCCCGACTCCATAGCAGTGTTACTGAGAGGTGGTGGCATGCACAGCTGGCCAGGATGCGTGTGAGTGGTGCTGGCTCGGGCTCCTCTCTGGTCGTCTGCTGCTTTGTGCGCTGCTATTATACATACCTCGGGGGATGTTCAACTGCTGGTTTAGGCCCAATCCTTGGGGTCCTGAGGCGTTCTGAATTGTGAGAGTACGTAGGCCAGGCTGAGGGATTCCCCCCCACCCCCTCCCTGTGCACGAATCTATGCACTGGGCTTCTAATATCTCTATAAAACTACTCTCATTATACATTGTCATTGAAGGTATAAGCAGAAGAACTGTTGATTCTGTATGTAACTGATACTGTGAAACACTTTATGGGTTTAAAATCAAGGTCATTTTATGGTGTCACTTCTAAAAAAATCAGTTGTTATTAATTTTTCTTTTGCTTCCTACATTTGACAGTTTGTCAAGGTTTCTCTTTTGTGTTTGTTTTGAGTTCTTTCTTTCATCTTTGGAGGCTCTCCATAATGTCTAACAATCTTTGGCTGTCCACTCATATTTAAGAGTGAGGAATGGAAAAGCCTTAGTGGAATTTCACAGTAGGTTAGTATAATAGGGAACTAGCCTTGCTATTGAGGAACCTAGATATCAGTATTTGGAGGTCTTTTCTGGGATGTCGTCTGCTTCCCCCCCCCCCCCCCCCCCCAAGGAAAAAACAACTGATCCTTTGAAATCTGGCCTGTGGGCGGAGCTGGGGTAGGAGAGTAGGTCTGGTTGCCAGGCTCTTGGAGTAGGTGGAGTAGGTGAGGGCTGGGGTCCTACTATTGTTCCTGCGGAGACTTGTCTAAAATCTTGCTCTCAGCGCTTATCTTCAGCACACTCTGTTCCATTTGTTTTTGAACCCATGTCTCATCCTCTGCTTCTGCAGTATCTCCTGCTTTCATGTCCCAAGTATCTCAGGGTTTCTTCAAAGGAAGGAGTGGGGAAGCTGTAGTTAATTGAAATCTTTGGTAGCAATTTAGGAACAAAGTAATGGAGTCAGGGGGAGAGGTGATAACAAAAGAAATAAAGAGCTATATATGGGGGGAAATCCCCAAACCATTGTTCATAAACTTATAACGTAAAGGTGTCGTTAAGCTTTTTAGGAGACTGGTGACATGGTGGTATCAAGGGCAGGGGACTTTTGCTGGGAGAATTGTGAACTGTAGAATATTTGAGTGCGGAGCAAAGGCAGAATTTCTAGGTTAAAATGTGCTGATGTAAATTAAAAAATATAAGCTTTATAGACCTACACGGATTTAACACCCAATTTTGTAGCATTGGAAATGTTCATCTTTAAGTTTTTTTACTCTTCATTTTAGAATTTTGGTGAGCTTTCAGTTTTACTGCTGATGAAGAAATAGAATAAATAATCCTGACAAGTTATTTCCTAGATGATAATAAATGCTATTTATGTACTGTAACACATCTCTCCAAGAAAGTACTCAGCACATGTTAGTTGTTACCACAGTGTTTTAGTTTCATGTGCTTTAAAAAAATATATATATTTGTTGTTGAAAATATTAAAGATGACCCCCTTTTGTCTCCATTGATCACTTCCTTGCCTGTCTTCCCCCACCCTAGGCCTTTCCATACAATTGTCTGTGTCCATGGGTTATGCATATTTGCATATAAAATCTTTGGTTAATCTCTCTCCACTCACCCACCTCCCGCTTCATGCGCTTTTTTGTTGAATTCCAACCATCACCCTGTAAGTATTATCATTCCCATTCTACTGCAGTGGACACTGCAGCTCAGAACGTTTGGGACTTGGTCAAGGCCAACAGAAGGCTCTTTTAGGGAAGTGGCTACATTCACTCAGAAAGCCTTTATCAAGGTCGGAGTGGGCGGCTTAGCTTAGCGGCACTGTTGGCATTGGCTGGTGAGTGACACTGCTTCGTTGTGAGGGAGCAAGCACAGCGCGTCTGTATTCAGAGAATTGCTACATGTTTGTTTTCCAAAGTGCAGGGAGTAGATAGGATTGATGGTTCTGGCATTTGGTGGTGGTGGTCCTTAGAGAAATAAAACGCCTGAAAGGAGACAATGGAGTAGACTTTAAAAGCCACCGGGTCTGGGAATTTGTACCAATTGCTTCTGGTTAAATGATGATGAAAAAGGAGTAGTAACGGAGTTAGGAAAAGTTAATGGGAAAAAGATAAAGAAACTTACTGTGAACGTGGCACCGACTTGCTTCTGTGAGCTTGTGAGCAGATCAGTGTTAATAATCGTCCATTGCTTGGAATAGCTCTATAACTCAACTGGCAGAAGGGGGGTCCTTCAGATTTCCTGGGAGGATCATAAATAACACGGTGCAGCAGAACTGTAGGGGGGAAAAAGAATGAGGGAGGCCCCCAGAGGAAAAGCTACCATTGAAATTACTCTGTTCAAGAATAACCTGCCTGTACTCACTGTATCCCGCTGTGCTACACCTTCTGACCAGCCTTTGAAGATAGGACAGGTGGCCCTTTCTCTCTGTTGATTTTTTTCTGTGTTATTGGACTGGTAGGGCTCACTAGTAAACTGTTCAATAATGAGAAAAAATAAGAGACTTGATGTGCTACCAATGACTTCTAGGAGTCTTTACCAGAAATTTTTGACAACTTCGGAATTTTTCTAATATTTTATTTGGTCAAGAGAGAATTTTTCTTCTGATGAAGATACAGATAGAATGGGTTCCATAACATATTGGTTAGAGAACTGACCTTGAACCCAAATAATACCTTAGTCCCCATTTTGTTGTCACTATATTAGATAAAGGCAAAAACATTTTTCTTATTACAGCAGAAATATGCATCCATCTGAAAAAATTTTAAATGTAGATAAGCAAAATCATGAAAATGAAAACGACCCATAATTCCATTCTCTAGAGGTAATCTCATTTTGAGTTAAAAAATTCTAATAATAATAATTCAAAGTAAATGGCAAGATTTCTCTAAAAAAGGGGAAATTCTGTAATGTTTTGAAGTTTTAGAGATACCAGAGGCATATTAAGATGTATTGCATAAGCAAACCACTGTTCTTTCAAAATAGCTTATGCCATTTGTAAATATGTGTATGTTAGTTCCCAGGGATTTGGAAAAATGTAATTCCCCAGATTTCACTTGATCTTAGAATCTTTTTTTTTTTTTTTTATAATATATTTTATTGACTTTTTACTGAGAGGAAGGGAGAGGGATAGAGAGTTAGAAACATCGATGAGAGAGAAACATCAACCAGCTACCTCTGGCACACCCCCTATTGGGGATGTGCCCACAACCAAGGTACATGCCCTTGACCAGAATCGAACCTGGGATCCTTCAGTCCACAGGCCGACGCTTTAGCCACTGAGCCAAACCGGTTTTGTCAGGTCTTAGAATCTTTAATGCTGCTTCATTCACTCTTTACCCAGTCTTTGGTTATATGCCTGAAGATGGTCTTTTATTCAACTTTAAGCATAGTCTCACTTATTTCCGTTCTAAAAATAAATATCTTTTGTTACATAATTGTGTGTACCTTTCATTTGAAAAGGAAGAATAAAGCTGGATGTAGGGCTCTTCTGTGCTGTGATTCCACCCGAGAAAGCAGCTTTTGTGCTCGGGATACCAATGGTAGGATGACCTCAGAGATTTTGGTTGATAAACCTTTTGGTTTTGACCACACCCTCTTTCTGCCTTCTGTTTTCATACTCTTTCTAGCTTCTCAATTCAGATCCTGGGCAAATCTCTCAAACCTTTTTCTTCTCTACTCTGTTTTAATTTTTCATGGGCCCTACTTGGTAAGTAAATTCCTCTCTAGAGATTACTCCCCCAAAACAGTTGTGTTGGAAGTGTCGCCATAAGTTGCCTTCTGTAGTGTGTTTTGATAAATAATTGTACCAAGAAAGTATTTGGGTCAGTAATCTAACACTTCCAATTGTTCATTCAGTCTTCAAAGTTCGATTTGAAGGACATTTGGTGGATATTTTTTTAGAATCCCTAGGATATTCATATATATATTATATACATATATACATATATACATATATGTATGTATATATATGTATATATATGTGTATATATATATATATATTTTTTTAAATTGATTTTCCACGGAGAGAAAGGGAGAGGGATAGAGAGCTAGAAATGTCAATGAGAGAGAAACATTGATCAGCTGCCTCCTGCACACCCCCCCACTGGAGATGTGCCCGCAACCAATGTACATGCCCTTGACCGGAATCAAACCTGGGACCCTTCAGTCCGCAGACTGACGCTCTATCCACTGAGCCAAACCAGTTTCGGCTAGGATATTCTTTAGTAAATAAAAAGTTATTGTATTTGTTGACTTGTTTGCTAATAAATTTTCATTGTTAAAGACAGAAAACTCTCAAATAGTTTTAAAGTCTAAACTTTTTTCCCCTGCTTTAATATATAATACTAGAGGCCCGTTGCATAAAGAGATTCATGCAATAGGCCTCCCTTCCCTTGGTTTTCCGCACTGGTTTTCCTCCAGCACCTGGGACCCAGGCCTTCCCTCTGGCCAGAGTCTGCCTTCTTCATCTTTGCTGCAGACTCCAGCTGGAGCCTGCCATCTTTGTCTTCATTGCAAACTCTGGAATCTGCAGTCTTATCTTTGCTGCAGCACCTCTGCACCTCTGCTCCAGTAGATCCCTTTCTCCCCCTTCCCTCCCTCTCATAGTAGGTGCCCTATTCAGCCTGGCCACACAGCCTGGAGCAGCTGGGTGGCCAGCATCTTTGGCCTAATTTGCCTACTCACTCTGATTGGCTGTGGACATAGCGGAGGTGTGGTCAATTTACATGTTTGTCTATTATTAGGTAAGATAGTGAATCTCACATACCATTCTTGCACAGGAATATATCTTGATTTTCTGGTTATCAATTTATTGTTTATTGTTCTGTTTTTAATAGAAATACATTTGTTGCCTTGTCTTTGATGAATACCGAATGGCAGTGAGTGGCTTTTAGGGATATGCTTATTAGATTAAAGATATCTGAATAATGCTAATGGGACTCTTTGGGGTGAAATGCTGATTTATAATAAATGCACTCCTGACAGTCACATCTATTTCCAGCATCAAGTGATGGGTACTCCTCCTTTGCTTCTATAGTAACTTCTATGCACATTTCTGAGATGATTTCACTCTTCATTCATTTGTCATTCGCAGACGATTGAATTCCTTGAAAGCAGTGTCTAGCACATGTAAAATGCTTGTTGAGTAAGTGAAGAACAAATGAGTAAATGAAATCTGACAGAGTTGTAGCTGGCTTTAGGAGGTACCAAACTATATTGGTCAAGAGCATGAAGTCTTGAACCAAAACCGCCTGGGTTCCAATATTTAGCTCATCACTGATTAGCTCTGTGTCCTCAGACAACTGAGTGTGACATTTGTGCCTCTCCTTTTTGTGTTTTCTTTTTTTTTTTTTTTTTTTTTTTTTTTTTTTTTAAATATATATATATTTTATTGATTTTGTACAGAGAGGAAGGGAGAGAGATAGAGAGTTAGAAACACCGATGAGAGAGAGTCATCGATCAGCTGCCTCTTGCACACCCCCCACCGGGGATATGCCCGCAACCAAGGTACATGCCCTTGACCGGAATCGAACCCGGGCCCTTCAGTCCCCAAGCCGACGCTCTATCCATTGAGCCAAACCGGTCTCGGCTCCTTTTTGTGTTTTCATTAAGGTGACCAGACGTCCCGCTTTTGGCGGGACAGTCCTGATTTTTAAAATCTGGACTTTTTAAAAACGCCACGGGACAAATTGTTGAAAATCGGGACTGTCCCGCCAAAAGCGGGACATCTGGCCACCTTAGTTTTCATACATGGGAATAATTACAGTCCTTAACTCGTAGAGTTATTATAAAGATTACATGAGATTCTGTTTGCAAAGTACTTAGAACAGTGACTGTACACAGTAAGTGCTATGAAAGTTTGCTGCTGTTTTGTTCTTGGTGATTATCATCCTTTTCTGTTCATTGGTGACTATCATCCTTTTTTGTTCATTGGTGATTAGCGCCGGTGTGGAGTAGGGGGTGCCCACAGGAAGTTCACGCTGGAATTCAGTTTTTCTGCCGGCCTGATGAAGACATGCTTTGTCTCACTTTGTGTTCGGAAGCCCGTGGTGTGGGAAGGGGGAGCGGAGGGCCTCGGTACATCAGCAGTTAAGGACATTTGTGCCTTTATCAGTCTTCAGGCGGCACACAGGCTCACTGGAACGAACAAGCAGCTTTTATTTTGGATAGAATCTTATCAACGCAGCATCGTAACGCTGTTACCTCAGGCGGGCCCTGACTCCTTTTAATCCAGGGGCTAAAACAATTAATTATTAATTAAAAAACAGTTCGTTTGGTAGGTAAAAATCTTTAACAAGAGTGATCTGTGAGAGAGATAATAAAAAGGTTTGGAATGATAATAAACAGTAGGAAAGACAGAATTGAAAAGATTTTTCAGGTCAGGGTACCATTAACTAACTGTTAAATGATTTTTATTCTTTGCATTTTTAAAAAGTGGCCTATTGGATATTTAACATGATTGTATCTAGCTGTTGGCCTCAGCTTAAAATATTTCTAGTCTCCCCCCATCTCAACATTTTATTATGAAGAATTTCCAATATATAACAAAGTAAAAAAAATTTACAATGAGCACCTATATACTCAACATGTGGATTCTACCATTAATGTTTTGCTCTATTTGCTTGACCACATATCTGTACATTTATCCATCCCTTCATTCTCTAACACATTTTATGCTTTTATATGTTTGGTTAGCTTTGTTTTGGTAGGAAAGTCTGGATGGGAGAAGTCAACATTTTATTCCTAGACCCCAGGACACTCGTAGTGGCAAAAAGATATATGAAGCAATACTATTAAAGGGTCCCAGAGTAAGAATCACTCTTACTGGAAGGATTCTTTAAGAGTCAAAGTGGGGATAAAGAAAGAAGACATGTGTAGGTGGGAAAATAATTCAATCTAATAGGTAACCTAACCAAAACATTCTTTTTGATACAGCCTTTTTTTTTAGTTTCACTTTGTAAGCTATGCAGGGTCAGCTCTCACTGTTTCCAGTAAATGGCAACATTTATGGAGAAGAGAAGAAATTAAAGTTTTCACGAACATTCTTGCAGGGCGAAGGCTGACAATAAAGTACAACAAAAACTCCCCAGACACCAGCGTGTGTCCAGCTTGGCCTCCTCTAGACCAGATATGGGGTTGAGCTGCATGGCTTTTCTTTCCACCACGAGTTCTGAATCCACAATGCTGGCTTGGCTCTCCTGGAGTTCTGCCAGCAGCTCCAGAAAAGCATGAATAGGTCACAGGGCAAAATCTTGATTATGATTCAGAAAAGAAGGCGTCTCCGCTGTGCCCCGCGTGAGCTGAGGAAACGGTTGCCAGAAGGCGGCCTCTTTGGGAGGCAGTTTTTGGTTTCTGTTGTTCTCTGGTGGTGTGTGTTTATGGGAAATGCGGAGCTGCAGCTGCTAATGAGCACGCACCCCTTGTACTTTTAGTTCTCGTCTTTCCCTGAGATGGACATGGTCTAATCTCCGCCGGGTCGAAGGATGGCATCCGGTCCTGTGCCTCCCGCCGAGGATGAGCAGGTTTCCTGGGGCATCGATGATCTCCACATCTCACTGCAAGGTAATTAAGATTGTGTGTGTGTGTGTGTGTGTGTGTGTGTCCCGCCAGCTGTGGAAACCATGCCCTCACCATCTCTCCACAGATCACATCGCTTTCTGCCTCTCTTACACACTTTTCCCATTGTAGGACCTTTCCGTAGGCTGCCTAAATGGTTTACTGCTCGCTCAGCTCACTAGGAAGTAAGGAATACTCGGAAGGAATTTGGTATCTTAGTTCTTCACTCTGGGTGTATGAATATTCTTTCTTTCCGTTTTTCTGTTGTCTTTGCAGTAAAATTAAATGGTTGCCACAGTTTGCTTGGCGTTGTTTACACTTGTTTTTGCATCTTTGCACACAGCCTCTGTTGTTTATTTGTCTATTTATTCACTCATTATTTAAAACATTTTTTTTCAATTATAGTTTACATTTGCTGTTATTATATTAGTTTCAGGTGTACAGCATAGCAGTTAGACAACCATATACTTTGCAAAGTGTTCCCCCACTATTTTCAGTACCCACCTGACACCACACATAATTATTACAATATTATTGACCATCTTCCCTATGCTGTACTTTATATCCCCTATCTGTAGCTCTCAGTCCCTTCACCGTTTTCACCCAGTCCCCCCAACCCCTCTGTGCATAGCCTCTTTTAAATGTACATCCTATTTTGCACCAACAGAAAGGAATAGTGGTAATATAAATGAATGATGATGTTTTAATCAGGTGAACCTTATACGTAAGTGCTTCTCCTGGAGTTCGGCAATATTTGTTTTGTATTTTGAAAATTCATTAGCCGCTAGACTTTCCACCTTAGATGATAAAGCAAATCTTGGAGCTGAGTAGTTAGCTAGTGTAGAAGAAATAAGGCTTCGGCAAGTTTTTGCAAATATTTATGTAGCAATATCTTTTAACACAAATTTTAGGTTATGGCTAGTGTTATGCAGCACTCTTGGCATGTTATTTAGAAGCCATTCTGATTTATTTCTTACTGGTATTTATTTATTAATTTTTAATTGAGGCATAATTGACATACAATGTTGTATTAGTTTCAGGTGTATAATATAGTGATTTGATATTTGAATATATTATGAAATGATCACTAGAGTAAGTCTAGTTAATATACACTGCCACACATAGTTGCAGAATTTTTTTTTATGTGATGAGAACTTTTAAGATCTATTCTTTTATAGCAACTTTCAAATATGCAATATAGTATTGTTAACTACAGTTCCCATGCTGTACATTACATTTATTTGAGACATTTATGATAAGATCCCAAAATGACTTTCTGATATTTTATTTTTAATTACAGGTGTTTGAATGATTATATTCTTGACTTTGGGGTCAATAGCTATTACAATAGACTATATTTGTATCAGACTTTAAAAAATAATTATGTCATTTGTATAGACTAAGAAAAGTATTTGTGAAAGGTAAGAATTTTAAAAATTCTAAGTAAGTCCATTTATTATAGTGTCATAATATTTATAAGCAGCTGTAATCAAATTTTCATTTAACGAGAAAAAAAATCAATGTTCTTGTTTTTCTCTGAAGTTTTAAGTAGCATGCAAGTAGTAAGTCATGAACCTAAACTGTACCAGAAAGGCAATGCAACAGTAAATAGGTACATCTAATTTCTAATGCTGGCTCTGCCACTTTCTAGTTCTGTGAACTTGCATAAGCGATTTTATCTGTCTTGACTCAGTTTCCTCATTCTTGAAATGTGGGTGATAACGGCTATAGGGCAGCTGTGTTTTGAAGATGAACAGTAATGCATGCGAAGGGCCTGAGCAGTGCCTGGCACAGAGTAGGAGCTCAATACACCGCTGAGATTTTCACTGCCTCCTCTGCTCTCCCATAGCCCCTATTTTAGGACTTCCTGTGTTATAATTATTTAAATATATATTTACAGTCAAAATCTTTGCCTCTAAGGATTTCTTATCCAGGAGCACATAACCTAGAGTAGAAATGCTTGGTTGAGAGGAAAAAGTTATAAAAGAGAAATCTGTTTTTTAAAAAAATATATATTTTTATTGATTTCAGAGAGGAGGGGAGAGTGAGATAGAGATGGAAACATCAATTGAGAATCGTCGATTGGCTACCTCGCGCACACCCCCCATTAGGGATCGAGCCCACACCAGGGCATGTGCCCTTGACCGGAATCAAACCCGGGACTCTTCAGTCCACAGGCAGAAGCTCTGTCCTCTGAGCCAAACCCGCCAGGGCAGATACATCTGTTATTTACTGTTTTGTTTTGTTTCGATATTTCTATTCAGTGGCTTCCCATCACATGGGGGGTAAAGTCTAGACTTCCTGGTGTGGCTCCCAGACTCTCTGGTGGGGAAGGTGCTTGCCTTTCTCTCTGCCCTCATCTCCTCCTCACCCCTCATCACTGCTCCAGCCCTGCAGCTCCCTAAGGGGCCAGACTCCCCCTGCCCGTGTGCTTGGTTCAGGTTGTCCCCCTGCAGCTCCTCTGCCTCCGCTTCCCACTGGACAAAGTGCAGCTCTTCTGTTCCTCCTCTGCCCCTTACCAATCCCACAGTCAGCCAGACTCAGCTCCTCCTGGGCCTTAGGCTCCCTTCTGCTGAGCTCTGCGCCGCCTCCTCTCTTCTCCCATAGCACGTACAGTGTTGTTATATTTAGTGTTTCTTCTTAGACTGCTGTATACACACTCCAGCACCCTTACATACAGTATCTCATTTCATCCTCACAGTCACATTATGAGGTGGGTATTTTAAAAAAAACTAGAGGCCTGGTGCCCTCTTGCAATCTGGGACCCCTCGAGGGATGTTCGACTGCCAGTTTAGGCCCAATCCCTGCAGGCCAGGCAGAGGGACCCCACCCGTGTGCACTGGGCCTCTAGTATGCATGTAAGATCTTTGGTTAATCTCTTCCCGCCCTTCCCCTCTCCTCCCTCCCCCTTCCCTCTGAGATTCACCAGTCTGTTCCATGTTTCCATGCCTGTGCATTGAGCGTCTGCCCCCTGGTGGTCATAGCTACTGGTTGAATGGTTGAATGGTCAGACAGTTACTTAGGTTTTTATATATATAGCTTATAAATTGATGTTTAAAGAGGGAAGAAGGCAGAGGGGGAAAGAGAAAGAGAAACCTCAATGAGAACACAACATCTATCGACTGCTTCCTGCACACTTCCCACTGGGGATTGAGCCTGCATGGGTGCTTGACTGGGAATTGAACTGGCGTTCTTTTGATACACTGGACAGTGCACAACCAACTTAACCACACTGGCCAGAGCAGAAGATGGATTTTTTTTAATCTTTAAGGCACAGTGAAAGAAGCCGTCACTCAGGAAGATTGGAATTACTTTCCCAGAGTCACAGTTAGAGAGAAACAGAGCTGGGTTTTCTTTCCACTGCACCACACCCCCTCTGACACATTTCAAAGAACAATTTGAAAGAGGGATTTTCCCTAACAACTTTCTCTGGAAAATTCACTCCAATAGCCTTACTCCAGTTAATTCATAGCAAATTTTCATAGTCAAAGTATAGATGGTCATTTTCAAGAAATATTAATGATCTCAGGTTCAAGTAGTTCAAAATAATTAGCAAACTGCTAAGGAATGAGGAGTTTCTCATACTGTGTTTTGAATTACACAAAGTTATACAGTCTGCTTTGCAAGAGGAGATGAGTTTGGGATGTTTGCAATGGAAAGGTGATGTACATTCACTGCCAATGGGAAGGGTTTTCCTTCATGTTGTATTTATTTCAAGGACCGTGGTGCTGGGTGCATTGCTCTGTGAGGAGAGGTGGAGAGCTAATGCTATGACGTGGTGAAGTTGACACTGGCAGGTACCCTTTGGGATATCAATCAAGAAGTTCTCATGACTATACAATGAAAGCTTAACTGAGAGACAAATAGATTTCCTTAAGTTCTATATTATTATCAGCAGATTTATAATGATTCTTTTCAACCCCCCAAAAAGAAGGAAATCTTTTTGACAGCATGGATGGACTTGGGGAGTATAATGCTAAGTGAAATAAGACAGAGAAAGATAGATCCTGTAAGGCTGTATGATTTCACTCATATGTGAAATCTAATAATGAACAAAAATAACAAACAAGCTGAAACCGGTTTGGCTCAGTGGATAGAGCGTCGGTCTGCGTACTGAAGGGTCCCAGGTTCGATTCCGGTCAAGGGCATGTGCCTTGGTTGCGGGCACATCCCCAGTGGGGGGGGGTGCAGGAAGCAGCTGATCGATGATTCTCTCTCATCGATGTTTCTGACTCTCTATCCTTCTCTCTTCTTCTCTGTAAAAAAATCAATAAAATATATAAAAAAATAACAAACAAATAAAATAGGAACACACTGATAAATACAGAGGACAGACAGCTGTTAAAAGAGAGGGGGGTTGGGGTTGTAGGTGAAAAAGGTGAAGGGATTAAGCAAAAAAAGAAAACCACATCTTCTACTCATAGACTCAGACAATAGCATGGTGATTACCAGAGAGGAGAGGTGAGGGGGAGCCAGAAGAGGGTAAAGGGGAGATAAATAATGATGGAAGTAGACTTGGCTTGGGGTGGTGAACATATGATATAATATACAAATGGTAGGGTCTAGTAATAATTAATGTAGTTTTAAAACATTCGTTTAAAATCTTGCTTGGCGTTGACTTGTATTGACATAACCTTCAAACACGTGGTATCTACAGAACGTGTGAAGTGCAATTAACAAGTTTTGCTTGAAAAAGTTTGTGTTTGGTTTGGTTTTTGTTGCAAAACTAGGGCTAAGAAGATGGCGGATGAAGAACATATTCGGCACTGCATGCTTTACGAGTTCCAGTTAGGAAGAAAAGCAAGTGAGGCTGCAAAAAACATCTGTAGTGCTCTTGGTCAAGATGCAGTTAGCGCCAGAAAATGCCAGCGTTGGTTTGAGAAATTTCGCGAGGGAAATTTTTCGTTAGATGACAAGAGTGGTCTAGGCCGTGTGTCCAATTTTGATCAAGAAGCTCTTCAAGCTCTTTTGGTGCAAAATCCTCAAATTACCCAACAAGACCTTGCGACAACTTTAAATTGTTCACAAAAAACAATTTCCAATCAATTGCGTGCACTTGGCAAAGTCCAAAAGTTTGGAAAATGGGTTCCTCATGAGTTGACCGACAACAACCGTAATCAAAGAGTCACAATTTGCAGTTCGCTCCTCTCTCGTCAAAACCGTTTGCCATTTTTAGAGCAAATTGTTACCGGAGATGAAGAATGGGTGCTGTATGTTAATTTGAAAAGGCGGCCTCAATGGTTGGACAAAAATGAGGCTCCGCAGCCCACGCCAAAACCTGACTTGCATGCGAAAAAAGTGATGTGTGTGTTTGGTGGAATTTTAAAGGAATTCTTCATTATGAACTTTTACCATCTAACCAAACCATTACAAGTGCAGTGTATAGTGCCCAATTGGAAAGGTTAGCCCAAGCTTTAAGAGAAAAAGAACCCGCGCTGATTAATCGGAAGGGCGTAATTCTTCACCACGACAACGCATGACCGCATACTGCAAGAATCACTGCTGAAAAACTGCACCAGTTGGAATGGGAAGTTCTCCCTCATATTCTCCTGATATTGCCCCTTCCGATTACCATTTGTTTCGTTCTTTGCAAAACTTTCTTCTTGGAAAAAAATTTAATAATGAAGAATGCCTAAAAAATGCATTGACCGAATTTTTTGCATCAAATCACAAGAATTTTACAACAGAGGGATTAAAATGCTTCCTGAGCGTTGGGCACAAGTAGTAGAAAATAACGGCAACTATATTGTTGATTACATTTTGTTGTATTGTTTAAATAAATTGGATTTAAAAGTATTAGAAAACGACATTAATTATTACTAGACCTAATATATCATAGAATTGTGCACCTGAAACTTATATAATCTTATTAACCAATGTCACCCCAATAAATTCGATTTTAAAGGAGAAATAAAAAGCATTTGGCTTTGTTTACTGTGTAATCAGAGTTGCATTCAACAAAACTCGCCTATGCTTAATGATCCTTGGAGTAATATGAGAATAGAGATTTTAGGTAATATGAGAGGCCAAGGATCATTGCTCATAAGAAAGGTTTGCTTTCCCCCTCATTTTAGAATATATTTTTAGAGGCAAATACAGGCCTATTTAATTTATAATGCCTACTTTATTTTAGCCAAAACTTATCCAAGGTGAGATAATTATGGCCATACCCTGACTCGGAATAACATGCTCAAGAAAAGATTAACATGATTGCATTGAAATGTGGTGATTCATTGCTGATATGCTGTGAAAACACATCCCACAGTGCTGGGCCTACGCAGAATCAGGCCTAAGGAATCAGGAAGTGCTTTGCTGAAATTCATAGAGCGAGACAATAAACAAGTGACTTCACCTTTCTTTTTGCTCATCTTTTGTGTGATCTTGGGAGAATGTCTTCGTGAAGGGACTTATGAGGGCCCATTTTGTAGGAAGATATTTGTGTTCTCTCAGTTTTGTGAGAACAGCCTTGAAATGGTTAGGTTGTTGAGAAAAGAAAGAAATGGCATTTGTGAATTTGAGTAGATAATGAAAAATAGAATTTAGTATATTTTGTACTACTGTGGATGGTCCATCTTTTATTTTTCTAAAATATATGGTGTGTTTTTTTTAATTGACTTTAGAGAGAGGGAGGGAGAGAAAGAGAGGGATAGACACATCAATGATGCCAGAGAATCATTGATTAGCGGCCTCCTGCAAACCCCCTCCTGGGGATTGAGCCCACCACCTGGGCATGTGCACTGACCAGGAATTGAACTGTGACCTTCTGGTTCATGGGTGGATGCTTAACCACTGAGCTACACCAGCTGGGCTGGATGGTCCATATTTTCAATAAATTTGATATATGAAAGTTCAAGCTATTAAAATGATTGGCTATCTTTAAAAGTTATTTGCTTTACCAAGATATCTATTATAGAATTAAAAAAAAATCTTTCCATTGAATTTCTTACCTGGCATAATAATAGGTGCTTCCTTCTCCTTTATCCTAAGAAAAATAGTAAATGCATATTTTATCTGAAATAACATTTCTCTTAAGGTCTTCAGGTGGGGAAGGTATGTTCAGGGAACAGTCCTTTGAAATACTGGGTTGATATGATTATGAAAATAGTAAGGGGACAAGATGGATAAGTATCACAGAATTTTCAATTTGAAAGGGACTTTCTTTGTCACCAGTTTAATGGGAGACCAGTATAGGAATCCTTCAGAACTATTTTTCAGATTAAAATCCTTAAGGGAATTGAAATCAAACCCATAAAGTTAGGGGATTTTGCTTTTAGGTAGTAGGTAGCTATTGGGTCTTGAAGATGAGAGTATAATGCATGGTTAGAGGTCGGGGTTGTGCGTTAAGGAGATTAATCCAGTTTTAAGGTAAGATTTACCTTAAAGGAAGACTTGAAAAGGCTAAGATAACGGATTTGGAGAAACTAGTATGAAAGCTTTGCAGATATCTGTATGTGGGACCATATTATTCTGGATTAGAGTTAGAGCAATGAGAATGAAAAGTATGGGACAGATAAGAAAACCTTAAGATGTAAGACTCAATAGGACTTTGCAACTACTGAATATGGTAATAGGATAGAGCCGTGGTCGACAAACTGCGGCTTGCGAGCCGCATTCAGCTCTTTGGCCCCTTGAGTGTGGCTCTTCCACAAAACACCACGGCCTGGGTGAGTCTATTTTGAAAAAAGTGGTGTTAGAAGAAGTTGAAGTTTAAAAATTTGGCTCTCAAAAGAAATTTCAATCATTGTACTGTTGATATTTGGCTCTGTTGACTAATGAGTTTGCCAACCACTGGGGTAGAGCAGCTCTAAGGTTTAGTAGTCAAAGTGCTTAGGATACTAGTGGTAGCATATATAATGTCCAAATTATTAGCTGTTTTTTTTAAAATATATTTTATTGATTTTGTACAGAGAGGAAGGGAGAGAGATAGAGAGTTAGAAACATCGATGAGAGAGAGTCATCGATCAGCTGCCTTTTGCACACCCCCCACTGGGGACATGCCCTTGACCGGAATCGAACCCAGGACCCTTCAGTCCCCAAGCTGACGCTCTATCCATTGAGCCAAACCGGTCTCGGCATTAGCTTCCTTTTTATTAAGTGTGTTTTCACTTAGCTTTTTACTAGCATCAAAGAATAATGCCAATTAAACTTGGCCAACAATCCAGACGGAACACCCACAGCTCTCAGTGCAATGCATAGGGCCACAGCTGCCTTTGTAGACCAGCCCTTAAACATCTCTCAGGAGTGACAAAGAGCCAGGCCCTCTCTCACACGGATGTTTCTCTCTCTCTTTCTCTCCCTTCCTCTTTCTCTGAAATCAATAAAAGAATGTCCTTGGATGAGGATTTAAAAAAAAAAAGAAGAGCCAGGCCCTATTCTTGCTCATTGACCTTTACTGATATGTCTTGGAAGTG
This sequence comes from Pipistrellus kuhlii, assembly GCF_014108245.1. Classification (NCBI taxonomy): domain Eukaryota; kingdom Metazoa; phylum Chordata; class Mammalia; order Chiroptera; family Vespertilionidae; genus Pipistrellus; species Pipistrellus kuhlii. The sequence goes on along the minus strand of NW_023425404.1, from coordinate 19,846,226 downwards.
GAATAGTTTGCTCCACTCTGATCTTAGGCTTGTTGCTGAAGGCTCCTAGTTCCCTTGTTATAGCTGGTGACCTTCCAAAAAGGAGTGCACTCTCCTTGGCCTAGCCCAGTGGTCGACAAACCGCAGCTCGCGAGCCACATGCACCTTGCTAGCCGAGCCGCAGGTTGCTGCTCTGTTGACTAAAGAGTTAGCCAACTACTGCCCTGGCCTGTTTGACTCAGTGGATGGAGCGTCAGCCTGCAGACCCAAGGGTTTGATTCTGGTCAATGGCACATGCCTGGGTTGCGGGCTCGATTTCAGTGTGGAGCATGTAGAAGGCAGCCAACTAATGATTCTCTCTCATCATTGATGTTTCTCTCTCTCTCCTCCCTTCCTCTCTGAAATCGATAAAAATATTTTTTTTTTAAAAAGGACTGCATTCTCCTTGAATAGTTTACCAGACTTAGACTCAACAGTTTTTTTAGACTCAAAGTTACAGATGAATATACAAGTATAGTTCCAGCTTTCTTTGTCAGTAGGTCTTACTTTGTTCTAATGGTTTAAGCCCACATCCTATTTGTTATAATGGCTTGCCATAGGAATAGGATTTTATTTAACAAAAATGCATTCAACGCTTTCTATGAATCAGATACAATTACTGGTGCCATGAATACCAAGATGTAATGTGATTTTTACTGAGTGCCTACTAATTGCTAGGAAATGGGTATGCGTCAGTGCATAAGCAGACAGAGACTCCTTCAGAAGCTTCCTGGGAGATGAGTAAGCAAGCAAATAAATAAAATAATTACTAACTGTGATAAAAAGGAAATAAATCAATTGTTGAGTTAAGAGAATGACATAATGTTTTAGGCAAGGTAGACTGGAAGACCTCTGATGGTATCATCTTTTTAATTTTTTTTAAATATATTTTATTGATTTTTTACAGAGAGGTAAGGAGAGGGAGAGAGAGTTAGAAACGTTGATGAGAGAGAAACATCAACCAGCTGCCTCTTGCACACCCTCTACTGGGGATGTGCCCGCAACCAATGTACATGCCCTTGACCTGAATCGAACCTGGACCTTTCAGTCCGCAGACCGACGCTCTACCACTGAGCCAAACCAGTTTCGGCGGTATCCTCATCTTCTCTCACCTTGATAACTACAATTACTAAAACAGCCTTTGACTAAAGCTTGCTGCTTGCTTGTGCCACAGTCATTGGCACTTGCTTTGAGAGTGTTCTTGCCTCAGCTAATCATATGATTAGCTCCCTCTTCTCCTTCATGTCGGTACTTAAATGTCACCCTCTCATAAAGGCCTCCAATAGCTATCCTAATTAAAACATCCTTGTTTTAAAAAATATATTTTTATTGATTTTTTACAGAGAGGAAGGGAGAGAGATAGAGAGCTAGAAACGTTGATGAGAGAGAAACACCGACCAGCTGCCTCCTACCGAAGATGTGCCCGCAACCAACGTACATGCCCCTGACCAGAATCAAACCTGGGACCCTTCAGTCCGCAGACCGACGCTCTACCACTGAGCCAAACTGGTTTCTGCTAAAACATCCTTTTTTTGCTGCACAATGGAGCTGCTCATAAGCTATATCACATGTCATAACACAATGGATTGAATGCAGCAGCAGATGTGGGAATCTGGTTACCTTTTATTAAACCAGACATTAAAGAGATTGTACAATAATGTCACTCTCCTCATTAAGTTATTTTTAAAATTGTCTTTCATAAAAATATTATACATGTTAACATGAAATGAGATTATTCTCATTTTATAAATGAGAATAAGTCCATATTTTTAATTCCTTGGTTTTAATTTCCAATGCAGTAAATATCTACAGATATAACCCATATAAACAAAAGTTCTTCATGTGCCTCAATAAATTTTAAGTGTATAAAGGTTTCTTGAAATAAAAAAGAATAATGCCATTAAATATTAGTTTACATCGATGTGCTTAAGATAAATTGTTGTAGATAAAAGATACTATTTACCAAGAAAGTCGTAAGAATGTCCTACGTCATGGAAAGAATAAAGGCATGATACAGGTGGAGGGCCCACGTGAAAGTCACATTCATAATAATTGATCATCATAATAAGTTATATTCACTGATTGGTTGGCTCATCTTGTGATATTTTATTTTATTTAAAAAAATATATTTTATTGATTTTTGTACAGAGAGGAAGGGAGAGAGATACAGAATTAGAAACATCAATGAGAGAGAGTCATTGATCAGCTGCCTCTTGCACACCCTCTACTGGGGATATGCCCTCAACCAAGGTACATGCCCCTGACCGGAATCGAACCCGGGACCCTTCAGTCCCCAAGCCGACGCTCTACCCATTGAGCCAAACCGGTTTCGGCTCATCTTGTGATATTTTAAATGAGTGCAACGGACATTTTGAACTTTTTTGGACATTTTATATATTTCAGATTTAAGTTATTTCTTTTTCACAGTAAACATTGGCTATAAATTTGTTGGCAACTAAAGGACACAATAAATTCACACAGCAGGGGCAAGTCAGTTTGTTTTAAAAACTGAGGTAGGCCAGTGCTTCAGAAAAACAGCGTCTAAGTATTGAATGTTACCATTCGGTAGGCACAGCCGAGGAAGGAGCGTGGATCCTGTTACCTTTGCCTCCACATGTGGGGTCCACTTTCACGCAGCCCTGCCAGGAGGCTGGCGAATGGGCACCTGCCTGCACAGACCTGCATGGAGCTGTGCTCCGCCCAGTCCCTGTGTCATCTCAAACAATGCTCGTATGTTTTATTTAGTGCTGTTGTCATCTAGATGACATATTTTAAAAGATTAAAAAACCCTCCTATGTCTCCTGGGTGGATGTCATTACTGAGAAGGGCTCTGTAGTGAAATGCGAGTCTCTGTGGTTAGGTTATTACACTATTTAAATTTATTCATTATTCATGGCCACCCCTCTGAAAAGAGGCTTTCAATTTATATACTATTTTTAGTTACATTAGCAATTGTTTGTGTTCAGTGGGTTAGATTACAAACATCATAACGCAATGCCGTGTTTAATTTTATTCGGTTTTTCAGTATGTGCTGTGAGCTGGATGTTAAAGGCACAACAAGGAATAGGTTGAGCACCTTCAAGAAGCCTGTAGTCCAGCTGAAACTGGTTTGGCTCAATGGATAGAGCCTCGGACTGTGGACTGAGGGGTCCTGGGTTCAATTCCGATTAAGGGCACGTACCTCGGTTGCAGCCTCGATGCCTGCCTCTGGTCGGGGTGCACGTGGGAGGCAACTGATTGATATATCTCTCTCTCACATCGATATTTCTCTCTATCCCTCCCTTCCACTCTCTCTAAAAATCAGTGAAAAAAATATATATTTGGGTGAGGAGTAACAACAACAACAAAAAGAAACACGTAGTCTGGCTGTACTTTGGATGTTGTGTGAAAGCAAGAAAATGACCTGGGATGCAAATGTAATAATTCTTGTGAAACACATTGATGTTTTTTAACTATTCAGGGTCATATTCCTTATTTTTGGTATCTAATGTTCAAATAAAAATATGACTGAAATGTATTTTTATATTCCAATTTGAGGGGGATGAAGGATAAGAATGTATCTGTATAACACATTATTTGCAAGGCGAGTTATATATTCTTTTCAACGTAAAAAACCCAAACATTTGGTAAGAACTTTCTGGAGTTCTTCTTCTTGCTGAACTCCCTGTAATTGTTCCTTAACCTTGAGTTTTTGCTCTTGTTTGGACATCATCTGCTTTAACGGGCACTCTGCGTTCCTCCCGGTGTCCCTGAGCAGGGCACTTCTTTATTGCCATTGAACTTTCAGACAGATGTTAGGCTTTCAATAAACACCTGTATAATGAATAAATCAGTGGCCATTCCAATTTTAAAAGATATGGAAAGTGCCCAAATGCGAAGAACTGTTCGATGTTCAGGAAAATTAGTCAGAATGGAAACAGATTTCTTTCAACTTAGGCCAGTGAGGTGTGCATGTGATGTTTGGGAGCTCAGTAGTGCATTAGTATCATGTTCCTGAGGAAATTCTGTTTGCCTTATTGCCAGAAGCTGATTCCAGCATGTCATAAACGCAAGAAGTTCCATCAACCTTTTGATGAAATTTCTTGCATTTATGACATGCTGGAATTAGCTGGAATTTGGGGATTCAGCAGGGCTGAATACATATTACCTGCTGCTGGAATGGCTAAGGGCATTTTCCCACACTTAAAGGTTTGTACATATTATTGCCTGTTGCCAGACAGCTGAGGGCATTTTAATCTACATGTTATTGCCTCCTGCTGGCCAAACACCTGAACAGCAGAAGGCAGTTCCCCAAAAAACAATGCCTACTGTATACTAAACCTTAACCTTTGATATGTATATCAGCTTTGCCTTAGGACAATTTGTGTTAATAAAGAGCAAGAAGTCCAGAGATTCAGAGAACTTGGTTCCTATAGCTAAGCTCCTCTGGCTCCCCCATGGATTACAAATTTATATTGTATTTCTAGTTTATTAATTTATGCCACAGCACCTTCTCCAGATTCCTGAACCCTTCCAGATGCCGAGAAACACCCCCCAGCATTACTGTATGACAGTGAGTGAGCAAAACCATGTAAAGTCTGAGAAAGAGGATCAGGATTAATAAAAGGCTTCTGGGCAGAATTTCTACCCTTTTGCAGCCAATTCCTAGTTTGGAATTTTGACGGAAATGATGAATGAAGAGTAAGGAAAGGACTTGTTTTAGCAGGCAGTATTTTGGTTTCCCTAACCAATTTAGATTGCTTAGTTATCTATAATAATAAAAGCATAATATGCTAATTAGACTAGATGACCTGCCTGATGAAGTAGCAGTGACAGGGGCTGAGCCCCGTGCACAGATTTCGTGCATCGGGCCTCTAGTTATGAATAACAGCAAATCATCTCTGGTGTTTTTTTTTTCTTTCTTTTTTTTCTTTTTTCCCTTCTTTTCTTTTTGGCTAATTAGAAGATTATTTCACCCAGAGAAAAAAAGTTGTAGTCCTTCACTGGCTACCAATGCTGTCCTGTACCAACACAAAAGCTTTTAGAAAGTTCCTGATACCACAGTAGCAATTAATGTATTCGCTTGTGTTTTCTTGGAAGATTATTTGCCTTGATATCGTGAAGCTTTATAATGTCACAAATAAAATCAGAGCTTGATTGATTGAAAAATAAAATCAGAGCTCTTTGAACAGTGGTGTGTGCACTGTATAGTTTTTTCAGGGAATTTTTTTTCTTCTTCTTAGGTTGTACATGCAGCTTTAGCTTCATGGGAATTCTCACTGGTGTATTTTTTTTTTCTTCTTTTTTCCCCCAAGCAGTGGGGATAAGCTTAGTTTATTCTGGGTCAGTTACATTTTGAAAACTAGGGCAAGATAAACCCAGGGTCATGTAGAGTCCTGGTAAAGTAGGTTAACAAAGATCTCATTCATTCCTTATAGAAATCAGAATCCTTTTTAATTAGCCCCTTGGGAGATACGAGATTTTTCTCAGCTTTTGTGTATGCATGCGTGTTGAGAGGGGATGTAATTGTTCAAAGCTTGAAGTAGTATATTAGGAAAAATAAAACTCAAAATAACTTCCCCTTAAAAGGGGGAAAAAAGTCAGTATAATAGATTAACTTATACACATTTGGTGGGCTTAGTGTGTGATTTACTAGTACATTCTAAATATTGGAGGTCATTCTAAATGCTTCTTCCAGAGATTACTTTCCTCATCTGATTTCAACATTAGGGGATTACAATTTCTCTGAATGGCTTCGGTTTTCTAAAGCATTCAGGGAAATTTTAGTAAAAGATAAACTGCACTTGTTGTTCTTAATATGAGAACTGGAGTTTATCATCACCCGGTATTTTAAAGTCACTTAGAAGTGGTGCGTAAAAGAACATGAATGATTTATCGGAGATGAAATGTTCCAAGCTCTAGATGTGTGTATCATTGTTGGAGAGACCTGGCATTCTGGGCGGTGATCTCTCCTGTCACTGAGGGTCTGTGCAGGGATGCATGGTGACTGAGCACAGGCAGCAAACGGCAGGAGAGGAGCAACACACAGTTCTCGTGGGTAGAGCTGCACTCCCTGGTCACGCCTGGGTCTTCTCAGTCCTCACTGCAGAGGGGCCACCAATGACAGCCGCAGCAAAAGGTTACGAGAGGAAGGGTACCTGGCTCAAACACAGAACAGAAAGCCCTCCTCCAGTACGAGAAACGTTTAGGATCTTTCCAGAACATTGACATGGTTGGCTTTGTCTTCAGTTAAGTGGGAACCAGTTCTGTGTGTCTCTGTCTGAATGTTCTTGGTACAACTTCCGAGGGGTCTGATATCTTCGAAACAAAACATTTCTAATTCATACTGCTTCATCACAGAGTTTGGTTTGCGTGAGTACAGGTCATGGATTCATGCAGGCAACATGTGTTTCTGAGGCCCTTCCCTGTATCGAGCATTATTTTAGATTAAGAGATACTGAAGCTAGCAACTCCAGTAAGCTGCTTATATCCATGGTGCTTGCACTTTTTAAAAAATATATTTTATTGATTTTTTACAGAGAGGAAGGGAGAGAGAGAGAGAGCTAGAAACGTTGATGAGAGACAAACATCGACCAGCCGCCTCCTGCACACTCCCTACCAGGGATGTGCCCACAACCAATGTACATGCCCTTAACCGGAGTCGAACCTGGGACCTTTCAGTCCTCAGACCGACGCTCTACCACTGAACCAAACCAGTTTCGGCCCATGGTGCTTGCATTTAAGTTAAAGAGACAAAGAATAAATTATATATATAAAAAAATCAGCGCATGGTAAACTATATAGAGGTTTAAAAATGGATTGATGTGGTGGTGTCTGTAGATTGGCTGGTCAGAGATGGCCTCTCTGAGGAGCAACATTTAAGGAACCTTTGCAAAGGAGCTGCCTTGCAAAGACCAAGAAAGAGCATTCCAGTCTGAGGTCATAGCTCAAGGCAGAGCTCAAAGATAGAAACAAACTTGGTGAATTCATAAAGCAAAAGAAGCCTGGTGGCTGGATTGCAGTGGGCAAGGGGGGGGCGGGGGCAGGGCATGATCTGGGCAAGGCAAGGCAGGGCTGGATCAGGCAGGAATTCGTTAGCTCGAAGCTAAGGCGTGTGGATGGGAACCACTGGCAGATATCAATCAGAGGAATAACATGATTTGATTTATGTTTTCCAAAGATCACTTTGGTTGCTGGGTGGTGAGGGAATTATCTGGGAGCAAGAGTGAAGTCAGAAAGCCAGGTAGAATGCATTTATTATAGTCTAGGTTTGATATCTCATGGTGATTTGGACCATTATGGTAGCTATGGGATAAGAGCTATGGATTAAAAAAAATATTTGTGAACACTGGGGATGTTCATAAATCAAGAATAATTTCTAAATTTTGCCTTGAGTAACTGAGTAGTTGAGCAAAGAAGTCTGATAGATAAAAAAAGTTTGGGAAAAATCAGGAGTTTATATTGCCATGATTGAGGTAAAATGCTTATTTGTTAATCCAAATGGAGATGTGAGGTATACAGTTGGATGTCAGGATCCAGAGTTCTAGGAAGAGGTATAGATTGGGGATCCATCAGCATATGGCTGGTATGTTTAAATTTAAGGCCATGGGCTGGATGAGATCACCTATAGAGTGTGCACTTTTGGGGTCTTTCTGTGTTTAGAGGTCAAGCATAAAAATGAGGAGCAAGCAGAGGACACTGAAGAGTAGCCAGGGACAAAGAAGGAAAACCAGATGAGCAGGATGGCATGGGAACCTCTTGATGAAAGTGTTTGAAGAAGGTGGTATGGTCAACTGTGTTGAATAGGGAGAAGTGCTCCATGGATTGGCTCATAGAGTTAGTTGGTGGCCCTGATACCGTTAGCCAGACTTCCGTAGTAGAGATAGTGGCCTATGTGGATGGGTTGAGGAGAGGATGGAGGTGAGGAAGTGGAGGCACTGGCTCAATCACGCTTTTAAGAAACATACAGACTAATACAATATCATACGATGTGTGCTTCAGGAGAGAGGAGACATGGCACTATAGAAGATCAGAGTTAGGGGTACCTCACCCAGACTTGGAGGTCAGGGAAGGCTTCCCAGAGGAAGTGATTTCTAAGCTAAGACCTAAAGTTTGTTAGCAGATGAGCTGGTTGAGGCTGGAAGAGTGCTCTGGGTAGAGGTAATAGAATAGTTCAGACGAAGCCGAGCAAGTTGAACATTGCATAGTCAATGAAGTGGATGGCCATTGGGACTGAGGATTAGAGTTTGAAAAATGTTAAGAGATGAGGCTGTAAAGGCTCATGCAAATACAACAGTAGGCTAAAATAGGTTTATACTAGTGATAGGGAATCAGTTTATTCTTGTATTACTATTTATTAAGTATTGAATTATGTATTTGTATTATACCTGTAAATCTCCTTTTGCCCACACCTGCATATGGGGGCTTGAAATTTTTCCTAAGGCCGAGGAGAAGCAACGGAAGGATTCTGAAGAGCCCTGTTCAGAACTGGTTTTAGAAGTCCCGCAGGCTGCTGTGTGAGGTGTGGCCTTATGGGAGTGAGAGTGAAGACAGAAAGACTAAAGTGTGTTACAGTGGTTCATCTGAGAGATAATGGTGTCAGTGGGAATGGAGAGAAACGGGTATTGAGACATATCTAAAAGATACAATTCTCAGGACTTCAAACAATTATTGTTTTAGTTTATTTCCAGCTTTATTGAGGTAGTTATCAGGGCTGTTTGACCAACTGGGCTTGGCATAGTGAGGGAGAGGGAAGCATCCAGGGTGACTCACTCAGGTTTGCCCTTGAGCAAATGCGTGGATGGTGGGACCATTCACTGAAAATAAATGCAAATGTAAGAGAACAACTTTGGTTGGGAAAGAGCTGGTTAGGGATGATGACTCAGTTCTGGAAATGTTGAACGTGAAGTGTGTGTGGAATAGCTAAGTGGAGATACCCTGAAGATATTGGGATATATGGACATGAAGCCCAGGAGAAACTGTCACCTGGGCTGAAGGTAAAGATTTAAAATATAAATGGAATTCATTAAAATATAAATGGTAATTTATTCCCTTAGAGTAGATGAAAATACCTGGAAAAAGAGAAGAAGAGCCTTGATAGAACGCTGGAGAGACAGAAAAAACGAAAAAACAGGTCAGAGCAGAGCCTGAGGAGGAGTGTGCAGACAGATAGGAAAAGGCCAGGGGAGTGTGGTGTCGTGGAATCCGAAGAAGGAAAGCGCGGTGAGCAGTCTTAGAAGGCTTAAGATACCCAGTGAGGCCGAAACCGGTTTGGCTCAATGGATAGAGCATCGGCTTGGGGACTGAAAGGTCCCGGGTTCGATTCGGTCAAGGGCATGTACCTTGGTTGCGGGCATATCCCCAGTGGGGGGTGTGCAAGAGCCAGCTGATCGATGACTCTCTTTCATCGATGTTTCTAACTCTATCTCTCTCCCTTCCTCTCTGTACAAAAATCAATAAAATATATTAAAAAAAAACAAAACACAAAACAAAACTTAAAAAAAAAAAAAAAAAGATACCCAGTGAGTCCTGAGAAGTACCCATGGGGTTTACTATGGGGAGTATTGTAGGTCACCTGGGTGATTAATTACTAAGTAGAGCAGCTTGGGTGGAAGTCAAGCTTTTAGTGGGTTGAGAAGTGAGTGGTAGGTAAGGAAGTAAGGACAGCCAGTGTAGACAATTGTTTCAAGAAGTTTGGGTTTGAAGGGGAGGAGAGAGATAGGGTGCCCGCTGGAGAGGCCATGGATCTGACATTTCAGCTGTTGTTATTGTTGTTTTTAATATTTCAGAGAGGAAGGGAGTGGGAGGGAGAAATAGAAACATCCGTTATGAGAGAGAATCTTTGATTAGCGGCTTCCTGCACGCCCCCTACTGGGGATTGAGCCCGCAACCAGGCTTGTACCCTTCACTGGAATCGAACCTGGGACCCTTCAATCTGCAGACTGGTGCTCTATCCACTGAGCCAAAGCAGCTCAGCTGTTTTTTTGTTTTGTTTTGTTTTTTTTAATTGAAATAAGAACAACATAGATTTTGATATTAGGCACATATGGATTTGAATTTCTCCTCTGCCAGATGGGAGATCTGGAGTACAGTGGTTGCGACATAGTAGTAGGCTTTCAATAAATGTTTATTGAGAGAGTCAACAAAACTCATTCATCCTCAGGGAGCTACAACTTTGTCATTTATAAAATGCTCACCTGACTACTTGATTGAAAGGCATTAATGAAATAGAATCATTATTATTTTTTTACCCCTGAGTTCCCATTTATTCCCGGACTAGTCTTGTTTCAATAAGCTTCTGAGCCCCTCTAAGTGTGTCTTAGGATACCCACATGTAATAGATATATATTGAGTTACATTATATGAATATTTGAGTTCATTATTTCATTACTATTTTTGTCAGGCCCTTCCTTATGTTGTCTCAAGAAGAAGTGATTGGGCTGTGATTACAAGTCTAGGACTCTTACTCTGCACGCCAGCAAAGTACTCAGGGACATTCAGTGCGGTGTTCTGGGTCCCAACTCCCAGAGATTCTGATTCGGGAGTTCACAAAGTTTAGTTTGAGAAATACCTCTTTAAAGTTATCGGGCTGATGTATGTGTTAAAAGAAATGTAGTTGTTTTAGTTTACGCATTCCACAGCTACTTATTGAGCAACTCCGATGAGTCAGAAGAAGGTGAGAAAACGGAGAGACACATAGCACCCCATATTCCAGGCATTTTATCTGTCTTGTGAGCTCATTTTCATGCGCTAGAAATACAAGATCTGCTTACTCAGAGAGCCAGGAGATATGCCGGCCAGTGGTGGAAACAAAAGCCTCAGTGTGAAAATCTCAGGTGTTCGCACGAGGGTGTGGTGCACTCGTGTGGCAACACGAAGAGGCTGGAGTCACCGGCTAAGGCCCAGAGTGGAAATCAGTTGGTGTATGTTATGTATTTTCCTAACAAACCAAGCACTCAAAGCTCTACATTGATTAGGGGAAAATAGCAACCAAGTCCCACACCCTCCCCTCCCGGACGTTTAACCATTCATTCAACAGATACTGTCTGAATGTGCACAACACGAAATGCACAGTGGTAGGTGCTGCAGGCAATATGAGGAACAACATCAGACTTGGCTCTTGTTCTCATGGAGCCTCTTGCTAATGGGGAAACAGGTTAAGCAGAGAATCTCACAGATAATAGTTAATTTTTTTTGGGGTGGGGTGGGGGGGTAAGTGCTTTGTTGATACAATTTGAGATGTAATTTATAAATCATACAATTCATCCATTTGAAGTGTAGAATTCAGTAGTTTTTAGTATATTTATAGAGTTGTGCAACCATCACACTTAATTATGGGTCATTTTTATCACCCCCTAAAGAAAGCTCATGCACTTTATTTTTTATTGTATTTATTTACTTAAAATATATTTTATTGATTTTTTACCGAGAGGAAGGGAGAGGGATAGAGTTAGAAATATCGATCAGCTGCCTCCTGCACACTCCCTACTGGAGATGTGCCCACAACCAAGATACATGTGCTTGACTGGAATCGAACCCACAGGCCAACGCTCTATCCACTGAGCCAAACTGGTGGTGGTGTGGAATCCTTGAGATGGAACCATGAGAGAGGATGGTAGGGAGTGGTAGGGAAGTGAAGTTTGATTTTAGCCCTGGAATGCTGAGTTTGGCAATATGGATTCTCTGGGGGAAATATGTAAAATAAAAGGATTTAGAGGTTACGTACTGAGTTTTTCAAATTATTTTAGCTAGGAGTTACCTTCTAAAATCACTTTTCTGGTTCAGTAAACTGGATCTCAGTCTTGGTATAACAGTATTTATTTTTCTTTCTTGCTTGTTTGCTCAGGGTTGGTTGCAAAAAGTTGTATCATAAATTGTCCCCCCTACTTTCTCAGTTAGTTAATAGTCTCCTGTAGTTAAATAACAGGCATTTTCCTGTTTATTCTTCAAATATTTTAGGCATGTGTGTGTGTATGTGTATGTGTGTGCGTGTGTGCATGATTTTATTCCCTTATTTTTTTTTTCCATTTATTTCTTATCATCTCCATGAGAAACAATAAAAGAGGTGACCTTTTTACTTTAGTTCCCTTTCTTCTTTAGCTTCTTTGGGATGGCTGTTAAGATTAACTTTTAATTTCTCTTACTGTTTGAAAGAATGTTTTATAAGCATTATGTATTATTTTCTAATAATAATAATCCTATATAATAAAGAGGCAATATGAAAATTGACCCTCACTCCGTCATGCCATCACAAGATGGCTGCACCCACAGCGGAGGCGGGGTTCCCGTAACAAGCCATAATGAGCGATCAGCAGGGACCTGAGGCTGCGTGGCGCCAGGCTGGGGCTGGGGACCTGAGGCTGTGTCCTGTGCCCAGTTGGTCGTGACGGGGAACTTGAGGCTGCACCCCCCACCCTGGGGCCAGCCTGGGGACCTCAGGCCACGCCCCCACCCTGACACCAGGCCAGGGGACCTGAGGCTGTGCCCCCGCCCAGAGGGGCTTTACAGGGGATGGGGCTGGCCGGGGCTGGCTCTTGCACGATTTTGAGGCGCATGCGGGTGGGCTGGGACTTGACCCTGGGTTCTGTGGTGTGCCCCAGACTCTGACAGGAGGAAGATTTTTATATACATTTTACTAATTTTCTTTCATCTCTGACACTTCTATTATAGAGAAAGGGCAAATAGCAATATTAAAATATTTTCTCTAATTCCCTTTTAATGTGCACTAATTTTATACACCGGCCCACTAGTCTATATATATAATATAAAAGCCTTAGTGACTGTTAGGACCGGTTGCTCTGACGACTCACTAACCACCATAGGGCAGATGCTCAATGCAGGAGCTGCCCTCTGCTGGTCAGTGCTCTCCCTCAGCCAACCTCCCATGGTCCCTTCCCCTGGCTGGTCGGCCCTGATTGGCCCCAGTCGGCCCTATCGCCAGCCAGGTCACGGGACCTCACCTGTGGGCCTCTGGGTAATAGATAAAAATCCAGCAAAGTATTGTGGGAAGTCAGAGCCAGAAGAGATTATTTCTACTTCACTTGAAAGGGGCCATTTGAACAGGATATGTCTTATTTTGACAAAATTGATTGCCCATCAAGTGCACTCTGCTGGGGTTTATGTGGATGCAGAGGGAAATAGGAGGATTGGCCATTCCAGAGGCTTCGTAACATGGCAATGCAGAAAAAAGGGAAGCTTACTTGGGGCATTGTAGTGTTACTGATGGTAAGGTTCTTGGATTCCCCAAAAATAAAAATCAAGAAGAAACCCCAGAGACATTTCCAGATTTTATTAAGTTCATGCTGGAGCACTAGGGAGGCAGCACAGAGGAAAGGAAGGTCCTGAACTGGCTCGGGGAAGGCTCTGCTTGACTGCTTTTATAAGTTGGAGACAAAGCAGGCTTCCGTGAAAAGGCCAGTTTATTAAAAGGTGGGCTTGCAAGATTTTCCAACTTTAGGGTCTGGGTGACTTCCTGAGGACGAAAAGGGACCACATACCCAGCCTGACAAGCTCAGGGAGACCTATGTGGTGGCCTTACAAACCCAGAGACCTAAAATAACCACAAAGGAGAGTCCGAAATTAATGCTTTTAAACTATTCGATAAAAGCCGTTTATGGTGGATAGTCATGTCCTAGGCCGGTATCTTCTCTGACAAAGATCAATCTTTATCTTTATCTTAACTGGGCCTGTCTATTGCCTTTTTATATCTACGTTAACATATCTTTGGAATGTCAAAGTAATATTCTTTTTACTGGCCCCTCAAAGCATAGGCACCACTCTACAGAGACCACAAACCCTCAAGTATTATATTTAGAAGCCTGGTATACAAAATTCATGCATGGGGGGAAGGAGGTATCCCTCAGCCCAGCCTGCACCCTCTCCAATCCGGGACCTCTCAGGGGATGACCAACTCCCTCGGATTGAGTCTAAACCGGCAGTCAGACATCCCTCTTATAATCTGTGACCACTGGCTCCTATCTGCTCACCTGACTGCCTGACTGATGGCCCCTAACCACTCTGCCTGCCTGCCTGATTGCCCTTAACCACTCTCCTTTGCTGGCCTGATCCCCCCTAACTGCTCTTCATGCTTGTCTGATTTCCCCTAACTGCCTCTGCCTGGGCCCCACCACCGTGGCTTTGTCTGGAAGACATCCAGTCTATCGGTCTAATTAGAGTATTACCCTTTTATTACTATAGATGTTGACTTATATAAAAGAAGTATGTATGTCTGTCATTTTACTTTTTTATTCTACCCCAGAGGTTTCCACTTTCTCCTGCCTCCCTAATCTGTCACCATTGGATTTCATAAATCCCATTTACATCTCCTCTTTTGGTTGCAGTGTTAAAGTAAGGTGCAAAACTGCCATTCCCGGAGCATTATCTCAATCTGCTGAGATTTTGCTTCCCAGTGGTTGTTGACGGGTGGCTCAAATAAACTGACAAAAATTCTTCACAGGTTAGAATGTTTCTTAAGTTGGCATTTCTTTCCCAGCTGCGTGGCCTGGAGACTATGTTCATGCCTGGCTGGGAGGGGAGAAGGAGGGGCGGGAGAGAAGATGGCAGACCTCACCCTGGGAAGGTCAGCAGCTTAAGAAGGCAGTTAGAAGGGAGATAGACTCAGCCACCTCTGCGTTTCGAGCAGAGGGGTGGTGACATTTCTGTGGCCCAGTGTTGCTATGTTTATCTCGCGTCCTTGGGGCCCTGGGCCCAGGTCCCTGTGCTGCCTCAGGAGGCATTCTAGTTTGGCTAGAGAAATATGATATTGATAGGGGTAGAGAAGTCATGGGAGAGGAGTCATAAAAAAGTAGGTTGGAGTCAAATTACGAATGACCTAGAATGTGAGGCTAAGAAGTAATAACTTACTCACTAAGAATTAGGAAGTGATCACAGACTTTAATGAGAGGGAAAGGTCAAAGGCATAAACTTGGGCCAGGTGCAGTGCACCTGTTATCAATAACCCAAAAGTGGGAAGGGAAGAAGAGAAACGCCTGGGTGGAAGGAGGCTGGAAAGCTTCTTCGGGGACCCTATGCAGCAGAGAACATTCTTGGAGAAGCCGCATCATAGTAACACATGGTTCCGTGTTTAAGTGCCAACGTAAACTAGTGAGTTTCATGCCTGGGGAACTGCCTATGAACGCTTGCTGCCAGGGAGGATGACTGGCGTCAACATTTCAGAGGTGCTGCTGTGAACCTGGGCCTTTCTGAGACCCAGTAACCATGGTAGTTTTATAATGAGCTTCCTAATGAATTTAAAATTCATACTCTTTAATGACACTTAACTCCAAGTTTTCACTTAAGTTCCCTTACAGCGAACACTAGGAGTTGCCAGCTCACAAAAGGCAGATTGAATAAGAACAGTCAGGGATTAACTATTTTTATGGTAATGGCACATAGAGAAAATCTTTGCCTTCCACGCCTCATTTCTCAAATTCAGCCAGCTATTTTCTAAGAATGATTATAAAGGATTCTTAGATGGGCCCAAGTAAAATTTATTGAGTATATTTCCCTATATTATATGTATTTTACATTTGTCTAAAAGTGAGAATATAGAATATCTCACTCTCTATTTCTTGGCATTTTAAGAGACTCATCCTTATAATAGATTTCCTTCCTTCCCCTCCTGCCTCCCTCCCGCCCTTCCTCCATCCCTTCCTTCCTTCCTTTTTCTGCCCCTAACATTTGCTGACTAAAAGGTTCTATACTTTCCACACCATTTTGAGAAGAGTTTTATTATTTTATTAGAAAGTAACCCTGGAAATTAAAAAATAAAATCCAACCCTCTCATTTAAATTAAGATGCTTTAAAGTCTGTGGCTCTCAACTATTCCCCCCCCCCCCCCCCCCCAATGGATCAGACTTTGAAAAAGAACAAAAGGTTACTTATCATGCCATAGGGCGAGCTATTTGGCTGTGGTTCTTGCTGGATTAATGCTGCTTTTCGGGGATAAGCTAGTATGAGAACGAGAGAAGTGTGTCAAGGGGTAAATGAAGTGGCACATTCGGGGCCATTTAATTGAGCTGCTACAAAGGTGTTTAATTGTACCCGGGACATCTTTGTTTGCCATTCGCAAAGGGCCCTTGTTGCATTGGAAGGGTTCTCATTTCCAGGATGACGAGGTGTTAAGTTTGGACAATGAGTTAGTTAAAAGCCCCAGGTTTCCTTTCTAAATCCTTTCCTGAAGGTTTCCTTAGTGCTCTCTTTCCTTTGCTGACTGGAAAGTACTGGGTGCAGATCCGCTTAGTGTTTTCCCCCCTTGTTTCTATTAGATTTTAATCAAATTAGGGCAGGAACAACTTAAATTTCCATTGGAAAATTTTTTATTTATTATTTAAAAAATGTTTGTATTGATTTCAGAGAGGACGGGAGAGGGAGAGAAAGATAGAAACATCAGTGATGAGAGAAAATCATTGATCAGCTATCTCCTGCACGCCCCGCACTGGGGATCAAGCCCATAACCTGGGCATGTGCCCTTGAGTGGAATTGAACCCGGGACCCTTCAGTCCACAGGCTGACACTATACCCTGAGCCAAACCAGCTAGCGCTAACATTTTGAATTATAGGACAAAATTGTGGTATTTGTAATTCTTTTTGTTAAGTGAATTTTATATAGAACAGAAATAACTCTGAAAAGCCTAAACTTATCCAGTTGGGCTTGTCAGTACTGACTTCAGTCCAGCTAACCAGTATTGAGCAGCCTACAATGTGTAAGTCATTGGGCTGTAACTAATCTAACTGGTAATATAGAAACAATGAAATGGGTTTAGAAAGAAAAAAAAGAGATCCGATAAGGCAAAGTACAGTTTAAGGTCTAATCAGTCACTATGCTTATTAAACAACTGCAGACACCCTACCATTCCATTTTACTCAGGTTCTCTTCTGTCCTCAACCTGAAGTCTCATCAGATTAAAAAAAGGTTGAGAATTCCAATTAGCTTCCTACCAACGATCTCAGTCTGTGATTACCGTGTTGGTGTTAGATGGAGAGCTGTAAGGGAAAATGAAGCTCTGACATGTTCACATGGTTTCTGGGCTTCTTGTTGGATAACTGCTGTTGTTTTTTTGAAACAGCTGAGCAGGAAGACACTCAGAAGAGGACCTTCACCTGCTGGATAAACTCGCAGTTGGCAAAGGTGAGGGAAAAAAGAGCAAATTCAGCTGTATGTTTATGTAAGTTCCTTCCCCTACTCCGTCAGTTTGGGTCCCAAAAATGGCATTGGTGGCATGTAAAAGGCTGAAAGACGGTGTTGAATGTCACCTTGGTCTTGTTTTCACATATGTGTTATCCTTTCCTAACACCCAAAAAGGGGCCACTTTCGTTAAGGACATGGGAGAAGGTGCTATAAAAATATTTAAAGCAACAACCAATCTGTTATCAAATGAAATGAGAATAATTGTGATGCATATAAGTTGAGTGTTATGTGTTAGACACTGTCCTACGTTATTCAAATGTACTGGTGCTCCTTGACTTAGGGCGTTCGGTCCCAACAAACCCATTATCATTTGAAAATATTGTGTCAAAAATTAATACACACCTACCCTACCAAAGATCATAGCCTGCCTAGCCCACTTTATTATCTATTTATTTATTTCTCACATGAAGATATTGATTTTAGAGACAGGAAGTCGGGGGGAGGGAGAAGGGAACATTGATGTGAGAGAGAAATACTGGTTGATTATCTCCCTTACATGACCCGGCCAGTAATCAAACTCACAACCTTGGTAATTGCCTTGACTGGGAATTGAACCCGCCACCTTTCAAGTTACGGATGATGCTCCAAGCAACTGAGCCACACTGGCCACGGCGCCTAGCCCACTTTAAATGTGCTTAGAATACTTACATCCACCTTCAGTTGGGCAGATCACCTAACACAAGGAATGCACTGTGGAGTGTCAGTTGTTTACCTTCCTGATCGCATAGCTGGCTGGGAGCTATGGCTCTCTGCCGCTGTCCAGCATCCTGAGAGAATTTCACCCGGCATACGGCTAGTTGGGAAAAGATAAAAATTCTAAATGTGACATGTGGTTTCTACTGGACGTGTCTCACTTTTGCAGCACTGTAAAGTCGAAAATCGAACTCGAACCATTGTAAGTTGGGGACTATCTGTACTGACTACTCATCACATTTCAGTGATTTTTTGCAACATCCCCAGGAGATAGTGTTATTCCAGTTTGCAGAGCCAGGAAACGATGGTACAGAGAACGAAGGTCCCAGAGCTTCAAGTGATTGTGCTGGGAATACAGATGTCAGGCAGAGTGGGCCAGAGGCCTTGATCTTAAGCGCTGGGCTATTCTGTCTCTCAGAGATGCTAAGCACCTAGAATAGCCTACAAACAGAAATGAATGAGTCTCTTCTCACAGGCTGCCCGTCCCCACACAATGTTCCTCATTCTAAAAAGGGTGAATTCATACACAGGTTACTCTGGAAATGTAATCTGATTCCGAAGTAAGTGGGTCACCATTGGCCTACACTAAATGTCTTGAATGCCACCTCTACACACAGGTGTTAAGCACTTGGTGAAAGCTGAAAGAGTGTTTGTGACTGGAAATGTGTCACGAGATAAACTCGAGTTCCCTGCTCTTCTCATCATGTTTTGATAGGGAACTTCCCTGCCATTCTGTGGATTAGGAAGAATATCACTACCCATCCCTAATGTTTGCAAAGACACGGTGCATATTTATAAGATTTTTTTTAAAAAAAATATATATTTTATTGATTTTATACAGAGAGGAAGGGAGATAGAGAGTTAGAAACATCGATGAGAGAGAAACATCGATCAGCTGCCTCTTGCACACCCCCTACTGGGGATATGCCTGCAACCAAGGTACATGCCGTTGACCGGAATCGAACCCGGGACCTTCAGTCCCCAAGCCGACGCTCTATCCATGGAGCCAAACTGGTCCCGGCTATTTATGAGATTCTTACAGGTACTGTGCTTTTGGACCAATGTGTGAGATGATTTTTCTTATTACCTTTTGCAGCACAGTCCTCCCTCCGTTATATCAGACCTATTCACAGATATCCAAAGGGGGCATGTTCTCCTGGACCTCTTAGAAGTACTCTCAGGAGAGCAGTTGGTAAGTTCTTAAAGTGACATTAAGTAACTTTTGTTGACTTTTAAGATAAACCATTCCTGAGTAATATATTTTGCTTGAATTTCATAGCCTCGAGATAAAGGATCTAATACATTCCAGTGTAGACTCAACATAGAACATGCCTTGAAATTCCTAAAAAGCCGATCGGTGAGTATGAATTTCACTTGGAGAATCATTGGAGAGGTTAATGCTGTGGAACATTTTCTCCTTTCCATCTGCCTTTTTTCTTTTCCAGATTAAGCTCATCAATATTCACGTTGCCGATATCATAGAGGGAAACCCATCCATTATTCTTGGTCTGATTTGGATAATAATACTGCACTTTCATGTAAGTAGTTCGACGGTACAAAAATTATTCCTGTTCTAATCAACACGGTATGAAATCAGTGTAATGCAATGAGTGTCGTCTGATGCCAGGTTCAGTCCTGAGCTTCCTCCAGAACTAGGACACCCTGGAAACCCTGCCAGGTGGGAAACAGATAGCAGCCCTGTTGCCATTTATGTTCTTTCTCAGTGGAAAATTGAAAGCTGCGTTATCGATGAGATCAGCACCAGTCTGAATAGAACTTGTCGGGGTAAATTATTGCTCATTATCCTTTATTTCCTTTCGTGGGAAAGAGAGTAGAAAGCTCCTGGAGCAAATGCTTGAAAATGAACCCACTAACCTTTGTAAAATCTCCCTGATTTTGAAGACTCTTGTCCAGACTAATAATCCTGCAACATCCTAACTCATCCATTTGTTTCATTCTACAAATGCTAGTATGATATTTTTGAGGACCAACTATGTGCTAGTTTTTGTGTGGAAACACCAAGAAAATAACAGTGAATAAGACAGTGAGAGGCTTGGCTTTCTGACACTTCCTTTTTTAGGTTTGGGGCTCTGAATTAGTGCAGGTTTTCTGCAGCTATCTAGAAAGTTCCATGATTACTTTAACAATAACTTAACATTTTTGTTGTGGGCAACAAATACTTATTTTATAAGATAACATGAGTTCTATAACATTTAAATCATGTAAAATGAGACTAGCATTTCTGGATACCTACTTTTGTAGTTATAGAATAATATGCATGAGGATGCTGAAAAGTAAATTTAGGATTGTAGTTTTCTCCCTCTTGGAAATGAAAGTGGAGAGGGAAAGTCAAAAGGCTTAAAGTGTAGCTGTGTTGTATTTCTTAAAAAAATGTGAGACAAATATGATAAAATGTTAAAATTTGATAATTCACAGACAATTACATTATTTTTCATACTTTCCACCGTACTTGAAATATAATTTTAAATGCCAGTATAGGTAATAAAAAGGAAATAAAGTATCTTTAATTCTACTACTCATAAATAACCTCTCTAAGTAATTTATTGTACAGTCTTCATGATATATGCAGCAATAATTAATATACATTCATATATGTATAGGGTATGCCAATAATGTATATATACTTTAACAGCTGATAGCTCAATTTTGAAAATGAAGTCTATTTTAAAAAACACTGCCTTTATAATTACTCAAAGTGTGTGTATACATTTTTTGGGAAACCCAACAAATCTTTAAAAAATAGGATCACACTCTTCATATTTTCCAACCTGTTCTAATTAACATCCTTCTGAACTTACATATTTCTTAATGGAAGCATTGTATTCTATTTTAAAGTACTGCATTTCATTAATGGGCAGTCAGAATGCTCCTGTTTTTGTGTGTGGTGGTAAGCAATTCCAAAAAGACAACCCTTACGATAAAACTTTTGCATACAATCTTAATTAATGATTTCCATGGGCCAAATCCCTAGAAGCGGAATTGCTGGGCAATCAGGTTTGCAAAACGAAAGCAGCTTTAAGTTCATATAAAGGGAAGTGTAACATTCCTCTTGCATACACTAGATCCTCTTTTGTGTGCGACTTCTTTCACTTGACATCTTGGCCGTGAGATTCATGCTTTTGAAGCATGTACTGTTGATGGACATATCTTTTGTTGCCAGTTTTTAGCTGTTATGAATGAAGCTGTAGGGACATTCTTGCATATGCCCTTTAGTGGTACAGGCCCTCGTTTCTGTTGCATATGCTATTCCAGGAATGGAGCCCTGGACCCATTTAGCTTTAGTAGGTGCTGCCAAATCGTTTTTTCAAACTTCTTCTCATTTATACAGTCACCATAATCCTAATACTTGGGATTAAATTTTTATTTTATCTATGGTGTTGTGTGTAATGATTTAGAGAGTGTTAAAATATATCCTGGATACAAATCCTTGTTGTGTATATATAAGCTGCAAATCTATGACTCTGTGACTTGCCTTTTTAATCTTTCAATGAACATTCATAATTTCAATGTAGTTCAAATTTATCAACATTTTTTCTTTCTTTTTTCTTTTTTTTTTTTGTGATTGTTGTTTTTAAAAAATATATATTTTTATTGATTTCAGAGAGGAAGGGAGAGGGAGAGACAGAAACATGTGAGTTCAATGATAAGAGACAGAAACTGGGGATCGAGCCCACAAACCCAGACATGTGCCCTGACTGGGAATTGAATCATGACCTCCTGGTTCCTAGGTCTACACTCAACCACTGAGCCACACCAGCTGGGCATGGCTGAAGGTTTGCCTCAGTGCTGCTAGCTTATGCTCCTGCGTCTGTTAACTATCATGATGTCTTCCTTAGATTGCAGAACTTGCCCAGACTCTTTCTTGCAATCCCAATCAACCTTCCCTGGACGATGTGAGTGTGGCTGAGCCATCTCCTACCTCAAGTTCTCCTGCGAAGAAATGTTCCAAAGCCCAAAAAAGGTGGCAGATGTCTGCAAAGAAAGCCCTTCTCTTGTGGGCTCAGGAGCAGTGTGCCACGTAAGTAGTTTGCTATGGCCTGAGGAGCCAGACAGGACAGCTGTACCCACCAACACAGAGTTGCTGACCTGTAGGTTTGAAATTCAGGCCAACTGGGTGTAGCACCACCGCACGCTTCCCTCTCACAACACCACCCCTTTCCTCTCATTGTGTCTGTTCCAAATGTGAGAGTCCGGGAGCCCAGCCAGCCTGGATTTGAAGACCAGAAGGTGGTATCGTCTGGGTAACTTACCTCACTCCCATCCACACACACAGGTGGCCTGGTTGTGCAGTATCCTTGTCTTTGGGCACAAAATCCCCCTGTGCATTGGGAAGGTGAGCTTAAAACTCAAAAAGTTTTGCCGCAGTAGGAGCTCTTTAAAAGTCAAGACTATGTCTTCATTGATTGTGCTTCCTTAGAACTTCACATAATGTGAGTACATGGTAATGCTCCATAAATGTGCACTGAGTGGATGAACGAACAAATCCTATCTAATAAAGAGGTAATATGCAAATTGACCATCACTCCAACACACAAGATGGCCACCTCCATTTGGAGGGTCTCTTAACGGGACAGGGCCACTGAGGAAGATGCTTCTCCACCATGTCCCTGGCGTGTATGTTTTTAAAAAGTAGGGATAATGAAGGGAAGTTAGTGCTCATAATAATTTTGTTGTTGTTGTGTTTACATACGAAGAAAATTGTTGTTGTTTTTTAAAAATATATTTTATTGATTTTACACAGAGAGGAATTGAGACGGATAGAGAGAGAGAAATGTCGATGAGAGAGAAACATCGACCAGCTGCCTCCTGCACACCCCCCACTGGGGATGTGCCCACAACCAATGTACATGCCCTTGACTGGAATCGAACCCGGGACCCTTCAGTCCCCAGGCCGACGCTCTTCCACTGAGCCAAACCGGCCTTGGCCGAAGAAAATTGTTTTTTGCTCCTGGGAGACATTTGCTTTTTCATTTTAACCAGCTGCTGGGATGGAGTCAGAGAGAAATGAGGAATTAGGATGCAGAACTCACCAGGAGAAGAGCTGGGGAGTTCAAAGGTGTTCCTTGTCACATCGTAGCATTGTCTGCATAAAGAGAGGCATGGGTGTGTTGCCAATAAGCCCTTCCAGAGAATGCGGGCTTCTGAGTCACTCCTTCCTACTGCAGACGAAGATGTTAATTTCTGCCTTCAGCTTTACCTCTGTTCTGTGAGGGGCCCAAGCATGCATATCTTATGGGTCATAAATATTAATCAAACTTCTTCTTGAACCTCCTAGAGACCAATTTACTTCCATTTTCTAAAAATTTTTAAATACAAGATATAGTACGTGAGGAAAGAAAGCATTACTGCATTATACTCAGCTTTGTTTCATTTATGGATAAATAAGCTTTAAGCCCTTTCAGAGTTCATGAATTTTACCGCAGTTTATCTTTCCCCGTGCCCTCCCTTATTTTTCAACTATAGAATTCATGCTAAAGTTATTAAGATGTGGTAATTAATTCTTAAGTAATTCATCAGGAGTTTATCCTACTTTTGGCCATCCCTAGTGGTATTATTAGCTAACGTTTATTTCAGTGTTCTGGGATTCTGTAGGACTTGCATGTATGACTGTGCTGTAAGAAACATGTATCTGCCTACTTCCGAAGATCACTCGGGCCCCCATTGGGGACTTCTAAATGAACCCAATCATGTCCGTCACCGTGGAGCCTGATCCCTGCCCTCGCTAAGACCTGGCAGCAATGTGTTCTTTGTGGCATTGGCTTCTGCTCCTCCGTGCAGAGCTTACCCCGTAGCCTGGTGCTTTATTAAGCACAGTGCCTGCCGGGCAGCACAGAGCTGGTTCTGGCCCCTCAGCTCCCTGAAGGTGGTCTGGCCCTGTCCTCAGCCCGGCTCCTGTCTCTTTAGCTGTTAATTCAGTTCAGTCCCTAAGCACACACTCTGAAGCCGAATACCTGGGTTTGAGTGATGGCTCCCAGCACTTCTGACTGGTGGCCTGAGACACTTTGTGTTTGAGTTTCCTCCCTCATAAAATGCGGGCAATACTAACTCACTTCATAGGGTTATTAAGTGTATTATAATAATTCTTTTTTAAAAAAGCATCTGGAACAATTTCTGGACACAGCGGGGACCACATAGGCATTTGTTAAATAAGAAAAAAAATCACTACTACTACCGTGTTTCCCCGAAAATAAGACATCCTCCGAAAATAAGACCTAGCGCATGGAAAGATAAGACATCTCCTGAAAATAAGACCTAGCGCAACTTTGGGAAAAAAAATTAATATAAGACACTGTCTTATTTTCAGGGAAACAAGGTATGTAGTTTCATGTTCATAAGTTAGGCTTTGTTTCTTAAGGAAAGCCCAGGTCATCTGACTGTTTCTTGAGTAGCTTTTACAATTTGATTTATACCTTAAGTTAGTCCATTGAATTTCCTTGTGTCTTTTTATAGGATATTAAAGGAAACTATAGTTATTCTTGGAATTTTCTCTATACTTTGTAGGCAACTATACGCCTTTATAATGTCTTCATCTCTTGTCAAATACTGAATAACGGTTTCCTTGTCAGATACACATTAGTGACTGATAGAGTGATTTGAAATATATATAAAGTATCTTTCTGTACCAGCTACTGTTTGTGGGGTGACTCTATCATGATGGACATAAAAGATAAGCTCTTGCTCTCAAGGGGCTTGTACCCTAGTGGGGGGATCAGGTGAATAAATATAATTACCGTTGGCTATAAGGTTGGGAAGGACTTATGATGACTGGAAGGGTCACGGGTAGGAAGAGGGTCGCATGTATCTTAGGTGGGTGTAGAGCTTTTCTGAGGAGGAGACCTTTGACCCGGGCTTGCAGGAGAAGGCTGCCCAGCAGCAGGACTAAAAAAAGACATGATTGTGGCGATGGAAAGCACAGCCTAGGAAGTATAGTCAGTAACACGGTAAGACCTGTGTATGGTGCCAGGTGGGTACTGGAAACATAGAGGGGAACACTTTGTGAAGTATCCGATGGTCTAAGCACTGTTCTGTGCACATGAAAGTAATATAACATAATATTGAATGTAAACTGTAATTGAGGAAAAATTTTTTTAAATAAATATTTATCAGGTGTCACCCCCCCCCCCCTCCTCTAAAAAAGTAGAAGAATGTGACTATAGAGAAGCAGGATGAGGCCAGTGTAACTGCTTTATTGCAAGGGAGGAGAGATAAAGCGGAGAGAATTAAGCAGGGGCAAAATCTTGTCTTTGTGGGCCAGAGTGAGAAATGTTATTTTAAATATACTAACAAGCTACAAAGTTGTTTTCCCCCCCCAAAAAATGTGTTATTGTGATAAAGTGTATATAATATAGTCTTTACCATTTTAAGGACTTAGTTTAATGGCATTAAGTTCATTCATATTGTTGTGCAACTAAGACCACTATCCAGCTCCAAACTTCTTTCCTCTTGCTAGACTAAAGCTCTGTGGTCTGTGAACAACTTCCCCATTTTCCCCTCCCCACAACCACCGGCAGCCAGTGGTCTTACTTTCCTAATCCATGAATGTCACTATTCTAGATGCCTTAAATGAATAGAATCACAGAGTGTTTGTCCTTTTGTGACTGGCTTATTTCACTCAGCAAAGCACTTCCAAAGTTCGTTCATGCTGTAGCACGCGTCAGAAAGTCCTTCCTTTTTAGGGCTGAATAACATCCCATTGCACGTAGACTCCACATGTTGCTCAGCCCTTCTTCACCCGTGATGGCCAGTTTGACGTAGAGGAGTGACAAGGTCTCTGTGTCCGATGAGCTGCTGGCTAGTATTGGTCTGGCACAGTATTTTGTTTACTTTGTTCCAATGAGAGACACAATTTTCCCCTAGTGAAAGGAACTTAACTGTATGCAGAGATTCTGAGTCAGTCTCGAGCCAGCAGATTGTTGAATGAGGAACATTTAACTGAGTGAGTTTCATTGTCGCGTGAAGGCTTTGGGAGACACACATTTCAGGCCCACCCAGAGCTGGTTCTGAGGTCTGGGGCGGGGCCTGAGAATTAGCATTTCTAGCACTGGCAGCCTGGGTGCTGCTGCTGCTGCTGGTGGTCCAGGGGCCACACTTCAAGAACCAATGATCTGTAGTCATGAGCCTCATCACACTTGGCATTTTATGTTAATTTGACCACAAGATTCAAATAAAATATTTTTCCCAGGATGATTTATGATTAATTTGAGTCACTCAAATTTGTTTTTAATTACTGTTGAAGAGAGAGGGGTGCTTTGACATATTCTTTTCAATAGTATATGTCATGTTTCTTGTCCTTCTGTGGTAGGTCTGAGTCTGTCAGTGTGACGGACTTTAAGTCAAGCTGGAGAAACGGGATGGCGTTTTTGGCCGTCATTCATGCCTTGCGACCAGACCTCATTGACATGACGAGTGTGAAGCAGAGATCCAACAAGGACAATCTGAGAGAGGCCTTCAGAATTGCAGAACGAGAATTAAAAATCCCCCAGTTATTGGAACCAGAAGGTAAAGACGCTCCTTTCTTTTTAAAACCATGTCCAGTGTGACGTTGATTTGAAAGTGCTAATACCTGTATATAAGCAAACAGAACAGCATTATCTTAAACTCTTCATTAAATTCCATGAAACTAAAAATTTCTACCAGTTAGTTAACCTCAGTTACTCTTTGCTTCCTCTCTTTCTGTACAGTACTCTTTTTTTTTAAATTATTAATATATTTTATTGACTTTCCACAGAGAGAGAGAAAGAGGGATAGAGAGTTAGAAACATCAATGAGAGAGAATCATCGATCAGCTGCCTCTTGCACACCCCCCACCGGGGATGTGCCTGCAACTAAGGTACATGCCCCTGACCGGAATCGAACCCGGGACCCTTCAGTCTGCAGGCCGATGCTCTATCCACTGAGCCAAACCAGTTTTGGCTGTCCGGCACTCCTTACAGGGAAGCCTCCGTGTGCAGCTCACGCTTAGGACAGTTATGTTCACCTTCCCTGAGGACAGGTTACCTACTTGAGTTATTTGGAATTCTCCTGCACAGGAGGTGTGTCTCGTCTCCATTTGTTTACTTAAACAACCCTTTATTTATGTCAGTGTGGACTCATGGATATTTTGGGGTTGTATACCACTTTATTGGTCAAATTAATTTTTTTTTTTTTTTTTTATAAAGTTCAAAGTTTTGGCCAGTGAGAGCTCTTTCAGTTGGCTGCTGTACTCTTTTGACAAATCTCCATTAACGTGTCATTTGTTTGTTTGTTCCGGAGCACGTTCTCACTTTTTGACAAAGTCCTGGGGCCATTTCTCCAGTGAGCCCGGTTCCTTTTACTGGAGAATGGTGCCATATGTGCTCATTGTTATGGGCACTTAGCCTGTTTGGACTGAATTTGTTTTCAGGAGTTGAATTAGGCGACAATGATTCCATTCTTCTTTTTATCAGGTTTGTCATTAGTCTGGTCCCATATTGTTGTTATTAATTCTTTTTATGTTAACTTTTCTTCTCAATTCTTTTCTTTGCTTCCTTTTCCCCCCTTTCTTTGTCTTTTCTCTTTTCTTTTTGGCTTTTCATTATCCTTTAAATTTTTCCATACTTTGTTCTATGCCCTATTTCTTATTACTGTATTTAAAAAAAATATATTTTATTGATTTTTTACAGAGAGGGAGGGAGAGAGATAGAGAGCCAGAAACGTCAATGAGAGAGAAACATCAACCAGTCGCCTCCTGCACACCCCACACCGGGGATGTGCCCGCAACAAACGTACATGCCCTTGACCGGAATCGAACCCGGAACCCCTCAGTCCGTAGACCAACGCTCTACCACTGAGCCAAACCGGTTCCGGCTATTACTGTATTTTTTTTTTTTTTTTTTTTTAATTTATTTATTTATTTATTTTTACATATTTTAATGATTTTTTTTGCCCCCTCCCTCCCTCCCCCATATCCCCTCCCTCCCCATAGTTTTATGTCCATTGGTTGTACTTATATGCATGTATACAAGTCCTTCGGTTGATCTGTTATCTCCCCCAGATCCTCCTCCCCTCCCCGCTGTAATTTGACAATCTGCTTGTTGCTTTATTACTGTATTTTTTTAATGCTTTCTTGCATATTTAAATTTTTTTATTGAATTTCCTGGGGTGACATACTATATAATAAAAGCCTAATATGCTAAGTGTCTGACCATTCATTCGACCAGTCACTATGATGCACACTGACCACCAGGGAGCAGACGCTCCAACTGGTAAGTTAGCTTGATCCTGGGGTCTGACCCATCAGGACTGGGCCAGATGGGCTGGACACACCCTGGAGTCCTCCCATAGCTCCTCCCCGGCCCTGATCGTGCATTGGTGGAGTCCCTCAGCCTGGCCTGTACCCTCTCGCAATCCATAGGCTATGCCAAGGGACCCCACTGTACACCAGGCCTCTAGTTGGCTAATAAAATAATGTTGGTTTCAGGTATACAATTCTATAATACATCATCTGTATATTGTATTGCATGTTCAATACCCAAAGTCATGTACTTTGATTCTCCAGATATATATTATTAAGTATAAAATACTTTGTTGTTAAAATAACTAGACAACCAATGGAATAGATTATATAATAAAAGCAAATTTCCACTCTATGAATGATTGCCCATAATTCATTTTAAGTGTCTTAAATAACAGATCACAAATGTGAAATACATCATGATTATTTATGCAAACCAAATACCATAGTCATATTTGTATAAGGGAATTATCTCTTGACATAATTTTTTAAAGTGTTTCATCATTATGCTTAGCTTCTTCCAATGAGAAGTTTTTTTAAAAAAAAATCCTAGTTAAGCCAGTATCATTATTTTATGTATCTCTTTATTATATTTACATTTTTTTTTTTCATTAAAAGATAGAATAGCTTAACTCGTAGGGATTCTTCCTTTTATTAAACCCCACCCACAGTGTTATTGATACCTTTATGTGCCTACTGCCTTGAATTTTATTATTTGTGTATAAATTAGATTTGCTTTCTGCTTTACTGGCTTAAAGCACTGGTTGGGTCCATGCACAGTGTGCAGTACTCCCAACCATAGCTCCTTGAGGGGAAGCTTTCTTAAGGCATCTCGAGCTACTCAGCTGTCTATCATCTGCTTGATGGATGATTAAAGGGATGAAACATGAGGTCCCTAAGCTGAACAGTAGTTCCTCTTTGTGACTTGGCATTTGTTGGATATCTGTAAATACTTTTTGAATTAAGTTTAACTGCATTAATAAACAGAAGATTTCCTTTTCCATAATTTTCATTGGTTGTTTTGGGTACATCCCAAAATTACAATATTTTGTTTGACATATTGTAATCCCTTTTTTTTGTGATTTTGTGATCTACCTAATTTATTATATGTCTGGAAAACTTCTACAGTTAAGGAATTTATAGTATTTTTTATAAACTTTGTTTAATTCAGCATTTTCTAAATTAAATTTATTTAATCATGAACTTTGTCAATGAAGCACAAAACTTGGCCATAGAAGGCTCTCAGTGAATATATTAATTCTGTGAATGAATGAATAATAACTTGTGGATATCTTTTTTAAAAATATGTCTTTATTGATTATAGAGAGTGGAAGGGAGAGGGAGTGAGGGATAGAAGCATCAATTATTAGAGAGAATCATTGATCAGCTGCATCCTTCACATTCCTTATTGGGGATTGAGCCTGCAACCCGGGCATGTGCCCTGACCGGGAATTGAACTGCAAGCTCCTGATTCACGGGTCAATGCTCAGTGAGCCGCACCAGCCAGGCCCTTGTGGATGTTTTCAACACGTCTTTCATAAACATGTACTTTTGGGAAATACGTGTTGAGACTAGTGTGTCAGGAAAGGATTCCAGTTGCTTTATGTTTCCACACTCCCGGTGGAGTTTCTGTATTGTGTCTCTGGGAAGTGGAAGGCTCTCTTTTCTCCTTCCCACCCTCCCTCACTACTTATGCTCTCATCCATTCAACATGCATTGTAGTAATTGAGGCGATGTGTGTACTACTGCCAGGAGTCAGCTGAGCTCTGTTTGGCTCTAGACTAAGTCCGTAGCCACTGCTGTCTTGGAGCAAGGACGAGAACTGACATGGCTGGTTGACTACGTTGGTCCATTTCAAGGCTGTTGATGGCATAGCCTGTTCCTGAGTATTAATAAGGATAAACGGTGTATCTTGCAGATGTGGATGTTGTCGATCCGGATGAAAAGTCAATCATGACCTATGTGGCGCAATTTCTCCAGTATTCAAAGGATGCACCTGGGACTGCAGAGAAAGCTCAGGTATGTCCTTATAAGTACAAATCAAGCTCATTTTTTGTCATTCCCTATTAATGGTTTAATTTTTAAAATTGAGGTAAAGTTTGCACATAGAACTTAAATGTGCAGATTTGAGTTTTGACAAATCTATATAACTACGTAAACCATACTCCAACCATAATGTAACACATTTCTGCTACCCAGCATGCTCCATTGTGTCTCTTTCCTGTCTGTAGTCCACACCCCAGGCAGCCAGTATTCCAATTTCTTTCACGGTAGATGATTTTTGCCAGTTCCCCCCCCCCCCCACTCATATATGGAATTGAATGAACAAATTGTACAATAAGCTATGTAGAGACAGACTCAGACAGAGCATGAAGACAGATCTGAGGTAGGGTCGGGTAGAGGGATTGAGCAAAAAAGAGAGAACTCGCCGAAACCAGTTTGGCTCAGTGGATAGAGCGTCTGCCTGCGGACTGAGAGGTCCCAGGTTCGATTCTGGTCAAGGGCATGTACTTTGGTTGCTGGCACATCCCCAATGGGAGTTGTGCAAGAGGCAGCTGATCGATGTTTCTCTCATTGATGTTTCTGGCTCTCTATCTCCCTTCCTTCCTCTCTCTAAAAAAATCAATAAAATATATTTAAAAAAAAAAAAAAAGAGAGAACTCATGGACATGGACAACAGTGTGGTGATTTTGGGGGAGGAGGGTGTGGGTGGGGGTGGAAGAGGACATAGAGGGGATAAATGGTGATAAAATAAAAGAGTTTATTTGAACCAGACTAACGACATATATCAGGAAGTAAGTTCTCAAATGCTCTTACCTTTTTTTTTTTAGTTAAAAGTAGTAATTTATTAAATGGTGATGAATTGCCTAAAATAGCTTTAGATCTAAAGTTAGCAGGCTTTTAAAAAATTCTAGCACTATCAAATTTTTGTCTATTGTAATTTTTAAGTTTTATTGAGATACAATTTACATATCATAAAATTAAACCATGTAAAGTTTATAATTCAGTGATTTTTAGTTTATTGACATAGTTGTACAACCCTCACCATAGTCTAATTTTACAATATTTTTTTTTCTTTTTTAATCCTTACCTAAGGATATTTTTTCCATTGATTTCTCGAGAGAGGAAAGGGGAAGGGGAGGGAGAGAAACATCAACATGA
Source organism: Pipistrellus kuhlii (assembly GCF_014108245.1). Lineage (NCBI taxonomy): Eukaryota > Metazoa > Chordata > Mammalia > Chiroptera > Vespertilionidae > Pipistrellus > Pipistrellus kuhlii. The sequence goes on along the minus strand of NW_023425404.1, from coordinate 19,814,913 downwards.
GAGAGACACATTAATTGGTTGCCTCCCACATACGTCCCTACTAAGGCTTGGGAACCTGTAACCGAGGTACATGCCCTTGACTGGGATAGAACCCGCGACCCTTCGGTCTGTGGGCCAACATTTTAAGGACTGAGCAGGGCCATATTTCTATTGTACCTGTTTTTTATTTTCATAAAAATGGAATTATATAATTCATAAAAATGGAAGCATTGCATTCTACTCTTAATCCTTGCTTGTTGAGATAGTGTTGAATTACAGCTAGATTGCCATTCAGTTATTCACTTTTTTCCTTTGACTTTTTTTAAACAAAATGTTGTGGGTGAGATTTCATAAAAATCACTGAACTGAAAATATATTCTTATTCTGCGTCTGTGAAGATAAACAAGTGTTCTGAATTTAGTAAATGTTTGAATATTATGCTATTTAAAAAAAAACAACAACTACTTTCTCAGTAGTTTACAAGTCGTTTACAAGTAGTCACATTATTGCTTTTTATTTGACAAATTTAGGCCTATGTTTTTCCAACTCTTATGTTGAGGCACCAAGCCGGCTTGTTGCTGATTCTGGGAGAGAGACTCAAGCTGAGACTCGGGTTTATAATACAGTTCACTTATTTCTGGCCTGCTGAGAAGCTATCCTTTTCTAATTAACTTTCATATTAAAAAATAAAATTAGAACTTCAATCACCCATGAAATTTGATGCAAAAATATATAGAAAGTACTCTCTCTCTTTTTTTTTTTTTAACTTCATATAGAAAATACTCTTAATAGGAAACACAAGCAAATGAAGGTTAAAGGAGAGAATGGAAATAAGATGTAACCTCTTTTTTTTTTTATTAAGGTATTATATGTGTACATATGTTACCATTGCCCACTCCCCCACTCCCATACACGCCCTCCCTCCCCAGAGTTTTTCGTCCATTGGTTTTGCTTATATGCATGCATACAAGTCCTTCTTTTGCTTTATCCTTCTTATAGTAAAATTTGCTTCCAAAGTAGACAAGTTTACCAGCTAAACAAGAATCTGAGGAAAAATAATTGTTTCTCACTTCCTTAGGACAGCAAATCCAAGTCCTTTAGCAGTGTTATTTTTAGGATCTTTAACATAGTCAAGGCATTTTTGATGTCCGTGTGTTTGATGGAGGTGGGCATCTCTGGAATTAACCCATATTTAGATGTATTGTGTCGGGGCACAAAAAATACTTTTCCTCCCACCTTCTAATTTCTTCTGGCTGGGCTCCTGCTCACATAGCCTGCGGCAGATTAACAGGAGAAAATGTCCAACGTGTACTGCCGATGTGCATGTGGCGGCGCCATAAGAATATGAGGCCCAAAGCTGCCCTGGACAGCTGAGGTTTATTTGTCATTCTGGACAAAGGAGAGGGAGGCAGGGCTCTGGGATTCTGAAGGCCACTTATGGGTTGATGTAAAAGAGCAAACATGTGGTAAACAAATTCTTGCTGGGCCACCCAGGAGCAATGGGATCCAGAGTGGACGGAGTCTAGCAAACAGGCTCTGCTAGATTTTTCCTGTCGGTGGCGGCATTATATTATTGTTACCAGAGAATCGACCCCCTCCTCCCTGTTGTTGGTAGGAGCGAGGTGCTTGTGATGGCTTTAGAAGACAAGTTTTCTGAGATTCACACGGGAGATGAGATGTGGGAAAAGGCTTTATTTGTTTGCAGTTACATTTCTTGGCTTCCAAAGTCCCACGCCCTTTAGGCCAGTGCAGCTGGGGTTCCCGTAAAGCCAAGAGCACGGCCAGTGTGCGGAGTGTCCACTCCGTGGCGCGGCCATGCATGGCTCACCATTCACGCTAATTACAGCCCCTTAGCCCATTAGTGGAGTGTCTCCTGTGGGCGCAGGAGAGCACGTTTCTGGGCAACACCGGTCAGGAGCCCAGGGCGTGAGAGAGAGAGTGCTCCTTTGTTTCAAAGTTTAAATATTTCGGTTTCACGTCCTGGCAGTGGCAATGGCTGTTCTGGCCGCCGTCACTTTCAGGTGTGACTGACAGGCACTGAGACCTCACTGGCAGGTGTCTGTCTGGTCTTCGCTCTCCTCCTTTCAACATGAAGGTGGTGCTTCCTTCCTTCAATTATTTTTTCTCTATCTGTATTCCTTTAGGCAAGTAAGGGGACAGTCGAAGGTTTTTTCTGAATCTTGTTCCCTAATAACCAGCTTAAAGTCATTATGCCATAAGGCACAGTTTTGAGTGGGAAAACTGTGGTTTCCTTCAATTGGAAGCCAGTATTCTGAAATGCCTGCTTTAAGTAAGTAACTTAGAATTCTGTTCTCTAAACTCAAAGAACAATAGAAGTGTGTATGCAAAAAAAAAAAAAAGTGGGCCAGCTTGCCCTGTGTTGTGTGTGTGTGTGTGTGTGTGTGTGTGTGTGTGTGTGTTTAGCATATTGTCTTCAGATGCTAGTTTCAGTCCCTTTTAAAATGTAAGGTGTTACGTTAACAAGCAACACTGCTCTTTGGCACAATGAGACACTGGTGTGTCATGACTACATTGTTCCACTAATATTTGAAGTTGTTAATTTTATTGTTAGAAAAATCAAGTGTATTTAGGATAGAGTTTTACATGCATGCATGTGTGAATTTCAGGGGACTGTGGAAGATGTTATGGCCTGGTTAACTCAACAAGAGAAAAAACTACAGAAGATGCTAAAGGACTCAGAAAAGGAGACATACTGTAAAAAGTATGAAGTAAGTATGACTTCTTTAAAAAAAAAATTTGATTAATTCATTTCATTTTCATCAGAAAGTAGGACTATGACTAATGCCAAGCATGACTTTAAAGGGTAGTTGATCTGCAGTTTACACTGATGGAAGAGTGGAATGTTTTCAGAAAAAGCCTTTTAGAATTAATTATTTAAATACTAAGTTAATAACTTAAAAAAATTTTTTTATTGCTTAAAGTATTACGTATTGTAGTACATATATCTCCTTTTCCCCCCATTGACCTTCTCTGTAAGTTAACAACTTTTAAGACTGAATTTTAAGACTTGCAAATTTTAACGTGCATATTAATCACCTGAGGGATCTTGTTAAAATGCAGATTCAAATTTAGTAGATCTTGGACCAGGCCTGAGATTTGCATTTCCAAGGAGCTCCCAGGTCCAGCTGCTGCTGCTGCTGTTGGTGGTTCTATCTTTTGAGTAGCAGGGTTTTAGAGCAAGCATGTCAAACTCACTGCCTGAGGGCCACATGTGGCCCACAATGAATATTTTTGTGGCCCAGCCAATATAATGCTATGTAAGAAATACTTTAGTAAAAATTTTATAACTTAATTTTTACAATATCTTGTTATACATATATATATATATGGCATGTATAACAAGATGTTGTAAAAATTAAGTTATGAAATATATATATGGCTGTCCGACTGGTAGCTATAACACACACTGACCACCAGGGGGCAGACGCTCAACGCAGGAGCTGCCCTGATGAGCACTGGTCATTTAACAATAAATGGCAACATGGACCTGGTGCCGACAAACGAATCCTCGCTTCCCCCAAGCCCCACCACCACCACAGTGCAACACCCCACCAAATCACAGCCAATGCTGTCAAGACCCTAAGGTGCAAAATGAGGCCCACAGCCCAGCCCAATCCCGAAATGGTGGCTATGGCTATGAGAACCGGGTAATGACATCGTGTAGCTACACCCAGCTTCCTCTCCCTAGCAACTAGCCTCCTTGGAGCTTCTTCAGTCCAGGAACCCAACTTGCTTTATAACCAGATGCAGACATTTTCCAGTTTAACCAAATGTTTATGAGGTGTTTTCCCCTGTCTCATCCCATTTGATTCTCACAGAAGTCCTGGAGTAGGTAGATAGGAGACTCAGTAGAACCCTATTTTTTTTTTCATTAGCAAGACACGAATAGTGTTATTAAAATATTTCTTCTAATTAATTCCCTTTCAATGTGACACTGGCTATTAATAATGCACTATAGCAGTCGCAAAAGGCTGATTACTATAATCAAGTTGCATTCATTTCCCCTAAGCACCTTACGCACAGGCGCACCATTTCTCTCCGCTAATACCAACAGCAAGTATTTCAGCGGCCGATTGCCACGTCATTAGTCTTGGACTGACTTGTTAGGTGTGGGCAACAGGAAATATTTCGCTTTTGTGTGTATGCATATGGGCCTGGCCAGTGGCCATGGATAACGGGGTGGGGGGGTGGGGTGGTGGTGGTGAGGGCATACATGGGGAGGGGTTTGGGATGGGATTGGGGGGGATGAGGACAATTATGTGATACCATAATCAATTAAAAAAATGGAAAAAAATAGGTTTATTTGCGTTACGCTTATTAATTTGTGCAGTTATTCAGTGTCTGGTAAGTTAATGTTCAAGAAAATATATTAATCTTCATTAAAACATTCTATTATTTTATATTAACGATTACTCATTTATTTCATCCCTTTGTATTCAGCATGTCTATTGAAATATAAATCTACATTTTTATGAAAATTGAAGCTTTTGTTCTTTTGAGGCCCACATAAACTTAAACTTTATTTGGCCCATGTCAACCTTTGATTTGACATGCTTGCTTTAGAGCAAAGATGGGCAAACTTGAGGTCTGCGGATCCCAGTTTCTGCAAATACAGTGTTTTTGGAATATCGCCGTGCCCCACTGAAGGATTGTCTGTCGCTGCTTTCACACTACAACCCGAGTAGAATAGTAGCTTCTGAGACCATCAGTCCATAAAGCCCACAGTAAAAGTTTTATGATTCCTGGCCCAGAGTAGACCATAATTTCAGAGTGAGTATCAAATGAATGAAAAATCAGGAAATTTGGAATGGGGCCATCCCAGAATTACTAACTGGAGCCAAAGTCAAAGGTCCGCAGTCCTGTTTCTTAGAATCCACTGTCCGTGTAACTGTCCTCCCTGTTTCCCCATCCCGAATGAGGTGGAGATGCTCTCATGTCCCTACACCGCGCCTGGCAGCCCTGGCCTCCATTTCCCTGTCTGTCAGTGAGGAAGTTGGATGAACCCAGCCTTTCCCACAGTAACATTCAGTGGATTGTATGGCTTGCCCACCACACCATCCTCTCTGGTTTGGAGCCATCGGGGAGGGAAGGGATCAGATATTCTCACTTTCCTTCCATCTCAACTGTGTAGACTTCTTGTGCCTCTTCCTCTGGCCTGCTCCGTTTTTCATTGACCAGATGCTCAGCGCCCATCGAAGTGCTTTGCTCTTACATATGTTTTTGATTTAGTAATGTGCCACCAATTCAGGTGTTTGTTTGTTTGTTTTTTTTTTTTAACTAAAAGACTTTATAAAGTTAATAATTATCAGAAAGAATTAAAATAGTTATCCGTCAGTTTGCTTGTAAAATTTCATTAAAAACACTACCAATAATGATGGATAATGTTTTAAATGAAATTCTATGGAATTGATGACTCTTGCACACCAGTATTTCATACAAATATGAATCAAGAAAAATGTTATTTACTAACATTTTGAGATTAGAGACAACATATTTTCTAAGGTCTGTATAAAATGACTTGAGAAAAATTGACTCAAGCTTAGTTAATCAAAGACTCCTCAAAAACCATTTAAAGATATGTTCTTATTGATTTGAGAGAGAGAGAAAGAAAGGGAGAGGGAGAGAGAGAGAGAGAGGAAAACATTGATGAGAGAGAAACATCGATTGGCTGCTTCTTGCATGTCCCCGACTGGGGACTGAGCCTGTAATCTAGGCATGTGTCCTGACCAGGAGTGGAACCAGGGACCGCCTGGTGCATGGGATGATGCTCACCCAACTGAGCTACACCAACCAGGGCTCAAAAGCCATTTTTACATGGTGACTGCTGTCTTATAATTCTCACTTTCTCTCATTGTTACTTTGTTGTGAACACATATTTGGGAAGGACAAACAAACTCACATTTCCCATGTGCCAGCCTGACTTGTCCTCTAGAACTGAGGGTCCTTGCTTCTCCGTTCTAGTACAAATCCAACAGCACTGACGTGAGACCAGTCTGGGGCCTAGGTCACTCTGGCGGCACCTGCCTTATCCGGGGGTACTGAGGAAAGACACTGGACCAGCGAGAGGACCCTGAATGGAGGGAATTTTACCTTATCTAAGTAAAAACTTAAATATAACTTATAGCGATGGCCCTTTCAATTGCAGTTGATGTTTCGTAAACTGACTTAAACATTTCAGTCTTTAAAATATTCTTCTAATTGTAGAGTCTGCTGTCCTTTTTGGAGTCCTTCAGTGAAGGAAAAAAACCCATTTTGGACATCCTGTCGATGAAGGGGAATCTGGATGAGCTGAATGAAGATCATAAACAGTTGAGAAAAGCCTGGGATGGCCTCAACTACCAGGTTGCTATCCTTTATAATAAAAGGCTAATAAGCAAATTGTTCTATTGACCAGGAGTTCAACCAGGAGTTCAACTGAGAGTGTGACCAGGGGTTGGGCCGGTCTGCTAACCGCCCACAGCCGCCTCCCCCCGTCAGTCCCACCCCCTTTAGGCTCCCATCCCTGATCAGGTGCAGGGCGGCTGGCCAACTGTTCATGACCCCTCTCCCGGGGCCAGCCTGATGGGCCCAGATTGGGGCAGGCCACTGGTGCACGAATTTGTGCAATTGGGCCTCTAATGTTATGTCAATTATTATAGAAGAACATTTTCATTGGGAAACTTTTTTGGAAGAGAGCTTCAGATTTCCATGAGGAATTCTATTAAATACAGGATAGATACTTCAGCAGAAAGTTGGGAAAGTGCTCTTAATGTTTTCTCCATGGTCTCATTTGGGTAGAGGTGATATTTAAATAGGAATTTATAATATTCTACTTAGAAAAAAATTGCATGCTTATCAAGTTCTTATGTTTGCCATCAATTGTTGGCTTGCCAAGATAGATTATTCATATTCTGAATCACTTGCAGCTTCCTCTCTACCATGGACCAGTGTCATGTGTCACTATCGATAGGAGCTCAGAAGGGGTTGGGACAAACCCAGAGAGAATGTGTAAGGATGAATGTGTGCATGGGTGGCTGAATATTTCTGTGTGATTTCAATCTGTATTATGGCCCAGGATATGGCGTATATTAGTGCACATATTATTTGCACTAGAAATGGTCATGCATTTTGTGAGTGATTAGATATAGTGTTCAATAAATATAAATTAAGGTGGTTGATAGAGTTTAGATTATCTGTGTCTTGAGTGACATTTTGTCAGTTCTATCAGCTGAATTCTTTAATTCTGTTAAATTTTGCTTCATATATTTTACACTTTGTCATCAGGTGTATACATTTATAATTATTATATCTTCCTGATGAATTGACATTTTTACCATTATGAGATATTCCTTTTTATCTCTGGCAGTATTGTTTTTCTTATTGACTACTTAATCTAATATCAGTACAATCATTCCAGTCTTCTCTTGCTGATTGCTTCATTGATTTTCAACCTATTTGAGTCTTTATATTCAAACTAGAGGCCTGGTGCATGAATTCATGCATGGGTTGGATCTAGTGGGCCCACCCCAATGGGGGCTGATCGGGGCTGGGCTGGTGGGGGGTGGGGACGGGCTGCGGGAGGTTGGCTGGCCAGCCCCACCCCTCATGAGGACAGGGGTGGGTGCGATTGGGGGCCAGGCCGGCCAGGGGAAGGAGTCACAGGAAGTTGGGTGGGTGATCAGGGCCCACATTGGCCAATTGGCCACTGCAGTGTCATAGCGACCAGTCATTCCAGTGATTCGGTTGCTCCAGTCGTGTGGCTTTTATTTATATAGATTGCATCTCATATAGGCAACATATAGCCGGATCTTGCTTTCTATTCACTCTGACAATCGCTGCCTTTTAATTGAAATGTTTAGTCATGTAATTATTGATATGGTCCAATGTATGTAAACCATTTTACTCCTTTTTTGTGTGTTTATTTCCTCTCTTATTTGTATTTCTATTCTTTTTCTTCCTGTCTCATTTTAGATTGCTGTCTCATTTTAGATTGTTAATATTTTTAGAATTCCATTTTAATTTATTTGTTGGCTTTTTGGCTCTTTATCTTTCTATTATATTTTTAGTGGCATTACAATATGCATTCAAAAATTTTACCGTCTATTTAAATAACTTATAAGTTATTGTATAACTTTTTAAAACGTATCAACTTGCAGCCGGGACCGGTTTGGCTCAATGGATAGAGTGTCGGCTTGGGGACTGAAGGGTCCCAGGTTTGATTCCGGTCAAGGGCATGTACCTTGGTTGCAGGCATATCCCCAGTAGGGGGTGTGCAAGAGACAGCTGATCGATGACTCTCTCTCATCGATGTTTCTAACTCTCTATCTCTCTCCCTTCCTCTCTGTATAAAATCAATAAAATATATTTTAAAAAAAAGCACACCGAAAAACAAAAACGTAGCAACTTGCAATTAAATTGATTCATTTATCTTTCATATTTTATGCTATAGTTGCTTTGTATATAAATATGTATACATGATACAGACATGAGTTTTAAAGTCCCCAAGACCATGTTATATATTTTTGTTCAAAACGTCATATGTTAAAGAAAGTGAGACATAAAATTAGTCTTTTATATTTATCTAGATATTTACTATTTGTCTATATTTCTTCATTTCTTCCTAGAGATTTGGGTTTCCAACTGAACTTATTTTCTTTCAGCCTGAAAAACTTCCTTTAACTTATAATGCAGGCCTGTGGGCGACATTGCTCTTACTTTTCTTTGATGTCTAAATATCTTTATGTGGCCTTCATTTTCTCTCTCTTTTTTTTTTTTGATATCTTTATTACAGTATAATCAATGTACCATAGAACTCACTCAGTTTAAATAGAGAATTAAATGATTTTTAGTGAATCTACAGAGTTGTAACACAGATAGCATGACCTGCAAGTCCAAACGCTCTTGAGCCCGGGAAAAGTTTACGGATCCCTCTCAGGGCTCTTGGCCATCAGCAGTGGCAGCCTGTTTTAGAGTGCGTTGTTCACACCATTTATGAAGAGTGTCAGATAGTGTTCTAGCGGCTTGAAAAAGCCACCTTGTCCGAGCTCCTGAAATCTTCCCCCCAGCGGCTGTGCTTGGCCCCTGGCTCTGACGGTGAGTCCTGTGAAGGGCAGGGGCTCCCTGTTCCAAATCCTCGCAAAACAGACATTGTCCGTCCAGTTCAGGCTGCCCCAGGCCACAGAGACCCAGCCTGGTTTTCTGAATTTGATTTGGAAAAATTGCCCAAAGTAATGAGAAAAAAACAACATAGAACTATTTTGCAAGGTTGGGTGCTGCGAATTAATGGTATGTAGAAAATTCATCCCTTTGGTAGAATGAAGCTCATTTTCTTGGTGTGGGAAAATGAGGCGTATTAATTTTAATGTTGCCAGGTGTATGGAAGAAAATACCATCTAGTTTCTGGTTCAGCTGTTTGAGAACACAGATATCTTAAAGCTTCCTAGTAAATGGTTTCATTTTACGCCCGCTGTGAAGAATAGCAACGCTATGTTATTTAGACCTGACCCAAGATCTTATAGAAATTTTCAGCCAAATGCAAAATTCCCAACTGGGAGAAAGAAAGGGCGGAGCCATGTTATCTATGTCAAGTGAGAAAGGAGTGGGTTGAAAGGCAAACATCTTTCCTCTCCTGACTACTTCATGTAGAGCAGCCCTGAGTCAGAAAGCACACATGGGGTTTTATTCCAAAACATGCAGCCCTCTTTTCTTTTTCTTTCTTTTTTTTTTTGTACAGAGAGGAAGAGAGAGAGATAGAGAGTTAGAAACATCGATGAGAGAGAGTCATCCATCAGCTGCCTCTTGCACACCCCCTACTGGGAATATGCCCGCAACCAAGGTACATGCCCTTGACCGGAATCGAACCCGGGGCCTTTCAGCTCCCAAGCCGATGCTCTATCCATTGAGCCAAACCGGTTCTGGCTGCAGCCCTCTTTTCATTGTGAAAAGAATAACAGCTGGCTTAGAGGTATTATCATAGCCTCTCTTTAACTCAGTCATATATCAGTTTTCTACTTTATTTTTTTGGCTAATGTACAAAAAATTCAGATATAATAAAAATACATCTAATTTGTTTATATTAAGAACTTGTCACAATGGAACTTATTTTCATTGTTTTTCTAACCGGAGGCTTAGTGATATACCATTAGTGATTTAAGATTATGGACTTGTCTTTTGCCATACGCCCTTTAAGAAAATAAACTTGCAAGATAATTAAAGCAAAACAAAGTACTGCCTGGTATTACTTATACGTGGTATCTAAAAACAATGTCAACCTCAGAAACAGAGGAGAAAAGTGATTGCCAGGGACGGGGACGGGGGAATAGGGAGAGGCTGGTAAAAAAGTACAAACTTTCAGCTATAAAGTCTGATAGTTTTGTCTAGCTGCTGCCCGTACTCTTTGGTGTGTGATCACATGTCCCCTGTCCACTTCAGAAGACTTCTGTATCTTTAGCCCCAATGCTTACACAATAGATTATTCCTGTTTGTTCAGTGAATGAATGAATGAATGAATGAGTAAATGAGTGAATGTGTGAATGAGTGAGGATGTGAGTTTCCAAGGTACTTAGTAGGGGGAAGGGGCAGCAAGAAACAGCGAGAGCTGCGAGTGCAGTCAGTGTTTGGGGAAATCCGTAGTTGGCAGCTGTGTGTCTTGTGTGCACGTAGATACTGGTGGGAAGGCCGAGGAAGAAGGTCGCCTGTATTGTGGGGGTTTCGGTGAAGGACGGATATTCAGGAGGTGTACGGAGATATTTGGAGTGAATATACAACTAGGGCACATGCGGAAAATGTAATCTATAAATCTGTTGGCGAGGTGTAGTTGTAATGTCAGAGAACACAGGGCATACAGCATTTGAATCTACCCATGCTTGAGAGGTGCTTTAAATGTTGCTAATTTCCCTCTCACAACTGATTATGGATTTATCAAGACATTTGTTTTTATTCTTGTGCCCTCTTCTCCTGCAGCTGTTAAATTATCTCCTTGATCAGCAGTGATCTTAGAACTAGGAAGTATCTGTTGATAAATATTTCCTTAACTAACGGAGAAACGTTAAAGGATTAAACCTAATATGTGTGAAGAAATAAATAGAAGAATGTCCGCTGAACATTTTTTTTTCCTTTCAGATTAACGCGTGGAAAACAAAGCTGAATGACGACCTGCCTTCTCCCCTCCACCAAATCGAAGCCTGGCTCCGCGAGGTAGAGGGGCTCACAGAGGCTGAGCTGCCCACCTCCCACGATTACTATGAAGCCATCGCGCTAATGGAAGAGAAAATGGCTCTATTCAAGGTTGGAAAAGAAAAAAGCAAAAAAAAAAAGCATTGAAACATCTATACTTTGTTAAGACTGCTCTTGAGGGAGACTTTGTCCTGGCGAGAAGGGAAGGGAATGCAGTGGGTATGTGTGGGTAGCTTAGAATTAGTCCCTCTGGGAGAGACGGGGCCTGAAAGGTTCCTTCGTGTCCTTCGTGAACGTTGTGCTAGTTTAAGGTGGAAACAATGACAATAGAACCAGTGAGTTCTAAACCTTCCGCACGTCCGACAGAAAAGGAGGGGAAGCTGGTTTAAAATGTGGGAGGTTGGGTTCTCACAAAGAAGTCATGAAGACTTTGGTAGATGAAATTAATAGCATTGCAGCGAGGGATGGAAAATACACCCGAAAACAGAAGATTTTAATAATGCTTTTGGCCAAAGAAACTACAGTCTGCCTCTCTTGTAAAACTCATCTAGTTTAAGACATTTTCTGAAAATATGTATTCAGAAAATCTTAGTATAAAAAAAAGAAAGCACTTGTAAGTTAAAAAAAAAAAAGATGAAATTCATGGGGAGAGCAAATGAGATGAGTGAGCCCTCAATTATAATGTCTGACAATAAACCTAGTTCTCTCATGCTAATGTCTTTGCAGAGTCTGATGGATAAATGCGACGGTCACTCCAACACTCTCCTGGCATTTGAAAATAGAGACGAGAAGCAGTTGCCGTTGGTGCCAGCTTACACATTAGAGGAAATGAAAAGACGGTCTGTGACACCTCTGAGCTGCTAAACCATCCATGTCTGAGCACTAGATTGTGTAATAGGGACCCGAAAAGATGTGTAGATAAATTCCTGACAAGTATTCTTTAAGTCTTGATAACAGTACCTTGCTGTTTGATGTAATAGTAACACACTATCAGGCTCACAAACATTCTCTTTCTATCGGATGGCAGGATGTGGTGGTAGAAAAGTTCTGGGCTTGCAGTCAGAAACAGCTGTGTATCTTCGTTTTGGCCAAGTTGCTCTGTCTTTCTGAGTACGCATGCGCATTTGTAAATATAGGCTATGGGCACCATGTTCCTGCCTCACAAGGTGTGAAATAAGAGGAGGTCTATCGGGTACTACAAATATAAAGATTATTTAACTGATGGTGCTCCACATCACCTTCTCTTTTCTCATTATTATTTATTTTAATTTATTAATTTTTAAAATTGCTTTCAGAGAGGAAGAGAGAGAGAGAGATAAACATCAATGATGAAAGAAAATCATTGATTGGCTGCCCGCACCCCAGGCATGAGCCCTGACTGGGAATTGAAATTGAACCGGGACCCCCTGGTTCCTAGGTCCATGCCCAGCCACTGAGCCATGGGCTGGGCTCTTTTCTCATTATTTATAAGCAACCTATTAGAATGATAATAAGAAGGTATTTGCCTTACTAATGAAAGCTGTTTCTCATATGTCAGTGTTGAAATCATAGTAGTTGCATTATGTTATGCAGAAGTTTTCAAAATTAGTAAAATACTCTGGATATTGATGTTTTATTATAGAATTTCTCAGCAGGGTTACAATTTCTTGAGAAAATGTTCTGTTACATGTTTTCACCTTAGAAATAATTACCATATATCTAGCCACAATGTTTGTTTTCCTTTGCTTAAAAAAGCTTTGAGGATACATCTGAGTACCATGTGTTTAAAAGAAAAAAAGGAGAGCCCCACTGTTTTTAAAATGCCACATATCTCACATTTGGCCCATAATATTAAGTTGAATTCTAAAACCGGCACTGTTTTTCAGAATCAACAATATTTCGGGGAAAAAATTCATTCCACTTCTAGAATTTCATTACTATAAGTGCTCAGTCCTCGGTTTGCTGGATGAAGTGAAATCAAAATTGAAGGCTTGGAACATCAAGTATGGGAGCAGAGAGTCGGTGGAATTGCTGCTGGAAGACTGGCAGGTGAGCCGTTCGTTTCATGTCTTAGAAACTGTTCTCCGTATCTGGGTGCTGGGTTTGCATTTTTCTTTGGCACAATTTTCCTTCATCTTTTCAGGTTTCCAGATGGGTTTTTTGGTAACTTCCATTAGCTTACATGTTGCCTGGAGAAAAGAATTGCAGGTAGTTCAATAACAGATATCAGGAAAGAGAAAGAAAAAACAGTATTGTTTACTATAACGGGAGATTGAGTTAACCTGTTAACATAACAGAGAAAGTTTCAATGTTATTTCCATTAAAAAACTCTATTTTCACTTACTGGACATCTTTTTTCCCACCCAGATAAATGGTTTTGTCCAAAAATTAAATTTTTTCTTAGAACATTTTAATCTTAGCTTGTCATGTATTTTGTTTGTTTGTTTTTAGTTTTTTATTTTTTATTTTTCTGTTTTGCTCAAGTTAGCCTTTTGGTTTTAAGGATGGGAAAAACAGCACATTTTGCACTGAGGCTTTTTGTGGGGAGAGGGCTTAGATCTTGAAATTGATAGGAAAAAGTATAGCAAAGAACTTAAATATTAAGTGTGGTCATTAGGAAATTACAACTAAAGCATCCTAGGAATGTCATTTCTACAGTTAGTTCAGTGGTTCTCAACCTTTCTAATGCCGTGACCCTTTAATACAGTTCTTCATGTTGTGGTGACCCCCAACCATAAAATTATTTTCCTTGCTACTTTATAACTATAATTTTGCTCCTGTTATGAATCATAATGTATATATCTTTTTTTCCGATGGTCTTAGGTGACTCTGCTAGCGGTTCTCAACCTGAGAACTGCTGTTGTAGAGCCTAAGACCATCGGAAAACACAGAGATTTACATTATGATTCATAACAGGAGCAAAATTACAGTTATGAAGTAGCAATGAAAGTAATTTTATGGTTGGGGGTCACCACAACATGAGGATCTGTATTAAAGGGTCTCGGCATTAGAAAGGTTGAGAACCACTGAGTTATTCCTTGTCATCATACTTGCTGTTTCTCTCTTTTTGGAATGAGGGGCAAAAGAATAATCCAAGATTGTAAATTTTAATTACAAAAACTGAAGAACATGAAGAAGAAAAAAAAAATATATATATATATATGTATGATTTAAACACTGTACATTCTCAAATAGAAAGTAGCATTCTAAATTAGACTAGACTTTGAATATTTTATTTCTTTCATTATTTTCCCATTTAAGTAATCATATAATCAATATATGGTAAGTGTACAAAGGTAGCAATTATTGATTGATTGCAATTTTCCTTAGCATACTTTGCTTGTATAGGACACAATAATTTAGTTAATTGTAATTTCTCAAATGTTTCTGCACGATGGACGGTATCTTTTTATAACATACTGTAAATTTATCTAATAAAATTACTCAATATTAAAAAATACAAGAAATAAGAGAAACTGATACAGGTTATGCAATATTAGTAAATATGTCGGGTAGGAGGCTTTGAGATTGCTGTAAATACTTCACATGCCTTTTCCCACCAAAGGAGACCATTGTGGAACCATAGCATCACATTGAGATAAACTTTTTTAGGTTTCATACCTACATAATGTTCATACTCATAGTTTCTAGACCATAGTTTTCTCTCTTTATGAACTGCTCTTCTTCTTTCCTACCCAAATATGTAGTTTAAAGCCTTAAAGAAATTTTGGTGCCTAGTGTTTCATCAATGTTTATATGTTTATGTCTGGATTTCTTTGCACATTTAAAAAAGTGTAAACTATCGATATGTTTTTTCCCCCATCTTTCTTCTCCTAGAAATTCATTGAAGAAAGAGGCTTCCTAGCTCAACTTGAATCTTCTTTTCAGAAATGTGAAGAAATTCATAAGAATTTGGGTAAAGTTATACAGTTACTTTTTGATGGAATAGTCACTTTAAAATAGCATTTTTAAGCTCTTTAACTTTCTTTATACATTACCTAGAGGTTCGGTGCACTGATTTGTACATTGGTGGGGTCCCTCGGCCTGGCCTATGGGGATCAGTGAAACTGGCTCTTTGACATCCCCGAGGGGGTCCCAGATTGCGAGAGGGTTATTGTTGGATGACACACGCCGGGATTGGGTTCCTCCTCCGCTGGTTCCTGTATCACCCAAGAACCACAGCTGCCAAGCTCGGCAGCTTCTGCATTGAGCGTCTGCCCCCTGGTGGTCAGTGCGTGTCATAGCTACTGGCTGGCCGGTCGAACTGTTGGCCAATCGGCTGGTCGCTTAGGCTTTTATATGTGTAGATTTTCATTTTTTTATTAATTGATTTTTAGATAGAGAGGAAGGGAGAGAGAGAAACACCTATGTGAGAAACATTGATCAGTTGCCTCTTGTGCATGCCCCTGACCTAGGAACGAACTCACAACCTGGGTATGTGTCCTGACTGGGAATCAAACCTGAAACCTTTTGGTGTAAGGAATGACACTCCAACCGAGTCACCTGGCCAGGGCTATCTTAATGTTTTACATGCATGTTTTCTTTGGAAAATTCTGGCATTTACTTTTAATATTGTCAGAGTACATATTTATTTTGCCACTGTAAATAGGCAAATATTTTTCTTCACAGTGTTTTCTTAATAAAAAACTGCTCTCTAAAATAACTCTTTGTTTGGTTAATATTATAGGTGGAGAATATCAGAATGTTAGTGAACAATATACAATGATGGAACATAATATTTCTGTGTGTCAAAAAAGTATAGATAATGTGAAGTCCACTCTGCAGAAAGTTCTTGCATGCTGGACTACTTACACGGAAAAGCTCTGCTTCCTAAAGGCTTGTTTTGAGGAGACAAAGAAGGAGCAAATTACAGAGGTATTTGCAGTCTATGGCATCTGCTCAATTGTACTTTTTTGTTTTGTTTGGAGACCCTCCTTTTCAGTCCAAAAACTAGATGCCAAGGAAGAATAAGCACAACTATTGGAAAATTCTCCAAGGTTCGAAAAGAGTTCAGTTTCTTCCTAATGAAACTGCCAAAGACGTTTTCTCCTCATTATAGGTTTTACACACACACACACACACACACACACACACACACGCACCCAGAGTTTTATTGAGGTATAAGTTACATACACAGTATAGTTTTAAAAAGATTGGTTACTACTTTTTTTCTTTTATTTTTAAAAAAATATATTTTACTGATTTTTCACACAGAGGAAGGGAGAGGAATAGAATGTTAGAAACATCGATAAAAGAGAAACATCAGCTGCCTCCTGCACACACCCCACTGGGGATGTGCCCACAACCAAGGTACATGCTGTTGACTGGAATCAAACTTGAGACCTTTCAGTCCACAGGCTGACACTCTATCCACTGAGCCAAACCAGTTAGGGCTCCCCTCCCCCCCCCTTTCTTTTTAAAGAAAATAAAAGACTTAGAGTAGTGGATAGCATATAGACATATTTAAAATAAATTGATGCTTTAAAAAGTTTAAATTTTCTTTTTTTTTTTTTTTTTTTTTTAATAAGTTTTTATTGTTCATATTATTACAAATGTTCCTTTTTTCCCCCCAACGATTGCTCTCCTCCACCAGGTTCCCACCCCACCCTCTGCCCTTTCCCCTCTCCCCATTGTCCTCATCCATAGGTGCACAGTTTATGTTCAGTCTCTTCCCACGCCCCCGTCTCCCCTTTTCCCCAAGAATCGTCAGTTCACTCCCCTTCCATACCTCTGATTCTATTATATTCAACAGTTAATATTGTTCATCAGATTTTTTTAATTTCCTTGGTTTTTAGAGTCACTTGTTGATAGTTATGTATTTGTTGTTCATAATTTTTTATCTTTGTTTACTTTCTCTTCTGAAAGAACCCCCTTCAGCAATTCATATAATTCTGGTTTGGCGGTGATGAACTCCTTTAGCTTTTTTTTATTAGTGAAGCTCTTTATCTGGCCTTCGATTCTGAGTGATAGCTTTGCTGGGTAGATTATTTTTGGCTGTAGGTTCTTACTATTCGTCACCTTGAATATTTCTTGCCATTCCCTTCTGGCCTGCATGGTTTCTGTTGAGAAGTCAGCTGACAATCGTATAGGTGCTCCTTTATAGGTAACTACCTTCTTTGCTCTTGCTTCTTTTAATATTCTCTCTTTGTCTTTTGCTCTTGGAATTTTAATAATGATGTGTCTCGGTGTGGTCCTCTTTGGATTCCTTTTGTTTGGAGTTCTGTGCGCTTCCTGGACTTGTAAGTCTAATTCTTTCACCAGGTGGGGGAAGTTTTCTGTCACTATTTCTTTCAGTATGTTTTCGATATCTTGCTCTCTCTCATCTTCTGGGACCCCCATAATTCTGATGTTGGTTCGCTTGAAGTTGTCCCAGAGGTTTCTTACATTATCTTCAATTTTCTGGATTCTCTTGCTTTCTAGCTTATGTGGAGGAGTGTCTTCTGGCTCTTTATGTTCCAAATCTTTGACTTGATTCTTGCGATCTTCCCTTCTGTTTTTAGGACTCTGTAAAATATTTTTTATTTCAGACAATGTATTCTTTATTTCTTGTTGATCCCTTATCATTTCTCGATGACTCCTTATTAATTCTAGTTGATCTCTTTTCATATCCTCATAGGCCTTATCTATCTTTTCTAGGAAATTCTTGAAAAACCTTATAAGCGTAGATTTGAACTCTATATCCAGACGCTTTTTGTCCTCCATTTCTTTCCTTTGTGATCTATTTTGTTGTTGCATTTCGCAGTTACAGATGGGACGGGGTTTCAGGGTGGAGCCTGCAGCTTTGGCTTCCGTCAGCCCCGCCCTATGCGGGTCCTTCAGTGCTCGCTGCCAGCGCCTCTGAGAGAAAGGTGCCCTCGATTTTCACCTGCTGCCAAACAGTCTATGCTCTCCCCCAATGAGCCCGGTATTGGGGTTCAGTTCAGTTGGAAGTGGAGTTGGAGGTGGCGTTCAGAGCAGTCTGGAGCCCCAGTCTCCTTCCCGTCAGGGCAATCCCGCGGCACAGCCGACCGTCCCTTCTCTGCGCGCAGTGTGCGTGCCTCTGGGACCTCCTTTCGCCTCTCCCCGGGGTTCCGCCTTACAGCCCAGCTCCCTATGGCTGAGCCTGAGTCCCCGGGGTCTGGCCTAGAACTGGGGTTCAGAGCAGTTGGGGGCCCAGCACAGTCAGAGTTTTATCTCCTTTCCGCTAGGGAACGCCCGCCAGGCACTCGGCCTCCCTCCTCTCTGGCTCCGTCCTCTCCGCGCGCCGCGACTCCGTACCTTGGGCTTTTCCAGCTCCTCCGCGCCTCCTTCTGGTTTTCTCCTTGCTTCTCGCTGTAGAATTTCCAGTCAGTCAACCTTCCTGTAGTTCTGGGCAATGTCCATTTTATATTTTAGTTGTATTTTATTGAAATTGTTGTGTGCGGCTGCGGCTAGGTGTTCACCTGGGCGCAGCCATCTTGGATCTCCAAAAAGTTTAAATTTTCACTTGAAACAAAATAGTGTGCAAATAAAACACACGAAAAATAAGAACATACCGGTACTATTCAAATACACATGTAGTACAGGGTTTGGCAAATAGAAGGCACAATAAATATTTGCTTAATGATTTTTCAATTCAATACTTTTATTTTCTTTTTATTAAATGTATTGGGGTGTCACTGGTTCTCCAAATTAAACAGATTTCAGGTGCACAAGTCCACAGCACATCATCTGTGCACTGTACTGTGTGTTTACCCCAAGTCAAGTCTCTGTTCATCACCATTCACCCCCCGACATCCTCCTCCCCTTCCCCCTAGCAATCACCTCTCTGTTGTCCATGTCCATTAATTCTTTTCCTTTTTCTTTTTTCGATCAATTCCTTTAGCCCCTCCATTCAACTCTTGTGAGCTCTAAACCCTTTCTGAGTTTCTAGAGGAGGGAAACCAAAGTACCTTAGATTCTGTGGAGAGGTGTGGAAGACCTTTCAGTGTAATTGATTATTGTTTCATTTGCTATTGATGTAGTAATTAGTTTTATGATTCTTCTCTGAAGTAGTATTTGTTTTCCTCTGTTGCAAATGGATATAGCGAACCTCTCAGACTAAACATTTTTAGGTAGAAACTAAAATTACTCAAGAGAAAAGAGGCTGTTACATGAAGGAAAATGTGTGCGTGTGTGTGTGTGTGTGTGTGAGCACAAAAAGAGTATTTGAGGGGGTTAGTGAGGCATTACTTCTCCTTGCCACCTCTATTGAGATTAGAAAAGCATATCTTTGCCTTTCAACAGTTGTGTTTTTAAAGTTCTTTTATTAAAATTAGAAAAATAACACTAAGTCTTGCAGTACCCAAACTCTGTACTAAGGTGCCCTGAGCTGCCAAAGAGATCTCATTAAATTAAAGGGAAATTTTTAAAATTTAAAGGTAATTTAAATTTTGAAGGAGATACAAAGACTTGTCTGTTACACAATGCAAATTACTACTAAGCTTTTTGAACCTGACTACTTAAAAATGAGAGCTTTTAGATTATTTTTTGAGTCCATGGAAATGTTACTGAGACATTACAGTGCCACAACTGAAAAAGTTTGAGAACCTTTGCTCTGAGCTCATCAGCCACTTAGAAAGGTGGGAGGTCAGATGCTTCCTGAGAGTCCAGGGCCAGGAGTGGTGTCAGACAGCTGCCGCCTGCTGGTCAGCGCTCAGGGATGAGGAGCTAGATCAGCACGGACAGGAGTATCCGCTAAAGGGAGGGTCCGAATCTCTGCAAAAGCCTCACGTTTGCTTGTTGTCAACCTGGATAAAGACCCGTTTACAGATCATAGAAAGACTAATACTTTGCCGTTAAAATATCATGTTGCTTATGTTTACATAGGTTCCTTCTGAGACACTATCCCAGTGGAATCTTGAACACACCACGTTAAACGAAGTGGGGAATTTCTTAATTCAAGTCAGCAATGATGAATTTGGATCATCTGTTTCTAAAGAACTGAGAAGGCTGAATAAGAGATGGAGAAAGTTTGTTTCAAAAACTCAGCTCGTAAGTTTTTGGGGATTTTTTTGGTAACAGCTTCCTTGAGATAAACGTCACATACCATACAACCCATTCCTGTGCATAATCGTGGTTTTTAGTATGGTCAGAGCTGTGCAGCCATCAGCAGAATCAGAACAATTTCATCACCTCATGAAGGAACTCTGTACCCATTAGCAGTCACTCCGCTTTCTCCCACCCTCAGCCTTAGGCAAGGGAGAAATCACTTTATGTCTGCATGGATTAGCCTATTTTGGATATTTCACATTAAGTGGGATCATATAATATATAGTCCTTTGTTTCTTTTCTTTTTTAGTGTAATTTTTTCAAGGTTCATCCATGTTGTAGCATATATTAGTTCTTTATTCCTTTTTATTGACAAATAATAATAGTCTATGCAGTGTTTTCCACACTTTTGACATATGTGTACCCCTTCTATAATTTTCGTAACGCTGAGTAGCCCTCGTACTCATGAGAACGTAGAATTAGGCGCAGCTAAGCACGGTGCAGTGCATATCCCCACCAAACTCCGGTGCAATGCTTACCCCCACCAAATTCTTCCCGTACCCCTGGGGGTATGCGTAACACACTTTGGGAAACACTGGTCTATGGTATGGCTAGATCACATTTTATTTATTCATTGGTTGGTTGATTTGGCTCCTTTCCACCCTTTTGACTATTATGAATAATGTTGCTGTGAGCATTCATGTACACGTTTTTGTGTGAATATATAACATACAACTCTCTAGTGAGTTTCTTTCACCATTAAAGAATGATGTTTTTTGCCTGCTAGATTTCAAGCTCCTGGAACATACACTGGGCTTTCTTTATCTTTGTATTTGGTATAGCGCTTAATAGAAGCAAACCTTACCTAATTTTCGAGTTTAAATTATTAAATTATTCTTTTTCTTATTAACAATTTGAGATTGAGGTGTTTTATGGGAAATGCTCCTATTTTAAAATGTATTGAATATATTATGTCCATTTATTATTGGTAATAATATACCTTAGCACAAAAATATAAGCATCAAGTGTTATGACATTAATTTTTCCTAGGAAATGAAACTGCCACTTATAAAAAAGCAGGAACAGCCCGTTCTTGGTAATTCTGAAAATATGCTGCCATCTAAAGAAGAAAAACCAACTGTTGACTCTTCAACCGATACTCCATTAGGACGTCCTGAAAGTCACGATCAGAATTTAAAGGTGAAGCAGTCACACTTGATAACATTTTAATACAGAAATAATTTTGTTTCTGCACCGTTTTTCTTTGGAAAAACCCATATTGTTGGAACAGTGGTATGATTATGCGATAATATTTAAAATGTAATCATGTTCCGGTAAAATGCTTATGTGGTTCCTTTCATGAAGTGTTCTCCGGAGTCAGTGCTGTGTCTCTCCCTGAGGAAGAGGAGCTTCCCAGACACGCCAGCAGCCAGACTGCTGAGTGCGGAGAGGGAACTGGTATTTCCTCCCTTTCCTTCTGACTGGTGCTGAGACATTGTCCAGCTTTAGGCCAGCCTCCAGCCTGTGTTTGCTTCCTTTCCGTAAAATGGGGAGAGCTGTAGTCTTTGTTTGTAGCTTTGTTGGGTAATTAAGAGGATGCTTATAGATAAGAATATCTTATCTATAAAGGAACAAAAAGTAAAAATCATACACAGGTGTCATACCTGTGGTTTTGGAAATGTGCCTTCTGCAGAATGACTTACACAGTTTTACTTAAGAATGTAATAATGAACTGGCTTTGGCCGGTGGCCATGATGGACTGCTTATAAGACTAATCAGATAAAATCTTGAAAGATCTGAATTTGTGCAAGATGCTTTTAGACTAGAAGAATATAAAATAGTATATTCTTCTAATACATTTAAAATATGATCTGGTAAAAATAACAACTTTAAGATTGAATATGTCATATAAAACTAGTAACATCAACCCATAGGATATTGAGAGATTATTCATGGAAAAAGCTTAATTTTGTTGAAATTTGATTCTGCCTCTTCTTGAGGGTGTTTTGAAACTACTGTTGCTAACAACCGTATTTAATTAAATTGTATACGAGGTTTAGAAATGTTTTTATAGAATCAGTACCCTAATTTTCTAAGATTTTTATCTTATATGTAAAACGAAGACTGTAGTAGTTAGGTGATAGGAATTATATTATCATTAGGAAAATATATGTTGCCCTGACTAGGTAGATCTGTTGCTCAGAGCATCATTCTGATATGCAAAGGTTGTGGGTTCAATCTCCAGTCAGGGCACTTACAATAATCAACCAATGGATGCATAAATAAGTGAAATAACAAATTTAAGTTTCTCTCTCCTCTCTCTCTCAAATCAGTAAGGAAAAAATTTTAAAAAGAAAATATATCTGAGTAAACCTTTAAATATTTAAAGTGATATATATTATCATAAAATGTTATTATTGTCCAAAACTAATAAATATGCTGAATTAGCACCCTTTGGGGGAAGAAAAAAGAGATAACTTTTAAAATTGAAAATTATTTTATGATGTAAACGTTGTCATTTTTTTGTGTGATAATTTTGAATGTTGTAGGCTGGGGAAGAACATGAAAAAGAAAATGAAGAATTCACAGGGCAACTAAAAGTGACTGAAGAGGTTGAAAAACTCATCGGAGAAGTAGAAATCTGGGAGGCGAAAACCAAGTCTGTTTCGGATCTTCTGAGACATAAAGATGATGTAGATACTTCAATGGAAGAATCTTTGCAGGTATGAGGGTAAAAGCATTAAAAGGACAGCTTTCATGGTTGTATACTGAAGTATTGTATTAAGATAACAAGTTTGAGAGTAAAGAGTAATATGACTATTTGAATTTTCTTAGTTGGGAGTTTTTTAAATAGCATGGATTCTCATTCCTGAATCATTTGCTGTGATTTTGCTTGAAGACAGAGGATAGACTGGAAGGCCATTAATAATACCTTATGTGAGTCTAAGTTCTTGAGTTAATTTTCCCAGCTACATGATGGAGATTAAAATATGTTCTTCTATGAGAGGGCGATGAAGAAGATAAGTGAGTTCAGTCTCACATAGCTCAGTGCAGCGTGAACATAAGAGATTATGACAGTCTGTGCTTTGAAAGCTCATTCATCGAATAAGCCACTTACCCTTCTTGACACAGGGAGGGTGACGGATGTTGTTAAAACTTCGTTCTGTCTTCATTCTCAGGCAGTCGACTCATTGAAAAGCAATGAGGCAAGATTGCGTTTTAATACCACTCAGTTCTCTTGGGAATGAAGTTACAATTGTGGTTTTTACTGAGTTCCAAGCTCAGCTATAAAAATCTATGGAGCATGTCATAAATTGCAACAAGATGGAAAGTTCCTGGAATAAAGGAATACTTATGTGATTCTTTCAAATCTACATTTCTGAAATGGTGTATAGATAGCATTTTGTGTTTCCGTTGTGTATAAGAATGGTACTTTTTATTGCTTTGAAAATATTATTTAAAGTTACTTGTGCCATCTGCCAGTGCTTTCTACTTTTTTTTTTTTTTTAACATATTTATTTGCTTCATCTGGAATTTAAGTAAAAGAAATGAGTGAGAAATAAGAAATTCAATATTTTAAAATATTTAAAAAAAATAACAGTGAACATACAAACATGCTAGAATATAATTCTCTAAGAAGGAATTAAGTAGATAGTTATTGGATCAAGATATATTGTAAAGTAGTTTTGATATCTATAATAATAAAAGCCTAAATGACCATCACAACCACAGGGGGTCAGTGAGAGGTGACCAAACGACTGAGCAGCAGGCTGTGTGGGTCAGCAGGGGGGGTAGTAAGGGGCAGTGAGGTCAGTGGGGAGGTAGTATTTAGGGGCAACCAGGCTGCCGGGGGGCCAATTGGGGGTGACTAGGCTGGCGGTGGGGAGCAGATAGGGGTGACCAGGCCAGCAAGGGGGTCAGTTAGGGACAATCAGGCAGGTAGGCAGGTGAGTAGTTATGAGCCAGTGGTCCTGGATTGTGAGAGGGATGTCCGACTGCTGGTTTAGGCCTGATCCTGCAGTCGGACATCCCCTGAGGGGTCCCAGATTGGAGAGGGTGCAGGCTGGGCTGAGGGGATCCCTCCCCATGCACAAATTATGTGCATTGGCCCTCTAGTGTTGTATAAAGCATGGTTCTAAAAAGATTATTTTCTAATAGTCACTTTCTCCAGTAACATTTATTGGATTCCCTTGTGACTGATTTGGCTTCGAGCAACTTAATTTTAAGGTTTATTACTACTCTCTCAACTTATTTTTCTCTTTACTGACATTATATTACTTGAAGTGCTTAGTATATTTTAAGACTCTATAAAAGACTATGTTGCTCAGAATTTGACTGTATAAATATAAAACTTAAAATTTAAAATAACATCCTTTAGATATAAGTTTGTCTCATTTTGCATTAATAATTAACCTTTTATGATTTCTGATGAGATTTAATGTAATGTTTAATATGTAATCAGAATGTTTATTGTGATCTCACTTTAATTTGTTTTAATAGCATCTTATTGCCAAAGGCTCTATGTATGAGGAGCTTGTGTCTAGAATGGAAGACACTTTACAAATGGATGTGCAAAGTGTTTCAAGCCAGGAGTCCCTCGAACATGTTCTCACTGCTGGACTTCAGGCAAAGATTCAAGAAGCTAAGGAGAAAGTCCAGGTCTCTCTTTAAAGTTCCTTATTCATGAATTTAGTCTTTAAAACCAAGTGGTCAGTGGGAGGATGGGGAAGTGGGGGGCGGGGATTGCCCTGTAGTTTGGAAATGTTTTGTAAAATATAACTTTTGCTTTTACTTACTTACTTATTTATTTATTTATTTATTTATTTATTTATTTATTTAGGTTAATCCTCACCCGAGCATATTTTTCCATTGATTTTTAGAGAGAGTGGAAGTGAAGGGAAGAGACAGAGAAACATCGATGTGAGAGAGACACATTGATTGATTGCCTCCTGACCATGCCCTGACCAGGGCCAAGATCGAGCCTGTAACCAAGATATGGGCCCATGACCAAGAATTGAACCTGGGACCCTTCAGTCTATCCACTGAACAAACTATCATTTCTTTGTAATTTAGAGCATATTAGAAAATATTATATAATAAATTAGATACTCTTATGTCTAACAGGAAAATAGGAGTGGCTGCACAAAGAAATTACTTATTTATTTGTTATTTTTCTAAGAAGCCAGGCTAAGTGTTGAGAATTTTTTGTCTTCACAGATCAACATGGTAAAATTAGGTGCGATGTTGAAGAACTCAGCTGATGCCTCACCAGACCTGAGTGCCAGGATGAAGGTGGAAGAATCCCTGAAGGAACTGGAATCATACATTACAAGGGCTGAGCAGTTACTTGGCCAAAGAGAGAGCCGGAGTGGACTGATTTCAAAATACAAGGTGGGACCCTTTCAACTATCAAATGTCTGGAATCTATTATTAACCAACTATCTCATTTGAAATCAAGATGGTTCCATCATATGATTATACACAAAATTTTTTCAAGTTTTATATAATAATTCTCTAGAGACTCTTAAAAATTTAAATGAAGATTTTTAAAAATTCAATATACTATTGTAGACCTGTCAAATATCTAATTACTTTATCTATTTATTTAAAGTATGTTTTTATAGCCTTAGCTGATTTGGCTCAGTGGATAAAATGTCAGCCTGGGGACTGAAGGGTCCCAGGTTCGATTCTGGTTAAGGGCACATGCCCAGGTTGTGGGCTCAATCCATTGTGGGGGGCATGCAGGCAGCAGCCGATCTATGATTCTCTCTCATCATTGATGTTTTTATCTCTCTCTTCCTGCCCCTTCCCCTCTGAAATCTTTTTATTAAGAGAGAGAGAGAGAGAGAGAGAGAGAGAGAGAGAGAGAGGAGGGAGAGAGGGGAAGCGAAGAAAAGATAGATTGGTTGCCTCCTGCATGTCCCTTAATGGGAATCCAGTCTGCAGTCTGGGCTTGTGCCTGACTGGGAATCTAACCGGTGACTTCTAGGTGTGTGGGAGGGCACTCCAACCAACTGAGCCACACCAGCCAGGCTCTAATTACATTTAAATAAGAAATATTTTGCAATTTATTTCAAAAGAATTCAAGAGATGCAAAAGGGCTATCAAGCCTCAAATTACTAAGAGAAGTCTCCTTTAAAGTCTTTAAATAGTATTCATAAAGTGCTTTTCTTAGCTCCACCTGTGAAAGATCTATCAAAATTAGCTTTGAGGACTTGGCAATGGGATGAGGCTTTCATGTTCTTACTTGCATCTTTTTTTTTTTTTTAATAGGAAGCACTATTAATTTTCAATACTAAAAGTCTGGCCAAGTATTTGAAAGCTGTTGAAGAACTGAAAAATAATGTCACTGAGGATGTAAAGCTGTCTTTGGAAGAAAAGAGTAGCGATGTCTGTGCCAAGTGGGAGGTAAGAACATGTTTATGTATCCAGGGCTTATACTAATGCATCTGGCCATGGACCTGTCTGTCATCAGAGTCATTCTTCATATATGTATATGTATATGTATATGTATATGTATATGTATATGTATATGTATGTGTGTGTGTGTGTGTGTGTGTGTGTGTGTGTGTGTAGACAGAGATTTCAGAGAGGGGGAGAGAGAGAGAAACATCAATGAGAGAGAATCATTCATTGACTGCCTCCTGCACGCCACACACACGGGATGAAACCTGCAGCCTAGGCATGTGCCCTGACTAAGAACCGAACCATGACCTCTAGGTTCAAAGGTCGACACTCAACCCCTGAACTCTGCTGGCCAGGCTCAGAGTCATTCTTGATTATTTCCCCCGTTTACCCGAAATCACAGAGGGCTGATCCCTCAGGCTGCAGTCTCAGGTCGTGTAGCAGCTAACTCCTCTGAGTTCAGCCAATGATAGCACTGAGATAAAGAACGTTATAACCTGATGATACAGAGGCAGCGGAGCATAGAACAGACTGTCAGATTACAGCGGGAAGGCTAGGGAGAGGGGAGGGAGGTATGGGATCAACCGAAGGACTTGTCTGCATGCATATAAGCATAACCTATGGACACAAGACACTAGGGGGTGAGGGCATATGTAGGAGTGGGGGGGGGGGGCAATGGGGAGATATGGACACATGTAATACCTTAATCAATAAAAATTTTTTTAAAAAAAAGAACATCTATGGTATGTATCCTCAGAATAAAAGAAAAGGATCCTGAAAAAAAAAAAAGGAGATTGGAGAGGGGAAGCAGCAGAGTCCAAAGGCCTTCATGTCCTCTCTCTCTTGCCAGTGTTTCTCGCCGTGTCACCCCCTGGCCGTAGGTTCCATGGTGCTGGCCTCTGCTTGGGGACCTCAGGCTTCCAGCCGGGTGGTGGTGGCAGCCTTCTGCTGCTGCTAATCTCTGGACTGCTTTCCTGTCCCCTCTTCGGCTTTCATCTCTTGTGTAATCAATCCCGAGCATGTACCGTATTTTTCGGACCATAAGACGCACTTTTTTCCCCCCAAAAGTGGGGGGAAAAAGTCCCTGCGTCTTATGGTCCAAATATAGCCTACACATATACTTTAAAAAAAAGTTTTTTTACTTGCCCGGCTCTGTGTGGTCTCTGTGTGCTTGCCCGGCTCTAAAATGGTTGTAAATGCTGCTGTTTACTTTACAGGGTTGATTACATGTGTTTATGACTGTGACGTTGGGTTTTAATGCACATAAAATATTTTAGGACACTATTTGTTTCAGAATCTTTTTTTCTTCATTTCCCTTCTCTAAAAACTGGTGCGTCTTATGGTCCGGAGCGTCTTATGGTCCGAAAAATACGGTAATTTCCTCTGAGTTTAATATTTAGTGTTTTCTGGTTTCCTGGTTGGATCCTGGCTGAGACAGCATCTTGACACACATACCCAGAGTTTCAGTGAAACAGGTATGTGTGCCAGTATTCTTTGGTGGCCGACAGTCTTGGACCAGCAGCTATGATCCCGGGAAGTTGCTCAACTTCTAGGAGAGGCACTGATAAAACGGGAGCAGCTCCTCCCGCTTGGCGTGATTGTTGTGAGGATTTATGGGATGTACCTACCACAGAGATTGTGTTCAGTAAATGATCCTTAGTGTCGAATATGGTTTTTGTGTATGTGTGCATGTATGCATGAATATATGGAGAGAGGGAGAGAATCAAGTAATATAATTGAATGTCTACTGTTAAAGATCCTCTTAAAACACGTTAAAGTAAGCCTTATTTTAGAACAATTTCATATTTACAGAATTATTGCAAAGATAATATAAAGAGTTTCAGTATACCCCAGGCACAGTTTTCGCTGTTATTCACACCTTGCATTAATAGAGTACCGTTGTCACAATTAATGGGCTAATATTGGTACCTTATTATAACTAAGTTTGCATTTTAATTTTATTTCCACAGTTTTCCCTAATGTGCTTTTTAGTCTGTTCCAGAATCGCATTCAGGATGCACATGATAGTACCTTGTTGTTTCTGCATAGGCTCTGATGTATGTTTCATGAATATTTTCTCCCAGTCAGCAGCTTGTCTTTTTAATTCTCTCAACAGTGTCTTTCCCAAATAAAACACAGTTTTAGTTCTTAGAAAGGAAGAAGAATATGTTTATGGATCCTCCTCCAAGACACAAGGCCGAATGAGAGTTTCATAAGCTCTTTTTCTGTCGTTTGTTAATAAAAGTTTTTTTTTTGTTTTTTTTATAAAAACCTTTTCAATAGATTTGGCTCCCATGGTTAATATGTGTGTGTTTGTTTTCAGTCTCTTCATCATGAACTGTCCTTGTATATTCAACAACTAAAAATAGAGCTTGAAAAAGGAAAAATTAGTGACACTATTTCCAGACTTGAAAAGCAAGTAAATAAAGAAAAGAAACTGATTCGCCGAGGAAGGACCAAGGGGCTCATGAAGGAGCATGAGGTAAACCACCTGCTTTCCATTTCCATTTCGCCCTCCTTTTGAGGTTTTCCTTAAAGGGCTGTGGACGTCGTTGGCCTGGGATTAAATCACCTCTCAGCATGACTTCATCTGTTTCGCTCCCTGGGGATCATCCCTTATGCAGTTCAAGCTCTCACTGGAGCCGGTGGTTCTTGCTTTTTCGAAGTGAGAACAATTCAGTGTTGAGTAATTGTTCCTGACTTCCCTTGCATGTTTCAGGGGGCCCTGTCCTTGAGAATCTGGTTATAAACTGTTGCTGATGTACCCACAGTTGCTTTTGTGGGGACACGGTATCCTCAAAGTGCAGCTTTAGAGAAAGATCTGAAATCAGGATGTAAACCAACTGGGGCAAATCTCATGGTCTCCCTTTGGTCCCCATCCTGTGTGGCTGCGTCCATGTATTTGACAGTACTGGCCCCTCTTTTCACTTTTTAAAAAACTTTCTCCTGCTGTGGCTCTCTTAACGGCAATTCCTCTTGACTTTTCTTCTTTTCTTTTCTTTTCTTTCTTTTTTTTTTTTTTTTTTTTCCTGTGGGAGGGCTTCTTTTTAGTATACTTCACACATTTCCCTTTTTTATTGTGCCGTCTTCATGCTTTGAGAGTCTCTGCTTTTGGCAAATTTCACATGATTGCTCTAGGCCAGAGGTAAAGAGCATCTGGCCCTTGGGTCGTATAAGGCCCTTGAAATCATTTGGCCTGACCCTGCCAAGGCATTAGGGGTGAGTTAATTAAATGTTTGACTCAATATAGCAGGCCAGTTTTTGTTTTTTTTAAATATATTTTATTGATTTTTTACAGAGAGGAAGGGAGAGAGATAGAGAGCTAGAAACGTCGATGAGAGAGAAACATCGACCTGCTGCCTCTTGCACACCCCCCACCGGGGATGTGCCCGCAACCAACGTACATGCCCCTGACAGGAATCAAACCCGGGACCTTTCAGTCCGCAGACCGACGCTCTACCACTGAGCCAAACCGGTTTCGGCGCAGGCCAGTTTTTATGTTGATAATTGTGTGTGGCCTGTGACTGATGCCATAAATATCCAAACGGCCCTTGGCAGAAAAAAGGTTCCCCACCCTGCTCTGGGCAATTTCATGCACAGGGGGTTTCAGGTGCCCCTCTACAGTGATGGCGCCTGGATCGTTATCTCCCTCCGAGTCCTTTCCCGAGCTCCGGGTTCTGTTTCTCACTGAGACATCACCAGTGTTCGTCAGAGCCCTCACCGTCAGCACGACCAGCATGAACCAGTGACAGCTCCTCGTAGACGTTTCTGACTCGATGGACCCTGGTTTGGGAGGGCTTTGCTGTCTCAGAGTCTCCTCCCTCTCCTTCCCCTTCCTGCCCACGCAGCCGTGGTGGCGTCAGCTGCCAGGGCCCATCTGTTTCTCTGCAAAACAGCTGCGTTTCCATCCTTCCCGTCGGCGTTGCCTGGCTTTTTTCCTCAGCCTGGTGCGGGATGCATCATCTTCCATGCCCATCACCCAGTGACCCCTGGGAACCACAGGTCTTGGGTCACCGACTCACCATCACTCCCAGGACCTCTCCAGCCTCCCTAGGCGGCCGTTCAAGTCCTTCACCGTCTGACCCCAGGACACGCCTCAGCCTCTCTTTTCCTGTGCTGTGCCCTCCACACACTGGACTGCTGTCCTTTCAGAACATCTGGAGCCTCTCT
Source organism: Pipistrellus kuhlii (assembly GCF_014108245.1). NCBI lineage: Eukaryota > Metazoa > Chordata > Mammalia > Chiroptera > Vespertilionidae > Pipistrellus > Pipistrellus kuhlii. Next base: position 19,784,217 of record NW_023425404.1, on the reverse strand, counting down.
CCCTTGGCTGCTGCTGCTGCTGGGCACGCCCCCTCTCCCCCTTGACCTGCTGGTCTCCTCAGTCTTTCTACATGAAGCTTGGGTGGTTCCCTCACGTGACTCCTAAGGCAGGCGGTGGGTCTGTGCTGTCACTCGTCACATTATAGGCTCATTATTTGTGTGACTGCTACAGGGGAGGCACACGTTTCCCTCAGCCCCCTGGGGGTCCCTGGCTGGGTCTGAAAATCACACTGACAAAGATTCACAAGAGAAAGGGGCACACATTTTATTGATTTTTTTACATGCACGTGGGAGCCTTTGACAAGAGGTTGAAGACTCCGTAAAAGTGAGCAGAGCAGGAAGTTAAGATAACAAAGCAACCCATTTGTGAAGAATTGACAAGGCAAAAGCGTGTGGGCTGGGGTGGTCCATGGCAAAGAGGTAACACAGGGAGGGAGGATCAAGGTTCATTTAACAAGGTTTGTTTGCAGGCTCCTCTGGTGCAGGTCCGGGCTGAGAAGTGTTTATCTCCAGTAAAAGGAGACTATTTCCTATCTTTAGGCAGAAAACAGGGAGCTTTTCCTGTGTTTACGGCTTCTTTTTTGTTTTTAAATATGTTTTTATTGATTTTTAAGTAAAGTCAATAAAGGGGAAGGAAGAGGGAGACAGAGAGAAAGACCTATCAGTTGCCTCTCGTATGCACCCAACAGGGGATCAGACACTCAATCTGGACATGTGCCCTGACCGGGAATTGAACCAGTGACCTTTCTCAGTGCACGGGACCATGCTCAACCAACTGAGCCATACCAGCCAGGGCTGCTTACTGCTTCTTCATTTTCATGTCAAAGGGGCATATTTGGGAGTGACATATTATGGTTTCCACATTACTGGGCTGCGGCAGGTCCCTGTAAGGCCGACTGCCTCATCGGTGTTTCTCCGTGCCCGTCACCACCCCAGGCACATGGCGGACAGGCTGACAAAAGATTGCTGTTATTGAAGTCACACACATCTGTTAGTGTCTAATCCTCACGGGCTAATTATGTAAACTCATCTGAAACGCATTTCCTGCTTCATTCCCTCCGTTAGGCCTGCTTTTCCGAGGAAGGCAGCCTGCACCAGCTTGATCGCCACATGCAGGTCCTGCGGGAGCTGTGTGAGGAGCTGACTTCCCAGAGGGGTCAACAGGACCTGAGGAGGGCGCTCCAAGAGTATGAACAGAAGATAGAGAAACTTCGGAAGTGTGCTTCGGAGATACACGCAACCCTGCAGCCCCCCGTGGGAGGCACATCGAAAAACAAGTTAGTGCTTCACAATAGCTACGTGTGAAGTGGGGGAAACGAGAGAAAGCCTCTTGCAGAATGGTCTGGCATTGAATATGATTAAGAGGTTAAGTTTAGTCCTCTTTTCAGGCTTCATGACTCTCCCTCTATTTCAATATGCCATTTTGATTCCTTCCCAGGGGGACCGAGAACACATCTGAGAACGGAGGAAGGAATGACCACAGTGAGGCGCCATCTGCAAACTCAGACACTCAGCCATCAACCGAGAAGGTGTTACATGTGGATAATGTCTTTTACAAGTAAACTCAATGAAGACGGCCAAGTGCATAATACTCCACTTCTTGTTAATGAAGTGATAGGTTTTAATGACCTGAGAGTCCCCTTCAGCTGAGAAGCCCCACTGAAGTCATGCAAGGAAGATTGCTTTTCAGAGAATTAGAATGGGCTTAATTCTCCGTTGAGGGAACAAACAGTTTTTTAAAAAGAGACTTTTAAAAAATATACTATATTTTTTTTATTGATTTTTTTTACAGAGAGGAAGGGAGAAGGATAAAGTTAGAAACATTGATGAGAGAGAAACATCGATCAGCTGCCTCCTGCAAACCTCCCACTGGAGATGTGCCCGCAACCAGAGTACATTCCCTTGACCGGAATCAAACCTGGGACCCTTCAGTCCACAGGCTGATGCTCCATCCACTGAGCCAAACCGGTCAGGGCAGAAAGAGACCATTTTGACCATTATTGACTGTGCACATGATCAGGGAGGGTAGAAGAGGTTAATCTGTACAGATGTCTCGGCCTCATTAAGATGAGCTAGTTCATTTCTCATTTGTCTTTTTCTCATAATGTCTTTTACTTCCCTTGGGAACTGAATTTTCATTTAGAATCCTAAGTAAATGGGCATGCACTGTATCTCACAGCCCCGAAGGCCAGTGAGTGGTGTGGGACAGAGCAAAGTGTGTTAGTTTTCAGAGGTCAGCTCCTGTATGCGAGGCTTGCGTCTGCAGCTGACCATCCCTATGTGGTCACAGTCAGCCAGAGCATGTGGGGGCCAGGAGAGCTCCTTCAGACCAAGTAGAATGTGAGACTCGGTGCAATAAATCTCCTCTATCCCATGGGAGGGCCGTTCTCTGAGCTGAGAAAACTCAGGTAAACTGTAGTATCTTCTGATATGCTGTATATAGAGTCAATAATATGCCTTTGTATCAAAAAGTGTTTCTCTCTTCTAGACAATTAAGTATCTTGAATATGTTGACTCTTTTGCATATTTATGTAGGCAGTGGGATCGATGAAGAATTTGAGCCTGGCATCAGAGTTGAAGGCTGAACAGGAAGAAAAGGATCACAATGCGTCTATAAGTAGCTTACGAGACAGGTAAACTCTTTAAACAACTGGAAAGTCCACCAAAAGTATTTCATCAATGCAAACATAGTATATTTTAATAAGTCCTTATTATGCTTGGGTCAGAATTTTTGCATGTGGTCCAGTAACTTCAACAGAAATTCCTGGGATTTCCTCATGCATAATTGATAGTAATTGAAAAACTTTTTTGTCTTATTTTTTAAATTAAGTTATGTCACCTTTAATTTTCCCCAGGTATGATACAGACACAGGAACCCTTGAACTACACCTGCAAAACAACAAAGTTAGGATTACTTCTGATTTCCCTAGTGATAGGGAATGGAGCAGTGCTTGTCTGCAGGATAAACTGGAAGATCTACAGGTGATTATTGAAAATATTATGAATTTATCTTTTGTTAGAAAATAATGCCACCATGAATATAGATGTCACCATTTTTGTGGAGATTCCATATGCCAGTTATTTCCAAGAACTTGCTTGGATTGCATGTCTAATGTCATCAGATTCCAGAAAGTGATTGGCATCCAAGTATCAAACCCAGGAAAGACTTTGGCTCAGGGTCCTAATTTATCGCCCTCATTTATTGGTACTCTCGATATTGTGGCTTGCAGAGTCTTTTGTTGTGCTTGGGATGGGAATGAAGGCTTCAGATAAATTGGTCAAAACAGTGTAGTCGGAGGCAATTTTAACCAGCACTGATTGCTTCTAGGTTGCTCTAAAATGAACAATACATGGAAAACCAGTGACTCTAAATACTTCTCAGTTGTTCATTGTCTTACCCAAGCTGTCACAATGTCTTTCTGATGTTGGACAGTAAGGAAGGGGCAGGCAGTGGAGAGAGTTTTCACTCCTAAGTGCTGGGTGGTCTTCCTGGAGACCATCAGAGGAAGTACCGTGTTTCCCTGAAAATAAGACATCCTCCGAAAATAAGACCTAGCTCATGGAAAGATAAGACATCCCCTGAAAATAAGACCTAGCGCAACTTTGGGAGAAAAAATTAATATAAGACACTGTCTTATTTTCGGGGAAAGAGGGTAGAACATTTGATTCCACAGCTCCAGAAGCAGCTGGTGGTAGGCACATCAATCGTAAGCTCTATCAATAAATATCTTCCTTAATTTGAAGATGATCTGTGCATGGCAATGCGACACTTGTAAACTTGGAAATGCATTAGAGTGAACCCTTACAGAAAACCCATCAGGTAGAGAAAGGGCCATGTGTGGTGCCATATTTTCTCATTTCTTCCTCCGACTGGCCCCTTTCTATTTTCCATCTGAATAAGCAAAATTCATATGGTAAAATCTCACTTGTTCACATGATGGATTTAGCATGTTTTCAACGCAATTAAGGAACTGTCTTGAGACCTTACTCAAGGGACTGAATAATGAGTTGGTTAGAATAGCTATACTAATTCTTGGGGAAAGTGAAGAGCAAATTATACTGGTGAGTAAGCAGTAAAATTTTGTAGTAATGCCTTTTTTTTTTTTTTTAAAGAATCAATGGAAGGCACTGAAAGGGTATAGAATTTTTAGGTTTTTAATTATAAATCAAATTAATTTCTTTATTCACTTCTCATTTGCTATAAATAGTTTTGGTTCACTCATATTTTCTTATAGTTTAGGGAGAAAGAGATTCATTCTCTAGAGGAAATAGAAAGTCTGTTCTTACAACTCTGTCTTTCTGAATTGTTTTCTGTGTATCCAACTTAGGGGAAGAGGGTTTGGATCTGGGTGAAAGCCATATTGTTGACTCCCTTGACTTCATTCAAAGGGCCCTCTGATAGCATAGTTAATATTGTTCCCCAACAGATCCTTTACTTGTAGATGGTTGGAAAAAATATATTTTCTTAATCCTCACCCGAGGATATTTTTTTCCACTGATTTTTAGAGAGAGTGGAAGGGCAGGAGGAGGGAGAGAGAGAAATCCATGTGACAGAGACACATCTATAGGTTGCCTCTGGCATTTGTTCTGTCTGACTGGGGCCAGGGATTGAACCTGCGACGAAGATACATGCCCTTGGCCAGGAATCAAACCCTCGACCCTTTGGTCCGTGAGTCGGTGCCCTAAACACTGAGAAAACTGGCCAGCGCAGAAAATATTGTTTTAATGTATTTTCATGGGAAACTTTGTGCCCACAGTTTGTGGCTGTCTCATTTTATAAGAACAGAATAATTGTGCCTGTTAACCCATAAGCTGATAAATAAATTTATGTGTTTCATCCAGTTCTTAAAAAATGCAACTGATGCTTGCTGGAAAGAGTTTGAAATCACGTCATTGCAGTTAGAAGAGCTTGAGAGTGACACAAAGAAGCCTTTTATAATTAAAACAAGAGACAAATTAAAGAAGAAAGAAAGCGAGTTCCAGATGACTCTTACTACCAGGTATGATTCTGAGGTCTAATACTAATGAACTTAGTAAACTTGTAAATGCCATTTTAAGCTAGGCTAGTACTGCACTAGTTTGTTCTTTTACTTAGCTGTCACAACACCCTAAGAGAGGCTGCCATTGTGATTGCCATGTTACTGATGAGCAAACTGATAGGGAGGTTAAATAGCCTAACCAACCCACTCTGCTGGCCAGAGCCTCCGGTGGAATTTAAAGTCTGTTGAGTTCTAAAATCATGCTCCTCCCACTCCCCGCCCTGTGCATGAGTTTGGCCATGCTGCATAACCTCTTTGCCTTGATTTCCTTATTTCCAAAACGAGAGTGCCACCATTAGCCTTACACATAGGATGTGTTTCCCCAGTACATATCCCTGTTTTACCTTGGAGGAAACTGAGACCAAGAATCTACGTTAACTACCCAGTTTATTATTAGTAGAGCCTGTTCTTGGAACTATAGCATGTTTTCATGAATAACATAATTATTATTCATAATGAGGTTTCTTTGTCATCAAGGCAGCGTTAAATGGCATTCAGTAATTTGTATTTTACAGTTTTTCGTTTAGTGTGGTGTGTCCTTTAGCTGGTAAGAATACTTGTATAGGAAACGACTCATTCTTTGGCACTTTTGGATCGCTGGGTTTGTGTTTTGATGTGATGATCTGTGCCTATCATGGCATGTATTGTTATTGGACAGTTACTTCCTGTTCTTGGTTAAGACATCAGAGGCATCAGTGTATTTCATATGGTATCTTTCGTCTCTGTCTCCCCCTCACACCTGGTTTCTTTTGCACCCAGAATGGAGTCTCTGGAGACTGCGCTGCAGCTCGTGGTGCCCGTGGAGAAGGCATCACTCCTTCTCTGTGGCTCAGACCTGCTCCTCCTGCATGATGTGGCCGTTGCAGACTTTCACTTCACCGATGCCGATGGCATTTATCAAAACCTGAAGGTACACACCGGTTCTCACAGGATAGTCATAGAATAATCGGTTCCTCGGAGATTTGCTTATGCATGTTTATGCATCAATGATATGTATTTAGAATATAAGCTATGACAGAAAAATCTTTAATAACTTATACTTGTTATTTATTTTTCAACTCTTTAATTCCTTTCAAATTTGGAAGTACTATGGAGTAACAAGATATTTTCTTTGAATTCAAAATGAAGGATTCCTTATGAATGCCCTCTCCAGTTACTAAAACCTTAAGTATCATGCTAGACTCATATGCATATATCAGCATATCCCACAGTTTACTTATTCCAGATCCCATCATCAATACAAAATAGAGAGGTTTTGACTTCAGATATAAACAGATGTCTCAACAGTTTTAACCTGTGATTATTTTCATTGAAGCAATATATATATTGCTTTTGGGGATAGAAACATCAGGAAGGGTATCAGATGGTAAAGCCTCTGGGCCGTTTGGTCATTTGTAAAAAACGTTGAAACTGTCAGCCATGGTTAAACTGAGAAGCAGTTTTCTAGATCAAACCTAGTTACGTAATTTGAGGTCGGTTTCTGCCCTGCAGCCGTTCTTTTTTCTACCTCAGCCTTTTCACCTCTTCTTACCTTAATTCTAGGATATCCAAGATTCCATAGCAAAACAGATAGACATTTGTAATAATTTGGAGCAGCTGGGCAACTCTGCATTAAAGGACTTACACCCGCTTGACTTACGTGCAACACAGACCATTATCCTGAAACACAGATCGCAGCTTGAGGAGACGAGCCACAGGATCCAGAGGAGCAGAGACGCCCTCAGGGCCCTGGAGGACTTTTTGGCTTCTCTGAAAACAGCTGCGCTCCCCGGTGGGCTGGCCACAGACCCTTCAGCCTCAGGTGCACAGGCAGCACCAGAAGGTACTTTGACAGTAAAAAATAAAGAGGGAGACATTTATCTGATAAAAGAGAAGGCCAAGCATTTGGATAAACGTTTGAAGATGCTTGATATAAGCTTTAAAGATGCTGAACGGGGGGAAGACACATCCTGTGAGAAACTGCTCAGTGCTCTGGCCATACCCTTATTTGAGACCTGTGGCTCTGACGGACAGGAGGAACTCACAGAAGAAAACAAGTTACTAGACACTTGTATTTTCAAAAATAACGAACTCCTGAGAAGTATTCTTGAGGTGCAGAATCAAATCAGTAAAATTGGTCTTAAGGATCCGACGGTACCAGCTGTCAAACAACGGTAAGTGTTGTTGCCATCAGTTTCTCCCCAAGGTGACACTTTCCTATATTTTCAAATAACTATTAGGTGAAACGAATACTCCCCGTCTATTTATGTCCCGTCCCACTCTAGGCAGCGCTCAGCCTTCTTTTCTGTAGACCTTTCCAGGCAAACTTTCTTCCTGTTGACATTGTGTCTTTACAAAGTGTTCTGTAATTCTTTTCTTTGTGAAGTTTTCATTCTCACGGACAAAGGAGTGGATAAAGTACACATGTTGCTGCAGAGTCGCTCTAGTGCAGTGTATTCACTGTGTTCTCTCGATGGGGGAAGACTGGAACTCTACACATTTGGTCATAAAGAAAGAAGAAGTTGCCCTGACCAGTTTGGCTCAGTGGATAGAGTGTTGGCCTGCGGATTCAAGGGACCCAGGTTCAATTCTGGTCGAGGGCATGTACCTTGGTTGCAGGCACATACCCAGTGGGGAGTGTGCCAGCGGCGGCTGATCGATGTTTCTCTCCCATCGATGTTTCTGACGCTCTGTCTCTCTCCTTTCCTCTCTGTAAAACATCAATAAAATAAATTAAGAAAAAGAAAGAAGTAGTAGCCGATGCACATGCCACACCTTGTCCCTATAGAGCTCATTTATCTATTTTATTTTTTAATCCTTGCCCTAAGACATGCCTTTATTGATTTTAGGGAAATAGGAAGCAAGCTGATGAGAGAGAGAGAGAGAAACATCGATTGGTTGCATCCTGCATATCTGACTGGGAATCAAACTCTCAACCTGGGTATGTGCCCTGACTGGGAACCAAACCGAGATCCACTGAGCCACACTGTCCAGGGTGCTCATAGAGCTTATTATCTAGAAGGAGGAGTGAGATATCAGTATATTGATGCTGAGATAAGCTGTGGAGAAAAATTAAGCAAAGAAGGACAAGAGGGTTGCAATTCAACTAAGGTCATTAATGATGTTTTACTAGAAAGTGACCTTTGAGTAAGTAACATGGGATGAGAGCTAGCTAAGTGACCTGAGGGAAGAACCTTCTAGAGGGAGGGAGCAGTGGGTACAAAGTCCAGATATGAGAGTAGGCCTGGCATGTCTGTGGAGAGGCTCGGAGTTGAGGTCAGCAGTGCAGTGCAGAGATTTGAAAGGGTGTCAGGGAGATACTTGATGGGATGGGGCTTACCTCATGAAAGGACTGTGATTACTTTGCCTTTTTCTTTTAAAGTCTTCTGTGTGTGTGTGTGTGTGTGTGTGTGTGTGTGTGTGTTGATTTCAGAAAGAGGTAAGGGAGAGAGAGAAAGAGAAACATCAATGGCATGAGAAAATAATTGATTGGCTGCCTCCTACTGAGGATCGAGTCCACAACCCAGGCATGTACCCTGACCAGGAGCAACCGTGACCTCCTACTCAATCACTGAACCATACCAGCCCGGCTTGGCTTTATCTTTGAGTGGCACTGAGGAGTCATTGGAGGGTGCTGAGCAGAGGGAAATGAATTGGTGTTGTTGTAACTGATTCTCTCTGGCTGGTGTGTTTAGTATAAACTAGAAGTTAAGGGAAGACACAGGAAGTCCAGTTTGATTTGGTTCAGTAATCCATCCAGGTGAGGGATGATGGTGATGTGGACCAGTGGTGAAATGATGAAAAGTTTTAAGATTTCTGGATATTCCTTGAAGGTAGAATCTACACAGTTTGTTGAACATGGGGTGTAAAAGAAAGATTGAGGGTACCATTAACTGAAGTGACCAAGATTGAAATTGTCAGGTAGTGAATGAAAGATCAGGTGTGCTCAGTTTTAGACATGATAGGTTCAAAATACTTGTTTGACTTTCACGTATGGATATCAGTAAGACTCTTGAAAATAGATGGCATCAGGAGTTGGGAGAGAGGTCAGGGTTACAGGTATGCAGTTGAGAGTGACTAGCATTTTGGAATGCTATTTTTAAAGCCATGAGTAGCAGAGTGAGTTGTTAGGGGTGGGAAACCTTTTTTCTGCCAAGGGCCGTTTGGATATTTATAACATCATTTGTGGGCCATACAAATTTATCAACTTAAAAATTAAGTTATATTTGTTCAAGCATTTAATGAACTCACCCCTGATGCCTTGGCAGGGCCAGACCAAGTGATATCGAGGGCCTTCGATGGCCTGCGAGCTGGACACTTCCCACCCTTGATTTAAATAGACAAGAGGAGAGGTCAGTGTTGTACATTGGGGGAGGGGACCGTGGGCGGTGAGGAGGAACAAGGCAGAGATGCTGAGGCGTGGTCCGGGGAGTGGAAGGAAAAATCAAGAGAGGCCTGGGAGCCACGTGAGGACTTTCAGGGACGAGGATGTAAGCACCTGTGCCAGATGCTGCTGACGAGTGAGGGCCGGTGGGGACTTGAGGGGAGCATGAGTTCAGGTGGATCCTGGGGGTCTCGTCGTGCTGTTTTGGGAGGAGCTGGGGGGAATGAAAGCCTTATGGGAGTGGACGCGAGAGAAACTGGAAAAGAGCAAGTAGAGACAGTGACTATCTGATAAAAACCATTTAGACCCTGGTGAGTGGCATTAATTGCTCCAGGATCAGCTTGCAGCTTAATACTCTTAGCTCAAATGACTCTTTTTTCTTGATAGGGGAGAGCTTGTTGTACACAGGGTGGACATACAAGTTTTCCCTTCCTCCTCGAACCCTCCACCCCCTTCCTTAGCAGCCTTGTAGTGCTTTACTTTTTATCGCTTCTCTCTTCACCAGGCTCTCTTTCCCATTCATTTTGCACATCTACTCTTTCTCTTTTTCCTCACATGCATATACACACCCTTTGTGTGTTCATCACAGAAAAATGTTACTGTTTTTGGTTTTCTATATTTATTTTAATAAAACCCCATATTAGCATAGTGGGAATGCAGAGAGCCTTCTGAACTCTGCAATAGCAATTTTTAATGTGTCATTTTTGTCTTCATAAACCTCTGGAGGATAAATCAAAGGTGGTGTGCTCCCCCTATTACCCTCATTTGTATCCTGTCAAATGGGCTGATGATTGGCTATCAATCTCTTCTCTTTCATAATCAAGAAAAAAGGCGTTAATCAGACTGGATAAGGTCCTAGATGACTATGAAAAAGAGAAGAAACACTTGCAGGAAATGGCGAGTTCTCTCCCACAATTCAAAGACGGCAGAGAAAAAGCTCTGAACCAGCAGTGCCGGAACACAGCGCTTCTGTGGGAGAGCACCAAAGGCTCCATCACCGAGAGGTAAGGACAGCGTCCCTCCCGCCTCTGCCGGGTGCTCTGTGGCACCGTTACAACACGTTCCCAGCGCCCAGCGCAGGGCACACAGGCGGAGGGCACACAGTGGAGGGCACACAGGCGCAGGGCACACAGGCGGAGGGCACACAGTGGAGGGCACACAGTGGAGGGCACACAGGCGGAGGGTACACAGGCGCAGGGCACACAGGCGCAGGGCACAAAGGCGGAGGGCACACAGGCGTTCCGCGCTGGACGCTCACTGGGCCAATGTCTGGGCAGCCCTGGAATCACAGGTTGTGGCTTGAATGAATTGAGCAGGCTATCTAAGGAAGGCTAACAAACACACAGTCTATTCATTACCCTCCCCTCCCCTGAGTTTGTTTTCTGTTGCTGCTGTAACCGGTTATATTGGATTTAGTGGCTGAAACATGTCATGAGCTTTTATTACATTCTGAAGGTCAGAAATCTCCAAATCAAGCTTTGTTTCTTTTGGAAACTTCAGGAGTGAATCCTTATAATGACTAATATGGTCATTATATTTTATTTTTAAAATATTATTATTATTATTATTATTATGTCTTTTGGAGGCTTCCTCCTATAATCCTTATTTCCATCTTTAAAGCCAGCAGCTTGGCATCTTCTAATCTCGGTATCTCTCTCTCTTCTTCTCCCTCTCCTCGGCCCTCCCTCGTCTCAATGGAAAAGATATCCTTGGATGAGAATGGAAAAAAATAGGTATTGCTGCTGTCAGTCCCTGGGTGGCTCGGCTCTCTGCTGACTCCTCTTAACTCTGCTCTCAGTGGTCCTTTCACCACCGGACACCAGTCGAGTGCACTTTCTGTGCTTTCCTTCCGGGACTGAGTGTGTAGTAGTCAAGATGAAGCCTCTCCGTGGTACTGGATCTCGTCTATCCTTCAGTTTTACAGAGGAAGGAATTGAGGTTCTGAGATCTAAAGTAACTTACCTAAGGTCATACATCTAATTAGTTCCCAGCATAACGAGAAACCAGGTGTCCTAACTGCCACATTGTCTGTACCACACTTTTTTAAATGGGCTAAATCTGGAACGAGTTACGTAGACATAAACAACCTGTGCCTTGCTGAATCAGTATTGAAATCTCCAAGAATAATTCTAGGGAGGCACAGTTTCTCAAGATGATTTTTCTTTAAGGATGAAATTGAGATGCCAATTCCTCAAGGAATTTAGGTTTCTTCCTGAAGTAACCTAAATTTACATCTAGGGACTTCTTCATATCGATCGGGTGGAAATACGAGTCCCTGGCTGTTTTTACCATCCTCTTGGTATGGCACGTATGTGCCGTCATTTTTGGTTCAATTGTTAAAGCTATTATAAACCATGTCAAGAAGAAAAATCCTAAAAAAAAAGAAAAAGAAAAAAATCCTTCTGTAACTTATTGGTCATTATAAGGATAGTGAGAGAGAGAAAGAACGGTCAGACGCTCAGCTGTTTTACATTTTCCCTTTTTGATAGCCTGGACCAGTGTGAACGCGTCTTGGAGCTCTTAAAACAATATCAGAATTTTAAAAGCGTCCTGACAACTTTGATTCAAAAAGAAGAGAATGTCATCTCCCTCCAGGCTTCGTACATGGGGAAGGACAACCTGCGGAAAAGGATAGCAGAGGTGAGTCCAAGCGCCTAATGAAAAACCCGAGGCCTTGCTCACCAGCCTGGCGATAAAGAGGACAGTGATAAACAGAGTCTTTTTCAAAACTTGGTTTTAAAGAAGTTACTAGTGACTGTTTTTTTAATTTATATTTTATTGATTTTTTTACAGAGAGGAAGGGAAAGGGATAGAGAGTTAGAAACATTGATGAGAGAGAAACATCGATCAGCTGCCTCCTGCACACCCCCTACTGGGGATGTGCCCACAACCAAGGTACATGCCCTTGATTGGAATTGAACCTGGGACCCTTTAGTCCAGGCCGATGTTCTATCCACTGAGCCAAACCAGTTAGACCTAGTGACTGTTTTTTTTCGGTTGTTTTTTGTGGTGTGTTTTTTTTTTTTTACCAAATAGCTAAGAATTTATTGAGTATGTCAGCAGAGTTAAAAAAAAAAATCACCCCCAGGTTGAGGCTGGGCCGCCTCTGTCTGGGTTTGGCGCTGGCGGTGTGGCTGTGTTGGAGTCTGGGGGGTGGTAACAGTCCGAGTAAGCACTGACCTTCTGTCTCAAGCAACCTGACACTTCATTGCCGTTTTGAGAGAATGACGACAGTGGGCCAATCCCCTGAGGTTAATGGTCAGAGGGGAAAATTACCTTTTTACTTACTTGCTTTCAACAAAGGTGCGGTTGTTGTGCCTGTGTTCATAGCCTCTCCAAGCACAACTTCTTATTCTAAGGAGAATGAACATTTTTGGACACTAGGTGTCATTCTCTTCTATGATTTTATGTGGTTATCCATCAGAGTGGCAGAAAGGGAGGCGGCGATTACACTATCCCGTTTGCTTATTCACCAGCACGTTGCTTTTCCTGCTGGCTTTTGAGCACGATGCTAACGTGAGATCAGAGAGTCCAAAGCACGTGCTGCTCGGTCCAGCTGGGTGTTAGAAAGCAGTGCTGTTAAACTTCCCCCCTTGCTGAGAGCAACCTCAGTAGAAGCTTACATGGACGATTTATTCTTTATCTGGAACCCCTGTCCCTGAAGCTGCGGTGGCTCTCGGGGTGCAGGCACATGGCCAGGGCCAGGCCCGAGGAGTAGCCCCTGTCAGGGACCCATTTTCTCAGACTCAGTTTCTTGAGGCTGACCAGTCAGAAAGGGTCTTGTTTAGATGGAAACCAGTTGTCCAATGGTGACGGTGTGACTGGTTTTCCATGAGGGAGGCCTCCAACACCATGTGTGGATAGTTAGTTGGAGTTTCTCTCTAGCAACCTGTCCAGCAGAGCAGCTTCTGGGTGTGGTGGTCTCGGAGTCTAGGAGGCTCCCGTCCTTATCCCCCAAGGCTGCTGTGGTTTCCTCGGTTCTCAGAGAATCCGGCACAATCAGCCGTGCAAGGTCCCCTCACCCGTGTGTCCCAGTTCACGTAACGACTCTTCTATGTGCCCCTGACAACAGTTTCCTGTTGGGCGCTCTTATTTTAGACTCAAGGTCTCAGCCTTAGTCACTGTCTTGTCCCCTAAGTCCCTGTCTTGTATACTGACCAGACGTATCTAGCCCCTCTTGCTTGCAGCTGTTCTTGGTTTGTGCTAATCCTCCTCAGTCCTCGCATCCTACCTTTGTCCTGTTACGTTGGATCCTGTTACCTGCAAAAAAGCTCTGTCTGTCCTATTTGGTGAGATATGATAGCATCAGTAGAGTACCTAGCAGCATGCCTGGGACTGAACCTCTTAATGGCATCAGTCATGATGCCACTGTGTCTGTGGTTGTGGGGGAAGAAAAAAACTCTTTTCTCTCCTCAAGTTTCTTTTTCGGCTGGTCTAATAGTCGAACCGACATGAGACACATGAGCAAGAGAAAAGAACAAATGTAATACATCTGTTTGGGAACCCGGCCTACATGAGAGAGTCAGCGACCCCATATGCACCAGAGGTTCAGAGACAAGAAGGGAACTGGGTGTATAGGACATTCATAGCTAGGGGTGGGGTGAGGTGCCTTGGGGGCCTCAAAGGGTGATACACAGAGCAGATGTTCAGTAACCAGAAGTTTACCCTGCCCTATAGATATCTAGGTCAAAAGAGGTTGTCTCTGATCATCTCTTTAATTCAAGTTCATATAGGCAGTTATTGGATGGACAGGAATTTTTCTTGAGTCTCTCTGCTGAAGTTGACTTTAGCTCAAATAATCTATGGGCCACAGAGGCACATTTTGGGGTAACTTGGCCTTTGGCCTATCTGCAGCTCTAAATGTTCTCGTTTCTCAGTTGTGTGAACATTCTTCCCGAACCCATAACTGTGTAACCAACCCTGTAATTTCCACCAGGAAAAATTCCTTCCGTCACCTTCAGGCAGGTGGCCCCTCTCCTGAATGACGCTCAGTGGGAATCTAAGTCCAGGTATGGGCCCTTCTGCCATCCTTAGTGCCTCTATGGCTGTTATCTCGGTCTGTTTGGGCTGCTGTCACAAAAATACCACAGTTGGGGTGGCTTAGAGACAATGGAAATTTATTTCTTACAGTTTTGGAGACAGTTCTCACAATTTATGACATTTTGCTGTTGACCCCCTTCCCCAAATCTGTGTTCTTACATGCAAAGTATATTCATTTCATCCCATCAGCCCACATAGTCTTAATTTGCTCCAGCATCAACTCTAAAATCTAAGTCCAAAGTCTCATCTGCATATCATCTAAATCAGATGTGGGTGAGACTCAAGGCACGTTTCATCCTGAGGGAAATTTTTTCTCTAGCAGCTAACCACGTTTCATCCTGAGGGAAATTTTTTCTCTAGCAGCTAACCCATGAACCAAACAGATTATATACTTTCAAAATGCAGTGGTGGGACAGGTAGATATATCCATTCCAAAAGGGAGACATGGGAAAGAAGAAAGAAGTAAGACCAAAACCTAACAAGGCAAACAACATTAAACCGAAAGGCTTCAGAGAAATCCTCTTGGGCCTGCTGCTCTGCCTCCAAGCCCACTGGATGGCCACATCAGCCCCCGGACGGCCCTCCCTTTCCCACCGGCTCTCCACAGGAGCCTCTGCAGCTCTCCTGGGCTAGGATCCTACACCTTCAGCGCCCCTGGCCTGAGGTCACACACTGTGGCTGTCTTTCCTTCACACGGTGGCCAGGATAACTCTCTGGAGTCTCTTTTATTAGGGCACTAATCCTCTTCGTGAGAACGCCACCCTCATGGCCTAATTACTTCCAAAGGCTTCATCTCCTAAGACTATTACATTGGGGATTAGGATAAGAGCTTTTTAGAGCTTCTTATTAAATAACATAAAAACTATATGGCTAATTAATGAACGGTAGAATTATTACTTAAGTCCACATCTGTTTGACTGCAAAGACGTGTTTCAATCATCCCAATAGTGTCTTTCTCGAAAACATACTTGAAGTATGTGTATGACAGAAGTAAAAATTGGTTAACTTTGCTTCATCTGTACCCCTTCTCAACAAAAGGTTGTTTTAAAATTAATAAAATAAGCCAAAACCGGTTTGGCTCAATGGATAGAGCGTCGGCTTGGGGACTGAAAGGTCACGGGTTCGATTCAGGTCAAGGGCATGTACCTTGGTTGCGGGCACATCTCCAGTAGGGGGTGTGCAAGAGGCAGCTGATCGATGACTCTCTCTCATCGATGTTTCTAACTCTCTATCTCTCTCCCTTCCTCTCTGTACAAAATCAATAAAATATATTTAAAAAAATAAAATTAATAAAATAACTAATTTTTAAATATCAAAGTCCAGGCATTAAAAAAATTTGTTATGCTGAGAATCTTACATCTAACATGGTGTCTAGATGTAATTTGTATATTTGCTGAAATAACGTATTATTTAGCATGGAAGACATAGAAGTTCTGGTACACTGGTGTTTAGTTTTGTTCTCAGACACGTTTTCAAATGACCGGATAAAAGCAAATTGTAGTGCTACTGATCGTTAACACAACTTTCGGTCAGTTTTGTGATGACCTGGGTACTGTCTTCAGAAACAGTCCATTTCTGTGGCATGCATTGTCATGATGCTCAGTGGCTGAAAATGATACCACTGAGAACTTTTGTCCTCCAAAGCTATAGAAACCTGGATGTTTATCTAGGACGTGGTACCAAGTTTCTACTCTCTTTAATGAAAGAGTGTGAGAGTAAGACTAGCAAGCTAAACTGTCAGGGGACTATTAAAGTTTGGGAAATGTCAGAGGGGACCTAGCTTTCTTTCTCTCCCCCTCCCATTCATCACAGAACAAAACCTGCAGTTCCTGTCAGTGCAAAAGTACCCTCTCCTGCTGTCTCTTCTCTTTACCTGCCTGTGTCAATTTAACAACAAAGTTCTCTGAATGTGATGAAAATTAGGATGAGTACATCCATCCTAATTTAATACTTTACATGTGTTTTTATTGACGTTTTGAAAGAGAGAGGAAGAGAGAGGGGGGAAAGAGAGAGAGAAACATCAACATGAGGAAGAGACACATTGATTGTTGCCTCTGATATGCACCACCACCAGGCATCAAACCCACACACAACCTGGGCATGCGCCCTGACCAGGAATTGAACTGGCGACCTTTTGATTTATGGGATGATGCTGAACCAACTGAGCCACATTGGCCAGTGTGTGTGTGTGTGTGTGTGTGTGTATGTTTTTTTTATTTAACTGAACAAACCTTCAGTTAAGGCAGGGAGTGTGCCACCAGGTTGTTCCTTAGGAGCTGATGTCCACAGCCACCCTTCCTTCTTAAACTCACCACTTCCCAGTCTCCTTAAATTAGTTTTGTGTATGATGTGCAGGGGTTTTAATTGTACTTAGTGGGAAGAATAGGGAAAAGTATGTCTACTCCATATTCCCAGAAATGGAAGTCTTTATAGGGTGTGTACTTTTTAGATTTTTGTTCATGAGAAATCTATTTCTCAATTTTATCTAGTTATTAAAAATGTTGGTGTAAGATTCGTAAATTGAGTGAAACAGTAAGAATACATTAATCAACACTCAAATTTCATTTTAAAGATCATCACCTTTTCATAAAAAAGTGTCTCAGCTTCTGTGTTAGAAATGAAGTTGGAGTTAGAATCATAAAAGATTAAACTGGAAGTTATATTAAAGATCTTTTAGAGTTCTGTGTATTTTATTCAGATGAGAACATTTTTTCTTCAACCATATAAAGATGATTTCTATTGATGGAATCTATACCCAGTTTTCTTTACCATTGCATGGATATGCTTCTTTTTTGGTATAATAATATTTCTCATAGATAAAAAAACACACACATATGATTTTAGATCATATTCCATCATGCAGAGTAGGAAGAAAGTTGGGTGTAAAATTATTGTTAAATCAGATGGTTAGGATTGTAAACACTTTTCATTGAAAAAGTGGGACAATAAAAACTAATAATGAAATCACGTTTCTTACCAGTTCATCTATGTCAATAGATCAAAACATGTTTTATAAATTTTTTACAGATTGAAATTGTCAAAGAAGAATTTAATGAACATTCAGAAGTTGTTGACAAGATTAACCAGATCTGCAAAAATCTACAATTTCATCTAAATAAAATGAGAACCTTTGAAGAGCCTCCTTTTGAAAAAGAGGCTAACGTTATTGTGGACAGGTGGCTTGATGTAAGTGATAATTTAATTGACTAGAAATTCTGTTCTGTAGCAATTATATTGACGTTTTCTGTTGTATCTTTTACTGTGTTTGATCTGATAACAAAATTCAAAAATACTCATGGTAAAAATGTCCAAATAATATAAAGTTTGTGACTTAGGAATTATCTTAACATCCAGAGTTTTTGGCAGTGCTAACAAATGGGTCTATAAGTTACTGTCTACAGGTGGTCCTCGGGTTATGTTGGACTCGACAAATGTCGTTTTGTGGTTACATTGCCATCTCCCATTTATTTATTTAAAAAAAAAAAAGTGTCCGTCATTTTGACATATGTACATATGTGCCTTATGTTTTTAATTATTTATTTACCACAAATAAAGGTTAGAAATTTTTACCTTTCGTTTAAGTTTTTTTTTTTTTTACTGTTTCACTTGATTACTGCTGTGTCTGTGCTCCACGTGAGTGACGTAGGTGCTTATGTAGGTGGGTTCCGACTTATGGCGAAAATTGCGTTAGCACCGTAGGAACGGATATCTGACGTATCCCGAGGACCTAGTATAAAAATCCAAGCTCAACATATTTAAAATAAACTAGTAATTATGTTCCTCGTTCATGAAAGATATTGATGTTCAACTATGTATTTATTTAACACATTTTTAGTTGAGAACTAATGATATCTTTTACGAATTACAAATTAAGAATTTGTGTTATATTTTTATCTGGGTTTTTAAAAGCAACTTTTATTTATTATGGTTTAGAAATTGGGAAGAATATTGCTTTCGTTGCGTATAACCTGCAGCACATCAACTAAGAGATTTTTTTGTAGAAAAGAGAAGTACATGATATGTTAAAGCTAATTTTTTTTTGTTGGCTAATAAAGCAAAATAGCCAGTAAAGGTAAACTAAATTTTTATTTAAAAGTAGTGTTTGACTGAAACAATGGTTTTCATACTTTTTCCTACTAAATGTGTTATTTCTATACGTTAATAATTAATGTAGATAAATGAGAAGACAGAAGACTACTATGAAAATCTGGGTCGAGCTCTTGCTTTATGGGACAAACTTTTTAGCTTAAAAGATGTCATTGATGAGTGGACTGAAAAGGTTCTTCGGAAAATGGAATTACATCAACTCACTGAAGTGGAAAGAGATATGCTGACGGTAATTGAACAGAGAAAGAACACGGCTGCTCTTTTTTTTTTTTTTTACACTGTTGACATTTTAATAATGAGTTTGCTTTCTTTAAGCTGGGTAGAAAAGTCATGAAGAAATCTTTTATTTCTTTAATTATTTCTTGAGTCGGACCTGAACTGTGTTGTTTCCTTTATGATATCTGGGAAGATGTTAGCAAATAATATTAATCTGGGGTTCACAGATTCCTGGATCAAATGAACTTATGTGGGAGAAATTGACCTTACATGGGAAACATTCATTTATTTTCATGAGTGTCTAACTAAAAATGTAATATTTGTTCCAATTGTAAGTATAGTCAGAACATAGTAGGATGAACTTGCATGTGACATTGTTATTAACAAAATCATACATATTTTAATTATCTCCCATTATCTCATCCATGAAGGCACTTGGGTTTGTAACTCCCAGGACTCTGTCAAAAACCAAGTGACTAGGGGCAATCCAGTACATTTTCTGTATATTAACAAGAGCAGTCATGGGCGCCAGAAAATAAGGTGTACAATAAAAATATTTTTATTGCAATTATGTGTTTTAGGCAGAGTTACAAGTTCACGAACAGAAACCTTCAGAATTTTCTAAAAGAGTGGCTAAAATACAGTTTCTGCTTCAAAGCAGTGAAATACCTCTGGAATTGCAGGTAAGGGATTTTTATTTAAAAGTCGCAATGAGGGTACTCTAAAGCGATGTTCACACACCAGAGTTCTAATCTTAAACCTAAAATAAAGTTAGGGTCATTATTTAATTCACCTTTATTTGATTCCTCTATTAAATCGAACCAAATTTTTAATGGTCAGCCTAGTTTACCTTTGTTCTATGAATAATATTGTAGGTTGCATTCTTTATTTTTTATTTTTTATTGATTATGATCTCACATAATTGTCCTTATTCCTCCATTCCCATCCCAAACCCCTCCCTAGATATGCCCCCTTCCCAACCCCCATTGTCCATGGCCATTGGCTAGGCCCATATGTATGCACACAAGTCCTTTGGTTGATCTCTTCCCCTTACCCCCATCCACCCTTACTTTCCCTTTGAGGTTTGAGAGTCTGATCGCTGGTTCTCTTATCCTTATTTCACAGGCCTCTTGTGTAGAGGGAGAGGTATCATGGCGTGTCTCTGTCAAGTAACATGGGTTTCCTCAGGAGTTGTCATGGATGCAGGAAGGAAAATAGGCTCCAGTGACTAAGTTTCTAGAAGGAGAATCAGGGGTTTTGCCTCAAGTGTGAATTCTGTTGTGCAAAGAGACTTGTTACAGTTTTCTGTAGATCGAGGTGCACGGTGGCGGAGTGGGAATACTCACATGGCTGAGCATGAGTCACACTTTCTGGGTGAGGTCCAGGTGCCACCACTCATTAGCCGTCAGATCTTGAGCAACCAACCTACTTTGCCTTCTCACGCCTGTATTTTTGTGCGTGCGTGCGTGCGTTTCGTGTTTACCACGATGCTGTGTACACAATGAATACTCAACAGATGCTGGCTATGTAATTTTTACTATATGTTTTTACATGTTTTTCAAAAGAAATAATCCCTCTGTTGATAGGCTAGATAAAACTGGTTTTGGGGGAAGGATTCACACTAGTCTCATAAAAAGTCAGAAATTCAAGTTCAGTTCTCATAATAATCTTTTCTTTATAACAGGGGTGGGGAACCTCTCTCTGCCAAGGGCCATTTGGGTATTTGTAACATCATTCACTTAATATAATATAATCCACGTATATAAATTTGTATTGCTTTGAAGAAAACTAGGTTTATTGAATTTCGAGTCACGCCCGCGGTTGCCTTGGCAGGGCCGGACCAAATGATTTCCTGGCTTTAAAAGGCCCACAGGCCGGATGTCCCCACTCCTGCTCTAAGGGCGCCATTCGAATGGTCATATCAGTGATGGAGGACAAGGGAGAATTATAAGGAGAGAAGTGTTTATTCCACAGCGAAATGAAGCAATCTCAACTCGCTTCCTAGCAGTGTGCTTTGTCTTAAAATCTAGTTCAGTTAAAATCTGTAACCATACTTCCTGTGTTTCATGATTTCAGGTCATGGAGTCTTCTATTTTGAACAAGATAGAACATGTGAAAATGCTCTTAGCAGGAGAATCCAGCTGCTCTGCCCTCAGTGGGAACACAGCTGAGCTAAGGGAGGACCTCGACCAGGCCAAGACCCAGATCGGGATGACTGAGTCCCTCTTGAAAGCCCTGTCTCCATCTGACAGCTTGGAGATCTTTACGAAACTGGAGGTACCTCCTTCCCAGCTGCTTCCCTTCCGCGGCTCAGATTTACCTTCACACTTTTTTCTGACAGTCTGGCCTCTCGAGGTTAATAAAAATAGTTAATAAAAAATGCAAGCTCGGGGGAAAATCTCAGAAAAACAATTTGTGTATATTTGGCAGTTTCACTTTTGACTTGCTCTGTGGACAGTAATTATTTTATATTAAATTGCAGTGCTTTTATACATTTATGGGCTAAGAGAAAGCAGATCCACCCAATAGAAAATTACCTATTTCTATAAAAACAAATGGAGATTTAACATGCGTTGTGACTAAGGCCATTTTAAGACTTAAGGGTTGTTTGTTTGTTTGTGTACGTAGGAGATACAACAGCAAATTCTGCAGCAAAAGCAAAGCATGGTATCACTTGAGAATCAAATAGGTTGCCTGACTCCTGAACTCTCGGAATTAAAAAAGCAATATGAAAGTGTCAGTGACTTATTTAATACCAAAAAAAGTGTTTTGCAAGATCACTTCTCTAAGTTATTGAATGGTGAGTGCAATGTTTCCTCTACTGTGTTTCTGAGAATCTTGAAGTGTGAACAAGTACTGTGAACACAAAGATTAATCTAAGCTTCCCTTAGCGATGGTTGCACAGATTATATTTAAAGAAAAGTTAAATCTTTTTTGGGGAAGCACTCATTAATCTATGCATGTCATAAATAACATTCATTTCTTTCAAGTGCCAATATTTCCCCCCTGCAGATCAGTGCAAGAATTTTAATGACTGGTTCAGCAACATTAAAATGAATCTTGAAGAGTGTTTTGAATCATCAGACACAAAAAAGAGTATGGAACAAAAGCGACAAAAGCTTTCTGTAAGTCATATACATTTCAATCAAAACTCATTAAAAGTAAAATACTAGAGGCATAGAACTGTATTTAAGTAGATAGGATAATAATTACTTTGATTTATTAATTTGCTTAATAGAGATAATATTTCCAAATAACCTGGCTTTCCCCAAATATTTTGAAACTGTTTACTGGGTAATGGTGCAAGTGGTTGGAACAAGTTCTGTTTTCACATCTATTCTAAGAAGCTGTGTATCTAAGAGTTTGCTGGTGAACTCAGTTGTGTTAAAGTCATATTTGATAAAAAGTAAAAAATGTATCTCATTTGGATTTTGACATTCCTTTACTTTCCTGAAAGATATTTCTTCATTTTTTAAAGTCTTTCTAAACATATATTTCTTTCTTTTAAAAAAAAAATATATTTTATTGATTTTTTTACAGAGAGGAGGAGAGAGGGATAGAGAGCTAGAAACGTCGATGAGAGAGAAACATCGACCAGCTGCCTCTTGCACACCCCCTACCAGGGATGTGCCCACAACCAAGGGACATGCCCTTGACCGGAATCGAACCTGAGACCTTTCAGTCCGCAGACCGACGTTCTACCACTGAGCCAAACCGGTTTCGGCAACATATATTTCTTTTAAAAATTGCAGTTGAACTTTAATACATTGCTGGGAAGGGTATAGTGGAGGGTGGCCTGAAATGAATGGCAGAGTGCCTGCACATTTGAAATGCTGGTGGCACCCTTAACTCTGACCACCTCGGGAAATCATCTAGTGCTTTAGTTTTGAGAATAGCCCAGCCAGTGTTGCTCAGTGGTTGAGTGTCAGCCTATGAACCAGGAAGTCACGGTTCAGTTCCTGGTCAGGGCACATGCCTGGGCTTTGGGCACTATCCCCAACGTGGGGCTTGCAGGAGGTGGTTGATCAATGATTCTCTCGCATCATTGATGTTTCTAACTCTCTCCCCCTCTCCCTTCCTCTCTGAAATCAGTAAAAAATGTAGAAAACAAACGAAAAGAGAATAAGCCGTCCTCTCATCTTATTGATGGCATTTCATGTTCTCTGACCTATTGATTTGGTACCATTCTTCAATGATACTTTTTTCCTTTCTATTTTTTTTTTAGTTTAAAGTTCTGACTTTTCTTTTGCTTTTAACTTCACCCATTGTGTGAGCCTTAGCAAACTTTTTAGCACAAACATTGAAATAAAATTCTCATTCGGACAAAGTTAAATAGAAAAAAAAAGTCTGTGTGGTTTTACATATTGGTTACCAGAAAGGGATGAGTATTTAGGAGACAAGAAAAATGCAGCCTTTCCCGTCTCAACTCCTACTGACCTTCACAGCGGCACCTCGTTGTTCTGCTTGACTCCATCACCAGGAAGTCAGCTGTATACACACGTCGTAGGACTCATAGAAGTCGTCTTTCGGTCATTTGCCATTGACATTCGTTGTTTCTCCACAGGTCTTCCTTTGGATAGGATGTCAAGAAGGTGGCTGTGCATGTCCTGGCTTGGAAAGGGTCGTGGGGATGGCAGAGACCATCCTTAGGCTTGCCAGCAGGACATAATTGACTTTTGTCTTTTTTTTAAATAGGATTTCTTGACTCTTGAAGGACGAAGCAGTCAAGTACAGCAGGTGGAAACGGTAGTGAATCGTGTGAGGAAGCATCTGCCCAACGCACGAGTTAAGGAGCTCAACAGTTGGATTATACACCAAGAAATCGACTTAGAAAAAATGGAGTCCGTATGCCAGGTGCGAGCAAAGGAGCTCGATGACTGCTTGCAGCAGCTGCTGAGGTAGGAAATAGAGGTGACACCTAAACAGCATGTTCTCTATGGCACCTGTGTATGTACTCTGCCTCCGAACAGCTTGCATTGGGATATACAATACAATACACACAGATTTCACAAACAAAATGCGTGCTTTCAAATCTAAGTTTGGCTCTAGGAAAATGGAAGTTTAGAGAATTCTTCAAGTTATTTAATATGGCAAAAGTTTAGGGGAGAGTCTGAAAATCTTTTCTGTTTGTTTCCTGTTCTTTAGGATACATTTGTGTGGCTCACTGCCTTATAGAATCTCATTGTAATACAGGCTGTTACTATTCAGATTTTAATGTTACAGATTAAATCTTCTCCAAAGAATAACAAAACATATACTAAAACCTGGTTGGATCCCAAGATTCGTGTCAACCTTCTCTTCAGAGAAGCATTGGTTTGCTTATTTTATTTCTAACACATGTCATGTTCATTTAGACTCCAGGAAGACCACAGAGACCTGAGTAACTGGTTAACTAATCAAGAAGAGAAATGGAAAGAAATGGAGCAATCAGGAGAGAAAACGGAATTGTTTTGCCAAGCTCTAGCTAGAAAGAGGTATAACTGATCTTACATAAAATATATTTCCTGGGGATATGGTTTCTTACATGGTGTGTGGCTCCTATAAACTTTCAGTAACATTTGGAATTTACAGAGAACAATTTGAAACTGTGGCCCAGCTGAGCAACTCTCTGAAGGAATGTGGGCTTACTGAAGAAGAAGAAATAATACTGGAATCAACACATTTGATTGATAGATACCAGGCATTATTGAGACAAATCGAGGAAGAGGATAAGCTACCTCCTGCCGAGGACCAGAGCTTTAATGATCTTGCACAAGATGTAATTCATTGGATAACAGGGATTAAAGAGTCCCTTATGGTTTTGAATTCATCTGAAGGCCAAATGCCACTTGAGGAAACAATCCAAAAAATAAAGGTATACCCGTGGAAACTAAATTTCAGGGGGCAGAGTGAACTCTGATTTTGAAAAGATTTAGAGGCAAATGGCCAAGATTTGTTTCTTTTTTCTTTTCTTTTTAAAATGTATTTCACTGGGTTTTTACAGAGAGGAAGGGAGAGGGAAAGAGAGCTAGAAACATCGATGAAGAAGAAACACCAATCAGCTGCCTCCTGCACACCACCTATTGGGGATGTGCCCAAAACCAGGGTACATGCCCTTGACTGGAATCGAACCCGGAACCCTTGAGCCCGCAGGCCGATGATCCACCCACTGAGCCAAACCTGCCAGGGCCAAGATTTGTGTCTTAATGGAAAATAGAATTGCTGTGGAGGTTGAAGACAGTCAGGTGACGGACCTTACAACAGAGAAGGGCTGTGGTGGGCCTGAAATTATTTGAATGCAGAGGGAAGAGAGAAAGTGAGTTTCTCTTTGGGAGGGCAGTGCCCAAGTCTTGTCCATCTTCACTGTGCAGAGGAGTTGACGTGGAGACAGTGGCTGGAGCTGTGGCAGGTGGGAGTTTGCCGGCTGTAAATGGACACGTCAGTACAGCAGGGGTGCCAGCAATCTCCAGGACAGGGCTGGAGAGGAACTCCTTCAGAGTTGATGTGTATAGGTCTTAAAGGTTATTAGATCCTGGGCAGGTTGTGGAGGGCAAGAAATCTCACTCTCCCTTCAGCTCACTTTTTATTTAAAAAAAATATTTTGTTTATTTCGAAGAGGAAGGGAGAGGGAAAAAGAGATAGAAACATCAGGGATAAGAGAGAATCATTGATTGGCTGCCCCCTGCACGCCTCCCTCCTCGGGATTGAGCTTGAAACCTGCGCATGTGCCCTGACTGGGAATTGAAGTTGAACCGTGACCTCCTGGTTCATAGGTTGATGCTCAACCATTGAGCCACGCCTGCTGGGCCAGTTCCCTTTTTATCTAAGGGAGATTCAGTAAGTATTGCTAGTTTAAAATGCAGGAGACAGAAGGATGTGTGCTTAAAAGAAACTCTGGAGAATTGAAATCATGTTAAGCGGAGCAAGGTTAGAGGAAGGAGTGGTTAACAATAGCTGTAAGGGTTGGCGAGACTTAATGAAGTAATTGGAATCTTTTGGGATTATATCTAAAAAGTTTTCCAGAGAACATGAATCTGGAGTAGTTTCAACGGAGGAACTTCATAGCTCTGAGCAAAGTAGGGAAAGAGAAGAGCAGGGAATGGGAATGAGTTATGCAATGGAGAGACAGGAGGGACACTGCATTGTCCTGTGGGAAGCCATGTCTCATCCAGGGTGTATAAAAATGTCTCATTCAGCCGAAACTGGTTTGGCTCAGTGGATAGAGCGTCGGTCTGCAGACTGAAAGGTCCCAGGTTCGATTCCGGTCAAGGGCATATACATTGGTTGCGGGCACATCCCCAGTAGGAAGTGTGCAGGAGCAGCTGATCGATGTTTCTCTCTCATCGATGTTTTTAACTCTCTATCCCTCTCCCTTCCTCTCTGTAAAAAAAAAAACAAAACCAAAAAAAAAAAAAAACCCACAATAAAATATCTATATTTTTAAAAATGTCTCATTCAGGTGTTACCTACCTCTCCACCTATAAGTAATGGAGCAAACAGGAAGGTGGATTTTCAGGGTTTGGATTTTTGTTTTGTCTTTTTGCATATAACTTATTTAAAGGCAATTGAAAATCAAGAGGAAGTTGGGATTGCAATCAGATCAACCTGACCGATGTCTATGGAGAGCTAGTCCTTTTTTACATGAAGGAGTTCTTTGTCTTTTGGGCATATATAGAAATGAAAGGCTAATTTTGAAATCTAACCTGCAGTTAGAATATAATTTCAATGTAATTTTTATAAAGAAAAAGATATCCTCTATACTGTCCTTAAGTAATGCGAATGGGAATATAAAATCTTTTTAATTTAATTCAGGAAATCATTTTGCTGAAGCCTGAAGGGGACGCCAAAATACAGAGGGTCAGGAGTCAGGCTGCCAACAGCCAGGCTCCGCTGGATGCAGAGACCGTGGCTGATATCGACAGCCAGTGGGTCAGCACCCTCCAGCTAGCCAACACGTATCTAAGGTAAAGGACAGGCCTTCACCCCTCCCGTGGTGTTTGGTTGCACAGCGAAGCCATAACAAGTATGTTTTGACTGCCTCCTGGATTTGGATGTGGTATCTATTGGAGAGAGAGTCAGTAGGTCAGGGGCAGCCACAGTGTGAGAGGCGGAAACGAAGAGCAGTGGTTCTGTGGATCAGACAGGAAGCACACTGTCACAGCGCTGCGGCAGTGTTTGCTTCAGCTGCTGGGGTTCTTGGCAACAAATGATCATTACCGGTCATTGTACTTTTAAATCCACTTCTGCCCTGAAATTCCCTCTCGCCAGACAACCTCAGTGTCTGTATGGTGTTACGGTAGAAAAATCAATGCTTTTAAACATGTCTTCGGAGAGATTCTTACATGTGCAGATATTGGTAAAGGTCTGAAGTCATTGGACATTCTAGTAATTCCGGTGGAAACTCTTAATTCAGACCACATCTTAAATGATAATGTTTCATGGAAATGTGAATTTTGTATTTTTCAAAGAGACAATCAGATCAAAGCTAAATTCAGTATATAGAAAGAATAAACTAGTTGTTGGCCAATATACTGGATGCTTATTTTGTTTTACCAATATGAAAAAGAAAACCATAGGGTAATAGAGTTATATTTCAACATAATAAAAAGAAATAGTTTGAAATCCAAATTCTGAAGTGTTTGTTCTCAAGTTATGTAACAAAAAACAGTTTTTCATTAATACTGCAAGTAATTCCTGAGCTAACTTTAGTGCTATTTACATAGTTACACTGACAAAAAAAAGTCTGTAGGAATAATGCATGTTAGTGTTATTTTAATGTCTTCATTATAATGTGTATTGCATTATAATATGCAAAATGCCATTGCATTTGCTAAGTGTCATTTCCTTTGTAAAACACTTTTAAAAATGTAGCCATCAAGAAAAGCTTCTGCTGGAAGGAGAGAAGTATTTGGAAAGCAAGGAGGACCTGAGATTAGTGCTCACAGAACTGAAGAAGAAACAGGAAGCGGGCTTAGCTCTGCAGCACGGTTTGCAGGAGAAGAAAGCTCAGCTAAAAAATTACAAGAAATTCCTCCAGAAAGCACAAGATTTGACATCCTTGCTGAAGGAGCTAAAATCTCAAGGAAACTACCTCTTAGAATGCACTAAAAATCCCAACTTCAGTGAAGAGTCTTGGCTGGAAATAAAGCATCTACACGAAAGTCTTCTTCAACAACTACAGGTGAAGCGGGGGAAATGAAATTTTAAAGGACTGTTGTAATTATGTAAGATTTGTATACAGAACCTTGTTTTTTGTTGTTGTTGTTGTTCTTTTGGAAAGCCAAAAATCTTAAAAAAAAAATAGATTTTAGGGAAAGAGAGAGAGAGAGAGACTCTGAGAGAGAGGGGGGGGAACATGGATTTGCTATTCCATTTATTTGTGCATGCATTGGTTGACCAGAGATCAAATCTGCAACCTTGGCATATCAGAATGATGTTTTAAGCAACGGAGCCACCCGGCCAGGCCTCCGAAAGCTTTTGAAATTTAATTTGTCACTTTTAGATAAAAATGTTAATTCCTCAAGGATGAAGGAATCAAACCAGTCCGTTTTGCTAGAAGAATCCATCATGTGTTCATTGATGATGATGTTATTTCTCTCATTGAAATTCTCTTCAGGAATAGGAAGAGTTAAGATTTTTTAGGCATCACTATGAAGGTAGTTGTGTCAGTTATTCACATGTCATCCATCCATCCATCACTTATCATAATAGCTTGTGTTTATTATTCTATATAAACCATTTTATCAGTGTCCCTCCCTCGTGTTTTTCGTTTTCTACATGATCTGCAGTTAAGAGGTGAAATGTCAGCTTGCCATGAGGGAGTGTATTCTTTTAAGAGAATCCTATAAATAAAAGCCTAATATGCAAATTGATCAAATGCTGGAACCACCAGGCCACTGTGATGTGCACTGACCACCAGGGGGCAGATGCTCTATGCAGGAGCTGTCCACAGGCCCCAGGCCAGCCAAGGCGGGTGCCAGCAGGGGCTCCCTCCCCCCCGCCTCCCATCATACCGCTGGCTGTCCTGCAGAGGGAGGTGCAGCAGTGGTAGTAGGTGAGGCTGGGGGGGGGGAGGCGGGGGCGGGGATGACACTGGACAGGGCTGGCAAGTAGGCGGTGCCAAGCCGGCTAAGGCCGGTGCCAGCAAGGCCCCCTGATTGCCCTGCCTGTCACCCCACAGATCAGCTCTGATTGCTGGCCAGGTCTAGGGACTCTACCCATGCACAATTTCATGCACCGGGCCTCTAGTGCTTTATAATTCTTTGCACATTGAAAGCCAGCTTCCATGTGGGAATTACCTGGCAAAGAAATCCTGTTTATACAACTAGAGGAGTTGTGCAGGGGTTGAAGATATACCTGCTTGACTGTAAGTGGTTTAGCTTAATGGTTGCTACTTTTCTGATTAGTTGTGGTCACTTTATTTTCTTATTCCAGGAGGAGAACCTGGAGATGGTTTTGCATTTGAGTTATGATTACTTTTTTCTAACAGTTCTGGAGTTTGAATCTTATAAAGGGAACCAAGGGTTAGGATGATCTCAGATAGTCTCATTTGCAAGTGTGGGTGCTTGGTTTTGATAAGAAGGATAATTAAGGGAGCTGCTTTATTATGGATGTTTGTGATTTGATGATATAATTTGTAGGCATTTCATTTTGTGAACCTCTTGACAAATTAGTTGTCTTCAGGAATAAAACGAAGGCAAAGAAGCATGGGGGGAAAAGTGGTTTCAGAAAGGGTCACTTTGGGGGAAGAAGGGAGGTTTTACAGTGAAATTTCTCAAACACTAAACTCTAAAAGAACTCTGGGCAATTATGGCCATCTTCCTGTTTCAAGTTGAAATCTTATAAAACAAGTATCTGTGAGCAATTTTTTTATTATCTGAGTGAGAACTCAGAAATAACTCATAAATTGTCAATGGTTTTGTTTTTAGGATTCTGTGCAAAAATTGGAAGGTCACGTTCAGGAACACCACACATATCAGGTTTGCATAACAGACCTGAATACCGAATTGGACAACATGTCCAAAGAATGTGTTAGCTTTTCTGACAAGCCTGTGGAGCCAAGAGAAGCTGAGGAAAAACTGCGGGAACTGCAGGTATTAAACAATGTCCAGACATGATAGATACTTAAAAAACTCAATTTGAATGACAACTTTACTAATCAATGTCTTTGGTTTGAAATTCAAGTGCTATTCAGATGACTATGAAGTATAGTTCTGACCAGCCATTATTCCCAGCCAATGGGAATGTTCTTATGTGGTAAATAAATCCACTTACAATCTGTGTTACTAACGGTCCCTGCTGGGGACCCTTGGGGATGATTCCACCCGTGACCAGTCTGTAGCTTATGGAGAATTTTATCTCTGGGCTATCGCTACACTTTGCCGCTCCCCTGTGGCCCCCATTCTTGCTGCTTTACTACAGGTCCTCATCTCACAGGTCTCTTCCTTAAACATCTGAATGGGCTCCCTGCCCGCATGGTACCCTCTCGAAGGTACCTTCTCGGATTTCTCTAAAATGCAAATCTGGAACTCCTCCTTAGAATGTTAGAATGTCTCAGTGGCCTGTACATATTTGTTAACGTAGATCTTTTCGCATTCCATTACAATTGTCTATTTACATCTGTGTCTCTCTGACGGGACTTTAGGAACATGAAGGGACTGGATTTTACTCATCCATGTAACTTCAGAGCCTACCATATACTTGCTGTTAGTTGAATGAATGAACGTTTTTTTGGTTGATCTATTAAGTAGTGACTAATAAATCCTACGTTGTTCACCTAGGAACTTATGCCTTATTCTGTTTCAATGGAACATCAATACCAGATATAGAACCTCAAATGACTTTTGAGTCTAGTGTTCTCAAACTAGCCCCCTTCACTCATGCATACATTTACTAAATGTTGATTGAGCTCCTGCTATGTCTAAGTTGTTGTACTAGGAAGGTTGATTTAATAAGCTTTGCTCTGAATGTTAAATATTAACACTCGATACACGTGGAGACCTTCTAAATGATTTTTTCAATGTTTTGCAAATAGTAGACAGTTATTATTTAGTGTTTTGATCATGTCAAAGGGCTGTATCTTGAACTAAGTATATGCTCAACAACTATGTATTGACTGCCTCTGATATTCCAGGGACTGTGTTGCGAAAATTTGTTATGTCTTACTCAATTTTAGTTACATATAAAATGTGTTAGGGAATTTGATCTAGGATGCTACCTTGGTTTAAACTATACCCAAAGTTTCTTCTTTGTGACATGAGTTGGGTTTTTTATACTTCCCACTAGTGAAACAGAATACGCTGTGATTTACAAAAAGTCAATGAACTCTTGTGACAATTGAGCAGACACTTCTTGTGACAATCTCTTCTCCACTCACAGGAACTAGAGAATAGACTCCATTTACAAGATGGCCCATTAGAGAAGATTTTAGGCTTAGCAAAATCCATCGAGCAAAATACATCTTCAGCGGGACAGAAGATTATTAAAGAGGACATAAAATCACTTAAGTGTAAACAAAAAGATTTGGAATGCAGGCTTGAGTCTGCTAAGCAGGAGATGGAAAATTATCTCAACAGCGTCCTCAAATCAAAATGCTCCGCGGGAAAGAAAGAGAAGTTTCCTCAGCCAGGCAGAGAGAAGCAGGTCACGTCTGACGCGCACGAGTCCACTCAGGGCTCAGCTGCAGTGGAGAAGTTGGAGGAAGACTTGGAAACAAACAAGGTAAGTGCTTGTGATTGCATCTCCGTGCCATCGCGTCTGAGGATGAAGAGGTGTGGGATTTGAAAAGAAGGTCCTGCATCAAGCCTTCTGATTTCGTAATTAAGCCCTCCACGTGCTGCCCACTCGTAACGAGAGCCCTTGGGAAGCTGTCCAAGGTTTCAGTGGCGAAATATGACTGTTGCAGTCCGTTAAAATGTTAGTCATCAATTTAGGTTTATTATTCTCTCTGGTGTGTAATCAGATATGGTTCCTCGGGGTCAAGAGCACAAAGGCAAATTAGAAAAGGCAAATGAAAAGAAAATGTGCTTTACCCGTTTTCTTAGGGGGGGAAAAAGAGTCCTATTTTTTTCCTTTTTTGGTTGATTTTCTAGTGAAATCAGAGACTGTTTGAAAAGCTGGATCCCTTTCTTTTTCTTCTTACGTTAACCCTTTCCTGCAAATGCGTTTTTAAATGTTGTCAGATCATTCGGCGTGGGCGTGAGCGTGGCAACATCCAGCTCCTAATTTTCCCCGGGGAGAAAAAAGAAGAATGTTGTTTTGTTTTCGTTCTAAAAAAACAACAACAAATGGGTACCTTTTCCTGTGGCTCTTAAAGTGCTTTCTCATCAGTTAAAAGATTAAAATGGAAAAGGCCCAAATAGCCGCCTAGGAACCTGTGTGAAAGAGTCTCCCCGGGAGGCGGATGTCGCGGTCCGGGTCCAGGGGGACACGCAGAGGTTAGCGTTCAGGTGTGATCGCTTGTGAGCGCTCGGCACCAGGACCAGACAGAACGCGCACTCCTGTGGCCCCCGCTAGGACAGAGGTGCCTGGCGGGTTAGAGGAACCGAGAGGGTTTTTTTAGAAATGTCTACAGCAAGGTTAAATGGCAACAGAACGTCTCTTTGGCCACCGGAAGACTTTCAAATGCCAATGTTAGTGCTAAGGAATTATGTCTTCAAGGATTCAGGGCCCTGTAGGTGAGACTCTTGATGTTGTATCTGTAAAAGGAACTCTTAGCAGAATTTAAACAGCAGTAATTAAGTAAAAAAAAATAAATAAATAAAAAAATACTGAGGACTTTCTATCCAAGTACATGATGTTGCTAAAGGGAGTTGTTTAATAACCTTAAAATTAGCTTCTTAGGCCCATTTGGGCTCTGCACTCCAAAAATTCAATAGGATATACTGAAACCTAAATAAAGGTCATAATCCAACAATGGTTTTTATTTTTTAAAATATATTTTTATTTAAACCTCCTCTGTTCTCTTTTAACGCAACCAAACCCTGTTCCCAGCATTCCTGGCAGATGCCTGGTCAATGACAGATAGAGTGACAGATCCTCAGTTTCTTCCCACTCTTCTTTACAGCCCACAGATTGTTAATCTTGACAGTCAAAGACTGGCTGAAATTATCTCTTTTTTTTCTTTTTTCTTTTTTTAAATATATTTTATTGATTTTGTACACAGAGGAAAGGAGAGAGATAGAGAGTTAGAAACATTGATGAGAGAGAGTCATCGATCAGCTGCCTCTTGCACACCCCCTACTGGGGATATGCCCACAACCAAGGTACATGCCCTTGACCAGAATCGAACCTGGGACCTTTCAGTCCCCAAGCCGACGCTCTATCCATTGAGCCAAACCGGTTTTGGCTATGTTTTTATTTTTTCATTAATATGACTCCATCTATACATCATTTAAGTTAAAATTGAGCCGTCAGTGAGAGTTCTGTGGCGAGCCAAAGTAGACATGTCCTTTATTCTCAGAGGGCTTCTGGCCTAGAGGAGGAGACATACATTAGTCAACTAATTAACTAATGAGAGGCTAATTACAGGAACTAAAGAAGGAGCACGGTTCCATGACCGTCTCTAGTAAACGAGTCAGACCTGAACTGCTGTTAGAGAGAGTTTTCTCTAAGGAAACAGCGTTTGAACTGAGGCCCGAGTTAACCGAGCTCAGGGCTGGGCGTGGGCCATTCATGACAGAAAAGGTAGAATTTGCTCTTTTTGTGGGAGAGAGCGTGAGCAGCCAGAAACAGAAGGAAGGCCACTGCATGGAAGGTGGAGGGCTGCTTGAGGCCGGAGAGTAAGCAAGGCTGGCTGAGTCCTAAGTGCCTTACAGGGCACATGAACATTTTATTCATTTTTTATTTTTTTAAAATATATTTTTATTGATTTTTTACAGAGAGGAAGGGAGAGAGATAGAGAGCTAGAAACGTCGATGAGAGAAACACCGACCAGCTGCCTCTTGCACACCCCCTACCGGGGATGTGCCTGCAACCAACGTACATGCCCCTGACCGGAATCGAACCTGGGACCTTTCAGTCCGCAGACCGAAGCTCTACCACTGAGCCAAACCGGTTTCGGCCACATGGACATTTTAGACATTGTGATTATGCTGAGATAAAGAGGCAGCCTCTGAGACTGTGGTGATCGGCCTTTAGGTGTTGTCTCTAATGGTGATGATGCATGCTTGTGCTTAGAATTGGTTTTCGCTGCTTTCTGTTGAAATGCTGTAAAGTAGGGGTGTCGAACTCAATCAGAGAAGGGGCCAAAATCTAAAATCCAGCCTAAATCGCGGGCCGAATGGTTTACTGAACAGTCATAAACTGTCATTGTGATGGAAACGCAGTGGAGTGCAGTGATGACAGCGCGGTGCGGGCCACATTGCAAGGCCTGGCGGGACGGATTTGGCCCGCGGGCCTTGTGTTTGACACATGTGCTAAAGAATGAAGAAATACATCCTGGAGAGCTTGTATGACACTGTCCCACTGTTGGCTGGCAGGCTACAAGTGATAGCTTTGGGCTTATCACTGTCACAGAGTTAGTATAGTCCTGGGACCACTGCTCCGAATGGGAAAAGGGAGAGTAAAGCTGTTTGGACTTAGCTCTTTTGGAAGCTGATACATTTGCTAAGCCAGAGACAGTGCTCAATTGTTTAAAACTCAGTATTTTACCTGTTAAAGTAAAAACGTTTCCTTTGTGACTTAATGGATATAAAGATGAAATGTCATGGTCCTGTCCTTAAGGAGAGTTGATGATATTCGTCTCACCAAATATCCTTTTCTTTCCCAAACTCTAAGGAAAGCTAGGTGGATGAAAAATTTAAACATAGTTGGGTATATAACTCAACCAGTCTTTTGCTTGAATGGTAATTTTCCACTCTACGTTTATTATTAACTTTGAAAATTCCGTTTACGATCATTGGATCAATATGTATACTTATTGCATAATTTAAAAGTTAGATTTTATCTTAAGTGTATGTTAATCGTAGTTCTGTTTAAAAAAGAAATATTCCAGGAGCATTGGGAAGGGAAAGAATCAGCGGCCCGGGACTCCGAGTTCATGAGGGCTCATGAGCGGCCACTCTCAGGAATGGATCCTCCACGGGGCCCCTTTTGAGAACTTTTCCCCCTGGGAGAAAGGTGGACTAGAAAATCTCTAACCAGAGATTAGAGAAAGGTGGGCGAGAGAAAGGGCTAGGACTGGCTTATCCTGGCTGCAGATGGGAGGAAAGGGTCTCTCATGAGAAATCCAAACTAAATGCGTATCTCAAATGGGTTTAGAATCCAAATCTATGATACTTACATTGTGGAGCAGTTCAAGTCAAGAAATAAAATGAAAATTAGTCAGTCTGTCTATCTGTCTATCTGCAGTAGGCCCTCGGGTTATGTCAGAGACCCATTCCTACAGTGCGATGTAACACGATCTTTGCCGTAAGTCAGAACCCACCTACATAAGCGCCTAAGTCACTCACATGGAGCACACACACAGCAGTAATGAAGTGAAACAGTAAAAAAACTTAAAAGAAAGTTAACAATTCCTGACCTTGTGGTGAATAAATAATAAAAACATAAAGCACATATGTACATACATTGAAATGACAGAACTTTTTTTTTTTTTTAAATAAATGGGAGGTGGTGACGTAACCAAGAAACAACATGCATGAGTCTGATGTAACCTGAGGACTGCCTGTATCTATCTATCTTCCTATCTATCTATGTATCTAACTATCTCCATTCCTCTACAGGGTACTTGGAAGAAGCAAACACAAATCCACACTAAGGGGTCACTTTTACCAATCAGGCCAAAAGGATTCCCACAGTAGAGTAAAAAAAAAATTCTGATAAATATTCATTAGTATCAGTCAATCAATTCATAACACAAATTGCTACTACAGAGAAGAGTCCGCATCAC
Source organism: Pipistrellus kuhlii (assembly GCF_014108245.1). Classification (NCBI taxonomy): domain Eukaryota; kingdom Metazoa; phylum Chordata; class Mammalia; order Chiroptera; family Vespertilionidae; genus Pipistrellus; species Pipistrellus kuhlii. The sequence goes on along the minus strand of NW_023425404.1, from coordinate 19,748,582 downwards.
TACAAAGGAGAGGAAATAAAACCTTAAGAAAATGAGATAATGTAGCAGTCTAGAAGATATTATGCAATAATATGCTTTGAAAGATAAGTGATATAAAAGAAGGATTTGAAATCATAAGGAAAGAATAAAATACTTTGAGAAAAAAAGGAAGATTTGAAAAAGAACCATATGAAATTTCAATAAATTTTAAAAAGCCATTGAAATTCATATTATTATGGCCAGGTTAACAGCAAACTTGACATATCTTGAAGCTAGAATATGTGATGGAGAAATTACCCATAATCTAACATGGAGTTTAAAGAGATGGAGAATAGGAAAGAGATTTTAAGAGACCCAGAGTCTGAACTGAGATGGTTTAACACAATTCTGATATGAGTTGTAGGAGGAGAAAATGGAGCCAGAGCAAGGCTGGGAAATTTTTCAGAATTGAGGGGAAATATGAATCCTCAGATTCAGGAATTAGAGACTTGAACAGGCTAAATAAAAATAAATTATTGTAGCTAAATAGTAAACCACCAAACCTTAGAAGTAGCATCTGAGAGGCAACCAGGTGGGGAGGGAACCCAGTTATAATATGTTGACAATAGTTTTCTCAACACTGAAAGCTGAAGACAATGTAATAGCATTTTTGTGTGGCTGGAAGAAAAATAGTTATCAGTTGACACTTTGACATCCAGCTGAGCCCTCATTGTAGAGTGAGTAAAATACTTATATTTTCACATAAATACTTACTATCGCTTAAATACTGACTGATGAATAAATCACGTTCATGTAAACAGCAGAATAGTACACAAGGCTAAAATGACTGTACTAGGTTTATATATGTCAATTTAGATAAACCTCAAAACATATTTCTGAGTGGGAAATTAAACACCATAAAATGGTCCATACATGATTCCACTTTTATAAGAATTAAAGATACATAAAACAATATTGTATAAATACTAATATATGTATTGAAAGTATAAAAACTTAGGCTAAGCGAAATAAGCTAATCAGAGAGAGATAAATATCACATGATCTTATGTATATGTAGAAGCTAAGGAACAAAATAAAAATAAAATAGAACCAGGGGCATAGAAATATGGAACAGATGGACACATCTCAGAGGGAGAGAGGAGAAGGGAGTGGGAAGAGATTGACTCAAGAATTTGTATGCATACCCATGGACAGACAATAGTGTGGAGAGAGGCAAGGTGTGGAGGTGGTGATGGGGTGGGGGGGACATCTATAATACTCTCAACAATCAAGATTTTTTTTTAAATGTGTGGACTTTAGTAGTTCTGGGGGAGAAGAGATGAACCAAGAATGTAGATTGGGCTTGAAGTTATATTTTTAATACGGGAAATTATATCACATATTTGTGTTGTGGGTAATGCATACCTGTTACATTTAGTTCTTTTAAGTATGTTTGAAATAGCTTATAACTCGCAGTGAAATATATTTCAAGTAAGCCCGTAAAACCAAAAGAGAACCTCGCCGAGGGTGATGAGCCAAGGTAACTGGTTTGAAAGAACCTTTCCAGGAGCCAATCACCACCTTAACTTCGTGTTCCAGCCTCTCTGGCACAGCAAAGGAATGTTACCTTTTACGTTTGAAATGATCCTTTGAGGGACTCTGTTGGTTTCCAAGTGGAAACAAGGCTTTGGGGCTTGGTAAACAAATTCTTGTTTTGGAGTAACTTCCGGTTTTTCAGAATGCTCTCTCTGACCACTAAGGACAGATTACCCATGACATGTTACAAGTGTTACTAGTTCTCATCACTCGTCCACCAGGTAAGAGAGACCAAGGGCTGTTAATTCTCAGTAGATCCTTAGAAGTCAAGTTTCCTGAGTCCAGGGCTACGCCTTTAGCTCTTGTTCACCTGTGGAGTGTGGGGATACTCTTTCTAGTAGCCATCAGGTGAGAAAGAGGCAAGCGTCTGTCCACCTCCTAGACTGTGGCTTGTGGCAAAGAGCCCCATTGGCCAATTAAGCTTGGCGGGAGGCGACTCCCCTTTCCTCCCACAGCTTCCCAGGTCTTTCCCCCTGAGATAGGCCACAAGGAATGGTTGAACTGGAGGAAATTGCCAAGGTCATTTTTATCATTTGAAGCTGCTCTAAAGAAGTGACTTGTGCTAAGTGGTAACTAAGTACTTCAAAACAAGTAACACTGGTCAGGGGAATTTTTTTCTTTTTTAACCAGTTAGTATTGGTGACACTCCAGACGGTATCTGTTTTATTTAAACAAACTTTGCATTTTAGAATAGTTTTCACATTGACAGGAAAGTTGCAAAGATAGTACAGAAAGTTCCCAGGTGTTAACATCTTCTACTGCTACGTAGGTAGTGTTTCTGAGACAACACATTCGGCTTTGTTTGATAGACTTGAAACCTCAAGTATTTTACTGACATGAAAGTATATAGCAGAATTAAGTGGTATTTCATTTATCAAGTAACCTGAAAATAACAACTAACACCTTAGCAAAATGTTGGAAATCTTTAAAATTACTGTCATATGGTGCCTACTACATGTAAGTGCTCAACAAATATTTGTTGGAAGAATGAATAAATGAATGCAGATGTCCCTTTACCCTATTGAGAATCTTAAGTTCTTAGAGATTTCAGAAAAGATTAAATTACTACATATATAGTGTGTGTGTGTGTGTGTGTGTGTGTGTGTGTCCTGTTCTGCCTTATGTGGGCTGTGAAATTCTTCTGATTGATATAAGGCATAATTCATTCATTCTTAATATCATGAAGTCTTGGTGTTTCCTCTGTTTATTCAGTTATTACTTTAAACTATCAATAGGTAACATTGAGCCGAAAACGGTTTGGCTTAATGGATAGAGCATCGGCTTGGGGACTGAAGGGTCCCGGGTTCAATTCCAGTCAAGGGCATGTACCTTGATTGCGGGCATATCCCCAGTAGGGTGTGTGCAAGAGGCGGCTGATCGATGACTCTCTCTCGTCGATGTTTCTAACTCTCTATCTCTCTCCCTTCCTCTCTGTACAAAAATCAATAAAATATATTTTAAAAAAAATAGGTAACATTGAATGCCTATTATTTGCCCCACCCTCCACATCCTTTTGAATACTAAGTATAAACTTTGGAACATTTTTTCCTTTTTCTATATCTGTCTTCTTTCTTTGACTACTATCTAGAGTATGTATACCTCTGTAAACAATGGAGCATTGCTAAATCCCATACTGTTTTGTCAAAAAAGTTTAATTTTTCTCAGGATACTGATATCAGCATTAAATATTGCATGAAAAAATTATCTTGGATAGTACTCAAGTATACTTTTGTAAAAAGTCTTTGAGTTAAAACAAAAAGGAGTAAAAACTCTTTGAGTTAACGGAAGAAACTGCCATGCTTTCATCAAGAAAAAGAAAAGTTATTTATTTGGAAGGTAGACTGCTCAGCAATTAATCTTTTTATGTTTTCAGAATTCAGCTATGGAGATGCTTTTGTCAAAACAACTTTCTCTCGATGTTCAAGAAAGCATGAAAAACACTGAAGATGAGCAGAAAGTCAATGAGCTGCAAAATCAACCTTTAGAATTAGATGTCGTGTTAAGAAATGAACAATTAAAAGAGATAGAGGTACGGGAACAAGAAAAACACTGACAACATGATTGCATTATTTATCCAGTGCAATACAATATATTGTAATTACTAAAAACTTGCTTGCACGGAGTGAAAAGTCTTATTTAACCTTTGCCTGATGATCAATTTGGTAACTCTATAATTATGTACTAATCAGTAAGTTTTATAAATCTTCTCATTTAAAAAGTGGGAGAGTTTAATGAACATTCGTGTTCATTCTATTTCACAAAGTTCCTAAAAACTTACTTAATGCAGTAACAAAATGCAGAGATTCTGACTTGCTATCATTCCTTTTCTTATTCCTATGTATTCTTCAGATTTTGGTAAATTCCTTTTATTTTTCTAATTATCAACATTATGGGGTACTGCTTCTTTGTTTTTACAGCTCTGTTTACAAAATTTTTTATATGTATTTATGTACTAATAGCTACATAAAATAATCTAATAGGGAAATACATAGCCATGTTTTTAAAAAACGACCCCTACAATTTTAACCAAGTTTCTATAATAGAAAACATGTATCTAAGACAAGAGAAGGGATAATGCATGTAAATAATAAGATGAATCTGCATTTCAACACTGCAGAACCTTTTAACACAATGGGGTGATCTAATTGCTATTAAATGCTAGACCCATGGTGAATTTGAGTCTAGATTTTAGCGTAATTCAAGAGAAAAAGCCCTTTTAAACATCAGGACTTAACTTTCTCTATGTACAAATGAAACCTTTAGGACATTTTGGGATAGAGTGCGTTATTGGAAGGAAAGAGGATAGAAAAGAAAATGAATGAGTGAATAGGCAAGTGTGTACTTACTGATTTCCTTGACTTGTTTTTTAGGAATTCTATGCCCAATTGGAAGCAAAGAAAGCAGCCATTGAACCCCCGGAACAAACGGAATATCTCAGCACAACAGAGACCAGTGCCTTGGCTCTCCACAGTCCAAGGAACTCAGCGCAGCACTTGGACAGTCTGCTTCAGGCACTTACTGCTCTGAAGAAAAACAAAGAACGCCAATGTTGTCTTCTTAAAGATTTTCAGGAACACCTTGCCGCAATCGAATCCTCACTGAAAGTCTTGTTGACAGAGAAGGAAAGTCTAAAAGTGTAAGAATTTAAGACTTGAGTTCATTTTATTCAAACACAGGTTCTGTTACTCTGAACAGGCCCCCAGGTGGTTTTTGTTTCTTTGCTTGTTTTTAATTTTTTGTTAACATATCCTCACAGGATATATTTTTTCCGTTGCTTTTTTAGAGAGAATGGAAAGAAGTGGAGAGCAGGGAGAGGGGAAGGAGAGACAAACATTGATGTGAGAGAGACACACCGATTGGTTGCCTCCTTTATATCCCTATTGGGATGCGGGATTGAACCTGCGGCCAACGTGCGTGTCCTTAACTGAGACTTGAACCCATGACCCTTTGGTACATGGGCTGATGCACCAACCACTGACCCACGCCAGTCAGGGCCGGCCCAAGGTTTTAAGACTTTATACTGTAAAGAATATGATTTTAATACTACGCATGGAAATTCATTCCACATGGAAGCTGTTGAAGAAAACTTTGTTGGTTTCATGCAAAACAAAAGTATATTAAGGATATTAATTTTTTAATTAAATTATATTAACTTTATAACTTAATTTGTTTAACATGGAATTCACACTGAAAATACCTGCAAAATATGTTTAAAGTTCTGTGGAATTCAGTATTTAAAAAAAAATTTTTTAATTGATTTTAGAGAGGAAGGTACATGGAGAGATGGAAACATCGATGATGAGAGAGAATCATTAATTGGCTGCCTCCTGCACACCCCCGACTAGTGATCAAGCCAGCAAGGCATGTGCCCTGACTGGGAATTGAAGCGTGACCTCCTGGTACGTAGGTTGATGCTCAACTGCTGAGCCATGCTGGTCGGCTCAGTATTCTTTTGGTCAAGAATTTATTCTAATCTGTGGAGGTGAAAACAATGTGTTAATTATTTAGTATCAGCGTAATTGGTGTAAATTGTTTGGAACATATTTAATATATATGTATTGTACTGGTTTCTTTTAAAACAAAATGCATTCCTTTTGGCTTTGAAAATGATGGTAAATGGTACTAGATCTAGTCTTAATGTGTAAACAGTTTTTTCATTATTAAAACGTACTCTCTGCAAGGACTTTACAGAGTACTTTTATATGCATTGTTCCCTTCACTCTTCACTCTTCTCCTGTGGTTCTACAACTTTAGGATGCTCATTTTGTAAACGAGCCCTCACGGACTAATTGAAAGCTAAGTTTCTGATTTTACTCTAAAGACAGAGTGCTCTTCTAGACAACCTAATCTTTTCTCCTGAGTTCAAAACAGAACTGATTTCTTTAGATGACATCTAACCTCAGGTTGATTTATAAGAAATGTTAACAAGCTCCATTTTTCTTTTTTTTTCTCTAGGGGATCACAGGACAGTGCAACCTATGTGGCCAAAATTCAGAGATTGCTGGCATCAATAGAAAAAGAGAAAGATTCCTTAAGCAAGTTGAAAATTGAATGGGAAACTATATCAGACTTGCTGAGCGACATGGACAAGAAGCTGTTGGAAAGCCAGGTCAGGCAGCTTGAACAGGGGTGGAAACAAGCAGAACAGCTGGTCCACAGGAAGTATTCTCAGCACGCGCTGGAGCAGGAGGAGCTGGCATCTCTCATGAGTGAGATCCGAGAGTTGGGCCTCTCTCTGCAGCAGCAGCACCAGCGCCTCCGGTTGAGGCTGGGCTCCCCGGAAGGACAGGAAGGAAGGGGCACCTGCACGGTTGCCTTGGCTACTGACCTCCAGGCTGTCAAGCATAGGTTTTCTGTTCTCAAGGCGAGAGCTGAACTTCAGATGAAGAGGATTTGGGGGGGGAAAGAAAAGAAGGTTCTGGAAGATGCGATCAATAATTTGCAGACGCAATTGGAAGCATCGGAGCCATTACACATGGAGGTGGACAGCGAGATCCAGAAGAGTGAGCTAAGGAGCAAGGTGAAAGAGACCACCTTGTGGGTGAAGAACCAGTTAGGAGAGCTCGATGTCCCCATTTCCCTCCTTCCGGACGGCATCCTTTCCCAGATCCGAAAGTGCAAAGTGAGGCACGACGGCATCCTGGGTCGGCAGCGGGCGCTGGAGGCGCTGGCTGAGGAAGCGGAGGAGAGCATCCCTGACCTGCCCGCGCCCGAGCGCGAGGACCTGCATCACCTCCTCCAGGACCTGCAAGGTCAGTGTCAAGCGCTCGTTTTGAAATCCACCCAAAGGTCGCAGCTGTTGGAACTTAAACTGGAAGGAAGAAGCACGTTTGTTGCAGAAATAGGGAAAGTTCAGCTCTCGCTTCAAGGAAACGAAGCACGGATCGTTCCCCCGGTGGGAACAGCCTCCACAGAAGCCGAACTGCAGGACCAGCGAGCGGTGCTGACTGCGTCTCGGGAGGAACTGCAAGAAATCGCGGGTGGACTCTCCGCGCATCTTCAGGAGCTCCCGGGCCTCTGTAAGGACCTCAGTGTGTTCGAAAGACTGTTTCTGGACGACCAGTTGAAAAGCCTGGAGACCAGAGCCAGCAGGACACAGAGATTCGTTCAGCATAAATGCAATGAGGTTGAGCACAAGATACGGTTTTCCAGAGAATTCCACGAGCAGACATCTGCGCTTCAGAAGGAGCTTGATAGCATACAACACCATGAGCTGCTCCTGAGTCAGGTAGGGGATGGGGGTGTGGAAGGGGAGCTCCGGGGACTCCAGGGGCACCTCCGGGGCGTTCGGTCCGGCCTCCGACAAGCACTGAGACTCAGAGAAGCGTTTGACTCCCTGGGGCTCCACTGGGATGGCTCCCAGCTTGACACGCTGCGATCCCAAGTGTTTGAAAAGGAGAGAGAACTCGAAGGAAAGATGAGGCAGTTGGACACATTTATTGCAGAACGTGGCAAATATCAAGCATCGCTAAGTAAATTGAGGGCGATGGATTTGCAGAATAAGAAAAGGGCCGAAGCGTTACTAACAACCCCTCCTGCTTCTCCAGAACGCTGTCTGGTCAGTGCTGGTGCTCGGATGCTGAGTCAGAGAATCGGGATCGCCATCTGCTTGTATCATGAGATGGCAAAGGAGTTAAGGGAAAATAAGGCCTTTGATGACTCCTTCAAAGAGAAAGAGCTACTCCACACAAAGCTGTATTTAGAGGAAAATGCTACGTTGCTTAAGGCTCTCCAAAGTATAATCCTAGAGTCCCACCCAAAAGAAATGGATGAAGAGAGTTTTCAGGAGAAACTAGAAAATTCCCTCCATGTTTTAAACCAGATAAAATCGCAGTTGCAGCACCCTTTACTTGTAAATTTGAAAATGGAACATATTCAAAAGGAAATGGATAATTGCGAAGCGTTTCGAGAACAAGTTCAGGCAGAAATGTGTGGCATTCAAGGTGTAACTGTCACTGAGAAGGAAAGAGAGGAAACACCTTCTGAAGCTTGCGATGTGGAGACAAAATTACGTGACATTGAGGAGCTGCGCGGTCAGCTTAATACGAGCATTGATATGCGCATGGTAAGTTTCTTTAAAATTGGGTAGTTAATGCATCCATCTTTATTTCATGATTTGATGTTTTGCTCTTTAGTTGATATCTGCACTTCTCAAGAAGTTAGAAATTGTACAGGCAAGTTCTCCACAGGAGAAGGGCCATTTGCTAAGAGCCAGTTTGTAACCCCGACTCCTCCTACATCTAAATTCAATGCCTTATCATTTGGAAAAGTCAAGTTTGACACCTTATTTCTACAGCCCTAACAACCTGTGTTGCTCAGAACAAAGTTTTTTGTTTGTGTTCTGGAACTGATAGGGCTGGGTGGGAGAAATATGGTGTGGAGGAAAAAAACACAAATAATAACATTTACTTAGAACGTGCAATGTACTGAACATTTACCTTTAATCATCACAGCAACTCTGTGAAGTGGGCCCTATTATTGACCCCATTTTAAAATCAGGAGACTGAACTTCAGAAACATCAGGACTTTTCTCAGGGCCTTAGAACAGAACCAGGAATCAACGTGAGATCTGTCTGGGTTTAAGGCTTACGTGCCTAATCTGCCCACAATGTCTGAATTTATAAATCAAGTTTCATTGAAACATAGCGCTGCCCCATTTCTTTATGGATTGTCTGTGGCTAATTCTGTGCTACAACCAAAGGACTGAGTAGCTGTATAGTCCAGACTAGAAGCCTGATGCATGGAATTCGTGCAAGAGTAGGCCTTCCTTCCCCCAACTGCTGGCACTGGCTTCCCTCTGGCACCCAGGACCCAGGCTTCCCTCCTAGTCCCAGCTTATGAGGAAGGTCATCTGGTCTAATTAGCATATTACACTCTTCTTATTATAGACTAGAGGCCCAGTATATGAAATTCCTGCTTGGAGGCGGGGGTGGGGAGGGAGGGGGAGTCCTCCAGCCTAGCCTGCACCCCCTCCAATCCAGGACCCCTCGGGGGATGTCCGACTGCCTCTTGCAATCCAGGACTGCTAGCTCCGAACTGCTCGCCTGCCTGCCTGATCACCCCTAACTGCTCCCCTGCTGGCCTGATCATCCCTAACCACCTCTGCCTCGCCCCACACCTAAGACCCAGGATTCCCTCCTCTGGCTGGTTGCATGCACCTAGGCTTCCCTCCCTCTGGCCAGCTGCAGGCACCCAGGACCCAGGCTGGCTTTGCTCAGGCTCGCCACAGCCTCAAGAGACCATGGGCAGGTGGCTTTGCTTAGGCTGCAGCTGCAGGCGCCTGGGATTGTGGGGCACTGGCTTGTCCCTCTCCTGGGCCGCAGCTGCAGGTGCTGATGCCTGGGACCATAGGGACCATGGGGTGTGTGGCTTGTCCATATCCTGGGGTGCAGGTGCAAGCACAGCCGCTGGCTCCTGGGACTGCAGGGTAGGCATTTTACCTCTCTCCAAGGCTGAAGCCTGGCTGATCCCCATTCCTCTCTTGAGAGCTCATTTGTGCCTGGCTGGTCCCATTCCTCTCTCGCGAGCTCATTTGTGCCTGGTGGGCCCCCTTCCTCTCTCCCCAGTATTGAGTGACTGAGCAGTACAGCGTGATGGCATGAGGACATGACTGACATGAGGGTGTGATGACCATTTGCATATTAGCTCTTTATTATATAGATTTGTGCAAGAATGGGCCTGTCTTCCCCTGGCTGCCGGCACTGCCTTTTCGCTCAGGCCCGGAGCCACCTTTACCCCTTCCCACGCTGCCTAGAGGCCAGGAGTGGCTGGGGTGGTGTGGAATGCCCCCGGCCGCTCAGCACCTGTGTATGCAAATTAACCCACCATCTTGGTTGGGTTAATTTGTATATTTACTCCTAATTGGTTGGTGGGCGTCATGAAGGTCTGGTCAATTTGTATTTTACTCTTTTATTAGTGTAGCTGGCTGGCAAAGCTTCATATATTTAGTCCAACCCTTTGCATGAAAAGTTTGCTGACCTCTGTTGCAGAGTGACTCCACCATACCCCCTCCTTTTCTGCATTAATAGTGTAGATGGCTTAGGCATCATTGGAACGAATTGTGCTTAATATAATACCTTTTACTGTGTTTTCAGAATTATCACATTAAATTTATAGAATATGGAACTTAATTTACTTTTTTAATTCAAATAGTTATTAGGTAATATATTGGCACTACTTTGATAAATATAAGTTCTTTAGAAATGAAAAGTCATATTATGATCCCAAATATGTCCTTTAAATTGGCACTTAACAAATGTAGAGCAAATTGAGAGTATTTTTCTACTTAATGTTTTTATTGAGGTATAATTGACATGTATTAGTTTTGTGTGTACAACATATTCTGTATTTGTACATACGTATTGTTAACAGTCTAGTTAACAGCTATCACCACAGTTACATTTTTTTCTTGTGATGAGAATTTATAAGTTCTACTCTCAGCAATTTCAAATATGCAACATAACTAGAGTGGCTATGCTATACATTACATCCCACAACTTATAACTGGAAGTTTATAGCTTTTGACCCCTGCTTCACTCATTTCAACCCCCACGCCTCTGACCACCACAAGTCTGTTCTCTGTATCCTTCTCCACTTGATTTAAAACATTTTCCAGAAACAAGGTACATGAATTCCCCAAATCATAAAATTAGTGCTGGACACGAAGAGACCTTTAAAGTTATTTATTTCAACTATTTTTTGTTTTAATGAGAAGACACTGAGTGAGATTCTAAAAACTAAAGTTAGTGGCATAACTATTAATTTAAAAACACAAGAGGTCTGGGGTTCTTTGTTTACTTTCTTTTCATCTATTTTTTTCACAAGTATTGGTTAAGATTCAATACATTATAAGTATATTCCATTGGTTAACTCATGCCTAATGTAAGAGCAGGAACATATATTATTAGACGATTCATGAGATTTATTTTTGAATTTAGATTCGGTTTTCTTAGCAAACTGGAAACAGTGTTATAAACACTAGAGGCCCAATGCACAAAATTTGTGCACAGAGCAGTGGCAGGGGGGAGGGAGGACATCCCTCAGCCTGGCCTGTGCCCTCTCGCAGTCTAAGAGCTCTCAGGGAATGTCTGACTGCCACAGAGGCGGGCTTCCGGCTGAGTGGCACTGCCCCTGTGAGAACGCACTGACCACCAGGGGACAGCTCCTGCAGTGAGCATCTGCCCCCTGGTGGTCAGCACACATCATAGTGACCAGTTGTTCCACCGTTCAGCCAATTTGCATATTAGACTTTTATTATATAGGATTTTTAAATACTTGTCAAACTAAAAGTTTGAGATGCTAACTCTTATAAGACCTAAGGGTACATATTATGAATGCACCACAGAAAGTCAATGACAAAGGTCCCAGATGTCTGGCAGTTTTGTCATAGCATTTAATCTCCTTTTCACCAGGATGTCTTAAATGATGCTCATGAAAACATGACCCGCTACAACGAGGCAGTCTCCAGGGCGATGGGGGTGGTTGCTGCCCTTGAAGCCTTTGTTGCAACCCATAGAGTAGACCTGGATCATCCAGAAGAATCGCTGGAGATGCCTCGTGGGAAGCAGGAGGAACTGGAATCCACAATAACAGACATCCAGAGCCTCAGTGAGAAACTGGGGGCCATCTCCAGCCCTGACGCCCAAGGACAACTTCAGTGCACTTTGCAGGAATTGGTTTCTAAGAACTCAGCCCTGAGGGAGGCAGTCAAAGTAAAGGAAGCGGAAATAGAAAGGTGGGTACTTCTTTGCAATGCTTTAAGAACATAAAGTGTAGATTTCTTTACAATTAACATGTACGCAGAAATAATTTGGAAAATATGGAGAAGTTAAAAAAATACTATGTAAAGAAAATCAAATATTTTACTCTATTTTATATTTAATATTGAGTACATACAACGGAATGTTTATAAAAGTGAATATGGTATAAAGAATAATTGATAAAGCAAACAGCCTCGTACCCAGAGGTTCAAAGATTATCATCATGAGTTTGTAATTATCTTGCGTGCTCCTTCCCTCTCCTCTCAGAAGTAACAGAAGTAATCTTTATCCTAAATATCTTATCATTTCTTTGCCCTTTAAAATGTTTTTACTATGTGTTTGTATTCCATTTTCATGCATGTGTATTCTTCTGTGACTTCAAAATCATCAGTATTATCCTAAAGTTTATTCACATTCTTGTCTGTAGTAAAATTTGGTCATCCAGCTGTGATAAACATTCGGGTTGTTTCTATTTTTTTCAATCACAAAACTTCTACCAGGAACATTTTTAAATGCAAGATCTCCCTGTGGGTTGTGATTGCCGGGTTGCACATTTTACATTTTAATTCCATATGATTTAATTCTTTTTGCTTAGTTTATCTACTAGCATACCTGTGTTACAATTGTCCCATATCCTTGCCAACACTTGAGGTTGTAGGATTTAAATTTTGCCATTCTGATGGGTGAGAAGTGATATTTTATTGTGGTGTTAGTTTGCATCTCTAGTATTGCTAATTTGAGCCTCTTTTTAAAAAAAATATTTCTTGGCTACTTATGTTTCCTCTTCTGAGAAATATTTAATTCAAGCCTTCACCCAATTTTTATAAGGTTGTCCATCTTCTTATTGATTTATAGGGATTTATTCTGTAGTTTGGAGGTTGGGCTTTGATGGTGGTATGTATTACAAATGTCTTTATAGGCTTTGTCCTCTGTCCTCAGGAGAAGGTCAGTAAAACTAACCTGCAGCAAATACCCTCCAAATGAAAACAGCCCTACAGATTAGCTTTATTTCTCTATATTTCCACTTATACTTAGTGAGGAGCCTCTAAATATTTCTTAATTCCTTGCCAGTTTATTATTGTGTTTTAAGAATTAAAAAACAATACCTGATACTTGAATTTTTAATTGTCTTCCATGGGGAATGTAGGCTGTATCTATTTTGTATACATAACCTTATTCACAGTGTTTTTTTTTAATATATCACAGCATTATGCTGTATAAAAAATATGCTGCCTTTTACTTTATAACATGAGCTCTTTTTCTTATTGTAACAAAAGCTCTATAAAAGTAATTAGAATTTCTACATAATATTTTATAAAATAGATTGTTGTCATTTACTCAGCTTTATCTTTTGTTACACATAGCGTGTGTTTCAATTTTGCCATTTTAGTATTGATAAATAGTCTGATAAGTAAAAATATTTTACTGTGCAAAAAGTAAGTTCAGGACACATTTCTTATACTGTATTGGGATTAATTCCTTAAAATAAATTGCAAAAGTAAAATTAATGGTCAAAAGATATGAACATTTTAAAGACTAAATGGTTTTTCTATAAGGTTTTCAAGTTACACTTCATTAGCAGTGCTGAAAAATACAGTTTTCCAACATGTGTGTTTTAAGATCAGCTTTACCTGCCTGTTAAAGTTTCCAGTTTTAAAAGTCTTACACAAGTCCCCTTGAGGAGAAGGTAGTCGATGAAAATCTGTTGAAATCTCCTGAATAACAAAAAAGAGAATTACATTCTGCTTATTTATTACGTGTTCCCATTTACCCTGGGATGTTCAGAATATATGGCACTAGATAAAATGTGATATCACTTCGCCCCCCTAACCCCCTAGGTGTCTTGAGAATTACAAACGCTACGGGAACCTTAAAGAGAAGATTGGCGCTGACCTCAGCCGAATGGAAACAGCTCTTGCGCAGTCCATGGCCCCGCTGCCGGTGTCCTACAAAGAAGCTTTAGAGCGCTTGGAACAGAGCAAGGTAACGGGGTTTGCAAATCTCCAGGAAGACGGGGCACAAAAGAGCGGCAGGAAGCTGGTGGGGCAGCAGGGAACGTGGCTCTATTACGCCTCACAGCAAGCTTCAGCCTGACTTGTTCCAAACACGAGAAAATTCTTCCAACCAAAAGCCAAGGGGGGAAATGAAGCACCGGTTCTGAATCCGTAGTTGGGTTCCCAGGACAGTCCTCTCCTGAGTCCTTACTGCTCACCTTTTATAACGCTTGACCCTTCGTAATGTTTTGTAGGGCCTCGCTGGACGGATGACATAAGATTTAATGCAGTTGTCCTAAGTGCTAACTTCCGGTTACTTCTTATATGCTATCCTCAGCAGTTTCCGTTTTTGCTTACTGTCATCTGTTAGAGTCTTTGGTATTATGTTATTAGGATTTGGTTGAGAACATTCTGAAGAGTCTGTACTTACTATCCATCCCAAAACAAAACACAAAAACAAAACACTGAACTAAAGCCTTGGTAGTTGATACAGTGTACTGTGCACATTAACTTCCTAGTAAGAGACTTACAGTAAAATAACAGAGGGAACTTTTAGGATCTTTAACCTTTAAACGTATATCTTACTTGTGCGTAATACGGAGGTAATTCTCATCTGTCTCAAATTGGCTTTCAAAAGGATTAAAAAATTGATCACAGAATACTTGTGGATGATGTAAAGTCATTTCCTATTCAAGATGTTTTAAAGTTCGTGATGTTCAGAAAGATCAATAGATGTTATATTCTTACCCCTTTTCTTTCCTAAGGCCTTGGTGTCAAATCTCATATCAATTAAAGAAGAGTTTATGAAACTACGACAGATCCTCAGACACCTGAGACCCACACTCACAGACGATGATGGCATAGGTTTGCTCAGAATCGTGCTGGCTCTGTGGGAGAAATGGCTGCGTTTGCTGGAAGTTGCTAAAGAATGGGAGATGTGGTGTGAAGAACTGAAGCAGGAGTGGAAATTTGTCAATGAAGAAGTGAGTGCTTCATTTTCTCTTTTTGTTAATCCTTACCTGAGGCATTTTTTTTCATTGATTTGTGAGAGAGAGACATCGATTGGTTGCCTCCGCATGTGCCCCGACTGGCCACCAAGGTATGTGCCTTTGACCGGGAATGGAACCCGAGACCCTTTGTGTTGTGGCCGAGGCATTAACCATTGAGCATCGCTGGCCAGGGCAATGCTTCATTTTTAATAGTCAAACCATACAGTATTCCTTACTAGCATCTTTAAATTGCTTTATTATTTTCATTTTGTTTTTATATACAATAGGTCCTCAACCTCTGTCATTTGTTTTTATCACATATGTGTAACTAACACATAAATGTTTATAAAGGTCGCATCCTACTAAAATAATCTCCAAGAAATGATTCAAAATTTTTTTATAATAGTGGAGTGTAGTTGTTATCGGACGGTTCTTAGAAATAAGTGACTACTTGTCCATTCGAGCTTTAAGATCTTTAATGTGAAGATGAATTAAGCCCTCTTAAAAGTAACTGTCTCAACCTGGCACTAAAGGTTAGAGTTAGGTATTATTCATAATAACCAACTACTTTGGGAATTAACTACAATTGTTGACTAAGTATGGGCCTAAAATGTCTGATATTCATTCTGAAAACCATCTCAAAGAAACTTCCTTAATATCTGTCAGTCACACATGTTAATTTAACTATGGTTCAGGAATTACACATTACATATATTTAGAAAGAAATTTTAAAATAGTATAATATCTTAGGGTACTCTTTAATTCTTTTAATTTTTCCCAAGGACCAAGTATAAATAAGGTACAAATCAATCACTGGAAGGTCTTGTGACAACTTAAAATCTTTCAGTGCCTCAGTTTCTCTGTCAATAAAATGGGAATCAGTCCTGAGTGCAATGCAAGGATTCGGTGACATCATGTGTGAACTGCCTTCTCAGCATTGCACACAGCCTACTGGAGTACTTCAATAAACAGTGTCATTCCGAATGGGAATGAGGCTAGCATGTCTGCATGTGTTCTACCTCTAATGAAGTACTGATTGGTATATTTCTCTCCTAAGTAAGTTCAGCAGGAATTTTGACACGAATAAGAGAGAAGAACTTTCATTTAATATTTTGATTTGTAACCGGTTGTTGCCCAGCTTCTGACTTAGTGGGTGCAGTTTGGTAGAGCTCCTTCTAACCACCTCATGGGCGTCTAAGGAGAAACCATGGCTTTCTGCCACTTTAATCTGCAGGAGAAATTATTTAGGAGAATACTCAACAGCGTCTCCTTCAGCTCCGAACGGCAGCGCTTCACTTTCATCGCACATCTTCAGGATCAGTAGCTGGGAACTGTGGGGTTCTGGCAGTGCAGGGACAATATTCCCTGCAAACAGACAAATGGTACTTTGAAGCAGGATACGGCATTAGGAGCCCTCTGAGAACCTATGTTCTGTTTCCAGTCCTGCCGTGGTAAGACTGTATTTTACTAATGTTAGTCCTCTCTTTTTGTTTGTGGAATCAGGTTGAACGCGAAGCAATTATTTTAGATAATCTTCAGGAAGAACTCCCTGAAATCTCCAGAACGAAAGAGGCAGCCTCCACGGCGGAGCTCTCCGAGCTGCTGGAGGGCCTGTGCCAGTACGAGGAGACCGCAGAGAAGCAGCAGCTGCTGCTGCTGCTACTGCTCCAGCGCTGCCGCAGCGCCCAGCGCGCCCCCGCCGCCCGGAGCGCGGGCGCCGCGGAGCCCGCCCCCGCTGGCCGGGAGATCGCCGCCATGCAGGAGCGATGCAATAAGTGAGTTTATGAACCAGTGTTACGGAGACATGTGTGACAGCTCAGGTTTAACGTTTAGAAAACACTGACGTTCAAAAATACAAACTACAAGAGGCCCGGTGGGGTCCCTCGGCCTAACCTTTGCCTGCTTGCAATCTGGGACCCCTCGTGGGATGTCAGACTGCTGGTTTCAGCCTGATCCTCCCACAGGCCTCTAGTCTATACTACTACTACTAATAATATGTTAATTAGACTGGAGACCTTCCAGGCAGAGGTGGTTAGGGGTGGTCAGGCCAGGAGGGGAGGGCAGTTGAGGGTGATTAGGCCGGTAGAGGCAGTTGGGAGTGATCAGGCCAAGGGGGGGGGGGTCAGTTGGGGGTGAGCAGGCCAGGCTGGTGGGAGGGGCAATAGGTGGCAAGCAGGCTGGCAGGCAGCATGGTTAGGGGCCAACAGGCAGTCAGGCAAGTGAGCGGTTAGGAGCCAGGGGTCCCAGATTGGAAAGAGTGCAGGTGGGGCTGAGGGACTCCCTACCATCTGTGCACAAATTTTGTGCACCTGGCCACTAGTATGAATATAAGATCTTTGGTTAATCTCTTCCCACCTTCCCCTCTACCCCTTTCCCTTTGAGCTTCATCAGTCTGTTCCATGTTTCCATGCCTGTGCATTGAGCATCTGCCCCCTGATGGTCAGTGTATGTCATAGCAACTGGTCTAACAGTCGCTTAGGTTTTTATACATATAGATAGATGATAGGATAATGACAAGTGATATGATAGAATTGAGACAACACAGATAAGTGTAGGAAGGGATAGAAAAGATCATAAGGATAAAACAAGCACGTGTTCTTCATCTTGGACTGAGGTCAAATAACACTTTGTTTTGTTTTTCAGTTTGCTGTTTATCTAAGTTAGTAGTCTATGTATTTATTATAGAAAGATTAGAGAATGTGGGGCATTATAAAGATTAATGTAAACCTCACCTTTAATTTTACCACTCAGCAACAACCACTGCCAATTACTTCTTTCTCATCGTTTTTTAAAACTATGATTATGCTTTCAAACAAATTGCAAATGTATTACTATACTGTTTTATATCCTGCAGAATCATTTATCAGCATACCATGTTTATTTGAGTATGCCATTAATGCTGTCTAAAACATAGTTCTAAAATCTTTCATCATGTGGATATGCCATAATTTATTTAACAAGCCCCCTAATAGAGAAACTTTAAATTATATGCAATTTATTTTACTCTCATAAAACCTCTGTGGTGAATATTTTTATGCCACAATCTCTGTCTACATCTGTAATTCATTCATTAAGGAAGATGCTGAGAAGCAGAGTCAGTGAGTGAGAGATACAGTACATTTACAGCTGGAGACACTTGCCAAATAGCTCTCAGGAAAGATTTTACCCACCTCAGCGCCTCTACTGCTATTCTGGTTACATTCACAGCTAGTGGGGCAGCTGAGATAAAAAGGCCAGTGGGATTGTCTGTCCCGCAGAACCTACCCATGTCTCCATTCTCACCTCTGAGTCATGGAGAAAAACAAGCTAGTGATGGCAAGTGTTATGTCAGGTTGAAAAGAAGGTATTTTGGGATTAAAGTTTTGGAGCGGGTTTTGATTGATGGATACATGAATCAGAATTTGATATATGTTTGTGTATATCTACCTAATAAAAGAGTAACATGCTAATTGACCTTACCTTGGCGAGGCCCACCAGCCAGTCAGGAGTGAGTACACAAATGAACCCAACAAAGATGGCTGGTTAATTTGCTTATGCAGGTACTGAGCGGCCGGGGGCGGGGAGGGACACAGTTGCTCCCCACCGCCCCAGCCACTCTGGGCCTCTGCGCAGGTGGGAAGGCAGAAAGGCTGCTGCGGCCAGAACAAAGGCGGTGCCGGCAGCCAGGGGAAGGAAGGCCGATTCTTGCACAAATCTTCATGCGTCGGGCCTCTAGTAGTATATAAATCGTGGAAACTAGCACTTTTTCTCTCAAAAAAAAAAAAATATATATATATTTTGTGAGCTATGCAGATATCGTGTTAATTGTTGAAATAAAACTATTTCACAGATGAACAGGATAGAAGTACATTTTTATTTTGATGCTATATTTTAGGCTTTTCCAGAAAGCTCAAAAGAATAAGGAATTGGTGCAGAACGAAATCCAAGAGAGACATTCCTTCACCAAAGAATTAATTACGTTGAAGAATTTATTTCAACAGACCACATCTTCTCTGGAAAATCTGGGATTACAAGACCACCCAGAAAGGACAGAGCAGTTTGAGGTAAGTCAGCAATGAACTTGTCAGTGTGGTGGGTACAGGTCTGCAGTCTTGAATCCAGAGTCCTTGGGACAGAGGTAACTCAGTGACTAGAGTGGAGGGAGCAGTCCAGGAGAGAGGAAAGCACATGCAAAGGCCCCGTGGCACGCTGTGGGCAGAGTCAGTGTGCTTGGAGAGCAGAGGGTTAAGACCAGGTTGGGAAGTAGGCCAGTTTGGACCAAGCAGCCCTTTTTCAACCATTTTTTAAGTGTGTGTGTTGAACAAGCACCTCTGACCACTCCTGAGTAGCATGCTGGACAACTCTCATTTGTAGGAGGTAATAGCATCTGATAGGGTGGAATTGTTTTTATTTACAACGCTTCTGACAGTACATGTGCGGTTCCCCGGCCCCTTCCCACCCCAGCCTATTCTGCAACTCCCTACACACCAGCCGGGTGTCCTAATATTCAGTCAGTTCTGACGCTAACTGCCAGGAGTCAGCACAGGTTAGTTCACACCCTGAATGGCAAGTCCCAGGTCTCTGATTGGCAGGCTGTATATCCCTTCCTCAGGTTCAGTAACTTGTTAGAATATCTCACAGAAGTCAGGGAAACATTGCCCTAGCCCAGTGATTGGCAAATTGCGGCCCACGAGCAGTGGTTTGCCGCTCTGTTGACGAATGAGTTTGCCGACCACTGTGATAGGGGCTTAATCACAAGGAACAACAGCCTGTAATTATTGGAATCGAGAGTCTAGGTCGGTGGTTGGCAAACTCATTCGTCAACAGAGCAGCAAACCGCAGCTCGTGAGCCGCATGTGGCTCTCGAGCTGCAGTTTGCAGATCACTGCCCTCGACGGTTTGGCTCAGTGGATAAAGGGTTGGCCTGCAGACTGAAAGGTCCCGGGTTCGATTCCGGTTAAGGGCACATGCCCAAGTTATATGCTTGATCCCCAATAGGGGGTGTGCCAGATAGCAGCCAATCAATGATGTTTCTGTCTCTCTCTCCTTCTCCTTTTTTCTCTGAAATCAATGAAAATATATATTTTTTAAAAAGTCAGGGAAACACTTTACTTACTATTACTGATTTATTGTGAAGGACACAACTCGGGAACAGCCAAAGGGAAGAGGTGCAGAGGGCCAGGTATGGGGGGAGGGGTGTGGAGCCCCCACGCCCTAGCTGGGTGTGCCTCTGTCTGAGCACCTCGATGTGGTCATCAGCTCCAGTGGGCGTCTAGGGGTCCGTATGGAGGGTCCGTTACGTAGGCATGATTGGTTCAATCATTGAATGTTGGTGACTAGCTCAACCTCTGACCCCTCCCCTTTCCCAGTGGATGGGAAGGGAAGCAGAAATTTCATTCCAGCTGTTACCAACTACAGGGGTGCGTTCTCCTGCCTGCACCAAAGCCACCCAAATGCCAACAGGAGCGTGTAGCAAAGCAAGTAAAGGTTCATTAGTGAAGGAAATGGAGCCAAACCCGGGGTCCCAGGTGAGCATTGCGCTGGGCCTGGCTCCCTGAGGGCTTCCAGGGATGGGCTGTGTAGGGAAGACCATTCATCGTGGTGGTGCAGGGAACTGGGGTCCTGTTTAGGTCCTGGTTTTGTTGATTGGTCAACAAGGGCAGGGAGAAGTCGATGGTGGCATCCGGTCCTGACGTCAGCCATGGCATTGCTCTGTCTGGTGTTGTGAGGGGATGGTGGGTGGAGTCATTCGGCTTTTCTAGGTCTAGAACTGAAACACCACTGAGGCCCGTCTGCTGTCTGCAGTTTGACTGAAGTGCTGCCTCTGTGGCCAACAGACCCGGGCCTTTGTCCCTAAGATGACTTGATGCCCACCAGAACCTCGGTGTCCTGAGGGCTTAATGATTAAGGCGCAAGGGAGAGGGGCCTGCGTGAGCCCAGTCTGAACCAGAAGAGAAGAAGGAGAAGCGGTCACATGAAAGAAATGAAGTTTCTGTGGGGCCACAAGTGTTGGTTCCTCTGACAACTAGCCCCTGTCCTGTAGCTGCTAGTATCTAGAGGCACCAAAGGAGGCATCTCATTTGCATAAACTCAGGTGTGGGTTGAAATATAAATAACAACAGCCAAAACCGGTTTGGCTCAGTGGATAGAGCATCGGCCTGCGGACTGAAAGGTCCCAGGTTCGATTCTGGGCAAGGGCATATACCTTGGTTGCGGGCACATCCCCAATAGGGGGTGTGCAAGAGGCAGCTGGTCGATGTTTCTCTCTCATCGACATTTCTAACTCTCTAACACTCTCAATTCCTCTCTATGTAAAATCAATGAAATATATTTAAAAAAAGAAAAAAAGAGAAAGAAACATAAATAACAACAGATGCTCCTCTCACCACATTTAGGAAATTTTAAGAAGCCAGTGATGAAAACCAAATGTATATATTGTATACACCTCGGAGTCATTTAGGGACTCAATTCTGATGATCTCTTATTCCAGTCCAGTGATAACAGGCAAAAATGATATTCAGGAGTTTATTCAAAAATCGCCCACTGTTGTTAATCGGAGTTGGTTATCAGTGTTGTGAAGGGAAGCTTTCTCTCACCGATGGGCAGCGCTGCATGCAAACCTGTGCTACTAGGCCGAGCTAAAACAGGGGGCCACTGTACCTCCATCCCCGCCTCTGCCTGCCTGGACTTGCCCTCTAGCCTTCCCTCTCTAGATGCATTCTCCGCTGAGGACTGAGAGAAGGAAAACAGTGACGCATGGCGGAGTCACTCAAAATCGGACTCACTCTTCCGTGCAGCGACTCCGTCCATTAGCACAAATAACGCTGCTAAAGGGCTCCCTCTCCAAACAAAGCCCGCCCCCAAAAGAGGAGTAAGGGAGTGTTTTTCCACTTGATCTTTGGGAAACTCTCCCAAACAAATGCGTTTCTCCTTTATAATTAGTGCAGGAGGACGCAGATCAGATTTTGTTTCTAGGCCACAGCCAATGGGCCGTTTGTTCAGGTTTCTTTTTATCTCCTGAAACCCGCATTCTTCGCGTGGAACTAGAACCCTCCTCTCTGAAAGAAGCGGAGCTCCGCGGGGCTTGTCTCATTACATGAAAGCAGACACTTCTTGGGCTTTTAGTGGCCTTGAGTCATTGTGATGATAATGTAGGAAGAAGCAGAAATGGCAACAAGTTATTAGCAAAACAACCAAAAAAAAAGAGAGAGAGAGAAACTTCTTTGAAACTTTTTGCTACTTGCAGCTTTTAGATCAAGGCTGCCACTGCGATCCGTTAAATCCGAGAGGTGCTTTAGACTCGGGAGATGTTGTAATGTCTCCTCGGGACAATGGTTTGACACTGCGACGCGATATCAAGTTTAATGCTTACAAATTAGAAAGCATCATCTGACCAACAGGAGTATCTCCCAGGCTTAATCGGCTTGTACCCATAGCGAGGTTTTTGTCATGCAAAATTCTCTCATTGAATCATAGGGATGCTCTGCAAAGCCGCTTTTATTTTGAGAGGCAAACGCCTCCCCAGGCCTGTGAGTATTGAAACTTTCTCACAATGTTTTTAGGAGCTCCAGAGCACCTTTGAGAAAGGGAAGCTAGCCTTGGAGAATATTATGGAAAAGCTCCGAATCAAGTATTCCGACATGTACACCATAGTTCCCGCAGAGGTTGGCGCGCAGGTGGAAGAATGCAGAAAAGCGCTGGAGGACCTGGAGGAGAAGGTAATAATACCGTTTGTACCAATGTTGTTGTTTATGGTGTTGAGTGAATAGGAAGAAGAGATGTCACTTAGTATTATATTTTCCTTTGCCTTGATTTCAGCTATACTTGTTGTTACAGAGTTTGGTTAAGTGACAGTTTTGTGTATCGAATACTACTAAGATGAAATCGCTCTAAAGAAGTGACATAAAAACACACACACAGAATTAGGTAATCTGTTGATGTGTAGCTGTCAAGATGCTTCGTTTTTCTTCTCTTGTATTTAAAAATAGGTATGGGTTATCTTTCACTTGTCTTTTAAAAAAAACAACACCTGGACAATCAGTTTAAAATTACAGACATGAGAAATACGTTGTTTTAAAACATATTCCCTGTATATTTTTAAATAAGCAACCAAGGGCAGTAAGGATACACATTTCACAAGACACTAGGCATAGCACTTCGCACAGTGTCTTCCTAACGATGGTGCTCACACAGTCCTCATACATTGTACCTGGGCGCCTCTTTCCACCTGAGAGTGAAGGAATGGGTACTGTTTCATAGTCCAGGCATAGGAATCCAGCAAGGCCATGTTATAGAATCCTAAAAAGGCAGGTCGAATCCTGCAGAACTAAATTCTGTTCTATTTGGCATCCACAGAAGGATTTTTGTATTGCTTTTTAGAGCCAAGAACACTTCTAACTTAGTTAATTAAATAGACCTTAAGGGCACACAAAATAAGATTTCAAACTTAGTTAACTTCTAACACAGATTTCTTGGGGAAATCCGACCTCTGTAAAAATCATGTAAACTCCTAATGTATAGGTACAAGAAATCTTGTTGCCTTCACATGCAATAGTGTCTGTTATGAGGTACTTTCCCAAGAATCGTGTGCTATTGGTTTTATCTTAAGAGAATACAGGATGTTTTGAGAGAACACTAGATTGGTTCTTGTGACTACCTCCTGCGAAATATCCCTAACCAAGGGAAGGGATGAACCAAATCTGTCTTGATTTTTAACGTGGAACATTCCCACGGTAGCCTGTGTGTGTGTAGCAAACACAGCAGGTTTTTATGGTGTGATGTGGCTGAAGGATCCAGGCTGCAGACGCCGGGCCATTCTGTGATGTTCTGATGGCAGCGTCCTTTTCCTAAATCACCGTCTCTCCTAATGCTCCTAAAGGATGGCCATTACTGTCCAGGGAATAACTGCCCGCCATATCAGAAAACTCCATGGTGTGGGCATTCGTCCCATAACAATAAAAAGTTACACAGTGATGAAAAAACCAGCGCAGGATTCATTTTCTCCCCTCTAAAATTCCTGACTGGGCTGTATGGTCCGTGAAATAAGTTATCTTACCAAAGAAGCAACAGCTTGATGTTGTGCAAAGAGCCTGGACTACAGAGTCTGGCAATTCGAGGCGTCTAGGGACAAGTTCGGCCTCTCCTTTGATATCTGAACTTAATTTAAACAAGTCACCCAGCCTGAGTGTAGCTCCTGCGTCTGTATACTATTTTTACCGGGATGTTCTAGTCTCGGTGGTGGTGCAGATACAGCGGTGTTTAAAAGAGTTAAAGGACTGCGTACAAGCATAAATTATTACTTACTTATTGAGTGGCTGCTGGAAGAAAACCTTATCACCATAGCCTAAAAATTAAGCAGGCACATGAACTAATCAGGTTTTTGAAAAAATGACACATTCAGCATTCATTTATTACCTTTCCTAGTCCAAGTAACATTCTTAAGAAAACCATGCAGGTGGAAAATTACACCGTTCAGCTAGAGTTCTGAGTCCCGTGGAAACAGTCTGGAAACGCTCACACAGAGGATATAAGCTTTGTGCATCCTCAAGGTGGTTTTACCCTCAAGACTGTGAAGGCGGGAATTACATTTTGAAAGTCAGCTTGAGAATAAGTTTGATTTTATGGAAAACAGTTCTGGGCAGAGGATTTTCTCATAAAATGGAGGGAGACTGTGTAATAAATGATTTATCTCTGAGGAATTCTTTCATTATCATTTGCTCCACTGGGGTATGTGTCAAACAGTCCACTCAGTAGTTTTGGCCAACATCACACATAGCTGTAAGTTATTCTGTGGATTACATTCAACAAATTTGTATTTGTGGTACCTCTCTCTCTCTCTCTCTCTCTCTCTCTCTCTCTCTCTCTCTCTCTCTCTCTCTCTCTCTCTCTCTCTCTCTCTTTTTTTGGTTGGATTTAACAGATCGGGTGGGCACAGCTGCCATTTCCTCATCTGCTAATGAACCCTCTCATTAACACATTAGCCAGTATGGTTTGGCATTTTCCCTGGAACTGTTAAAAGATTTTTTTTATAAGCAAAAGCATATAACAGTGTGATTAACCCTTTTATCATTTGAACCTGGGAATAGAGTACAGAAAACAGTTTTTAACTAAACCAAATGTGCCTGTCTCCCACCGTCACAGATTAGCAACGAAGTCTTGAAAAGTTCACCGTCATACGCAATGAGTAGAAAAATAGATGAAATTAACGAGGGGCTTCACAAGGTTGAAAAGATGTTGCAGCAGAAAAGCAAAAGTATTGAGAAAGCTCAAGAAATTCAAAAGGTAACATTCTCCTTTAACTTCCTCCAGTATTTGGTGTTCCCTCTGTTCATCAACACGGGGTGTGCTTTTGGGATTAATCTGACCTACAGAGATCCTAACCCAGATCCAAAGGGTGCCCTCATCCTGAGAAAAGCGTGGTGGGGAAGAATTGTTATCAGTTTTTTCATGGTGGGAACGTACTTAACCCCCTGAGAGCCTGTGATTGCGAACTGGCCTTTACACAAGTAAAGGATCTTATCTTGGTTAGACTGATATAAAAATCTTATCCTATCTAATAAAAGAATAATACGCAAATTAACCATCACTCCGTTACACCCACAAGTCATGCCCACCAGCCAATCAGGAGTGAGTATGCAAATTAACCCAACCAAGATGGCTGCAGCCATGGAGCAAGTGAATGGCTTGGGTTTCCCCAGCAATGGAGGAAGCCAAGCTATCCACACACCCTGGCAGGCCCAGGCGTCCACTCAAGGCTACAAAGTTTCAATTATAAAAGATAAATCTCATATACCAGGGCCTCTGTTTGGGTCGCCATGGGGCGTGGCTGGCCTGCAAACCATCATAGGCCCCTCGCCCAGGCTGCCCCACGGCCCCAAGGGAACCCCCATCCTGATCTGGGACACCCTTCAGGGAAACCCAGTGGGCCCCCACCTGTGCACCAGGCCTCTATCCTATCTAATGAAAGTAATATGCAGATTGACCGTCATTCCAACCCACAAGATGGCTGCCCCATGTGGACACAAGATGGTCACCACAAGATGGCCAGCAGGGGAGGGCAGTAGGGGGCGATCAAGCCTACAGGGAAAGGCAGTTAGGGGCAAACAGGCTGGCAGGGGAGTAGTTAGGCATCAATCAGGCTGGCAGGGGAGTGGCTAGGGGGTGATCAGGCTGGAAGGCAGAAGCAGTTAAGGGCGACCAGGAAGGCAGGCAGGCAAGCAGTTGGGAGCCATCAGTCCTGGATTATGAGAGGATGATTCTACTGGGATTGGCCCTAAATGGGTAGTTGGACATCCCTCGAGGTGTCCTAGATTGGAGAGGGTTCAGGCTGGGCTGAGGGACACACCTCCCGTGCACGAACTTCGTGCACCGGGCCTCTAGTAAATACATAAATATATAAAGCAAAGGCTAACGTGTTTCCATGTTGGAGCATTTCTTAAGGTTTTTGGTTTTTTAAAGTGAAATATTACTGGAGGGTAAAATATGGAACATTTATGACACTTATTTGGTAGGCAAATAATAATGCAATAACCATAAAAATATTTCAGTCGGATTTGAATAGTTTTAGCAGCTTTTCTTTAGACTGCAAGGGGAAACAAGAAAATAGAAATTCCAATTTTATTTTCCCTGTAAATAGTCTTAAGAAACAAAGTCTTAGATAAAACTGTACAGTAACATCATAGATCCCCTCTAAACTCGCAAGCAAACCTGCATATAGAGAGCATTCTTATTCCAATTTACATTTTAAGGAAACTTTCTAATATAAATGGAGACTTTTAAAAATAGGTCCGAATATGGCTCGCCATTGGACAAAATCTTGGACTCATAGTAAATAGAGGAATCTCATTGAAGCAATTCGATTTCCTCATTTCTAGAAATTGTGTTCTAAAGCAAACATTAAGTGAGAATTAAATATAGTACCTTTGAGACATCCTCTGGCCAGACAGGTCCAGGTTGGAATGGAACCTATCCGTTTCTTGAGCCCAACGTGGTTGCTGCCCATCCCTGAAGGTAGGATTTGCAGAGACTGCATTCATTCTGAGTTCAAACCGGCACTTTCTTTCTAGTAGTTTTATTTTTTGTACTTAATACAAATCGTCTTCTAGGAAGAACATGTGTGTCCAGGTCTAAAGAGGTTTAAATCTTGACTGAAGCCCTTTACAAACATAATGTTAACTCTTCCCTCTTGAAAGATGAGGGTTGTGTTGACCTTGTTTGGTGTCATTCATCTCCGGACGAGTCCCCCGGTCTTCCCGCTCCCTCACCGCTCATTGTCCTGAAGTGAATGCTATTGGGACTCAGGCAGCTCAGGAAGAGCGTTTTGTTTTGTTTTTCAGTTTAGGTCATGCGTGATGGCCGGGCGTACGTGAGTAACCGTGCCCGCGGGATTGTTCTGGTGGCATTTATAAGTGTCAGCAGTGTGGGAACCCAGTGAGCCTTGATGCCTGCATTCAGATGGCCTCGTGCTTTCCTTCCGCAGGAAATGTGGGATGAGCTAGACCTCTGGCGTTCCGAGCTCAATGAGCTGGACTCGGAAGTGCACGACATTGTGGAGCAGGACCCGGGGCAGGCTCAGGAGTGGATGGACCGCCTGGTGGTGCCTTTCCAGCAGTACCAGCAGGTGTCCCAGAGAGCGGAGGCCAGAACCTCGCAGCTGAACAAGGTGCGGCGGGAACGGGCTGGCGGCACAGAGCAGGTGGTGGTGTCGCGATGGTTGTAAGACAAAACGAAAGTCAGCTTCCCTCACAGCCACACGACAGGTTCAGGTGGGCACTGGGGCACAGGTTTCACTGCTGGCACAGGCGGGACGTCTAACTGGGCAGGCAGAGGAAGTATCCAGAAGTTGGATCCCAGCATTTCTGGATGCTATCGGAGGAGCCAGCAACAAGAAAAAACGTCATTCAGAACAGAACCCTTCTCTTTCCCCTCTAAGCAGGGTCGTGGATAGGCGACCAGTACCTGTGATCTAACAAGTATGATGCATGGTCCTAGTCTCATAGGTACCGGGCTATTATAGGACAAGGCCCAGGACAAGAGGGCAAAATATAAGTCTGATTTCCAGACTGAACTAACTGTGGGGACCAGACTAAGGCTAATGGAAAACCCTTGCTGAGGTTCGGAGCTTTGGGGTAGAACGTAAGTCCTTTCCAGCTACGGTCAGGATCCGTCTTAAAAGTTGGAAGGGTCAGAACTGGAGGGGTTGGGCCTGCAACTAAAAGCCACAAATTCTTCATTCAAGAATCAGGCCAGCCCATGTGGCTCAGTGGTTGAGTGTCGACCTATGAACCAGGAGGTCACAGTTTAATTCCTGGTCAAGGCACATGCCAGGGTCTGCGGACTCGATCCCCAGTAGGGGGTGTGCATGTGGCAGCCCATCAATAAATCTCTCTCATCCTTGATGTTTCTATCTCTTTCTTCCTCTCCCTTCCTCTCTCTGAAGTCAATTAAAAAAACAAAACAACATTAAAAGAAAAGAATCATTCAACTCAGGTAGAGAGCATCAGTCAGACTAAGCTTGGCACCACCTCTCTTTCACAGGCCACCATGAAGATGGAGGAATATCATGACCTTTTGAAAAGCACCGAGGCCTGGATAGAAAACAATCGTCGTTTGCTGGCTAACCCTGCTGACTATGACTCTTCAAAGACCCTGAGTCACCACGCCAGCACCCTTCAGGTAATGTTCCTCCGTGTCTCCTGGGTGCATAGAACGTCCAGAAGGATCAGCGGCTCCACTAACCTACATGCTGCTTCTGCCCCCACTGCCCCCACCCGCCTTTCCCCCGAAAAACCACCTTCTCTTCATCCACACCAGAGGGCAGAAGGGAGTTTGGAAGACTGGCAGGCCCTAGACAAGGCTTTTGGAGACCAGGGTCTTGTTCTTTCTGTCCTGGTAATTACCACGTGACTTTGTGGGTAATTTATCGTCTCCTCCATGGGCCTTGCTTCCTCCGACTGTGAAGACTGTTGTTCTGCACGATGATGGTTTTGGTTGGCAGAATCCTGCCATGGCTCCCGATAGTCTTGTCTCCTGGTGGACATGACCCGTATAAAACCTGCCTCTTGAGTGTGGGCAGGAATATGAGTATGTGATGAGGTGGCCTCTCCCTCGAATAGGTTACATTATCATATTACTAAGGTAATGGGACACTCACTCTCACGTGTACATGATTAATCATGGTTATATGGCCATTAGACTCCCTGGTCTAATGGAATGGAGAGAGATTCTCCTGCTGGCTTGAGGAAGTAAGCTGCCTTCTGATGAGGGCCGTGGCTTAGGATTCCAGAGCAGCCTCTAGCAGCTTAGAGAGTGACCCCTGGTCAACAGCCAGCAAGATAATTGGGATCTCAGTTTTACTCCAGAGTTCTGCCTGCAGCCTGGATGAACTTGAAGGAGAAACACGTGCTCCAGATGGCACCTCCATTGCAGCCTTGTAACCTCCTGAGCAGAACACCCACCCAATCTGGTTCTGGACTCTTGAGCCATGGAACCTGCAAGATGATAAATTTGTTTAATTTTGAGGCTGCTGAGTGTGTGGTAATTAGTTACACAGCATTAACCAACGTGTCCCTTATTCCCACTAATTTTAGCATGCTGTGGTTCCAGATTTCCTGTCCGGGTGCTATGCAGGGGCCCTGTCTCCTTGCTGGCTTACAGAGACAACACAAGTGGAAGTATTTTTCTATTCGGGGCAATGGCTGTGAGATCTTCCAGCTGCCAAGTATTGACTTCAGTTTGATTATGAAGGCACTAGTGGCTTGGTGCACGAAATTCGTGCATGGGTGGGGTCCCTAGACCTAGCCAGTGATCAGGACCAATCAGGGCCTTCTAGCTGCTGGCAGGGGCCTTCCTTTCAGCTGCCAGCCAGGGCCTTCTTTCATTCTGGGCCGCACCCTGGTGGTCAGTGCCCATCATGGCGAGTGATCAAACTCTCAGTGTCTTGGTGGAACCCCAGAGGGAACACTTTGCATATTAGCCATACACACACACACATGCACACACACACACACACACACACACACACACACACACACACTAGAGGCCCAGTGCACGAATTTGTGCATGGGTGGGGTCCTTCCCCCTGGCCGGTGATCAGGGCCCATCGAGACCGTGGGAGGTTGGCTGTAGGAGCTCACTGATTACCAGGGCGTGGCTCCTGCATTAAGCATTTGCCGCCTGGTGGTCAGTGCGCATCATAGCGACCAGTTGTTCGGTCACTTAGGTTATATATATATATATATATATATATATATATATATATATATATATATATATATATATATATGTAGACTAGAGGCCCAGTTCACGAACTTCATGCACAGATGAGGTCCCTATAACTGGCCAGTGATTAGGGCTGATCGGGGCCTTCCAGCTGCCAGCTTCCAGAGGGTCCTTTCTTCATTCTGCACCATCCCCCTGGTGGTCAACACACATCATAGTGAGTGATCAAACTCCTGGTCTCCCGGTTGAACTGAGGGGAGCACTCTGCATATTGGCCTTTTATATATAAAGATAGATATTTCACTTCTCTCATACTAATTAGCCATGAGTAAGACTCTCTCAGGAAAAAGTTTATTCTATAACTTTTAGAGTAATCAGACCTCAAAGTTGATCCAACTCCTGTAGGATAGATAGCACCTTGTGTTCCTAAGTGAACAACTGCCTTCAGACCTCCCTGGTGTTTCAGATATGTTGGCATGTTTTACCACTAAGTACTCCTAAGGGAATAACTACAGAGATGCTACATTTTCACCCATGTGCTTCTTTTCTTCCCCTTGCCTGTGATTCTGCCTCCACATACCCCTTTATTTTAAATCACCTGTGTTTTTCAACGTATTAAGGAGGTTGCAAAGACAAAAGAGAGAAATGATGCCTTTTCCCTCAAATGTTTATTGTAAGTTTAAAAATAAAACAAAACACTGTACAAAAGTGAACTCAGGCCAAAGCATTTGGGCTTTGCTGCTTCCTGCTGACACAAATGTGAAAGTGTGCAAGCATCTCTCATTTGCTGGCCTTTGTGAGCTAGCTGAGAGAACTCTAGTTTATGAGCTTAGAAGTAGGGAGAAGGGGAGATGCAGACTGATTTCCCAAGAATGTACCCGAATTAATCCCCCAGCGGAAAATAAGTCGCAAATAACTACTCAGGTGTGAATACCCCATGTTATCCCTGTTTTGAAAATAGTTGTTCTTCTTTTTGGGTACACTTTTACATTTTTCTAGCATTACCAGGAATAATTTTTAAAATGACTCTTAACGGTATCAAAACTCTCAACTAAGCTTTAAAAGTCTGTTTCTATTGCACTGTAACTTTCTAGGCGGGGTGTATTTGTTAAGATGGGTTTTTATAACCTAAAGATACTGTATATAGCCAAAGACTGCTGTTGTAATGAAGAATCAGAGGAACATAAATTTCATTGTAAAAATGGGAAAACAACTTATTTTTTTTAAATCAACTAAGTTAAGGTATAATTTAGATTTAGTAAGATACACCTGTTTTAATTCACAGCTAGATGAATTTTTTAGATGCGTTTTGATAAAGGCATGCAGTTATGTAACCACCACTACCACCAATGCCAGCACCTCCCCGTCACCCCAAGGAGTTTCCTCACGCACCCCCGCAGGCGGTCCCTTCCCCCACCTTCAGCGTGTGTCACCCCTTACTCGTTGCCTCCTGCTACTGTAGTTTTGCCTTTTGTACAACATCCTGTAAATAGAATCATATAGTATGTAGAATTTTGTACCTGACTTCTTTGACTTAGCATAATGTTTTTGAGGCTCATGCAGTTTGTTAGGTTTATAGGTCGTTTATTCTTTTTTTTTAATTTTTTGTTTACCTATTTTTATTGATTTCAGAGAGGAAGGGAGAGAGAGAGAAACATCAATCAATGATGAGTGATAATCATTGATTGGCTGCCTTCTGCACGCTCCACACTGGAGATTCATGTGCTCTTGATGGGTATCGAACCTGGGACCCTTCAGTCTGCAGGTTGATGCTTTATCCACTGTGCCAACTGGCTAGAGTGGTCCTTTATTCTTTTGATTGCTGAACAGTATTCCAGTAATGGAGAAATAGGCCATGTCTTTATCCCTTCACCAGGTAATGGACGTTTGAGTTGTTTCATGTCTTGGTGCATGTGTTCGATATCTGTTGACGTGTAGCACATTACTCCAGAAGTTAGCAGCTTAAAACAACAAGCACTCAGTATCTCACAGTTAATGTGGGTCAGGAATCCAGGCATGGCTTCCCCGAGTGCCCCTGACTCAACGTCTCTCAGGAGAAGCAGCCCAGGTGTCGGCCATGGCTGTGGGCTGGTCGGAAGGCTCACATCCAAGTTCATGCATAGGCCTCCTCAGACCCACTTCCATGCACAGCCGTGCGGGCCTCCCCACAAGGCTGCCTCACCTCATGGCAGCTGGCTTAGCAACCTTAAAGAGAGTGAGAGGGATCTCCTAAGACAAACAGCCTTTCTAGACTCTAATCTTGGAAACAACACCATCTCCTTGCTTCTGCTGTGTTTTATTAGAAGTAAATCAACGCCCTAGCCGACTTGGCTCAGTGGATAGAGCATCAGCCTGCGGACTGAAGGGTCCCAGGTTTGATTCCAGCCAAGGGCACATGTCGTGGTTGTGGGCTCAATCCCCAGTAAGGGGCATGCAGGAGGCAACCTATCAAATGATTCTCTCTCGTCATTGATGTTTTATCTCTCTCCTTCTCTCTTCCTCTCTGAAATCAATAAAGAAAAAAATTTATTGATTTCAGAGAGGAAGTTATCTGAAAGACAATATGGAGAGAATGAAAAGAATCACTGAGCCCAGTGTTGATAAGAGCATGAATACCAGGAAGTGATCACTGTGGGCCAACTTAGAAGCTTCCTACCTCAGGCCTTTCTGCGCACAGATGCTGTGAACGTTCATATTTAAATCTTTGTGTGGACATATGCTTTTGTGTCATTTCATTTGATAAATACCAAGGAGTATAATTGCTGGTTTTTGTGGTAAATATCTAACTCGATAAGAAACTGCCTAATGGTTTTCCAAAATGGCTGTAGCATCTTTCATTCCCACTGGCAATGTGAGTTCTAATTGCTCCATATTCTGGTTTGCATTTGATAGTATCTGTCTTTTAAATTCTAGCCTTTCTGGTGACATAGTGGTATCTCATTGTAGTTTAAATGGCATTTCTCTAATGACTAATGATTTATGTATTTGAGAGTTTCTCCATGTGTGTGTTTGTTTTTTGTTTTGTTTTTTTTTAACATTTTTACACTTCTTTTTGAAGTGTTATTTCAATTTTTTTATTGCCCATTTTAAAATTTTTTCTGTCATTTTACTATTGAGTTGTTAGACTTATTTATAAAATATTCTAGAAACCAGTCCTTTAATAGATAAGTGATTTTAAAATATTTTCTCCCAGGTGGTGGCTTTTCTTTTCATTCTCTCCATATAGTCTTTCAGATAACAAATGTTATTAATTTGATGAAATCCAATTTGTCAGTATTTTTCTTTATGGATTATTCTTTTGTGTTATGTTTAAGAAATCTCACCCAAGGTCACAAGGATTTCTTTCTATCTTCTAGAGATTTAATGGTTTAACATACTTTAGATCCACGATCAAGTTAATGTTTGTATAAGGCAAGAATTTATGTTCATTTTTTTTCTAGTCTGATATCCAGTTATTCTAGCACCATTTGTTGAAGAGAGCACCATTTAATTACTTTGATGCCTGTTGAAAATCAGTTGACCTCATGTATGTGGGTTTATTTCTGGGCTCTCATATTTTATTGATCTATGTGTCTATTCTTTCACCAAGGAGATAGTTTTGATTGCTATAGCTTTACAGTAAGTCTTGAAATCAGGTAGAGTACATTCTACAACTTAGTTATTTTTCAAATTTGTTTTTGGTCTTTTGCATTTTTATTTAAATCTTCGAATCAGCTTGTTAATATCTACAAGGTCTGTTGCAATTTCTAGTGTGATTGCATTTATTCTGTAAATCAATTTGGCTAGAATTGACCTCTTAATGATATTGACTGTGCTAATCCAGGAACATAAAATATCTTTTTATTTACTTTTATCTCTTTAAAATTTCTCTCAGTGGTATTTGGTAGTCTTCATGTACAGGTCTTGCTTATAAATTGTTAAATTTATCCCTAAGTAGTTTATGGGTTTTTTTTTTATTTGTTTATTTTTTTAAATATATCTTATTGATTTTTTTACAAAGAGGAGGGGAGATAGATAGAGTTAGAAACATCGATGAGAGAGAAACCTGGGACCCTTCAGTACACAGGCCAACGCTCTATCCACCAAGCCAAATGGGCTAGGGCTAGTTTATGCTTTTTGATGCTTTTCTAAATAGTATTATTGGTATAAAGCACTGGGGTTTTCAGTCTTGTTGTGTGTTTTTTTAATGTTCTCCTCCTAGGATTTTAAATAAGGCCAATAAAGCATTCTGCGTAAGTTGATTACATTTAGAGGCTTATAATTGGAATTCTAGTATAAGTAAATGTTCTTTCCCATATCAGTTGTTTTTTAATGGAATTACCTAAAGACTACGTTAGCAGATTGAACATTTCCAGTAGGTGGCTGAGATATTTTGAAATCCTTAAGTTTGAAAGTTGAGCCTTAATAATCATTAAAAGACAGAACATTATAAGGAGGAATGTCAAAGAAGTTCTATAAATGGGTGTTTTTTCACTCCTGTTTGATTATATCGCACAAAGGTCTCTTAGCATCAAGTTGTTCAGGTCAGCACATGCTCTGGGGATGCCTGAGGGAGCCGCGGCACCTGTGGTGAGGCCTGAGGTCACTGGCACTGGGCAGGGCTGGCAGGCCCTCACCCCACTCGGCTATTCCTCTCAAACCCACCTTCCCAGAATTAGCAGTCCCACCCATTGGGAAGAGCCTGAAAGGCTTTATTAGCCCCAGTTCCACATTCCAGAGAGATGGCCTACAGGGCGTTTTCCTGGTCCTCATGGTGAAGGACGGCTGGAGAGAAGGGTTATGTGGTGCAAAGTGGCCTCCGCTGTCAGCCTGGTCAGCCTGGTCGGCAGACTCTCAAAAGGCCGTCAGCAGTAGTGTTCAGTGTCTTACTGCGAAACTGGAAATGACCAGGAGTTTCTAATGTGGAAGCAAATGAGCCTTAGATCTCGGATTTAAATTGTAATCAACTTTCAGTGTCTTTTTTGTTATTATTATCACATAATTGGTATCACATAATTGTCCTCATCCCCCTATTCCCATTCCAAACCCCTCCCAATATATGCCCACAACCCCCTGTTGTCCATGGCCACTGGTTAGGCATTTATGCATGCACACAAGTCCTTTGGTTGATCTCTCTCCATTACCCCTCTCCCCCACCCCCCAATCTTCCCTCTGAGGTTTGAGAGTCTGATCGCTGCTTCTCTTTCTCTAGCTTGACTCAGTTTTGGTTCTTACAAGGGTGTTTCTTGGATCACATGATCTCACACATCTAGAGGAAATAATGAACAACAATAGTGTCTTAATGTTTCCCCCACCCCCGTTTGTTTCTCATTATGTAGATGGCTTTGGAAGATTCAGAACAGAAGCACAATCTTTTGCATTCCATTTTCACGGATCTAGAAGACCTGTCAGTGATTTTTGAAACTGATGACTTAGCACAGTCCATGCAAGAGTTAAGCCGTCAGGTGGCAGCTTTACAGCAAAACATCATGGAGAGCCTGCCCCAGATCCAGCGAATGGCCTATGTGAGTTGGCACTCTGGAGATGTGGTTTCTTATTTTTAATGTATGTTTCATTGAGTAAATTAGAGTTACTCTGCTAATCAACCACTAATTATAGGGAGGCACGTTGATCTGGTACTGTTTATCTTTCATGTGTGTTCTTATTTCTTAAATTATATTTCATTTGACTTTGCAACCTCTAATGCAACTACAACAAAAAATCATATCCACCTTCTGAGTCCAGAAGCGGACTGCTTAAAGGGAAGAATCCTGATCAAATAAGCCCAGGGTTTTCTCTTTATCTAAGAGGAGATATGGTTGAGGTAAAAGATTAGCAAAGAGGTAATTAAAACCGATAACCTCACAAATCTTCACCAATAGCAAATATTTATTGAGGGACTGCTATATGCCAGCCCCAGGATTTTTAAATAACTTTATTTATTTTAGCTTGAAACATAATGCGGTGTTTACTTAAGGATTAATTACCATAGCAAAAGCAGGAACAGTCAGTCTTAATTATTTATCTTTTGTTTCTCAATTACATTCCCTACACGACACTTAGGTAACCTCATGGAATAATAACATTAAATATTCTTAGAGATGCATATTCCAAAGGTTTTAAATGCTTCTACAATTTTTTATGGGAATTATTCTAAAATGCATTCTATACTTTTACATACCTTTTTCAATATAAGGTGCAGATAACAATTTCAATATGATTTAACTTTTCCTTATAATTTGGATATATTACTATAAAGTTACTATACTTACTGCTTTACTCATTTATAGTTGTGTTTTGTCCTATACTGAATGGCTCCAAACTGCTATATTTTGTCTATTTCTGTGTAGCTGTTTCTGTCCCCTTCACTATTAGCTTAACTTTTTAATTGCTGCGGTGTATCAGCCTTGAGATCTGGCGGAAAGATCTGAAGGCCCTCTTACTGGGAGTGGACTTCAAAATGTGGGCTTTATCTTATAGCACAAATCTCAGCATTTTCACTTTAAAATGCTTGGCCAAGTTCTAGAGGTCGACATTGATAAGAGAATAACCCCCGGACAAATGACCTATTGTTTAAATTAATGGGAGTAAGTTTTAAAGTAGTTAGGGACTCTCTGACTGGCAACGGCTCATTCGGGGATTTGCAGGAAAGCCCTGTCCCTTTTCCAGCTCCTTGTGTGTTCCGTTCCCAAGGGTGACTTTATCGTTTTACGTTAAGTGGTGGGAATGTATAAAATGCTAGGCCCACTTGTATTCAAGTGTTTAAACACATTCCAAAGATAAACCTAAAGAGATTATAGATCATGGAGGATTTGCTTAAAACTTAATTCAAATGTACACTACAGACGGTCCCCAATTTACAATCGTTTCATGTGAGATTTTTTTTGACTTTGTGATGGTGTGAAAGGGATACACATTCAACAGAAACCATACTTAAGGTTTTGAATTTTGATCTTTTCCCGGCTAGCAACATGCAGTAAGATACTCTCTTGTGATGCTGAGCAGTGGTAGTGACTGCCCCTCCCAGTTAGTTTTCTTACAGTGTTAGATATTTTGCCCAACTGTAGGCTCATGTAGGTATGCTGAGCATGTTTAAGGCTCAGTCGGCTCTGACGTTTAGTAGGTTAGGTTTATTAAATGCATCTTCGACTTAACCACATTTTCAATTTACAATGGGTTTATCAGAGCATAACCTCATCATAAATCAGGAAGCATCTGCACTTTTGTTCCCACAGTATAAGTAATTGAAAACTGGCTTTATGAGTTCAACAATCGGTAAGCAATGCTTTGTAGTGTAGTATGCTGTTAGTAGAGTAACATTTTTTTATTGAAAACAATCAACATTATTTGAGTAGCACCTGTTTAGTTTTTAAGAGCTATTTAAGTGGCAAACATATTTTGGTTAAATATCAGAAGAAAATGAATGGCAATAAATTGTGTCGTATAGATTATTAACCTACAGCATATACTGCATGAGTGTTTTTGTTTCTGAAACTCTAGGATGTGGTTGCTATTGAAACTGAGTTAAAATCAATGGAGAAAAGAGTTTCAAAAATCAAAGCTATTCTGTTATCAAAAGAAATATTTGATTTTTCACCAGAAGAACATCTCAAGCATGGGGAGGTAAGCATGGATCCTTATTTAAAGTATTTTCTCATACCACTTACAATGTTTATTTTTAGATAGTATGTAATAAAAAGTATGTAGTCTTGCTACAGTAATAGCACAGTAACTTTGCAAGAGATACTATGAATGACTATAAAAGTCGTATCTTAAATCATATAGTACTACCTATATGAAGATACTTTTCCTATAGGTTATTTTTTTCATTTCATTGCTTCTAAAAACTTCAAGGTTTGGAAATTTTGAAGTAAACTCTTGTTTAATAGTCCAAGTAGCTTGAGACTCTAAGTCTGGAGAGCTGATTTCCAGCCCCAACTATGCTCCTTTCTGGCTCTGTGACTCCGAGCTGTGAGTTAGCATTTCTTGGATTGTCTTTCATATCTGCACTCTGGCATTGCAGCTATTGCATTGGGCAGTTCCAATGTACATAGAGCCCCGAGCACTAACCAGCCCACAGATGGTGATTCGCCCAGTGGTTAGGAGCATGTGCCTGAGGTCAGGCGGACTGGGTTCTCATCCCAGCCCTGCTCTTGGCAATCTGACCGCAGCTCCAGTCTTCCAACTTCTGTGACCCAGATTCTTCACCTGTGAAATGGCAGGTCTGATACCTGCCTCCCAGGGCAGATGTGAGGACCCAATGAAAGGATGCCTAGGCAGTACTTTGCAAAGTGAACAATCTCCTCTCATGAATTGATTAGTATATCCACGTTTCTGTGGGTCCGGTGTCATTAAAGCAAAGTAATGACACCTTTGGGATGTATCACTTTTGACAGGACAGTGCTGCTCATTCATAAGCATTTTTGGGGAACTCACTCTGTGGGGAGGCCCGTGCTAGGTGCGGCTCCTGTGACAGCGCGTGCGTGCAGTACCTGCTGCTACACAGCTCACCGCCCGGTGACAAATCACAGAGCACAACAACAGTTCTACAGGGGGTGTCTGGGGAGGAGGGAGAGAAGGAAGGAAAGGGTAGTCCATGTGCATAATTCAGAACCAGGAGGTGACTCTTGCCTCAGGCATTCTTTCCTAAGAACTTTAACTACTAGTTCATAAGTGGTATTGTAACCCTTTTGAATGTGAGCTAAGGAAATGTTTTAAAAATCAGACCTATAGAGAATAAATTATACACTATTATAATTTTGAGTAATTAGACTTTGCGGTGGCCTCGTTTTCACTTGTGAACCATGTTGTCTGATATCACTAAGGTCATACTTGAAAATATACACCCTATGAAGAAAACCATTGCTGAAATAATGTCTTACCAAGTGAAACTGAGGCTGCCCCAGACGAGAATGAAACCCCTGCCTGTATTTCAGCGAACAAATCAGCTTTTACAAGACATAAAGCTGTTGGAAAATGTGACTCAGGAGCAAAATGAGCTATTAAAGGTGAGTAGTTTTTGAGGACAGCCAGCTTATCGGACGAGCATATTCAGCAGAAACTGGTTTTGTGTTCAGTTTTAGTGGTTGGGGAGGTCAAATTCCCATGACAGGAAGGTGCTGCCTGGGTTAATTCTCTTGGGCCTCCTCCTATGCTATTACCCATTTGATGTACGCGTGTGTATCTTCTTGCTCATATGGGGCCAAGGTCATTTTCTCAGTTCTTACTCTTATTCTGGTTGAAGACATTAAAGCATAGTTACGGTCTATTTAATTCCATCCTCCAGTTATTGAAGGCCTACGTGGATAAAATGCCGTGGGAAGACATTCCAACTTGAGCAGAGCGCTTGCAATCTCATGAGGCCGACAGACACATGCGGGAGTCATCCCCATAATAATCTCCTCTCATCATAGTCACTTTCCTATTCATTGCCTGTTTTATTCTCAAGTATTCGATGCATCTTATGTTCATCTGGAAGGAGAGTAGTGTCAGAAGGTAGACGACTTGCTCAAAGAACACCGAGTTCGTTTGTGTTGGGATTCGTTTGTGCACAAATGGGGACAAGCATTTGAGTTTCTAGATTCCAGTCTCTTCCTTCTAAGGGATGACCTCTTCCAGTCTCGCCCCAGAAGTTCCTTCTCCCCCGCCCCCTTACATTTGTTTTGCGTTCCAGTCTCATCAGGCATCATCATTAGATAGAAATTGCATTTCTATTCAACAGCCACTCTCACAAGAACAGAAAGTTGCTAAAGAGACTTAAATTCCACACACGTTTTTCAGTCCCCTTGGTAGGATGGCCTTCTCCTGCGTTTCCTGATTGTGGATGAGTCAGGGGCAGGAGGAGAGGTTTATTTTCCCTTTCCCCCAACTACCGCCTAATTGTAAGAAGAAACCTGCTGTGTTCTGCCTCCCTCTTCACTTTCATTCACATTTAGGTGGCCCCTCTGTGTTCCCCTAAGGAATTGTCATTTCTAGACGGAGGCTTAACTCCTCTAGTCTCTCTGGCCTGGCCACTGATCTGCTGACCTTATTTCCTACAACCCCCAGGGAGAAGAAGCTCTGGCAGTCAGTGTACTATTTTTTTTTTTTTAATCCTCCCTGAGGATATGCTTACTGGTTTGAGAGAGAGGGAAAAAACAAACAAGCAAACAAAAAAACGGCAATGAGAGAGAGAAACATTGATCAGTTGCCTCCTCTATGCTCCCTGGCTGGGAGGATAGAATCTGCAATCTAGGGATATGCCCTAAATGTGAATCAAACCCACAACCTTGGGACAAACGCTCCCATCAACCAAGACTCGTGGCCAGGAATATAAATAGAAGAAACCAGAACAGCATAGAAGATTTTTAAATGTTTTTATTTATTGCTTTTGAGAGAGAGGCAGAAACATCAGTGTGTTATTCCACTTCTTTATACATTCGTTTATTGCTTCTTGTATGTGCCCTTACCGGGGATTGAACCTGCAGCCGTGGTGTATCGGGACGTCACTCTAACCAACATAGCCACCCGGACAGGAGATATATAAAATTTGATCTATTCCTTTCAATTTTATGTGCTTCCTGGTCAGTAAAAGAAAATAATGGTCCTCGCTAGGCTCAAAAGTGGCTTCTTCAAAAGGTGAAAGAGAGGGAGATAGAAGACAACATTATTTTTTTGTGTCAAATTAGGGATCAGACTGTGCTGCTAAAATTTCCCACCTTCCTGTGTTGGTGGAAATCAGATGTCATCTCATGATTCAAAGCTCAGTAAGCCTGTGAGACTGAAAAGCATTAGAATACGGTCCATTTATTTTAATTCCTGCTTTAGATATTTGGAAGTGCCCTCGTTGTGGAAAACGAGACAAATCGCTTTCGGGGCGAGTAATGGGATGTTGCTCGTTAGAGAGGGCTGGGGAACAGGTGTGTGCAGCGAGCATAGTTATTCATTTCCAGCCGGCAGCTACACGTATGGTTAAATATTAAAGAAAATACAAGGAAGAATTCTGTGTGGGCCCGAAACTTTGTAGTTTAAAAGACGTGTTGCTTCATTGTGAAACTTGCCGAGGAAATCCTGGACTTGCTTTTGAAGTCCATTTCTTCCCTTCATCATACTTTGATCACATTATTTATGATCAGCTTCAGGCTCTGCTGCCCCCTTAACACCAGATTCCAACTATTGTTCTGGTTAGTTTTGCTTTATTCTGCCAACTCGCAGACGGCTCTCGAACCCTCAACCTTTTGCTCATAGAATGTGCCTTACTGATCGCAGTGGATACCGGGTAAGGGCGTGGCTGGAATGGGAAACTTTTTCATGTCTCGCATTACATGCCCTTTCTGCTCTGACTCAGTAGATTTGTGTGAAAGCCTCACATGAAAAGCGGATTTAAATGGCATATGCAACTATCAGTGATTTTGTAAAGCGCAGCAAATTTCTATTAGCCTGCCATAAAATGCTTTCCAGAATAATCCCAGCGGACCGGAAATATCAATACTTAAGAGCAAGGCTGTGTCTTCTTAGGTCTGTACGCCAAGCAGTGCCCAGGTGCCCACAACTGTAGAGCATGAAGGTCATGTGCTAGCTTCGCCAATGTTGTCCTCTATATTTAGGCTACCATTTCTTTCCTTTTTAAAAAGATGTTGTTATTGATTTCATAAAGGAAGAGAAAGAGGGATAGACACATCAGTAACGAGAGAGGATCACTGATCGGCTGCTTTCTGCACGCCCCACACTGGGGATTGAGCTCACCACCCCGGGCATGTACCCTGACCAGGAATCGAACCATGACCTCCTGGTTCAGTCACTGAGCCACACCGCTGGGCAAGGCCACCATTTCCTGTTGAAACCTGTCTGGGTGCATGTTTGCTGTAATTGGTTGGAACTTGTGATGGGACTGGACATTGGAAGCGGACCATTGATCTGCTCCTTAGATGTGACAAAGGTTCTTCTTTTTGGGATTTATTTTTATAGATAGCCATAAAACAGACTAATGAATGTGATGAGGAGATGGACCACTTGAAGGAGATCTTAAATGATTATTCAGCTGAGCTCTCCCCTGAAGATATGTCACCAGACCAGACTGTGCCACAGGTACAGGTATGTTTCTTCCATTTGCTAAGCCGTTGGTGCCTAGAAGCCTTTGTGACAGTACAGTTTTTTTTCCTACGATTCTCTTCCGATTGAAGGTGTTTTAGGAGTGTGTTTGCTTTCCATTCCTATTTTATAAAATAGGTGAAAATCATTATCCAGTGTCCCAGTCCTCAGCTCGCTGCAAAGTGACCTGAATTCGCTCGGATACCGAAGAAGCTCATGTAACACAGGATGTTTGGACAACCCGACTTTCTGGCTAGCTTTCTAGGGTAGGGGTCACGTGGTCTGGGC
This sequence comes from Pipistrellus kuhlii, assembly GCF_014108245.1. Lineage (NCBI taxonomy): Eukaryota > Metazoa > Chordata > Mammalia > Chiroptera > Vespertilionidae > Pipistrellus > Pipistrellus kuhlii. The sequence continues at coordinate 19,706,252 of NW_023425404.1, read as the reverse complement.
TGACCTTTAGAGGTCAAGACCAGGTCGCTGCTGTAATGAAGAGCTCTATATCCTAAGCAGCATTTCCTTATGCCGTAACTGCCAGTGTCAGGGGGACCCAGTGACGGGGGTTTGCGTGGTGACCCTCTACGATAAGGGTTTTTCCGTTTTAGTTTTTCGAATCAGAACTTCTATAAAGAAAAAAAAGCCTGATTGTATGGCAAGGATTGTAGAGAGCTGCTTTTTTCCTGCCATCAAGTCCAGGCAATTGCTGTCATATCCAAAGCCAGGTTGCACCACTTGCTAGCCATGAGACCTAGGTCACGGTCCTTAACCTCACAGCTGGACCAGAGGAATCCAAGGTGACACAGCTGTTAAATAATGAACTCAATAAGGCAGACCCAATGTAACAAAGACTCCATATTATAAAAATGTCACATTTCCCGCACCCCCCCCCAAAAAAAAAGGAGAGAGAATCACCTATCATTCCCATAGTGCATTGTACTTCGTGGTACCTTTATTTATTTATTCCCATTTGGTAGGAAGCTTTGGCCGTGAGGAAAAAGGAAGTGGATTCAGGAACACTAAAGAAGGCTTCAAAAGCCATAGGAGAAGTGTGAGATTCCTAACCTTGTTTTCTCTCTGTGGTTGCCAAACGTTAGTCTGCTCACGGATCTCCTGAGTGCTTGGGACAGGGCAGGCTCCCGGGCCCTGACCCTGTGGATTGTGGCCAGTCAGTCCTATGGCCACTGAGCCCTGGCTTTCAACCATGGGCACACATCACAGTCACCCATGGAGCTTGTCACACATCTCTGAGCCTCCAGAGACCGACGGACAAGGTCTAAGGTGAGGCTAGTCCAGTGGTCGGCAAACTCATTAGTCAGCAGAGCCAAATATCAACAGTACAACAGTTGAAATTTCTTTTGAGAGCCAAATTTTTTAAACTCAAACTTCTTCAACGCCACTTCTTCAAAATACTCAGGCCATGGTATTTTGTGGAAGAGCCACACTCAAGGGGCCAAAGAGCCGCATGTGGCTCGCAAGCCGCAGTTTGCTGACCAAGGGGCTAGGGCATTCTATAAGCCTTCCCAGGCCGTTGGGAAGCGCAGCCAGGATGCAGCACTAGACTGTCCCGGAGAGCAGCTCCTGGCTCTGCAAACCAGCGGCCCAGGCAAATCTCCATCCCTCTCCCCTGGGAAGCCCGCTCCTGCGGCACGCCCAGGCCTCCGACATCCTCAGGCAGTGCCCTCTCTCTGCACAGGGAGAAGTCGAAGGCATTGAAAAGCAGATCCTGAGTCTGAGCCAGAAAAAAGAAGACCTGCTGGTGGACTTAAAGGCCTCCGTACTGAACCTTCACCGGCACTTACAGCAGGAACAGCAGGAATTAGAGAAAGACAAGGAAACGCCGTCCGCAGGAGCATCGGAAGATGACGGCGCGGCCGAGAGGGACTTGTCTGAGCGGAAGGTGGGTGTGACTGTCATCGATGCGGGGCCCGCGTTCCCTAAGAGCGTCACGTGGGCAGTCGTTTTCACCGGGAACACCTGTGGCGTCTGGGTCTGTGGCCAATAGGAAAGGAATTGGAGAAAGTGGAGAAACTGGAGAAAGCTACTGCCCTGAGGTTGTTCCCCAGTGAATCTGTCTTCAGGGGGCGTCTGTTCTGGGCTCCACAGAATGCTTATGCCCGAGTTCCTTACTGAGCTGCTGCTGGAGTTCCACAGGCAGTGGGTGGGAGCCACACTTCGAAAATCTTCTTACTAAACAGCCCATTGCAGACTCCAAAACGAAGGCCAGCACCTCTCCCAGCCCACCCTGAGTCCACGCCAGGGAAGCAGATTTTTAAAATATATATATATAAATTTTATTGATTAGAGGAAGGGAGAGAGAGAGAGAGCTAGAAACATCGATGAGAGAGAAACATCAACCAGCCACCTCCTGCACTCCCCCCACCGGGAATAAGCCCGCAACCAATATACGAGCCCCTGACCAGCATCGAACCTGGGACCTTTCAGTCCTTAGGCCGACGCTCGATCCACTGAGCCAAACCGGTTTTGGCAGGGAAGCACATTTTTGAATTGTTTGGTGAGGAGCCAATGAGGACGAGGCCAATGAGAAGGAGATGAGATTTGACCGAGGCAGGGTGTGGGTCTGGAGTTGTAGGTGGGCATGTTGGATAAAGCGAATGGAGCTCGGTAGACATGCAGTCAGCGGGGTCCCGGCGGGGTTGAAGGAGCTTGGCCACAAGTGTTGGTGCCCTTCCTGCCTTTCAGCTGAACCGGAGGGCCTCCCTGCCGTTCCTGCCAGCCGTCAAGGAAGAGGCGGAAGAGAGCTCCCTGAAGAGTGAGGTAAGGACGGTGATTCTATCCTCAAGTTTTGTGAGAACCGAGATCTTCTAGCAGAAGGTCAGTGGGAAGATCTGGAAATGAAAGGGACACAAAGATTTTTTAAACTAATGCCCGTATTTTAGAAGGGGGGTTGAAGTCATTCTCTTCCATTATTAACGTTGTTTAAGTGCCTCTTACACCTGCTTCCTGCCAGCGGGGGATACATGCAATTCAGACGCTCTTGGTGGCAGAAGGGAGATGAAGTTCTTTGTCGTATTCTGACTGCTGGGCACTTGCTCTGACGTGTGGAGAGGGTGCTGTTTGGTTGCTACTCCCGCTGTGCTTTTCAGAACTTTAGTTTTTCACACTTGAATTCCTTTTGTCGTCTGAAACAGCACCGCCAAGGACAGGAAGAGATGTGTTAGCAACTGATAATAACCCTTATGGTTGCATTTGAACTGATTAGATGAGACCGTTACAATTGTCTTTCCTGATTCCGATTTTTATGTCATACCTTAAAAACTGAAGTTATAATGGATCTTGTGCCAAAAGAGAAAAAAAATTACATTTTTTGTCTCACTTGTAACGAACAGTCGTTTCACTGCTCATTTTATAGATGGTGAAATAGCTCCGTTGTCACACAGAATACCCTGTTGTCCTGTAGCACCGTTAGGACTCGGTGGAGCTGAAGGCAGGTGTACTCTGCTCGGACCATCAGACAGTCTCAGAATAAAGGGGGTACAGGGGCCAAGAAAAGCGTGCACGTCATGTGACTCTCATTTGCGACCTGTGTTTGCTTTGAGCAAATACGTTTATTACTTTTACCTTTTGTGTCTGACGACAGCAGCGAAAATTCTCGTTCATCAGGCTGCTGTATTGAAATTAGCCTTTAAGGTTACATTTAACAAAGTGAATTAAATTTCTAAAGCAACTTTTTTTCTTTTTTTAATCCTCACCGAAGGATATGTTTTTATTGATGTTTTTAGAGAGGAAGGGGGAGAGACAGAGAAACATTGATCTGCAAGAGAAACATCGGTCCGTTGCCTCCCACATACACTAAGACCAGGGATTGAATTCGCAATCTAGATCAGTGCCCTGGCCAGGAATTGAACCCACAACCTTTTGGTTCACAGGACGACACTCCATCCAACTGAGCCCACCCTATCAGGACTGACTCCCAATTCCTTAAAGTATTTTTTAGGCTTCAGGAAGAGCCACCCCGTTTGGAGTCATATGTGATTTAGTGTGCCAAAAAAAGAGATGAAAACTAGGGGGAGAGGGGGACCTAAGGCTGCAGTTACACTGCCTGGCCAGCGATGTTTTGTGTAAAAGGGAGGAGATGAGGAGGATGCTGGTTGTAACGGTTAGGAAATCACTTTCCTCTGCTGATGAGTTGATGACTGTGTTAGAGCGGAGATAACGCGAAGCCATCTTCTGGGTCTTGGTCTCTCCTCTGGAAGCATGACAAGGAGAGGGAGGAAGATGCAGCATCCTCGTCCGCTGGCACGATCATTCAGGTAATGGCGGGCATGGCACACGATGGGGAGAGGGGGCAGGGCTGGGAAGGGGAGGAAGTCTAGGGAAAGAGCTGCTTGTTTGGAAGGATGCTCAGGGGGGAGCCTGCTTGGGCTGGAAATCGAAAGCCTGTCACCATCACCTCTGCACAAATGCAAAGGCCACCAAGTCCTTGCTTATCATCGCATTTCTACTTTAACCTCAGTGATGAAAGAAGAGTATTTTTCTGAGGAAAACTCAGTATGTGACAATCCAAACTGGCAAAACAGAAATCTCAAAGGAGCACCTAAGAAGTTCACTCTAGTGTTTCAGAGTTCCCCCTCTCTTGGGGGAGTAGATAGGGGAGGGTGTCTCTGCCTAATCCTTGAACAAAGTGGTGTATGAGATAAATGAATAAAGTGAGTATTTTTGTTCCTAATGACCTTCCAAATCTTCTCCAATCTCTCAAAACAGAAGGTGAATGCCCTCCCTTTAGAAAATCACAAGCTGACATAGGCACGGTGCTTTTCCCTTGTTCCTGAAATGTGCCTTCATCCGTAGGATCCATACACCTGCCCACCCCTGCCTCCTGCCCAGGGCTGACCCCCCCAAGTCCAGCCAGTCCTTTCATTCCATTGGCCCCGGGCTCTACTTGTACCTGCGTCTCCAGTCTCTGCCTTTATTTTTGCCGCCATCATATTCCAGGCAGTTATTTCTTCCTCTGTAGACTTTGGGAGTAGCCTTCTCCTTGGGCGACAGCCTTGTCATTTTTCCTAATACGTCCCATACAGTACTGATGGCTTTTCATAAAGCCATTAACCACCTGCAGTAAACTGTGAGGACTCTGATTATCTCCTGAATAAAATGCAAACTCCTTAGCCTGGCACTCCAGACTTTTCACGATCTCGGCATACCTTTCAAATTTTACCTTTAGTTAAAAGTTAAACCAAAGCCAGCGACGCCAAGCTTTACCTGTAGCTCTTGGCTCATATCTTTTTAATGGCAGTGGCTGCTTTTAGTACAAGGAACTGAAAAGTGACGTTTTTGTTGGATGCTTTATACAATGTGTTATTGTTTAATCCTCACAAGCATCAGTGAGGTAGACTATATTCCCATTTTTAAAATGAAGTAAATGAGACTCCATGCCCAGGTTAACTTGTCCAAGATCATACAACTTATAAGTAGGGCCACCAAGATTGGTTGATGACAATACCCATACTCTTTCCACCACATTATGTTAGTTATTTGTGTAGGTGACATTTTCCCACTTTTCAACCTTCGTTAACCTAATAAGTGAAAGTGCTGGATTCGTTTAAAATGTGATACACATTATCAAACTTCTTTTTAGAAGGACTATATCAATTTTATTCCTACCCAGAGTGCTCAGAAGTGCCTATTTCCTGCTCCCAGGCTGATAATGATTTTTTTTTTTTTTTAATCCTCACTCAAGGATATTTTTCCATTGACTTTTTAGAGAGAGGGGAAGGGAGATAACACACTGATTGGTTGTCTCCCATATGTGCCCCAACCAGGGCCAGAAATTGAGCCTGCAACCAAAGTATGTGCTCTTGTCCAGAATGTATCTGGGACCCTTCAGTCCTTGGGCCAATACTGTATCCACTGAGCCAAACTAGCTAGGGCGATATTGAATACTTTTAATCTTAGCCAAACTTAGCTAGTAGTTAAAATTAAATCTATATTTTAGGAGCATTTGAATATCTCTTTAGGTGCTCATGGGCTTTTGTGTTATTTTGTGAATGGTTTATTCATGGCACTTGACTGGTTTTCTATGGAGGGGCTGATGTTTTCATTATTGATTTATCAGAGTTATTAACATGTTAAGGATATTAACATGTTATAAGTTGTTACCCAATCTGTTATTTATCTTCATATATTATAGACTGTAGTTCATACTATTTTGTTAATACTAACCTTTTCCTTTATTGTCATGTTTTAAAAGTCCTTCCCTACTCTTACATCACTCATATTTTCTTCAAAAAAATTTATGGTGTAACATTTACATTAAATAGTAGAATTCATTGTTCAGGGTGAGACAGGGTCTAGTTGATATTTTTATGAAATGCCTGGGTAGTTCTTCCCAAGTTTAAAATGTGGCCTTTATCATACAGCCTCCTTTCATTTCAATGCTCATAATAATCCACTGAAGTGCATGATTCTCCGGATTCCATATGTGCTCCTCATAAACCAGAGAGCTTTGCAGAATTGAGATCTTTCCAATAAAGACAGACTAGAGGAAGGTGATTGTTTTCCTAATGAACAAGCTTTTCTCCTGAATGCACCTGACTTCTCCGGACAGTTCTGCAAGCGGGCGATTTGTCAAATGAGCAGGTGCAGGAAGAGTGGCTTGCGTGGCCACGGAACAGGACCTTCTCCGGACCTCTGATGCTTCTCTCCACAGGAGGCAGCTGGGAAAATCAGCACGTGTGACAGTTCCACAGCACCCGTTCTTGCAGCAGGCTCACTCAACCCTGAGCTAGGCCCAGCGTTTTCCCCGGGCCCTGACCACACGGAAGGGGTAAGTCCCTGTTGGTCACAAGCCAACTAACTGCTCAGGTAGCCACGCACCCAGAGGTGACAGGCTTCCTGTGTTTGGCGTTACTCTCTGTGTGTGTGGTCACGCCAGAGAACTGGAAGGTTTGCCATCAGGTGTTCACATGGGAAGTGAGCATGACCCTGGCTAGCCCTTTGTCAGGGTGAACTCGCGTCTCCACCAACAACCACGTCTTTCTGCTGTAGACGCTCCTTATGGGGGCCCTGAATGTGGACGAAAGCTATTATTGATTAACAACAGCCATTACATGAGAGGCATTTATATTTGCTGATTAATCCTCAGATTAAAAGGTAGATTAATATCTACCATAAGTTTACATATGAGGAAATCAAAATTCAGGGATTAAAAGTACGTCTGGCCAAAACCGGTTTGACTCAGTGGTAGAGCGTCGGTCTGCAGACTGAAAGGTCCCAGGTTCGATTCCGGTCAAGGGTATGTACATTGATTGCAGACACATCCCCAGTGGGGGGTGTGCAGGAGGCAGCTGGTCGATGTTTCTCTCTCATCGACGTTTCTAGTTCTCTATCTCTCTCTCTTCCTCTCTGTAAAAAATCAATAAAATAAAAAAATTTAAAAATTAAAAAAAAGTACGTCTGGGAGGTGGGGAATAAGGAATCAAACCCGGAATATTCCAATTGGCTTTCCTAATTTAAATATTTAGGACTGACAGACGTGAAACCAAGGTAAGGTTGGCCTCATCAAATAAAACGCCACCTCCCTGCCCCAGCAGCGTGTCCAGTGTCTGTGCAAGTGCAGGTATTGCACTTTAGCCAGGCAATTTTGCATTTTTTAAGTGTGTGTGTGTGTGTGTGTGTGTGTGTAATGGAGAGACAAGCATATGTTTTTTTAGAGTTGACTGTAAAATAGAAGTAGAAATTTAAAGGGTTGGCACTTGGGCATGAAATATGCATAGCTGCAGCCAAAAAAAACGAGCTTATATTTTAACCAAATGCTATTGCTTAGATTAGTGATGTGTTGACGCAGAAATCAAGCGGTATGACCTTCCCTGAGAGGCTGACTTGGATACCACAGGGTGGGCTAAATTATGTCAGGAATGTGGCCGAGTGGCCTCCAAGGCATAATGAAAGCAGGGACTGAATCCTGGTTCCACTTACCAGCGGGGTGACCGTCGGCCATTCTGTGACCCCTCGAGGCCTCAGTTTCCTCCTCTGTACGTTGGGAGTCATAATGGGCTTGTGGTGCGCCATGCTGAGGCGGTCTCTGCATCACACGGAGCACAGCCGCCTGGCTCATCATAAGCCAATGAAGGATCCGATATTAATTCATCCACAGCTATGCTACAGAGATGATGTGGCTCTATCACAGGAAATGCTTGTGATAGTACTTTTTAGTCCCCCCAAGATGTATAATCATAAAGCATTCATTTAAATCTCTGCTTTCAGTGTTTGAGGCTATCCTTTCTCAGGGGTGCTGCTGATGTGGAGCAGGAGTGCTATTGTGGGAACTAACTGTGGGATCAGACTTAAAAGATCAGCCGAAACCTGTTTGCCTCAGTGGATAGAGCGTCGGTCTGCGGACTGAAGAGTCCCAGATTTGATTCCGGTCAAGGGCATGTACCTTGGTTGCAGGCACATCCCCGGTAGGAGGTGTGCAGGAGGCAGCTGGTCGATGTTTCTCTCTCATCAATGTTTCTAGCTCTCTATCCTTTTCCCTTCCTCTCTGTAAAAAGACAATAAAATATGTTTTTAAAAAAGATCACAGAGCTGTGTGACCTTGGGCAAGCACCTCACCTCTGGGCCTGAGCTGCTCAGAAGCAGCGTGCTGAAGTAGGAGGTGTGTGAACTGACTACACGTTAAATGCACTTGCGCTTCTTTGACTTTAAAAAGCGGTGGATGCCCCCTGCTCAAAATAAAGTTGTTTCTTAACTATACCTGTCTGCTAGACTACTGTAGCAGCCAGGAACGCTTGGTCTCATACATAATTTAAAAATAAAAATAAATAAAAAGAGGTTTATGAGCTGAGTGCTGGCAGGTCCCCCAGGGCACCGTCGGCTGTTGAAGTTCTGTGGCTGCAAATGATCTTTTTCTCTTCCATTTACCTTTATATTTCTTTTTTTCAGGTTCAAGTAACTAGCAAATAAAGCCCAGATTAGTTATCGAGCTTCCTGTTTCCTCATGAATTCAGTGAATTAGTGAGAAAGCAAAGAAACCAAATCTTGTCTTTTTAAAAATGTGTGTGGCATATGATGGGTGCTCAAATAATATTTTTAAATAAATAAGGAAGGCCCATTTGTTACACAATATTAATAGAATGTTAATATTAGCAGATTGTTATCTCAGGTAACAAAAAAAGGTCCCAAAATCTTTGCCAATAAGACAAAAGCAATATCTAAATGCTAGAAAACTAGAAGATGACTAGAAATGGATGTCTGGCAGTAAAATCACACTACAGTTGCTTTTTTTTAAAAAAATGAGAATTTAAAAAGAAATTTAAACCAGCCAAGCCATGAATGGAACTGACTGTATATAAACTGCAGAGAAGACAAAGGAGCACTTCTAAATTAAGAAGGTGATTCTTGCTCTGGCCACTGTTGTGTTAAGTGGTTAGAGCATCAGCCCGCACACTGAAGGGTCGCAGGTTCGATTCCTGGCCAAGGGCATATACTTGAGTTGTAGGTTTGCTCCCTGGCCCCTATTGGGGCTATGTGAGAGGCAACAAATTAATGTGCGTCTCTCACATCAATGCCTCTCTTTTCCCTCTCTCTCTCTCTCTCTCTCTCCCACATCCCTCCCTTCAACTCTCTCTAAAAATCAATGGGAAAAAATACCTTCGGGTGAGGATTAAGGAAAAAAACCCCAAAACTTTGTATTTCATCCTATACATAATAAGATATGTATTGATCCATAATTTTGTGGAACAAAACACAAACCCTTAGTCCTACAGAAATTTTTCTAGAAGGGTTAATATACTCTTTGACTATTCTGGAAAAGGGATGTGGGAAGCAATGTATCAGATCATCTCTTACCTCCAAATGGAAAATATCTGTGGTAGAATTATTAGAATATTTTCATCTGTTATCTAGAAATTTTCCTACTGGATCATTAAGCAACCTTGTTGTTTCCATATGAGAAAAACACATCACACTTTTTTTATGCTCTACTCTCATCATGTGGTCCTTAACTCCATACTATTGGAGCATCCGGAAGGTGAAAGTTAGTGTTAGGAATTCTCTCTGGAGAGCAGGGGGAAAGTTTCCAGATTACCTCACTGGAGCTCATGACTAGACGCAAGCTACAAGTATAGATGAGTAACGGCATGTATGTCGGGGGAAAGGGAAAGCTAACATCCTGTATAATCTAGTGAACTAGTGAACTATCTGAGGAGATGTTAAGAGTGTGTGTGTGTGTGTGTATGTATGTGTGTGTGTGTGTGTGTATGTTTCCCTGTTCCCCACCAGTGTGTACAGATCTCCTTGTTGTTTGAACAGAGCGTACAGCAATGCAAGCGTTGCTCAATCACTGTGTGCCACGCGTCTGTAAACACCGGCCAGCTTGTTTCAGCACACACCCACACGCACGCTCTCTCACGACACTCACCTGTCTCCCGGGGCCCATGTCGCATGCCCTGGGAGCCTGTTTGCGTCCTCTGTGTCCGGGAACGCTGTACCTGTGTACCTGCCGATTGGTTGCTTGGAGACCTGGGCGCCAGGTCACATGATAGTTGCTATGAGTGTGGAGGTGCAGTTTTCTTTCTTCTGCTCTTGTGTGTGTGTGCGTGTGCGTGTGTGTGTGTGTGTGTGTGTTTCCTCTCAACTGGGGAAATGCTGTGAGTCGACAGGTCTTTGCAAGCCCAAGTCTGAAAACTTTGGACTCCTGGCTTTTCACTGCTGGATTATCTGTGGCTTTATCTTAGGGTGCCACACCTCCGATCAAGGCTGCAGCCCTGGGCTTTTCTGTCGAGCAAGGCGCTTTTCACTCCCTGGCGGAGAACCTTAGACCCGAGCCCGCGGAAGTCCTCCATGCCTGCAAGACCCAGGTGGCCGAGCTGGAGCTATGGCTGCACCAAGCCAGCGTGGCGTTCGAGCCGGAAACCTTAAACGCAGACGTGCAGCAGGTGGTGGAGCAGCAGCTGGTAGGGTGCCAGGTAAGGCTGATGGGTTGGAGTTCAGGGCTTGCCTCCTCACCAGTCACCTAGTGTCTTTGCCAGTTTCTCTTAAAGCGACGGCGTGTTTCTTCCTGTGACTCCGACCACTGCATTTCTCTTGGCCTCAGCTTTCTGTTCTCGGGGGTCATCGTTTGAAACGATTCACATAAAGAGCGCGTTTGGGGAAACGGTGGTAGCAGAGGAGAGCGCAGGATCTAGAGTCCACGTTTTTTTGAGGAAGTGAACGTGTCACCTCGTTTTCTTCCTAAGCAGGTTATCTTCTTAGGACGTTGCCAGGATTCAGTGAGATCAGATGTAAAATCCAGCCTCTGGAGCGTCAAGGAGATAAAGGAGTGTTTCATAAATGCCATCATTTTTTTATTCGGATTAGTAAAGTTCTTTGAAATTTCATTCATCGGAAACGAAACTGAAAACCCTGATTCTCAAGGTTGCAGACCCAGCATCCAAGGGCTTTGCTGCCCTTCGTGGTGACCCCTCCTGCGGCTCCCTGCGAGGGGCGGGCTCATACACATGCTTGCCTGGAGCCGCTTGAGTAACCTGTGCAGGCTCAGCCTGCACGTGGGGGATCCCTGACTGTAACCCTCCCGGGAGGGACTACAGTGATGGTTTCGCAGCAGCATAACTGAGTGTGCGCCTCCCCCTGTGGTGCTGAGACCAGCCTTGGACCCACATCTCCGTCTGATTGGCTCATTTGTATCCTCTCAGAGGACCCCCGTATCACCTGCCCGATCCCAGGGAGCTAGATCGGGGAAGCCCACCCCAGGTCCAAGTCGGACACGCCTCTCCTTCTTTCATTCAGACCCACAGTCGTACAATATCCAGTGCCTGCCTAGCGGGCCCCCCACTCCCCGCCCCCCCGTCAGGCAGACTGACCCCCTTCCCTGGACAGCTAAGCACCTCTGACCCTAAAAGTCAGCTCTGAGGGGTGGGCTCACTCAGATTCTTCCCTGCCTGGCTGATGAGGCAGGGAAGTCTGACTTGATCTCAGCCAAAAGTCCAGAAGCCATGGAGCCCCGGAGTCTGGAAAAGATAGTGCTGCTGCCCAGAACAGCGCTGTGCTGAGCTGAACTGTGACCTTTCAAATGCTGAGTACCAGCCCCTGGAGGCCATCCAGGGCCAATTTGCCAATTGATTGTCCTGCTGCCTGGGTGGAGCCCACCCCGATCCCTTGATCATCACCCAATTCCCTGCTTGGACCACTGGTGGGTTCAAGGATTTGGGGGCTGCTCAAGGAAAAGACACCACCACCAGGTGGCGCTAGTACACAGGAGCTTTATTTGGGCAGGATCTTAGTGGACTGGAAGTCCCCCAAGGCAGGAGGCCTAGAGGCATGGGGTGGGGTGGGGCCACCACCCGGAAGGGGAAGAGGACCAGGAAACTCCCGGTGGATGGGGAACCCAGAGGAGTCCTCTGTGTCTAGGTAATGTCTGTGAACCCTGAGGAGCAGCAGGGCTCCCGAGTTTATCTTAACCATGGCTAGCCGGTGTGGGCTCCAGTTTTGAGTTTGGGGCCAGCGGGATTTGAGCGAAGGGTCCTGGCCTGCTGTGAATAATGAAACCTAGGGGCCACCTTTGGCTCATCTACATACCATGGCCCATATGGTTTAATATTGCAGCATAAAAAGCCTCTCAGTGGTCTGTGAAAACGCTGAGTTCTCCATGGGAAAATGTCCGTAGGACAGGTGCAAACCGATCAGTCGGGTGGAAAATTATATTCGGTAATTTGAGAAGAAATGTTCAGCCTTGATTATTTAAAACATGTGAATCAAAAACAGCTACGGTCTTGTTCCCACACTACTTTAGCAAAAATTATATCATCCCAGAAAACCCCGGAGAAAGGGCTCCGCTGACGTCTGATAATTTTGTCTGTTGGTTCAGTGTTTGGGGAGGGTCAGCTGTCAGCATAAATAATGCTCATCCTCTTTGACCTAGTATTTTTTGGCCATGACTTTGTGTTTATCCTCTGACAATAACCCCCCAAAACAGGATAAAAATGTTTCTGACAATATTAATTACGAAAGTGAAGAAACTGGATCTAGCTAAAAAGCTTATCAGTATTCCCGTTGGTAAGTGAACATATTAAAAAGTATATATCCAGTAGCTAAGTGGGAAAACAAAGCACGAAATTCTAGTACACTTTGTTTACAGCCACTCGAACATCTATGAGTTCCTATTATCTCAGCTTAGAAGAGTCTCCGCAGGCTACAAGGAGTTAGCTTGCATGGAGGAGTTACAAGGCGTACTATTTGGGGGGGGGGGGGAAATTTTTTTATTTTTTTTTGGCTGGTTTTTCCTTATGTTTCTCTCAAAGATCTGACCTCATTCTTAGTCACGCACTGAGTTTTCGAACAGGCGGTCACAGGGCTGGGCGGTGGGTCCGAATGCGCCTGCTGCCTGTGTGCCCAGCCAGTTGGCATGGTTGTTTGGGCTCCTGAGCCCAGAGCAGGGCAGCCTGGATCTGTCCAAGAGGAACACAGTGACGGGGTCACTGGGAGACTTGCTTCATCCAATGGAGTTATTTTTAGGCCCATGTGTAAGTTGGCCAGTTCTATCAATGACTTAGTGTTTTAGGTTTCCTCGTGGCCTTCTTCTGGTATTTTGGAAACTTATTTGGCTTGAGAAAGAAAAGGAAAAGGAGCAAGGGCAAGAATTTTCAAAGACTTTCTTGGAATTCTTTTTATTTTTATTTTTTATTACTACTTAACACTTGCATTGCAACAGAAAAAGCTTAGAAAGGTGGGAGAAAATAGTAGTCCTCACAGACTGTGTATCCAGCACTGGCCAGAGTGCATGGATTTAACTCTTAATTCATCAGAGTGACCCCAGGAGGAAAGTTCTGTTAATAATCCCACTTTACAGATGAGTAGAGGCACACGCATGCAAAGTGAAGCGCCTTGAGTTTACCCAGCTACCAAGTGGCAGGGCTGGGATATGAACCCAGGTAGTCTAGTTCCAGTGTCTGTGTTCTTAACCACTGTGCTATGCTGGATACATTCGGCTGTGTTTTCTAAAGTGATTATAGAGTCACTTTAGAGAAGGACAGCTGCCATTTGGATTGGTTTGGTTGCATCTCTTTGAAAAACACTGGCATTATGTGCAAGTCTGTCTCTCCCCCCCCCCCCCCCCCCCACACACACCCAAGGTCCCTTCCAACCTGTGTTTCTGGCACTTCTTATATACATTTAAGGAGAGAGCGTGAATCAAACTTATATTGGGATGTAACACCGATTCAAGACCAAAACTGTGATTCATCGATGGTTTTCTTTCCCAGACGATGCTCACAGAGATTGAGCACAAGGTGGCCTCTCTGTTGGACCTCTGCAGAGACCAGGGCTTGGCAGACAGCGGAGCCGTTCACCAGGAGGCCGAGGCACTGGCCTTGAAACTGAAGACTGTGAAGTGCAATTTGGAAAAAGTCCAGCTGATGCTTCAGGAGAAATACAGCAAGGACCAGGTAAGATGTGGCTGTGCATAGACAGGTGTGCGGATGTGTGGTTACGGTAGACCCATCAGGAAGGAACTCGATGGAGATGCTGAAGGAACCACAGAGACATCGCCCCAAGGAAGAAAGGATTGCGCCTCTTCACACTTTAAGGACAGTGGCACTGCCTGTTGTTATTGGTTTCATTTTGCTGTGCAGCTTTCCTATCGAGGTGGTTAGTGATGGCTTTGGGTTGGTTTGATTGGGTTGATCTAGCTGGCAATGAGGTCTGGTGTAAGCCTTCTTCATAAAAGAAGGACACATTTCAAAGAAATTTTGTGACTCCAATGGACTGGAAAACAACATTTTTACAGATAAAGTTAAAATTTGACATCAGAAACACTAACTCGTTTCTAGGGTACTTTTGTTATTCATTTACAAATATTCACATGTACTGATCATAGTATCATAATAGAGTGTTCTTGTGACTTAAGAGTGTTCTGTATTTATAAATGCAAATATACAACATAGGATAGGATCTTATTATATAAGATTTGCATCTGTACTTATGAGATGGTTCTTACTTGGAGGACTTTTATTGACAGAAATAAGATGAGCTGCGGGTAGACAAAGCATATGGTTCCCCTTTCATCCTAATATATTCCTTTAAAAAAAAAAAAAATGCCCTAGCTGGTTTGGCTCAGTGGATAGACAGCATCAGACTGTGGACTGAAGGGTCCCAGGTTCAGTTCCTGTCAAGGGCACTTGCCTGGGTTTGGGCTTGGTCCCTAGTTGGGGCATGCAAGAGGCAGCCAATCAGTGATTCTCTCTCATCATTGTTGTTTCTATTTTTCTCTCCCTCTCCCTTCCTCTCTGAAATCAATAAAATATATTTAAAAAATAAATGAATAATCTATTTTTGTTATAGACTTAGGGACATTTTTATTTATAAACATAATACTATTTCTCTTTTTGATTTCTTTATTTTACTTCTTTTTTAAGGAAAAAAATAGATCTAACTTTTATTTTATTTATTATTTTATTTTATTTATTAATTCTTTATTGTTGAAGAATATGTCCCCCTTTTCCCCTCATTGTCCTCTCTCAGCCCACCCCCAGCCCAGGCCTTCACCCCCTGTTGCCTGTGTCCATTGGTTATGCTTCTATGCCTACAAGTTCTTTGGTTGATCGCTTACCTCCACCCCCATCCCCATATCCTCCCCTGCCTTCCCTCAGAGGCTTGACGCTCTGTTCAGTGTGTCTATGTCTCTGGATCTATTTGTGTCCTGGCTTTTAGTAATTAATTGGATGAAGGAAGTTGAAGAAATGATAAGATGGCCTCTCCATCCATTGTAGTGGTTTTTGAGGTTGTTAGGAAATACGTACATTAAGTCCTAGAATAAGGGTGCCCTCTTAGCGCAGTAGGCAGCACGTCAGTCTCATTAAGTCCTAGAATATAATTATAGTAAATAACAGAATGCAGTCATTGACTTCATATAAGATGTTTCTACTATGTAGTCTCATTATCTGAATTGAAATTAAGTGGGTCCTCTTTTTAAGTAGTCTGCCATTATGAAATCTTTTGCAGCCTTCCACCATTCTAGAGAAACCTTCAGAGCATCAAAAAGTTCTCCAACCAGATAATCTTTCTGAACTTGAATCTGTTGTCATGGAAAGGCCGCAATTCACCAGACAAAAAGATTTCCAGCAGCAGGAGGTAATAAGAATATTATATGGAATTTCCCCTTGAACTATATCCTGAACTGCCTGTGGAGCATTTTCCTGGTTGACTGAGTGGAATGTGTGATGTGTGGTGCTCCTGTGTGTGCAGCAACTCTGAGTTGTTCTTTTTAACATGTTTTACTTTTGAGAGAGAGAGAAAGGGGGAGAGAGAGAAGCACTGGATTTGTTCCACTTATGCCGGGATATTTCTCGGCATCTAGAAGGGTTCAAGAATCTGGAGAAGGGGCTGCATGTAAATTAATAAAGAGACTGGAAATATAAATTTGGAATTCATGGGGGAGACATAGGAGACTTAGCTATCTATAGTTGCTAAGTTTCCCTAGTCTTTGGACCCCTAGCTTTTTATTAACACAAATTGCCCTAAGGCAAAACAGATATACATATCAAAGGCAAGGTTTGGTATACAGTACGCATTGTCAGGTTAGAGGAACTGCCTTCGGCTGTTCCAGTAGCAGGCAGTAATATATGCAAATCTTTAGGTTTGGGGCAATGCTTTCAGCCATTCCAGCAGGCAATAATAAGATTCAACCCTGCTGCATATAGAAGACCATCAACCTTTTGAGAACTTCTTGCATGTATTATGACTTGCATGAATTAGCTCCTACCGTGTTTCCCCGAAAATAAGACATCCTTCGAAAATAAGATCTAGCGCATGGAAAGATAAGACATCCCCTGAAAATAAGACCTAGCGCAACTTTGGGAGAAAAAATTAATATAAGACACTGTCTTATTTTCGGGGAAACAGGGTAGCACACTTACTTATGCATTCATATGTTGGTTGCTTCTTGTATGTGCCCTGACCGGGGATCCAACCTGCAACCCTGGCCACATCAGGACGATGCTATAAGCAACTGAGCTCTCCGGCCAGGCAGCAACTCAGGGTTTTGAGCTGTACTGTGGCATCAGCTGTGCTTTCATCCTCCGCAGCGGGGGACACTCTAGTGTGGGTACTTTATTAACTTGTATCTTATATCCAAGTAAGTGTGTATCTTCAGGATGAACTTACCTGTCCCTGCAACACTGCTTTCCCGGTTTTAAAATATGTCAGGGTATTTTTGGTGATGTTCCGTATGTGCTACCTATGTAAACAACGCTTGGTTGTCGTGCAAACTATCTTTGTAGGCGTTTTGAAACAAGAACGTTGATGAGCATAAGCAAGCAAAAAAGAAAAATCGTAAACAATGGTTTAGGAAGTGGCTCAAAATCAGATGAGCTGAGCAGAAGAAACCCGTGTCTAGTCATTGACAACCCTGATTGATTGGACCATTTGAATCTCGTTCAATTATAGGTACTGGAGTTGAAACCAGTGGAACAGAAAGATTTGGTCAAATTCATAGAATTGAATGCTAAGAAAACGTGGCCGGAGGATTGCCAGCGTGATAAAGATACAACTCAGAAACCACCTGTGAGGTAAAACGTTTTTACGAGTTGGGGATCCAGTAGTTGGGTGGTTGGGAGAATGACGGGTTTTATTCTTATAAAACGTTGTTTGAAGGTAATAAAACTTCTGTAGGGTGATTGTTCTTTGCCCCTTTTGTTTTTCTTGAAAGCGGTGAGGCGTCTAGCCCTGAAAAGGATGCTCCTGGCTCGGTCTTGTCACCCCAGGACCGAAATGGGGCTAAGTGGCGATATCTGCATCAGGAGCTCTCGTCAAAACTACGGCCGCCTGTGCCCTCGCTCGTGGAGCCTCAGGTCAGTGTGTTTCTGCGCACAGCGAGTACGCATGCTGTCTGAGAGCGTCCACCAGGCACTCAGTGCGCGCACAGACATGTTCTGCGTCATGTTGCAGCTTCCTTTCAGGGAGCAAGGATGCCAAGTGGGTGTTTCCCTTGGCTGACCCCTTCCCACCCTCCTGGGAATCGGCCTTAAGTGTCCCTCACATCCCCCCCTCTCCCTGCCCTTGGTGCTTCTGTAGCCCCTGGGCTTCCCTGATGACAGGTCTCACTGTTCCGGGGCCTGTTCATTGTCAGTGTTCCCCATTAGATGGTGGGAGAAGACACTCCGTGTCGGCTGGCTCACATCTGAATGCCTGGCCAGCAAACCTGGAACATCACAACATCTAGGTCTATTCACTGAGCGGCCAGATTATTATGATCTATGAACGCATAATCATCTGGCCACTCAGTGTGGACTGACCACAGCGTTGGGATTTTAAAATAAGGTTTTTCCATGTATAAGAACTGCATTGTGGGTAGTTAGAAAGAAGCAGAGGACTTACTAGCCAGAGGCTGGGGGCCACAATCTCCTGGTGCCTCGACATATCAAGATTTGCAAGCTTTCCCTTATTCATAAGTACACTGAGTGGCCAGATTATTATCCGTTCAGAGATCATCCTAAACTGACCACTCAGTTTATATTGAAAGGATAAAGTGTGTACAAAAAGGGCCCACATCCTAACCCTGACAAACTCCGGGGAGGCCAGCACGGAGGGCCCTACAAACTCAGAGATCAAAAGTAACTATTTAAGATGAGCATACAAATTCCTAACTCACAGCAGATCATGGCGGGCAGTCGTGTCCTAGGCCTGTAGCTTCCTTGACAAAAGTCCATCTTTACCTGAAGTGAGCTGTTCATTTCTTTTTGCATCTAAGATAACATACCTTTGGGACCTCAGTCTCCTTTTCCAGACCCTGCAGAGCACAGCCTTCCCCTAGGGCACCAGACCCCAGAGCCCTCGCTGTTGTCTCGTTGCCCCCATTCCATCTCCACGTGCTGGACGTGTTCCCTGTTAGCTCTCCTTTGCCCAGCAAGGCAAAAGAAAGGTGTGCTCCCTGTTGTACTCTTTATGCAGGCTCAGCGATGTCCCCATTTGCTATCTCTGGCTTCCCTCAGCTACACCAGTGAATTTCACATATCCCACCCCTTACATCTCCTCATAAGCTGTGAAACTGCAGTTCTCTGGAGCATTTTCTCAATCTAGTGAGATTTGGCCTCCCAATAATTGTTGGTTTGGCTCAAATAAACTCATAAATTTTTCTGCAGGTTTCTTGTATCTACAAAAGGAGTGAATAATATATGTAGGAAATACTTTTTTTTTTTTTAAGAGAAGATACATTCATTTCTTTTAAAAAATGAATGAGTATCATTCATTCATCAAAAGATTATCTGGACTCTGCAGTGTGCTGGCGCCGGTGCCAACGATACCTGTCAGTTGGTATTGCCTCCAACACACCTTTGCCATTACTGGTTTTATTCCTCCTGTGCCAACTGCTGCTGGGTTTCTCTCCAATGGGGTTCCCATGAGCAGGATCGGAACTGGTGCTCACAGGAGGCAAGCTTCTGCCTTCTGCATCGCACTCCACTGCCTGGGCCACGGTCACCGTGACTTCCCAGTTCCCCACCTGCTGGGCGCTGGCAGTTCTCTTCTGCAGAGAACCTCATTTGACCAACTGAAGTTGAATCCAGCTGATGGGTGGGCTTTCGTTGTGTTTTCTCCTGTGAGACACAGGGGGACAGGAATATCTCTCTTCCCGAGACCAGAACTCCATGGGCAGCCTTGCCTCAAGCAGAGCCCTGTCACCCACCCTGTTTCTTCTTAGGCCAGTTCTCCCATTTGAGAAGGACATTGACTCTGAATCACTCACCCTTTTGAAGTCAAAGCTCATTTTCTTTTCTTTTTTTCTTTTTTTTTTAAATATATTTTATTGATTTTACACAGAGAGGAATTGAGAGGACAGAGAGTCAGAAACGTCGATGAGAGAGAAACACCGACCAGCTGCCTCTTGCACACCCCCAACTGGGGATGTGCCCGCAACCAAGGTACATGCCCCCGACCGGAATGGAACCCGGCACCTTTAAGTCCGCAGGCCGACACTCTATCCACTGAGCCAAACCGGTCCTGGCGACACAGCTCATTTTCATTACTTATCTAGCTTTTCTTCTTTAAAAAATATATTTTGTTGATTATTTACAGAGAGGAAAGGAGAGGGATAGAGAGTTAAAAACATTGATGAGGGAGAATCATAGACCAGCTGCCTCCTGCACACCCCCTACTGGGGATGTGCCCACAACCCAATGTACATGCCCTTGACCAGAATCGAATTTGGGACTTTTCAGCCTGCAGACCGACACTCTGTCCACTGAGCCAAACTGGTTCCGGCTTATCTAGCTTTTCAATAACAAAATCAAGATGTGGATCTGTCCCAGAGGTGACTATTTTATTCTAAGAGTTGTCTGTATTCCAGGAGTTTACTGATAAATGGGAAGAGAAGCAACTACCCTGGTAACATAGGTAGCATTGCTAATAAATTGAAAGATTGGGAGTTTTACTCTATTTTTCAAATTGTGGTTTGTTTTCCTGTCTAAATGGATTCTCAAGTGTCTTAAGTAAAGCCTGTCATGACTTTTCACAACTACCCCAAAATATTTAAAATTTAATTATTTTTTTTCTTACAAACCAAGAAGGTAACTTGGAAGATAGCATGCTAATGCTAAGGCATTTTTGCTGTTTTACCTGAATATCAGCAAGATCTCAAATGGTCTCTAATGGCATTTCCCCTTTGAAAAATAGGTTTCCACAGACATGAGTATTCTACTCAGTGTGAGTGTGTACACCTTTCGATACCCGACAGCTGAGGAACTGAAGGCCTATACCACCCAGCTTGAAGACCTGCGTCAGGAAGCAAACAGCCTTCAGACACAGGTAGGAGCTGCGTGTTACAAGTGATATTGTAAACCGGTCCTATTTCCCATGTAAACAAATAGCGGGACACATAATGGAAGGGGTGTTGGAATTGCAGAGAGAATTTGTCTCTCCTGCCCACTTGGGTAAATTTAGTGGTGGCTGCCTAGAGCACACCAAGTGCAGAGGCTTCCGAACCTGAGCCGGGCATCAGCAGGTCCCAGGATTCTGATTGATTCGTACTGTCTGTGTGGGGCTCTGAGTGAGGAGGGGGAGAGGGAGGACTCGCAAGGTTTCCAGCCTTGAGGAAGCTTAATGCTGGGTAATGTAGATATCCACCAGAGAAGATGATAGGAAACAGAGCCCAGATCGGGGTGGTTACTAGCTTCAGCGTGCTTCTAAATCACTTGCAGTGGTCAAAAACTCAAGGTGATCTTCGGCAGAGAAAAAGAGGTGGTGGCAGCAGCTTGTGCTGAAACAGACCTATGGCCCTTAAACTCACGAGGGCATGATTGCACAACGTTAGAGGGCCCCCTCCCGGGAATTGTACATCTAACGGTGGCCTTAATTCTTATAGTCAGCCCATAAATGACATTCCTAACTCCCCTGTTTCACAGACCATCTGTCTCTCTTTTTAAAAAATATATTTTTCTTGATTTCAGAGAGGAAGGGAGGAGAGAGAGAGAGAGAAACATCAATGATGAGAGTGAATCATCAATCGGCTGCTTTCTACACACCCCCTACTAGGGATTGAACCCAGAACCTGGGCCTGTGCCCTGACTGGGAATCGAACCGTTACCACCTGCTTCATAGGTTGATGCTCAACCACTGAGCCACACCAGCTGAGCCATTTCTTTTTTTTTAGTTGAAATATAATCCTATATAATAAAAGGATAATATGCAAATTGACCCTAATGTCAGAATGACCGGGAACAACCAGTCGCTATGACATGCACTGACCACTAGGGGGCAGACGCTCAATGCAGGAGTTGCCCCCTGGTGATCAGTGCACTCCCACAGAGGGAGCTCCACTCAGCCACAAGCCTGGCTCACAGCAGCGAGCTCAGTGGCAGTGGTAGGAGCCTCTCCCTTCTTGGCAGCACTAAGGATGTCCAATTGACAGCTTAGGCCCAGTCCCCCAGGGAGCGGGCGTAAGCCGTCAGTCAGACATCCCTCGAGGGCTCCCAGACTGTGCAAGGGTGCAGACCAGGCTGAAGGACCCCTCCTCCTCCCCGCCAAGTGCACAAATTTTCATGCACCGGCCCTCTAGTTGACATATAATGTTACATTAGTTTCAGGTGTACAATATAAGGATTCACTATTTGTATATATTTCAAAATGCTGACCACAATAAGTCTAATCAGCATCCACCAACACACATTTTTTACACATTTTTTCCTTGTGATGAGAACTTTTAAGATCTACTTCTTAGTAACTTGCAAATATGTAATACAACATTGTTTGCAGTCACCATGCTGTACCACCCTTATCTTTAAGATACCATACCTCTTTCTAATCAGCCCCTTTAACTTTCCTGACTTCTTTTCCTTCCCCATGCCATATTTGATTTCTCTTACCTGCTTTCTCCTACATTAAAATGTGGGGGGTGGGAGCAGGGGGAAAAGGGTAATATGATTTCTCTGGGACCAAGTCCTTCATCTTGTGATTGACCTTTTAATTCCATTCAATAGTCAACTGCCTGCCTAACATTTAATTTCTTAACCTTGGTTCTCTCAGAGTTAACATCTTAATTTTATTTATTTACTAGTGCACAAATTCATGCGCGGGTGGGGTTCCTCAGACTGGCTGGCAATCAGGGCCATCTCACCCAGTCTCTATCAGACCGATCGATCGGGGCTGGCCGGCTGCTTGGGGAGGGACCAATTGGAGGTTGGCCAGTGGGGGGAAGGTTGGCTGGCCAGGGGGTGGGGTAGGGGCCAATTGAGGCTGGCCAGCTGGGTGAGGAAAGGGACCTTGGGAGGTCGGGCCAGCCTGCCACAGGAGGTTGGCTGTAGGAGTGCACTGACCATAAGGTCAGTGCATTGAGCATCTTCCCCCTGGTGGTCAGTGTGAGTCATAGTGACTGGTTGACCTGTCATTCAGTTGTATTAGGTCTAGTAATAATTAATGTCGTTTTCTAATACTTTTTTTAAATCGAATTTATTTAAACAATACAACAAAATGTAATCAACAATATAGTTGCCGTTGTTTTCTACTACTTGTGCCCAACGCTCAGGAAGCATTTTAATCCCTCTGTTGTAAAATTCTTGTGATTTTGATGCAAAAAATTCGGTCAATGCATTTTTGAGGCATTCTTCATTATTAAATTTTTTTCCAAGAAGAAAGTTTTGCAAAGAACAAAACAAATGGTAATCGGAAGGGGCAATATCAGGAGAATATGCAGGTTGAGGGAGAACTTCCCATTCCAACTGGCGCAGTTTTTCAGCAGTGATTGTTGCAGTATGCGGTCGTGCGTTATCGTGGTGAAGAATTACGCCCTTCCGATTAATCAGCGTGGGTTCTTTTTCTCTTAAAGCTTGGGCTAACCTTTCCAATTGGGCACTATACACTGCACTTGTAATGGTTTGGTTAGATGGTAAAAGTTCATAATGAAGAATTCCTTTAAAATTCCTCCAAACACACATCACTTTTTTCACATGCAAGTCAGGTTTTGGCGTGGGCTGCAGAGCCTCATTTTTGTCCAACCATTGAGGCTGCCTTTTCAAATTAACATACAGCACCCATTCTTCATCTCTGGTAACAATTTGCTCTAAAAATGGCAAACGGTTTTGACGAGAGAGGAGCGAACTGCAAATTGTGACTCTTTGATTACGGTTGTTGTCAGTCAACTCATGAGGAACCCAATTTCCAAACTTTTGGACTTTGCCAAGTGCACGCAATTGATTGGAAATTGATTTTTGTGAACAATTTAAAGTTGTCGCAAGCTCTTGTTGGGTAATTTGAGGATTTTGCACCAAAAGAGCTTGAAGAGCTTCTTGATCAAAATTGGACACACAGCCTGGACCACTCTTGTCATCTAACGAAAAATTTCCCTCGCGAAATTTCTCAAACCAACGCTGGCATTTTCTGGCGCTAACTGCATCTTGACCAAGAGCACTACAGATGTTTTCTGCAGCCTCACTTGCTTTTCTTCCTAATTGGAACTCGTAAAACATGCAGTGCCGAATATGCTCTTCATCCGCCATCTTCTTAGCCCTAGTTTTGCAACAAAAACCAAACCAAACACAAACTTTTTCAAGCAAAACTTGTTAATTGCACTTCACACGTTCTGTAGATACCACGTGTTTGAAGGTTATGTCAATACAAGTCAACGCCAAGCAAGATTTTAAACGAATGTTTAAAAACAACATTAATTATTACTATACCCAATAATGTTCCCTTAGGCATATATATATATATATATGTATATATATATATATATATATATTTTTTTTTTTTTTTCCTATTACCTCATTCACATAAACCGTAAGCTATAACAGGAACCAGGGGGAAAGTAGGCAGAGGAAGGCAAGAACCCTCCTGAGTTATTTTATTTTTTCTTTTCTCCTCTTGATTCAGGAAAATGTGACAGAAGAAACCTTCATACATTTGGATAAGCAGCTATTCGAACTCTTTCTGGCCCTCAGTCAGTGCCTGGGCAGCGTGGAGCAGCTGCTGCAGACTCCTGGGCTGCTGCAGACTCCTGGGCTCTGCAGAGAGGACGCTGGTGCCCCGCAGGTGTTCGAGGTAGGACGCCTCCAGAAGCCCGGGTGCCGGCCGTTGCCGCCGTCAGCCCAGAGGTAAGCCAGAGCTGCAGCCCCTCGCTCTGAGCTCACTCCCTGTGCCTTCCTCCTCTCCACTTTGCAGACACTGGCTCTCGAGCTGAAAAAACTGTACTTCGCTCTGAGTGACAAGAAGAAGGATCTTTTGAAAGCTATGACTTGGCCCGGCAGGACCACCAACTTGTTCCCTGACTGTTTTGAAAAGCTGCAGGTTTACCTGGAGCATACGCAGGCTGCCGCTGCGTCCAGGAGCAAGTCCCTGAAAGCCGGCCTCGACTATAATCGCAGTTACCAGGTACGGGTCCGCGTCGGCACTGTGTTAGGTTCCAGCATGGACCCCTCACTCGGTTAATTCCTAGTCCCGGTGGCGGTTGTGAATAGGAATTGCTCAGGAAAGAGGCATGGCTGTCTTACTATGAAGGTCTTTTAGTTCTGCTGCTCATGGTTGGAGACCGTTCAAAAGCCAGGACTTTCCAGAGTCTTGGGTATGACTTTGTGTTGAGCTAACGTGCTGTTTCTTTCCTGTATTGCACTCGGCCACTTTCAGTGAGGGTCGTGTGGAAGGACTCCTCAGTGAGAGGGAGCCAAGAAGATTTCTGAGTAAAGAAATGACAGTTCATGTATGTTTCAGGTAGACTCACCTGGCAGTTGTCTAATGTGGATTGGAGGAGAGATTTGAGGCAGGTCACCTGGTTAGGAAGTTACTGAATTTGTCTAATGAAAAAAAACGCATACACACACACAAAAAAAAAACACCACCACCATAAAATCAACCCGGAATCTGATAAAACCTCTAGAATTTAAGTAAAAGACACAAGGGAAGAAGAACATGTCACCGTGAGTGCAGTAGGCCAAGTCCAAACATTGGGAAGCTGCACAGAAAAATGAAACCCAAGACACAGGAGGGAGAGTCTGCCAATCACAGCACTCTTGAGACACCTGTAGTCCATCGCAGCCTATTGGGCCTCATTTAGGTCCCAATTCAGAAACACGAAACAGAAGTGATAGGCAGTTAGAGAAGTGTGAACCCTGTCTAGACTGTTAATAACACTAAGGAAGTATTATTATTATTGATTTGTGGGATTTTTAAAGGGAGGAACCTTTCTCTTTTAGAGGTACCTACTGGCACATCTGGTAAAATACTACGATATCTGGGATTTGCTTCACAATAGCCCGAGGAGAGGGGTTAGGTGGAGTCAAGAGAGCACCAGAGAGGTAGACACAGAGGAGAGAGGACCAGCCAGTTGTTGACATGGGACCATGATGATGCAGGGAGCTCTCTATTTTGGTATATGTTTGAAATTTCTGATGGCACAAAACTCAAAGGACAGCTACATTTTTTTTTTAAAGGTATTGAAAGGCCTGAGTGAAATTCTCACTGTTTCTTGCACTTATCTTTTTGTACAGAATGAAATAAAGCGACTATATGATCAACTGATTAAGAATAAAACATCTTTGCAGCAGTCCTTGAATGAAAGTAGCGGCCAGAGTATTGATGAACAGCTTCAGGTAATCAAGGCAAAATCATTCCGACGGACCCCACATCGGTCCAGAGGGTCTGGTGTCTGAGCTGTGCTCTGAGCCACTTCCCTCTGTGAGCCGTGGCCAGGCTTGTGTAAATAAAAACGAAAATCCTTATGCATACCTTTGGAAGCATCTCGTAATAGTCCTTTAGCCCGGTGGTAGGCAAACGGCAGCTCACGAACCACATGCGGCTCTTTGGCCCCTCGAGTGTGGCTCTTCCACAAAATACCACGTGTGGGCGCACACATGTACGGTGTGATTGAAACTTCGTGGCCCATGCGCAGAAGTCGGTTTTCGGCCCGGGCAAGTCTACTTTGAAGAAATGGTTCTAACACTGAGCCACACTCGAGGGGCCAAAGAGCCGCGTGTGGCTTGCGAGCCGTGGTTTGCCGACCACTGCTTTAGAGAGTGTAAATCAAAACAGACCATGGTCACCTGTCAGCTGGGCCAAATGTTAAGTGTGTGCAGTATTGGGGAATGCGCCCTCCCCCGCTGGTAGGAGTGCTGACTGGGGACCAGTTGGCTGGTCTCCATTGGAATTTTCAGTGTAAATGCCCTTCCACCAGAAGCAGTTCCGTCCCACTCATTTACTCAGCCAGTGTTCACCGAGGGCCTCCCGTGTGCAGGCACCGCTCCGGGTGCCGGGATGTGTCTATCTGAAGGAAATAAGTGGGTAAAGGTCAATGTGTGTAACTACGCAAGGACGGGCCAAGCAGCACTGCCTGAGTCCAAACCTCTACGTAGCCCGCGAGTCCATTGAGAGCAGACCCTGCAGCCTTACAAAGGCAAAAAAGCACACGTGCCTCTTTGAAAGGAGCCAGACACGTTTGTACTGATCTGGGGACATGCTGAGGATCTGGGAAGGGAGCTGTGCAAACGGCAGGACAGGATGACGTGTGCAACTGGGTGCGCTTCAGGACGGGCACGTGGACACACACACACACACACACACACACACACACACACACACACCCCGTGCGTGCGTTAGAAACACACTGAGCTGCGGATCTTCAGGGGGAGCGAGAGGGGAGGGAGGGAAAGTGGGACTGCCACTCCTTACCGTTGAATTTTTAAATAAATGCGTGCGCCTCTCTAACTGATTCTAAATGTTTTCTCTTTTTTTGCCTTCTCTCTCTAGAAAGCAGATGCCCACACAGCGGAGCTGCGGAACTCTGAGAGCCGAGTAGCAAAACTGAGGGCCGAGGGAGAGAGGCTTCCTCTCCCCCATGCTCTCCTCCAGGACGTGTACAAACTAGAGGTGTGTGCGAGCAGAAAGCATCCACGCGGTGAATTACTAGGGTTATTTATAGGGATTGTTTATACGGTTTTTTCCCCTCCCACCAAGGGAGTTCAGGTGTGTCCCTCCTTTGGTTATTTTCTTGGTTGGATGAAAACGATGGGCACCCCTGCTCTTCCCTTTTAGGACGTGCTCGACAGCATGTGGGCGATGCTGAGAGCCAGGTACTCGGAACTCGGCAGCCCTCGCGTCACAGAGAGCCAGCAGGCCGCTCTGCTGCGAGGCTTGGAGGAGCTGGTGACCATCGGGAAGGAAAAGCTTGCCCGTGACCACTTACGGCAAACCAGAAGTAAAGGTGCCCTGCAGGCTCAGATACAGGATCACAAGGTAAGGCTCACAGTCGGAGCACCGTTCCACAGGCGCGGCTTTTCTGGGTGGGAACCCAGAGCACCCCTTTCTTCCTTGGGGAAATGCGTATCATTCCTTCGCTCCTTTGATGAGCGCCCCTCGGAATGCTCGTTGTGTCCCAGGGGCCCCGCTGACCTCGCAGCACCCAATGTGAATGAAGCAGGTGCAGCTCCTGGCGTTGGTGGAGCTTTCCGGGGATGGAGAAAACATTGAAGAGCCATTCAGACAGATTTAAAGTTACAATTGGAATCCACACGTTGAGAGCATTTAATAGAGGAAATTTAACTCAGGAGATTAGGCAAGGCTTCCTGGGAACTGAAATCTAAGTAAACCTTATTTAATATATAAATGTATATCTAGCGTAATATTACAGCAAACCAGTGATTTTCAGGCAGTCGTGAGACATGCAGTAGGTGACTGTTTAGTCCGGGGCACTGACCTCTTTTCCCTTGGACTGTGATTGTCAAATAACAAATGACAACAGCCAACACAATAGCTGTCTGGTGTGAAAGAATCAAAATTATATCTTTTTTTTTTTTTTTTGTCAGACTGGCAAAAAACATATTTTGGTGTGCTGCAGAACTTTAGCAATAGTTTATATGTGCAATGAGTTGAAAATCGCTGCAATGCACACATTTGTTTTCCATTCATTTCATTAAACAAAACCTCACCAACCAAAAACATGCAGTGACTTAAATATTGGTAATAAAAACTATGTAAGATGTAGTTCCTACCTTCAACAAGCTTAAGTCAAGGCCTTTGATAAATAGATCTTAGTCTAAGAAAGTCAAAGGTATGAAGGACGGAAGGGAAGGAGAAAAGAGTGTCAGTTGCTGGGCCCTGTGCCAGCTGCTTTATGAACGCCCCCTGTATCCTTCCCAAGGAATGGGAGGAGGAGTTCACATAGAGGACAGCCGATGCAGCTGGAGAGGGACCACGTGAAGGGAAGCTTCCCCTTTAAAGGCTCTTAAAGTGCCATCCTGGGAGCTGTTGGGTACCAGGAGCCCCAAAGACCCCGTCAACAAACTCCCTTTTCTTGCCATCTTACTGAGTAGAAGTGAAGAGTCAAGTTTAGGAACCCCAACTGTTGACTGTGTGGGCTCCCTGAGCTAACACAGCTATCCATACAACTTAACTGTCTTGAAATGAATCAGCCACATTATCACCTACCTTCTTGTAAAGTTTCTTAAACCTTAGGATAACTGATTTAGGAAAATCTGGCTGGAAATTGGAATTAACTAATTGATAATGTTTGGCCGTTAACATGGACTGTTTTGTGGAAAACATTACTAGGGTGATTTTTTTCCTTATGATTTGTTAAAGTGACATTAATGTTCAAAAACTAAGGGATACATAGTCAGTTTCCTTTTTGTTTTCTTGTGCGTTTTAGTCTACATGGCTGACCTGGGATTGTGGGTTAAAAAAGCAAATGTAACAGTATCTATGACGTTAAATTAGCTCTGGCCGATGTGGATCAGTGGTGAGAGCATCAGCCAGCAAACTTTTGGGTTTGAGGGTTCAATTCCTGGTCAAGGGAATGTACCTGGGTTGCAGGTTGAATCCCTGGCCCTGGTCGGGATGCATGTGGTAATTGATGCGTCTCTCTCACAAAGATGTCTCTCTCTCCTCTCTCCCTCCTCCCCTCCCCTTCCCTTCCACTCTCTCTAAAGAAAAATCAATGGAAAAAATAT
Source organism: Pipistrellus kuhlii (assembly GCF_014108245.1). Lineage (NCBI taxonomy): Eukaryota > Metazoa > Chordata > Mammalia > Chiroptera > Vespertilionidae > Pipistrellus > Pipistrellus kuhlii. The sequence goes on along the minus strand of NW_023425404.1, from coordinate 19,677,333 downwards.
CTTTGGGTGAGGATTAACAATAGCAACAAAAAAGTTAAAGTAACTTGCTCTGTAAGCTTTCACGTTGCAGAAATAAATATTAAAACCTTCTTCATTTTACAGCTTTTTTTCCAGAAGCTTGTTGCTGACATGCTGTTAATCCAAACATACTCCAACAAAATGCTTCCTTCTTTACTGCAAAAGAAAGAGGCATCTTGGGCAGAACAAGTAAAAGAAGTTAAATTGCTAGAAGAAAAGGCACGCCAGTGTGGGATAAAGCAGCAGAGTCTGCTGCAGGTATTTGGGTTACATACATTTTGTACTTGAAAAGCTGGGAATTCCGCATTGTCAGCCACCGCCTCCAGTGAAGCAAATGTCATTAGGCAGTAATTAAATGGGAATTAATAATGAGGAGTTAGTTCTGGCGACGACTCCCTGGTTGCAATATTAGCTGAAGCTTCTTAGGTGTAAATCGGGGACAGCTCGGCATCTGTCGGCCGTCTGGGTTTGTGTAGAGGAAATAAACAAAACTGAGAGCACGTTGAGATCTTGAAGGAGACCATTTGGATGAAATAGTCACTAGTTCAGAAACTGTACTTCCTGAACCAGATGTTCCTTCTGTCGCTGAAGTGGACTCCTGACAATCTTGTCCCAGTTCCGAGAAAGAAAGAAAAAAAGCTTGTATAAAGCGTTCTCTCAGTTTTAAAATTTTGCCCTGTCACTTTTTAAATGCCGTGGATTTAAAATGTCAGCACCTGAAGAAAATGAACAAAAAGCAAGGAATTATTCCACTGAAATCAATGTGGTGGGATATGGCATTACATCTAGATATTGATAAGTAAGATTTTCTAATGAGTGTGTCCAATGGATATTTATAGTAATCTTTCATCGAATTGAAGACTTCATAGGGGTGCCCCTCCTAGCCAGGTGACCCCTATCTTAATAGATATGAAAATTAGCAAGGTGGTTCTTTTTCCAACAGACACTAGTTAGTGATACTATAAAGTGTGCATACGTGGGCTCTGTAGCGTATGGGGACCTTAGAAGTGGGCTCCTGTGGAAACGGAGCCAGGACAAGGCAAGATGTAGGCGAAGGTGAGACTATTCCCCTGATGCAGGGTCAGCCCACACCTCAGTGAAGTCAGGCCTTGGCCCCGGAAGGAAGCAGCCCAACAGGAGCTTCTGCGCAGAAGCTTGGAAAGATAGCTCTTCGCCTTTGCACATGAGAGAGCAGCTCTCACAAGGCCTCCACATGCTGAGACAGCTGGGACGCAGCCATTTCCGGTCCCGCTCCATTTGATGAGACCAGCGTAATGCCAACCGGATGTTACAGCCTTCCCCGCACAGGCAAGGGCGTTCCTTCCCATCGGACACCGGGCTTCCGCCCGAGGGGGTTCCCTCAGAAACCCCTAGAATCCGTGCTCTCACTTTGTCCGTTTTTATTTTTTCATGATTCATTTTGTCATTGTCTGGGATCCAGTAAACATGCTCCTGTTGGTTGGATGTTCTTGATTCTCTAGAAGTGGGAAGAATTTGATGAGAACTATGCCTCTCTTGAGAAGGACCTGGAAATCCTGGCATCCTCGTTGCCCTCCGTGAGCTTGGTGGAGGAGACTGAGGACCGATTAGGGGAAAGGATCGCATTGTACCAGGTATGCTGCTGCCGTTGAAGCTGTCAGAGGCATGGCCGATAGCACTTTGTATGTGTGGGAGAGTGGGTTTTTTTAAATTTTATTGTGCTAAATGGCTTGATTTTTGCGGGTGAATGAATTGAATTGGAATGACAGGCTGTTCATCACACAAAGCCCCGTCAGACACATTCGGGGAAACTGTAGATTGGATCGAGAGCCCCTCAGCATCACCGCGTGTTTGGCTTGGGGTCCAGGAGCTCGGTCTGCGTCCTGGCTCTCCCGTTCCCTGTTGTCACTTCCCCCGTCCCAGCCTCAGTTCCTTTATCTGTAGAACAGACAATCCTGCTGGTTCTACCTGTCCAGAGAGGCGGATGTTAGTGGTTATGGAACGCAACTGACATATGGGAAGAACTTTGTAAACCAGGAGCCTCTAAATATATATTTAGGTTTTTAAAAATATATATATTTTTTATTGATTTTTTACAGAGAGGAAGAGAGAGAGATAGAGAGTTAGAAACATTGATGAGAGAGAAATATCGATCAGCTGCCTCATGCACACCCCCTACAACTGGGGATGTGCCCACAACCAAGGTACATGCTCTTGACTGGAATGGATCCTGGGACCTTTCAGTCCGCAGGCCGACGCTCTATCCACTGAGCCAAACTGGTTTCGGCAACATATATTTAGTTTCATTACTACAGGGAAGCTCTGAGAGGACCTTGCTTGTGATCCAGACAACAACCTGCCATCTGCCACAAGCACCATTAAAGGACTTCACACTGTAAACACTTTCTCGTGTAACGTTTAGTGCTATTATCAAAGCCTGTGTGTCTCGGATTTCGATGCCACAGGAAGGATAAAGCCTTAGAGTGACTTCCGAGTGCCACTGAGAATATGGCCAACGAGATAAAATCTCCTCACGTTTTAACTTCAGAATATGAGTGATGAGAAGCTGAGGTGTGCAGCCAGAGGGAGTTGTCCCATGTCAACTTTAAAACTTCAAAAGCAGGCTCATTGCCTGAATAGGCTGGATGCAGAGTGAGAGCCTGGAACCCCCGGCCATTCCTCAGAGGCACTCCGGCTCCCACAGGCAACGTTTTCCAGAGGTTGGGAACGCTGTGGCCATGATGTCTAGGCCAGTGGTCTGCAAACTCATTAGTCAACAGAGCCAAATATCAACAGTACAACAATTGAAATTTCTTTTGAGAGCCCAATTTTTTAAGCTTAAGCTATATACGTAGGTACATTGCTATTAGCTTAATTAGGGTACTCCTAAGCTGGCCTTTGCTAAAAACTGAAGGGGCCAAAGAGCCACATGTGGCTCACAAGCTGCAGTTTGCCAACCCCTGGTCTAGATACCCAGGAAGATGCAGTCACCCTCTCTGCCGTCTTACTTTACAGAGCCTGACTCTAAGGCCATTCTCAGTCCTCTGGGTTAGAAAATGCTGTTTGAATGCTTTGCTAGATATTAAAGGTACCTTCTGAACAGCTAAGAGAATGAAGCTGAAAACAGCATGCTAAACCTCGTTATATTAGAAACAGTTCATTTTAGCCAAACTAGCATAAGCCTGATCGTTTCCCCAAAAGGGACTCTATCCCGTCACACATCACCTGGGATTCTACTAAAAATGAAGTCCTCAGACATTTAAGTGGATTCGCCAGCTAACAGAAGTCAGATATCCTGTAAAACCACCTCTCTCCTAGATTTCTGAGGGCCTCCGTCTCGCGCATCATGGAGAGGTTTGTGTCCTGATTGATACAATCATCCGTAGGACGCGGGATGTAGGTCAGTTGCATGGCCTCCGGAGTCAAAACAAACCTGTGTTCAGCTGCTGGCTCGGAGCCTCATGGACCGAGTGGCCAGGGCAGTCTGACTCCATGTGTGAAATGGGGAAATGAAAACTTCTCCAAACCGTGGCCTGTGTTGCTACGTGGTTAGAGCGGCAGCCTATGCACTGCAGGGGCAAGGGCAGGTACCTGGGTTGTAGTTCACGCCCCGCCCCCTGTTGAGTGGCGTGTGGGAAGGCAACCAATCTGTGTGTGTCTCTCACGGTGAAAACAAAAACAAAAAACCTTGCGTGAGGATTAGCAACAACAACAACAAAAAGCTTCTCAGAGATGCTCTAAATAGTGAGTGTCTCACACGGAAGGCTTGGAAAATGAGAACCTTTTTTTAAAAAAAAAAAACTAATGTTGGACAGTTTGTTCTAGCCCACAGGCTAGAGTAGCACACAAATGGCCGTGATGCAAAGGACACTGGGAGTAGAATTTTTGGCTTTTAAAGAGGCTTACGGTAATTGGAAAGTGGCCAAAGTTCTATTTTGATCGTAATTTATTTCTAAAGATGAAACTTAAATATCCAGAGTTAGTGCCGGGAGTTGAACCAAACCATGGAGGAGAATTGCCTCACACAAGAGTTCTTCAGGGCGTCACTGTGTTCGCCATTTTGAAGAATTTTATCTTCCTTTTCGTGAAGTTTTACTGATGATGTGCCGTCTGCTTTAATTTATTCTGCTGAATTCCTTATCCTTTCTCTCTACTGAGTCCTTACATTGAGAAGACTCTGGAAATGAATTTTGTCCTGCTATTCAGGGCTAGAGGATAATAAAGAAATGTTTTCTTCTTGAGCCCCTTCGTATCTAGGTTGCCATATAAAATGCTTGTGGGGCCAGGCATGCAGAAAGAAGGCATGCTGAGTGCGTGGGAAGGAGGAGAGGGGGGCGGCAGGAACTGGGTAAGGGAAGCAGAGGGAGCAGGCTTTTCGACAGAGGCTGACTGCTGGGTTTCAGCCCATCCTTGCCCCACGAGAATGCAGACCCAAGGACCTAAATCTTCCAGTTTGCCCAGAGTCCCAGGAAATCCTCATTCTCTGTAAAATTTCCTGATTTTTTAAATAATCTTTGGGTCACACACTCCTGTCTGCAAGCTGCGTGTGCCCCCGAGGCTGCCAGCTTTTTGGGTTTTATTTTTAAATATCTTTTATTGATTTTTTTACAGAGAGGAAGGGAGAGGGATAGAGTGTTAGAAACATCCATCAGAGAGAAACATCAATTAGCTGTCTCCTGCACATCCCCTACTGGGGATGTGCCCACAACCAAGGTACATGCCCTTGATTGGAATCGAACCTGGGACCCTTCAGTCCACAGGCTGACGCTCTGTCCACTGAGCCACACTGGTCAGGGCAGCATTTTTGTTTTTAGGTGGATGTGTGGATTTTTGTTTTCTGTTCACACTTCTAAGTCTATGGATTTAATCTGTGCAGTAGAAATACATTATTAAAAACTAGTGTTGGGAAAAATGATCAATAAGCCATCCGTCCTGTTTGTCCAGCCAGACTAGACTGCAGGAGTCGGGGGGGTTAGGAAAGGTTTCTTCCGTAGACTCTCCTGCAGGCCTTTTATGGAGTGTTTGGGAACAGGTTGGTCGGCTTCATTCCGAAGTCATCCATTTCTGTGACTTAACTTTTACTAGCAAATAAAGAGAAACATCGATGAGAAGCATGCCCGGCTCTACCAGACTCTGAATGACGGCAAGCAGCTGGTGGCCTCCGTGAGCTGTCCTGAGGTGGAGGGCCAGATCGCTAAGCTAGAGGAGCAGTGGCTGTCCCTGAACAAAAAGATCGACCATGAACTCCTCAGACTGCAAACGCTCCTCAAGCATCTGCTCAGGTACCTTTTCTCAGAGCTCCATCGGCATCAAGGTTTGCAGTGCCGGAAGGCCCCGGGGCTCCCGCAGTCCCCGGTGTTCACTCGCGGTCCCCCACGTGGTTTCTCTTCACAGTCTGAGGCAGCAGGTCCCGCTGCTGGGCTGTGTGGGGTCTAGAGTCTCTGGTACTGGTTTGCTAGACTCAGGATTATGTATGATCAGTCCTGAGGAAGATCGGATTCATAAGATAATGCATGCTACCTCTGAGCCATGAGATTGAGCTTTCCTCTTCCAAAAGTTTTGTAAAGTAATAATTATAGCTAACAGGATAATTTGGGGAAGTGTTTGGAGTTCTTCAGAGACTTTTTTTCCCCTCAGTCGAAATCATCTTGGACCCGGTGAGGAAAGTAGAAAACATAGAACCTTTCAGCCTCATTCTCACCCCTGCCTCTCGGGGAACTGTCTTAACATGAAGATGAGAAGTTACAAGAAGGGCAGCATTTTGCTTGGGTGTTTGCATCACAGCAGCTAACTGTGTTGGCAGCTGGCCAGCCGCACTTTGCTGATTGTTGCATAACTTATACAAATGCCGGTTGTATTTTTATTATGAACACGTCTGTTAGAGGACATTTGATGAATAAAAATAATCTTCGTCCTTATCCAAGGGGTTTATTTTTGTGTAGCTGTGATAAGAAATTTAAGGTAGAATATTTAAGGCTTTAAAATGCCTCTTCTTCTTGATGAGTCATAATGGAGAGAGTCATAGTCACGCCAGGAGCATCGGATTTGGGATAAAACAGGATATATTCCTTATAAACGCAATGGTGTTCTGAACAGTGGGGCTGATGCACATAGGAACACGCACAGTAAAGTAAGAAGGGACTGTGCGGGGGGTGCACGTCCCCACAGAAGGCGTTTCTAATGCCCTGTCACTTGGCTCTTGTTAGCTACAACAGAGACGCGGACCAGCTAGCCAAGTGGTTGGAATCTTCTCAGCAAACTCTGAACTACTGGAAGGAGCAGTCCCTCAACGTGTCTCAGGACCTGGACACGATCAGAAACAACATAGCCAGTTTCTTTGTAAGTTGTCATAGAACGTGCCTGGGTGGTAAACGGTCAGAAATCAATATCCGGGGCACTTGTCCATCACCTGTGGGGGAGGCATCAGACGGGCTGAGAGCAGCTGCATTCTCCAGACTGAGAACTGATAGTTTATACTGTTTATTGGTGCACTTAGTATTTCTTTAATGGGCCCTATGAAATATATACACATTTAAAACTTGCTCTGACATGGGGCACGTTTTACCAATGCAGAAAATAACTCTCCTGACCCCACTCCTGCAAAAACCTCACAAGGTTAGGAAGTCATGACTATTAAAGTTAATAAACACATGGTTTTTAATCATATAGAACTGATGCTGCTTCTAAAATGTTATTTTTCTAGCCCTGGGCGGGTAGCTCAGTTGGGTAGAGCATCAGCCTGCTGCACCAAAGGTTTCGGGTTCAGTCCCTGGTCAGGGAACATATAAGAGTCAGCCAATGAATACATAAATAAGTGGGACAACAAACCAGTGTTTTCCTCCCTCCCACCCCCTTTCTCTCTCTCTCCCTCCTCTCCTCTGTCCCCCTCCTTTCCTCACTCTCTCAAATCAACAAAGTTTTTTAAATGTTATTGTTTCGAGATTTTTCTTAAAGGAAAATATTACTTTTGCAATATAAATTACATTTTTGAAACCTTTTAATTTTTTCTCTTTCCATTTTTCATATTTTGTAGTTATGATTGTTTACTTTGGTATTGAAACATAGATTTTTTTAAAATATATATTTTATTTATTTTTTTACAGAGAGGAAGGGAGACGGATAGAGAGTTAGAAGCATCAATGAGAGAGACTCATCGACCAGTTGCCTCTTGCATACCTCCTACTGGGGTTGTGCCCGCAACCAAGGTACATGCCCTTGACCGTAATTGAACCTGGGACCCTTCAGTCCGCAGACCAATGCTCCATTCACTGAGCCAAACCAGTCAGGACAAAATGTAGATATTTTTAATAAACTTATAAGTGCACAGAAAATTTTCAAATATATTAAAAATTTGTCCCATTTAGTTTATGTTTATATGAAATTTGTGTTGTGTTCCACACTTTTTTTTCTTTAAAATATTTTATTGATTTCAGAGAGGAAGGGAGAGGGAGAGAGAGATAGAAACATCAGTGATGGGAGAGAATCAATGATCAGCTGCCTCCTGCCTGCCCCACACTGAGGATCGAGCCCACAACCCAGGCATATGCCCTGACGGGAAAATGAACCATGACCGGGTTCATAGGTCAATGCTCAACCACTGAGCCACACCAGCCAAGTGCACACTTCCTTTTTTTAACATTGAAATAATGATTTGTCTGTCTTTTAAAATGTGAATCCCCTAGATTGTAAGCCACTCAAGGGGCAAGAATTCACTTTTTTTTTTTTTTTTTTTTTTTTTTTGCTCCCCTCCATATAGCTAACGCCTGGAACAGTGTCTGACTCTCAGTAGGAAAAGTGTGTTTGTTTGTGACATACCCGTGTGTGAGCGTGCGCCTATGCACATACATACCCATCACATCCACATACAAGTATTCACTCTCTGCATTGAATTCAGCTATGTGGTTTTGGTCTCTCACCAGTTATTCCGGCTCTTAGCTGTTCTGTCCTCTCGGGAGCATGCTTAAAGTTCCTCCGTTTTCAAACGGTCTCCTAGGCGTTTTCGAAGGAGCTGGGCGAGAAGTCCTCCCTGAAGGCGGCGGTGATCAGCACGGGGAACCAGCTCCTGCACCTGAAGGAGGCGGACACGGCGGCGCTGCGGGCCGCCCTGGCGCAGTGCGAGCAGCGGTGGACGGCGCTCATCACGCAGCTGCCGGGCGTGCAGGAGAAGCTGCACCAGGTACGCAGCTCACGCCGCCTTCCAACCGGCGCCCGCTTGTCAGCTCGCAGCTGTTTTGAAATGATTCCTTGGACTCGATAATTGTCATTGACACTCCCTGTTTTTCTCTGGCACCGCTGAATAGAGGTCTTAATGACTGGACTCCCCCCCACTGGGATCTTTCCGGAAAGAGAAATCAGGCTTAATTACTTTATTTCTCCCCTTTATCGGCACCGCTGCGGTGGTGTATGCGAAGGTCGCCGGCATTGTGCGGGGAGGCGGGGGTCATTTATTCTGAGCGTGGGCGTGGGGTTTGTTTTTGTGAGGAACCTCCGTAATGAGGTAGCAGGACCTTTTATGGAGCCCGGGATCATCCCCAGCGATGCCCTGATGCGTTTTTGTTCACACAGTGGGTAATTACATGGAAGTCGTTTTGTCCTTGCAGCTTCAGATGGAGAAGCTGCCTTCGCGGGAAGCCATCACCGAGATGATCAGCTGGATGAACGACGTGGAACAGCAAACGGCGGGCAGGGATGCGCGGCCTTCGCTGAGTTCCGCGTCTCAAGTTAGAAGCCGTCTTCAGAAGTACAAGGTAATGATGCAGAAAGAGCAGGGGCCTTCCCGCTGAACAGGAAGGCGAGGCCGTCGAGGAGGAAATACTGAAAAAAAGACACGTGTGGGGTAGAAGGGAGAAGAACTAATGCTGTGGGTGGGCGGGGGGGTGCTGGGTGATTCTCAAGAGAGAGAACTTGTTCTTATTCTGCTTAAATTCCTGCAGTGGCTCTCACCACAGCTTTTTCTTTTTAATACTCATCTGAGGATATTTTTTCCTTTGATTTTTTTAGGAAGAGTGAACGGGAGGGAAAGGGGGGGGGGGAGAGAGAGAGAGAGAGAGAGAGAGAAAGAAACATCGATGTGAGAGACCCACTGATTGGTTGCCTTCTGTATGCACCCTGATGGGGGTCGGGAATCAAACCCGTAACCCAGGCACGTGTCCTTGACTGAGAATCAAACACGAGACCCTTTGGTGCTCGGCTGACACTCCAACCTCTGAGAAGTGTCAGGGCAACAGTAACCAACCTTTTAACGGATTCTGGTCGCTTGTCACCTCTCCAGCCTCCTCTTTTCATTCTCCCACGAAAACCCTGGACTCTGCCTGGACCCCATGATTTGTGCTCCCTCAACTGTCCTGGTGAGCTCTCTCCCATGCTTTTGGACTTTCCGCCAGGAATCCCAGTGCCCCACACTTACCTGGAGAACCCCTCCTGGTCATCCTTCGAGGGGCAGCTCAAGAATCTTCTCATTTGGAAATCTACCCCTGCCTCTATGGCGCCATCAATAGTTCCTGCCATGCAGTATTAGTTATGAGCTTGGTTGCCTTGACTTAGCGTTTGAGAGCAGAAGCTGTCCTTCAGCTCCCTGAAATAGCACACCTAGCCCCGCCCCTGGCAGCCGGTTGGTTTTGAGTACATGTTCTTTGAATAAAAAAGTAAGTTGATATAGGAACATCAACATAAGGAAAAGTTGATATCCTACAAATAGGCTTGAACATGGCTTTCTCTGTGATCTTTTTTTTTTTAACGTATTTTATTGATTTATTTTTATTTATTTATTTATTTATTTATTTATTTATTTTTTGCAGAGAGGAAGGGAGAGGGATAGATAGTTAGAAACATTGATGAGAGAGAAACATCGATCAGCTGCCTCCTTGCATATCTCCTACTGGGGATGTGCCTGCAACCAAGGTACATGCCCTTGACTGGAATCGAACCCGGGACCCTTCAGTCTGCAGACTGACGCTCTATCCACTGAGGCAAACTGGTTTCGGCAGTGATCTTTGGTTTCAGTAATATTGAACAAGCCCCACACAGACATTTCCTGTGTGCCAGGCATCGTATTCGCCCCTGGAAGCTCAGGGATGACGGCCTTGGTCACTGCTTTCAAACACTTCACAGGCGGAAGACGAATGGCTTAATCACAAAGCAGGATGTTAGCAAGCGTTTTATTTTCATATTCTATCACAAATGCGACTTGAGTGAGAGGTGGAATCTTTAGAGGGTCGCCGTGGGTGTATTCTCTCAAACATTAGTAACCTGGCATGGACCACCTGATTCTCCCCTCAGGATGTCTCCAGAATAAACCCAACAAGTTAAAGGCTTGACAGAAATGGGATTGGCCCTATGTGGGGTTGGGCTTGTCGTACACTGGGTGGCTGAGCTGTCCCCGGAGAAAAAGAAGCTGCCTACATTCCTAAGGTTCCTGGGTGGCCTGGGAGTCTTACCTTCGGACTTCCCCTCCTGTCGCTTCCGCGAGCCGGCAGATTGGCTCTGAATTCCAGGGCAACGCTCAGGTAGTCTCTCAGGCACCCTTCGCCAATCCCTGGGTCCTGGTGTTGGTTCAGATGATGTGGCCACCATGCCTGATGCTGCCGGTGACATGTCAGTCTGTTTGAAGGAGGTCAGTCAGTCTGTTCCAGGAATGTGGAATTTCCCAAAAAGGACTGTCCACTCAAATAAAGCTGGCCGTGGGTGGGGTAGGAGAAGGTAGACCATAGCTCCTGACAGGTGCCCCTTGATTGATGGACGAGAGCTTGGCGCCCCCTAGAATGCAGCGGCGGGGAACTCCAGTTCATCTAACCTACTCTTTTTCAGGCTTTGGTGGCTTAATTTTGTTTGCTCCTTTTGTTGTAGGAGTTTCGAATGGAAATGGACCATAAGCAATGGATAGTTGACTTCGTTAACCAGTCATTACTTCAGCTAAGCACCTGTGACGTGGAAAGTAAGCGCTACGAGAGAACGGAATTTGCAGAGCACCTGGGAGAGATGAACCGCCAGTGGCAGCGGGTACATGGGACACTGAACAGAAAGGTGTGCTCACGTGTCACAGTCTGATGTGGGATTTGGCCTCTGCAAAATATTATACCGGAAAGATTTTAAAAGATGTTCATATAGTTAATTTACAGTGTAGCCTGATCATTGATAACCCTTAATAACCCTGTGTGTTAGCATTCTTCGTAGGAAAGTATGAAATAGCTCTTAGGTTTCTTTTGAGATTTCTTAGTGGGAAATTCAGTTAGGCAAGTGAATTTTATTGAAGAAAATGTCTAGTATTCTGTGAGGCTACTAACTGGTCTGAGATTTTGAAATTTTCTGTGAAAGGAGATGTTCAAAAGTGGCAAAGTATTTGTTTGGAAAAGATTATAAAACAGAAGAAAAATGTGTGTGACATTTTTGTAGATTTTTATTCTATGACTCTGAAAAAATGAAGAGAACTTATTCCTGGAAAATATTTAACCTGTATGTAATTAATAGGGTCAGTATTGATTTCTTTATTGTGGAGGAATGCACACAAATGGATTTATACAATTAAAATTCAAGTATGTGAGTGAACAAAGAACATGAACAGGCAATTCACAAAAGATAAAACTATAGTTAGCAAATGAATATGTAAATATTACAACTTCAGTTACACATTTAAAATAAACATTAGTATAACATGATACACTTATTAAGTTAAGAAAAATTAAGCTTTGGGCTTTTCTCTTTATCGCTTTCATACATTTCAGATAATGGCTTAAATCCCTTTTGGAATGAAATCAGAAAATTTCAAGAATCATAATAATCATCTATCTTATTGCTTTACCCAGCAATCCACTTCTTACATGTTTATCTTAAGTAAATAGTCCTTCAAAAAGGAAAAGATAAGCTCACAAAGTATTAAATTCACAATTATTATTACTGGTGAAAGTAGAATGCCTTAATTTTCCAACTACAGAGGAATAATTAGTCAAATTATACTGTGTCCATTCAATGAAATATTGGGCAGCCTTTTAAATTAATAAAGGCATATGTCATGACAAGCAAGTGCCCATGAAATATTGTAAAGCGAATACAAAATTTTCCATATAAATACACATATGTAAATATATAATACTGTATATGTACATATATAATATTGAATGTCAGCAACATGATTTTATTTTGTTTAGATATTCTGGAACTCCAAAACAGCCAACTTTCTTAGCATGTTAGGTTTTATTTCAAATGTTAGAATTTTTTTTAAGGGGATTTTAATTCTATTTCCTGATTTACAGATTATTATTTAAAAAGTTATTGGGAAATCTTGTACTTACTAGAAATCTTAGAAGAAAATATATCACCCTATTTAAAACATACCATGACATTTATTTTTTAGAGCGTATGTTTTAAGATATGAAATTCTTTCATTCCTAACTTGTAGATACAACATTTAGAACAGCTTTTGGAAAGTATTAGTGAGAATGAAAACAAAATACAGAATTTGAACAACTGGATGGAGGTGCAAGAGGAGCGACTGAAAACCTTGCAGAAACCGGAAAGTGTGGTCTCGGTACAGAAGACGCTCCTGGATTGCCAGGTGAGGGCCACACGGCACCTGTCGGCACGGGCCAGGTCTCTGGTCCACAAGTAGGGCCAGCCATGGTTTCTCCGGACTCTCCTCCAACTCCCTGTGTTTACTTTTTTATGTCAAAGAGATAATTATCCAGGGTGTGCTGGGGTTTTTTTAATATATATTTTTATTGAATTTTTTAAGAGAGGGTGGGAGAGATAGAAAGTTTTGTGTTGTTAATCCTTACTTGAGGATATTTTTCATTGAGATTTTTTTTCTTAAGAGAGAGGAAGAGGGAGAGGGAGAGGGGGAGGGGGAGGAGTAGGGGGAGAGGGAGAGAGAGAGAGAGAGAGAGACATCAATGTGAGAGACACATTGGTTGCCTCACATATGCACCTTGACCCGAGTGGGCCAGAGGTTGAGCCTGCAGCTGAGGTATGTGCCCTTGACCAGAATCGAACCCAGGACCCTTCAGTTCACAGCAGACACTCTGTCCACTGAGCCAAACCAGAAAGGGTAGTGGTGGGGTTTTTTAATGGTAAACAGAACCAAGTATTTACCTAGTTACTGTTATTCGTTGGGAAAGGGGACACATTTTTTAAAAAATCCTTATTGTTGAAAGTATTACATATGTCCCCTTTTTTCGTCCCATTGGCCCTATCTAGCCCCCCCTCCCCCCTTCCCAGGCCTTCACTACACTATTATCTGTATCCATGGGTTAGGCATATATATTCATACAAGTTCTTTGGTTGATAACAATACGTAGTTATTGTTATTCTTAAGAGGTTTGAATATTACTTTTAAGGAAAAAATGTTCAAAGACAATTTTGAATGTGATGTTTTCCATTTGTTATGTCTTTTTAAAAATGCACCAAATATTCCCAGAATGACTGACGTTTCACCGACTTTGAGTATTTTATCCTGTTTCTTCGGAGGAAAGGACTCTCTTTTACCTGCTGTGCAACGTGTTCTAAAAGGGCTGCTTGTCCCTGGGAACCGCTGCACAAATCCCATTTGGGATGAGGTGGTGCCCTTGTTTGTTGAGTTGCCATGTGCCAGATCACTTCATCTTGGAGGTGCCCTCACCCCGGTGTAGATTAATCCTCCGTACGCACTGCCCGACGGTGCCCCTCCTGGAGGACGCTCAGCTGTCCCTGTGGCTGCTCACGCCTGCCCCTGCTGCCAGCAACCCAACCACTGCTCGCCCGGCCCCAGGTCTGCTTAGGAGGTTACAGAGCAAAATGTGAGAGCTTTTCAAACCCTCCTTTCTAATGACCTACTTCCACGTTAGAGTTTTTGCAGCCACCTCAGACCCCACATACCTCCTGGCTGGAAGCCTCCAGTTCACAGCTCAGTGCCACTCCCCCCCACTCCCCAGAGGCCACCTGGCTTCACTCGGGTTCTAAGCTACGTACAACAGGGGACAGCATCCCTGTTTTCCTGCGGGAAAGTGCCAACCTGGGAGTTTGATGACTTAAACGCCTGGTCCGGCAGCCAGGACAGGGTGGACATTGTAATGTACTTGTTGCCTGGACTCCTCTCAAATCTAGATCCCTCTAATAACTGGAATTATTGTAAAAGTTCATATTGTGCCGAAACTGTTTTGGTTCAATGGATAGAACGTCGGCTTGGGGACTGAAGGGTCCCGGGTTCGATTCCGGTCAAGGGCATGTACCTTGGTTGCGGGCATATCCCCAGTAGGGGGTGTGCAAGAGGCAGCTGATCGATGACTCTCTCTCATCGATGTTTCTAACTCTCTCTCTCCCTTCCTCTCTGTACAAAATCAATAAAATATATATTTTTTAAAAAGTTCATATTGTAATCACGTAAATTTATATTGTAATTCTTCATTATGAAAACTGAAGAGTGTTATGGTGAATGTCGTGGGTGTAGTATTAATTAATTATATACGCTCACGTCATTTTTACTTGTGAAAACAAACTCGGGTCTCTTGCACCTATTGTTCTGTGCTAGTGTACATATGGAAACGGTTTCCTTTTGCCCTCCAGGATATAGAAAACCAACTTGCAATGAAATCCAAAGCACTGGATGAGTTGAGGCAAAGCTGCCTGACTTCGGAGAGTGGGACAGTGCCCCTGTTAGAAGACATGACAGCCAGAATCAACACGTTATTTCAAAAGAGGAGCAGTGTGATCAGCCAGGTACTAGAATTAATTTGAAGGGCGCTATTTCTCTTCACATATCTGTCTTTTATCCTTTGTTGTTGTTATTGAATTGTGGAGACTTGCTCCAGACCAAAAGCTGAAAACTTGCTGAGAAAAAAAATTACTGAAATGAAGTAAAGAAAAGTATTGCAGATCCACCCACCCACCCACCCCCCTTTTTTTTTCTCTTTGCACTGGATAATTAGAGGCAAAACCACCAATTCCAACATCAGGGCAATCTAGAAGTCTACTTGGTTATCTTTGTTTTGTCTCATGTGCTCGCAGACAAAAACGTCTTCATCCCCCAAACCACACAGAGCATCTGGCAGTGTGTCCTGCCAGAGGCAGGGGAGCAGCTGCGAAGCCGCAGCTCAGATCCCCCGCAGCCAGGGAGGTGCCGCAGGGAGAGACCGGTCCTGTCCGGAGCATTCTCCCTTAAGCTAGAAGCACGGTCAGCACAGGGAGAGCCACAGGTGGGGAGACACAGGCATGTGGGGCAGAGAGAGAAGGGAGGAACAGTGAGACATCCAGTCATTCTACGAAAGGCATGTCAGAGTCTGCATTTACCCCTTCCCAGAGGAGAGCACCAAAAGAGAAAGGACAGGCACCTCTAGACCTTGCCACCTTGACGTTCCCCCACAAATGGAGGAGAAGAGTGTAAATACTAACCTGTTACAAGGTGTCCATATTTCCCAGATAGTCCAAGCGGATTATCTATCAATTATTAAAGTCTGCATTTAACCATTTGTCCCAAGAGGGAGTTGGGAATAACCTGTGTGAATAGAGCATAGGCCTGAGGACTGAAGGGAGGGGAGGGGAGAGAATCATTGATCGGCCGCCTCCTGCATGCCCCCTCCTGGGAACTGAGCCCACAACTCTGGCATGTGCACTTTACAAAAATCATTCCGGGACTCTTCAGTCCTCAGGCCCATGCTCCATTCACTGAGCCAAATCAGCTAGAGCTAAAGCCATTGTTTTTAAATAATACAAAGTTCAAAGACCTAAATCATCCCTCTAGAAGCTCTCCAGAGTCAGTATAGCCTAGTGTTGAAGAGCAAGAGCTTTGCATTCTCTGTCCGAATAAAGATCTTAGCCGCACCATTATCTCTCCTAGTGACCTCGAGCAGGCACGTATCCTCTCTAAGCGTCAGTTTTCTAGTCTATAAAATGGGGACGATCTTTTTTTTGCCTTCGTAGGGACGCCTTTGCAGCACTCAGTGAGTGCTGTTCTGCTGGCTGTTCCACTTCGTGCTTCAGTGTAATGATTTTGCTCAGTGGTTTTCTTACCCTCTCCCTCAGACCACATGTGGCATTTCTGCTCTGTGAAGCTATCATTATAATTCTAAGGGGTTACCCTCAAGAGCACCAGAAATTACGCCAACTTTTTATGTGGAAGCCAGTACTCTCAGAGATTCTGATTCCTCCCTGTGTTCTTTCCCGGGGCTGTCCCTCCTTCAGCTGAACGCTCTCCGTGCTGATCCTTCTGGTCTTTTCCATTCACCTGTTCTAAAACGTAGCCATCTCTGATAGTTTTTGTTCACTGATCTACCCTTCCCACCTCCAGTTAGTCACCAAAGCTCCTCCAATACTTTCAGATTGAAATGCCTACGTGGTTGGTAGAGTACTTAGGAAGAAGAAGGAAAAAAATGATGGTAGAGCCTCTTCCCAATGAATTGCTAGATATGCTTCCCCGTTTCATGTAGGTCAATGAGCTCAAGACCTCCTTGCAGCCCATCCTACAGGAGTGGAAGATCTACAATAAACTCTCTGATCACGTGAATACAATGACTGTGCGATTCGGGTACTGCATGGAGCACAGCAAGCCTGTGGTCCTGTCGTTGGAAGCCCTGAAGTGCCAGGTGCAGAACCTCCAGGTAAGCTCACCAGGCCTTGGCACAGCCCTTTATTGGCAAGTAATCTCCAGTGGAAGCCAGCACAGTCATGGACACAATTGCGTTTGTGCTCTCAACAGAGGGACACAAAACAGTACTTTAAGCACCAGCATCAGAAGTATAGCTTGAAATTCCAGAATGAATCACGTGAGCCAAAGGAGTGAAACTTTGTCGACGTTCACATCGAATCTTTCTTCATTTTTTTTTTTTTTTTTTTTTGATTTAATTCTGCTTTATTGAGGTATAATTGACATACATACAATATTACAAGATATTTAAAGTGTACATCGTAGTGATTTGATATATGTATATCCTTCACTGCACTTTTTTTGGGAGTAAGAATACTTAAAGTCTAATCTCTTAGCTAATTTCAAGTATACAATACAGTGTTACTGACTACAGTGCATTAGATCCTCAGACCTTAATTATCTTATAGCTGAAAGTTGGTACTTTTTAGTTTTATTTTTTTAAATAAATCTTTATTGCTCAGTTTATTACAATTGTTTCTCCCCCCTCCCCCTTAGCTTCCTTTCACCCGGTTCCTGCTCCCCCCTCTGCCCTTACCTCCCCACCCCACTGTCCTCATCCATAGGTGTACTATTTTATTTTATTTTATTTTATTTTATTTTTTTTTTTTATTTATTTTATTTTTTTTATTTTTTATAAGTTTTTATTGTTCATATTATTACAAATGTTCCTTTCCCCCCCCCCCCCCCACCATTGCTCTCCTCCACCAGGTTCCCACCCCACCCTCTGCCCTTTCCCCTCTCCCCATTGTCCTCATCCATATGTGCACAGTTTGTTCAGTCTCTTCCCACGCCCCCCTCTCCCCTTTTCCCCAAGAATTGTCAGTTCACTCCCCTTCCATACCTCTGATTCTATTATATTCAACAGTTAATATTGTTCATCAGATTTTTTTAATTTCCTTGGTTTTTAGATTCACTTGTTGATAGTTACGTATTTGTTGTTCATAATTTTTATCTTTGTTTACTTTCTCTTCTGAAAGAACCCCCTTCAGCAATTCATATAAATCTGGTTTGGCGGTGATGAACTCCTTTAGCTTTTTTTTATTAGTGAAGCTCTTTATCTGGCCTTCGATTCTGAGTGATAGCTTTGCTGGGTAGATTATTTTTGGCTGTAGGTTCTTACTATTCATCACCTTGAATATTTCTTGCCATTCCCTTCTGGCCTGCATGGTTTCTGTTGAGAAGTCAGCTGACAATCGTATAGGTGCTCCTTTATAGATTACTACCTTCTTTGCTCTTGCTTCTTTTAATATTCTCTCTTTGTCTTTTGCTCTTGGAATTTTAATAATGATGTGTCTTGGTGTGGTCCTCTTTGGATTCCTTTTGTTTGGAGTTCTATGCGCTTCCTGGACTTGTAAGTCTAATTCTTTCCCCAGGTGGGGGAAGTTTTCTGTCACTATTTCTTTCAGTATGTTTTCGATATCTTGCTCTCTCTCATCTTCTGGGACCCCAATAATTCTGATGTTGGTTCGCTTAAAGTTGTCCCAGAGGTTTCTTACATTATCTTCAATTTTCTGGATTCTCTTGCCTTCTAGCTTCTGTGGAGGAGTGTCTTCTGGCTCTTTATGTTCCAAATCTTTGACTTGATTCTTGTGATCTTCCCTTCTGTTTTTAGGACTCTGTAAAATATTTTTTATTTCAGACAATGTATTCTTTATGTCTTGTTGATCCCTTATTAATTCTAGTTGATCTCTTTTCATATCCTCATAGGCCTTATCCATCTTTTCTAGGAAATTCTTGAAAAACCTTATAAGCGTAGATTTGAACTCTATATCCAGACGCTTTTTGTCCTCCATTTCTTTCGTTTGTGATCTATTTTGTTGTCGCATTTCGCAGGTACAGATGGGACGGGGTTTCAGGATGGAGCCTGCAGCTTTGGCTTCCATCAGCCCCGCCCTATGCGGGTCCGTCAGAGCTTGCTGCCGGCGCCTCTGAGAGAAAGGTGCCCTCGATTTTCGCCTGCTGCCAAACAGTCTATGCTCTCCCCCAATGAGCACGGTATTGGGGTTCAGTTCAGTTGGAAGTGGAGTTGGAGGTGGCGTTCAGAGCAGTCTGGAGCCCCAGTCTCCTTCCCGTCAGGGCAATCCCGCGGCACAGCCGACCGTCCCTTCTCTGTGCGCAGTGTGCGCACCGCTGGGACCTCCTTTCGCCACTTCCCCGGGGTTCCGCCTTACAGCCCGGCTCCCTATGGCTGAGCCTGAGTCCCTGGGGTCTGGCTTAAAACTGGGGTTCAGAGCAGTCGGGGGCCCAGCACAGTCGGAGTTTTGTCTCCTTTCCGCTCGGGAACGCCCGCCAGGCACTCGGCCTCCCTCCTCTCCGGCTCCGTCCTCTCCGCGCGCCGCGTCTCCGTACCTTGGGCTTTTCCAGCTCCTCCGCACCTCCTTCTGGTTTTCTCCTTGCTTCTCGCTGTAGAATTTCCAGTCAGTCAACCTTCCTGTAGTTCTGGGCAATGTCCGTTTTATATTTTAGTTGTATTTTATTGAAATTGTTGTGTGCGGCTGCGGCTAGGTGTTCACCTGGGCGCAGCCATCTTGGATCCCGAATCTTTCTTCATTTTTAATGTTCATGTTATTTCGCAACGTAAAGGTTTTGGGCCTGGGTGGGTTTCCTTTTTAAGTACACTTTAAAAGTTTTTGTCTCAAATAAAAGGATATGTTCTCGGTTGTTTTCTTACGCACAGTTTTAATAATTTGCCCCAGTCCTATCAAGGTTTGTGTTCTTATTTCTGTGACACAGAGAAGGTGTTAAAAGCTGCTGCCTTCTATGGAATTGGCGAGGTCACTCAGAACCTGACACTCGTGCTCTGTTCTCTTAGTCTCTTCAGGACGAAGCTGAGAGCAGTGAAGAATGTTGGCAAAAACTCCAGGAAGTTATTGGAAAACTCAAAGGTCACTGCCCTTCAGTTGCTGAAATACTCGAAGAGAAACGCCAACATACTCACACCAGGTACTTACTGCATTAAGATACAACCTGAATAATGGATCAGTTATCGTAATGACCTGTGTTGAGTGAAGTGTCGAGGGCATTGGACAGTCTAATCTTAGTTATCTGCGATGATTGGTTTCATATTCTTCTGGCCTCTACTGTTTTGAGGGATCTAATTCATGTCTGATTTCCCATGTCTCGAAGGCTATTACCCACCCTGTTCAAAAGTTTGGTATAATCAATTTATAACTACCATGATGACAGCCCCAGAGTAGAAGGCTGTTATTTGCCAGAATACATGCCCAGTGTAATCCTCAGAAACACCAACGACCCAGGCAGAAGAGATGGGCCAGATGGGAGGTCTTTGCCACAGGAAACATTAGATGATGGAAGAAAGGGGATGTTAGAATACCTTCAGGGAATGATTTATGGGCTCAGAACGGATTCTTGATGAAGCCTGTGGAGCAGGAAGCTCCTTAAGAGGTGTGGCCCTCGTTATTGCAAGTCTTCTGTTTTATTGAATGCGGTATGGAAGCTGGCTAAAGCTGCTTTAGTGATGGGAGAAAAAGGTAAGCTGCAACATTCTGCATAGAGAATGAGAGCAGTTTCCTTTACTCCAGCTGTTATGGTAGGGATGTGTGTGGCTTTTGTAATTGGAGAATAAATTTGTCATAAACACAGTTTAAACAGGCTTTCTTAAAGACCCAACTCTATAAATAGGAGTCCCTCCTACCTGAAGCGGTTTCAGCAGGCGCAGAGTCAGTACTCTCTCCACATCTGCCTAAGGGACACCCATACTACGATAGGTAGTCCTTGCCAATCACAAATTTTGTCTTTTTTTTTTTTTTTTAATATATTTTATTGATTTTTCACAGAGAGGAAGGGAGAGAGATAGAGAACTAGAAACATCGATGAGAGAGGGTCATCGATCAGCTGCCTCCTGCACACCCCCCACTGGGGATATGCCTGCAACCAAGGTACATGCCCTTGACTGGAATCGAACCCGGGACCCTTCAGTCCTCAAGCCGACGCTCTATCCACTGAGCCAAACCGGTTTCGGCAAATTTTGTCATTTTTGTTAAGAATTATAAAGTCAGTAAAATATTCCAGTTTGGACTTCTGTTTATATATTGATGGTGCAATTAATTTAAAAAAAAAAAAAAGGCATTTAACAGTGTGGTCTTAACGACCCGGGAGAGGGTATGCGCTGAGCTGCTGCTGCGAGGGAAAGGATGGGATCCGGGACCTGTTCCTGTTGCCCTGGCAGGTGGGCCCAGGTGAACCACGACATCACGGAGCAGTTGCAGGCGGCCCAGGGCCTGCTGCAGCTCTGGGAGGCCTACACCAGTGCTCACGCCGAGGCTGCGACGAGGCTGGCCCAGCAGGAGGCCAAGTACCACCAGCTTGCAAACATCAACATGTCTGGAAACAACCTGACAGAGATCCTGACCCCGGCCCTGCGGGACATAAAGGTGGGTGCAAAGCCCATTGGGGGAGCCAAGGAGGGAGACCCAGGGGCTGGACCGAGCACAAAGACAGAGGAGTGCATGAGCAGGCGGTGTGGGACACAGTGAGGCTGGGTGGAGTGTGTGGGGCTCGGGGGCAGCAGGCAGCAGGGAGCTGGGTCGGGGCACCTGACACCACCTCATTCCAAGTCTCCCCTGTCACTCTAGCACACATGTGTCAAACACAAGGCCCGCGGACCAAATCCGTCCCGCCATGCCTTGCAATGTGGCCCGCACCGCGCTGTCATCACTGCACTCCGCTGCATTTCCATCACAATGACAGTTTATGACTGTTCAGTAAACCATTCGGCCCGCGATTTAGGCTGGATTTTAGATTTTGGCCCCTTCTCTGATTGAGTTCGACACCCCTACTCTAAGCAGATAAATCTCTAAAGCCAACGCCTCACGCAAAGTCTCAAATAAAGCAAAAGTATCTCAACTGAATAGGATTGTCTAAGAATAATAGATGTCCAATCTCTTGCTTTAAAAATAATCGTGGGGAAAAAACGATAATTATGGACTGGCCTCCATGTTGCTATGGCTTTTCTGTAGTTAGTGACATGTAGACTATGTGTAAGAGCTCTATAATGTCTTCTGTGGTTTATCCTGTTGTGTTGATAAAGGCCCAGAAAGTGATGACTTTCAAGCTTTAAACTGGGTGACCAGCTGCCTTCTGTATCTCCTAATCAAAAAGTATTAACCAACTTAATGAATGACAGGAATCCAACAGATGTGATCTGTATTTCTGATCAGCGTCTACCTGACCTGTTCTTTAAGAAAAAAAGCACCAAAAGACACATACACACACACAGTATTTCCAGAGGAACCTTAAAATCAGCGTGGTTAATGAGACTCTACAGTCTCTGCAAATAAATGCATTTATGTCACAAAGTCTCAGAGGTCAGGATTGCATTGATCCTTAAAATGCCATCACAGCAGATTCCTAAAATGTTCCGACGATTAACAACGGAGCACACAGGACTCACCCAGAGGATCTCCAGTTCCTAAACACAAGAAGCCCCAGCCCTATTGGTCAGTGGTCAGTTTTCTCCCCGAACCCGCCGATTTCAGAGCAGCACCAGTGACGTGCATCATGTAAGCACAGCTTAGCCTTTTCAGCTCTTTCAGGTAAACAGGACAAAGCCAGGCCCACAGTGTCAGGGCAGCAAGTCTCCCAGATGTTGGTGGAGGCAGAGGGAGTGGGGGATTCTTGCCGCGAAAGGAGGAGGAGATGTTTGAGGATCCCGTTTCTCCTCCAGGAACTGAAACGTGATGTGCAGAAGACGAAAGAAGCCTTTGTCCACAATTCCGCTCTCCTGGACCGCCTCCCACCGCCTGCGGAGTGCGACACCCGCCTGCTCCTCTCTGGCCAACGGCACTCCCTCCAGAGGGCTTCCTCCTTGGAAAGGATGCTGCTTGTGAAAGAAAATGAGTTTGAGGTGCCTCTTCTTTTGTCATTCAAGTTGTAATCGTGGGCCTGTGCCCGTTGCCCTTAATTCCTTGTGTCCTATGAAGAGAGAATAATCCATGCTCATTAGGGCAACTACAGAGTAAAGCTGCCCCGGAAAGTACCTGCCATTTGACATGATTGTTCAAGTAGGTGATTTTTCCATCACATGCGAGTGGGCAGATCTTAAGCACCCATTTCTTCTTTGTTGAATTGTGTTAGTTTAAGAAGTCATATATTTCACACACTTTGGACCTCCAAGTGGGGTAATGGAGCCATAGGCCATTTGTTGGATTCCGTATCCACATTTTTTTTTAATCCTCACCCAAGAATATTTTTCCATTGATTTTTTTTTTAGAGAGAGGGAAAGACAGAGAGAAATATCCATGTGAGAGAAACACATTGATTGGTTGCCTCCTGCACCAGGGCCCAGGCCGGGGAAGATCTTGGAAGTAAGGTATGTGCCCTTGACCAGAATCAAACCCGGAACCTACCAAGGACCTTCCGGTCTGCAGGCCAATGCTCTATCCACTGAGCCAAACTGGCTAGGGCTGCATTCACTTTTTGAAGAACTTTTTGTGCTCGCACTGTTAAAAAGCTGCACAGAAGGCCATGGAATTCCAGTGTCACATCTCAATAGCAGCAGGGAGAAAAAATATTAAACTAGCAGGACTGAAGGAGCAGAGTACACTCTGATCTTCCTCTGCATGGTCCCTCAAGCAGGTGAGCCACCCATTCCTGGAGGCTCAGTGCTTTGCCAAAGGCACCAAGGGGAAGTCAGGAGCCTTCTGAATATTCAAGACAGAATGCAATTCAGGTGGGGCGGGGCGGGGTGAGGGGGGGGGGGTGTGAGGGAGGGGCTGAAAACAATTTGAACTTTCATCAGCTCCCAAGGCTGTGCTTAGTTCTGTTCTATATGCAGTTGTCTCTAATGAAAATTTTTCTTGTCCTAGTTTGTTCTATCACAGTTTAAGGATTTTGAGGACCGGTTGGAATCTTTGAAAGGCCGTATTACACATGAAGAAGAGAATTTGGATAAACTCTACCAAGAGGAAAAAGAAGAAAATCCCGACTCATTCCTGGTATTGCCAATATTTATCATTTCTAAGTGCTTAGACTCAGCATCGGATAAAACATAAGCTAATTACGGTCACACCATAAAATCTGTTTGTATCCTAACTCTTACGCACGGCCATCTACATGTCATTCATTCTTGCCCTATTGTCCCTAACTTCTAGGATAGTACTACAGCATACGGATCTGTATTAGTAATATGCCACAGAAATTTTAGTAGATTTTTAACTTTTGATGTCTTTACTGATGAGCTTTAGTTAACTAAAATAATCTATGAATTGGCTATGGTGATTAAATTTTTCCCATTAGTTAAAGATCAAAAGTAAAATACCCTGTTAAGTTAATGGTTGTTTTTTGTTTTTTTTTTAATTTATTAGCTTAGTTAACATAAATGAATGGGAGATTTAAAGAATACTGGATCCTGTGTACTCCTCAGTGCCAATCCAATAACCTGGATCGGGAGTCAGGAACCCATGGCACACGCTCATTCCCTTCCGTTTGTGTATTGCTCATTGGCGTTTTCATGCTGTGGGACAGAGGTGAATACACCCATAAAGGCTACAGTGTTTATGATCTAGCCGTGCACAGAGGAAGCTGGCTGCCGCTGACCTGGACTGTCACAGCTGAGTTCTGTAGTGATAGCGTGGCTGTTGTAAAGGACGTTTGTTTTATATATTTCTACTGTGCCGTGCCAGCACAGCCAGGGGTTTGGCGAGCCTGATGGAGGCTGGTGAAGGATGTAGAAAAGACAGACTAAGAGAATAAGCTGGGTCTAGGTGGATCTCTTATGCCTGGCTAAAGCCACCGAGAAAGATTCAGACAGCAAGCCCAGCCTTTCTTTTATAGCCAGAGGTAAACAAGGTAGTGGTCGCCATAGTTACAGTGTGCTTGTGAGTTTCACTTGGTTTGGCAGCACTTCCTGCACCTCCCACGGCCTATTAGCTGCCTAGATAGGATCTAGGGAGACTCATAAGGTCAAGCTTAATTTTGCTAAGAGGGCTGTGCCCTCTAGCTGGGACTTGTTTGTGGCTTTGCCAGCAGGTCAGTCTGAGGCTTAACCTTATAGCCGCTCCCTGCATTCCACCTAGAGGCTGTCCCTAGGATATCATTTTAAAAATAAAATTTGAGTTTGAATTCTTATTTCACATTCTACCAAAATGCAGATGTGTAAGTGCCATGCTTTACTAGGGTTATTTTAAGGATTACGTTTTCATGTGACTTGTAGGTAAACTGCATGATCTGTGGAAGGTCAAGTCGTTGGCAGACCAAATGGGGTTTGAAGGTCCAGAATGGGCTCCTTTTAAATAAAACAAAAATGAAAAAGCTTACTTTCATCTTCCTCAAAAACAAATTCGGAGCCCACTTTCTCTTTCCTGGGCTGTTCACATTCCGGCTGTGTGTGCAGCGGGTTGTTCTAGAAAAGCCACGGGATTGAGAGGCCTGGGTTCAGGGCTTGTCCTAACACCACTTGACTGTGGGCGAGGCAATGACCCACGGAGGCCCCAGTTTTCCCTCCTCTTTCGATAAGGAGGGTCCACAGCGTCTCTGCGGCCTCATTGCCTGCACATCTGGAATTGGTGTTCTTCTTTAACAGAATCACGTGCTCGCCCTGGCAGCCCACTCGCCTGACGCGGAGCACCTGAATGAAGTGAGCCTCAGGCTCCCGCTCAGCGACGTGGCTGACAAGACGCTGAAGAACATGAACCGGCAGTGGAATCAGGCCACAGCCACGGCGCTGGAGCGCTACAGGTCAGAACAGCCCACTCCTCCGCTCCCTTCCCGCTCTGGTGAAACGAACAGCTTGAGCTCAGCGATGTCCTTGTCACATGGCTCAGTTGTATTTGTTTTTTAAACCTATCTATAGTAAGCTTCAGGGAATCGGATTGCACCAACAGTTTCTCTCCTGCTGTGAAAAGTGGGTCCGCCTCTTGGAGAGGATAGAAGAGACGCTCAAGATGAGCATTGCTGACAGCCTTCCCGCCCTCCTGGAGCAGCAGAAGGCATATGAGGTAACCTGTGCCCCTCACCCCAGGGCAGGGGGGCAGGGAAAGATGGATTTATTTATTTTTTTGTTAATCCTCATTAACAAAAATATCCAAGGATATTTTCCCATTAAATGTTTTAGAGAGAGGAGCAGGGAGGGGGAGAAACAGAAAGAAAGAAACATGGATATGAGATAGACTAGTTGCCTCCCACACACAGAGATCAAGCCTGCAGCCAAGATGCATGTCCTTGACCGGAATTGAACCAGGACCCTTCAGTCCGTGAGCCAGTGCTCTATTCACTGAGCCAAACGGGCTAGGGCAGGGAAAGATGAGTTTAGGTGAAATACAGAGTACCTGTCAGTGTGTGTCGAAGCCAATCCAGTTGTCAGTTGATCACGTGCAAAAGTCCTACACATTTCATATTTTCAGCGTTTTGTTTTATTACTCTGTTTTATTAACGACAGAACACCTAGGTTTTCTACTGTAAGTGGAATCTTCTAGCACCACTTTGCTTCCACAGAATGCAAACATAATGCCACTTTACCAAGAGCCTGTTGAAACGCTTCAACTCATCTCTGCAGTCTCAACGAGTAATTCTCTAAAATAGGGAAGAACTTGACATAATTGCAATTGCCTCATTAATAATTTCACAGGGGAGCTTTCCCACGCTTGTGCTGATGTTTCTTTGGAAATATTATTGGTGGTTATCAGTTGATCCCACCCTTTACAGTGGGCATGATTAGTTCACCGCAAATTTCTAACATAACCGATTTGGCTGCATTGTCACATTGTCATCCAATGAAAATGAAGTCCTTCCAGCCCAAAAGCTGAGTGGCCTTGAATAAATTACTGAACTTCATGCCTTAGCTTCCCCCTCTTCGATGGACATTACAATCGTACATAAATCCGAAGTTTGAGGAATAAGTGAGGCAATGCATGTTTTACACAGTATCTAGCAAATAGAAGTCTGCCCAGTAAACGGGCATTAGCCATAGTGATTGTTGCATCTTTTCCTTCTAAGATTACATTTGTAGGTGCTGTTGATGTGATGGTTGGGCATATTTTTTTTTTTTTTTTTTTTTTTTTTTTGCAGTTAGACTCAAATAATTAGAAAACTGATCACCTCAGGTGTCCTCCGTGAGCTTAGATTTTAATAGGAAATATTAGGTCCAGGTTCATGAAATGAATTCTACAAGCTGATATTTTGTATTTTAATTCACATGCAGGTGTTGGAAGCTGAAGTTTCTGTAAACCAGACAATTGCTGATTGCTATGTCACCCAGTCCTTACAACTCTTAGGCACAACGGAAATAGAGGAGAGGTGAGTTGTCTGGGGTGGGTGTGTGTATATGTGAGGGTGTGTGAGAGAGAGAGAGGCAGTGCAGTCAGAGCAGGCCTTCCACCACGTGAATCTTGACCCCATCCGCACCCTGTGGCCATGTCACTTGAGGGGCCACCGTGGGGCAGTCTTGGGACAGTGTTACGATAGGGTCTTGCTGTGGCCATAAAACCGTGGTGGCACTCTCCCCTGCGGTAGGTGAGTGGGGTTAGCAGAACAGACCCCCTCGCCAAGTACAGTTTACTGACGTTTTTACCTCAAAAGATTCTCTGCAGAATGTTTTCCTCTCTACCTTCAGCCTCGTGATGTTTTGCTATTTAAAGAATAATTCTGAAAGTGCTGTTCCTAGCAAGTATGTTGTCACAGCTGTGAGAGACGGAGTTCTCTCTGTGCTGTGTTCATGGGTTGGGGCCGCTGGGCAGTGCCACTCAGGCTGAGCAGAGCCCCTTAGGCCATCTTGGCGACAACAGCTGAACCTGCCGCACAGCAGGCACCCATGGCACACAGCCCAGAGGCTCCCTGGCCTGTTGCATACCTCTCCAGTGTCCTGGTAGCGATGGTTTTCCCTCCCCATCGTTCAGCAGAACTAAGGAATTATAGCCCATTTCTTCCCCGCTCGGAAGTAATGAAGCCTGTTCCAGGATCATCAGCTGGTTTGGGTTTGATCAGTACAGCAAAGCCTGACTTTCCACATAACAAATAAAAGACCTCGTTTTTCACGTGAAGGGTGTCGCTTGTCTGGAAAGGAACTGATCGAGTAGCTACAGGAAGCATTTTTTTTTTTATTTATTGCTGAAATTGCATAAAGTATACCCCTCAGGTGACAGATATCATTACCAGATACCCAGCTGCTCGTCTCTTTCCCACCGATCCAGTGGGCAGATTTCCGTGCAGCCCTTGGCCTAATGGCGGTTAAAACAGCCCCCGTTTAAGGAATGGTTGGTGTGTGTGTGTAACGTACCCGGGTCCTGTGCAAATACCTCCCGCTAAAAACCGCTGCCAACCACGTGCTGCCCCTGCTCCACGTTCCCCACCACGTTTGAGTGGAGTGGCGCTCAGTTCTTAAGAAGCTTGTTATCTGTGTGTATATTGCACCTATCAATAGCAGATCTGAGTTTCTAGGATGCTGTGAGAGTCATTTTTCTACCTGTTCACGCCTGGACCTCCTGCCCCCTGTGCTCCCCAGACCGGCGTTTGTGTCCAAGTTCACGGCGCTGAGAGCCCGGTGGCAGCGCGCGGCGCAGGGCGTGCGGGAGAGGAAGCGCGCGGTGGCCGCGCGGGTGAGGCAGTGGCGGGGTTTCTCCACGCCCGAGGGGGACCTGCTCCGCTTCCTCGCCGCCACCGGCCAGCTGCTGTCTGCACTCCGGAGCCAGGACGGCCACGGTCTCTTCCAGACCAGAAGTCTGATCCATGAGCTGAAGGTACTCCGGGCCGCAGCAGTGTGGGGACCGGGGGGGGGGGGGGCCGTTCCGCGGCAGACATGCATCCCTCCAGGTTATAGGTTTTCGACGAGGTCATGGTGCAGGTGTGCCCTCTGCAATGGGAGGCCAGAGCCCTACCGTCCCTAGCCTTGCGGGGTCAGAAACCCAGTCTCCTCCATTCACCCGGAAGCAGTGAGGCCCTCCTGGGCTGTGGGGGTAGGGGAGGCGTGGAGATGGGTGGGTCGGGTGGGAGAAGTTGGGGCGACAGATGCACCCCACCCAAGCCTTTAAGGTGCTAATGCGATATAAACTGGCCACCCGTGTGGCCGTTGGCAGTGGGACTCCTGCTCACTGGTGAAGGGCTAATCCACGCAGGCTACGAAGTCTTCCATCGGAAAGGGGCTTGACGAGCAGAAGGCTGGAGTAACGCGTTGGCCGTTGCCAGGCACGTGCCCTAGAGCTCGAGAACCACTCCCTCGGGATGCAGCTGAGCGAAGTGCCAGCCTCCCGAAGCCCTGCGCTTCCCTCTTCCCTCCCCGTGGTCAGCTGTTGAGCGCCTCCCCCGTGCCCGTCACCGCTGAGTGCTGAAGTATGGCGGGCACGAGGGAGGACCCCATGCTCGCGGGGGCGGTCCGACACATGAACAGATGAGGAAATATCGGATTGCAATGAGGCGTGGGTACTTCATTCAGCCGGAGCCAGTGATGGCGGGGCCGGGTGGCTCCTTCAGAGGGGGTGATCTCTGGGAATGCGACATCTCCGGAGCCTGAGTGATGAGAAGGAGCCAGCCGGGCAGAGTCTGGGGAATGAGCCTTTCAGACAGACGGGATGGCTGTCCTAGTCCCCACACTGGGAACAAGCTCATGGCAGCAGAGGAACAGAAAGAAGGTGGTGTGACGAGAGCCCAGCCCGCGGGGCTGCGAGGCAGGAGATGAGTTCGAGGCGCAGGCAGGGAGGAATGTCTTGCTGGTTCGTGGGCACGGTGTAAGAGGAGACCGCTGAAGAGTGTCCGTTGGAAGAGAGGGCAGCGTGATTCTGTTTGTATCTTTTAAAGATCCTCTGGCCGCTCTGAGGAGAATGCATTGTGGAGCAGCCAGAGGAGAAGCAGGAACACGGTATATTTTCTGTCTCTTGCTGCATAGCAACCATCACTGATGCTTATCTCCCACAGTTCCGGGGGCTGGCAGGGCTCAGCGTGGTGATTCTTACGTAGGGTCTCAGGCAGTTTCGGTCAGATGATGGCTCAGGCTGGACTCACCTGGCGACTCGCTCGCTCTCGTGTCTGGCACTGAAGCTGTAAAGACTCAGACAGCTAGGAACTGGGACTGCGGGGCTCCAGGGCATCATTCCCTGTGGTCACTCCACATGGAAGCGCTGGCAGCCAGACTTCCTACATGGCAGCTCATGGCTGCAAAGGCACATGTACCAAGAAAGAGAAATCCAGGGAGAAGCTCTGTGCCTTTTAGACTTTGCCTTGGAAGTCACATGTGTCACATCCACCATCTTCTTTAGCCATCACACATGCCCACACGGGGTCCAGAGGAGGGGACAGAGGCATGGTCACTTGATGGGCAGTGACAGGTTCTGGAAGAGCACGCGGGGCAGAGAATATTGCTGTGGCCTTTTTGTATAAAATATTCTGCCAGATCCAGATAGGCTATTTCAGTAGTCTCCGAGAGTTGTTAGGGTGAATCAGACAAGAGTGATCACCGTGAAGATAAAAAAGAATGTTTGTGGGTAGCATTTACAAGACTAATGGTTCAGATGTGACACATAAATAAAAATCTAAACCCAGCTGACTCTAGGTTCCTGGTGTGAGCATCATGGTGAATAGTCGGGAAGGCTGGAGGAGGAGCAGGTCTTTTGATTAGTTAAATTTGAGATGGCTTAGGCAAGTCACTTTTCTTTTTTTAGAATAAAGAAATTCATTTTGAAAGATGGCAAACCACCTATGAACTAACATTGGAAGCTGGGGAGAAGTTGCTGAGCACAACTAACCTGGAAAGTAAGGAGTCTGTTAACAAGAGAATCGGTCAACTTCAGGAGAACTGGAAGGACACAAAGACCCAAGTGGGAGAGATGATTAAACACTTCCAGGGCATCATAGAGGTAAACTCCCACTTACTTTCCCACTCGTGACCCCCAAATGCAGAACCTAGAATGTTTGTTGGCTGTGTGACAGTGGGAATGCTTATGAGATGATATTGTGAGTTTTCCAAAGGTCCTACTAGTCCGTGAATCATGCCAGTTACTTAATGTCGAGTAATAATATTGGCATTTTTAAAAACTCAATATTAAATACGTAAATACTTGAGGTTCTATTTTATATTTACTTTTATGAAACAGAGAACTTTTTTTAATCCTCACCCAAGGATATGTTATTAATTTTAGAGAGGAAGGGAGAAAAAGAAACATTCATGTGAGAGAAAAACATCGGTCAGTTGCCTCCCATACACACAACCTGGGTATATGCCCAACCAGGAATCAGACCCACAGCCTTTTGGTGTACGGGATGACACGCCAACCAACTGAGCCACCCGGCCAAGACAAAACAGAGAACTTATTAATATTCAGTGGAAGTTCCACATACAAAGTTAATGTTCCACATATGGTCTGTCCTTGGGTATAGTGTGTGAAAATAAACACAGTGATACTTCATCTTTCTGTTATAACCAGAAATGCATTTTTATATATAAGCAAATTTCACAGATAATTTAAGATTATATCTTTAAGAACTGAAAGGTTCCTTTGTCATTATTAGGAAAACCATTTTGTTGTGCTAAAATACCAAGTTTTTCTCAAGGACTCTGAGCTGCTTTGAACCTAGGCCCTACAGAGCTGTGCTCTTTGAGGTCTTGTGTGGTTTTTATGGTTTTCCTCTCGCTACATACAATATGAAGCTATCTGTTTTTTACTTTTTGTTTCTCTGAGCGTACCTACTCCTTATAAGCCCACTCTCCTCTTTACACTATTTTAGAATAAAGAAATACATTTTGAAAGATGGCAAACCACCTATGAAGTAAACTTGGAAGCTGAGGAAAAGTTGCTGAGCAACTTTTATATTGTGTGTGTGTGTCCAAACCAGATAACCAAGCTTATCAGAGATGGTTTTCCTGAAGGAAGAGCAAATATGTCCCGAGCTGGGGCCTGAGTATCTCTCCTGTGAACAAAGTGTCTGCCTTTTCTTTTGTATACGGACTGCAAAATTCATTAACTAGAAACGTGCTGGGCTCTGGCCATGTTTGTAAAGTATGTGGCCTTTGCAGTTACTGGGTTGGTGGGGAAGAAGAGTTTCGTTTCTTGCTTTGCTCTCTTGGTTGTGTTCCAGAGACTTGAAGTCGCTGGACCAGTGGCCACCCCTTACGTGTATGGTCGCCATAGAATGGGGCCAACCCAAGTATGTTTGGGTGGCAATTGTACTGAGGATTAACATAGTGTTTGAGTTTATGTTTGTCTGCCGTTAGTAACCTTAGCAGTAGAAATTTACCCCAATGAATCACTTGTAAGCACCCTGAACTTGAAAATGCAGGCAACTATTTGCTCGGTAACGTAAGGTTAAAAGAAAGGGAGATGGTGCGAGGGAATGGCACCGGGTGTGGGGGGCATCTGCAGCCTTAGGGCACCTCTTGACTAAGCTGCTTCTACCCTCATCGCCTTGGCCAGTCAGTTTTCTCTGAGCCTCCATTTTCACAAATTTACCCCCCCCCCCCAATTAATCTTCATCTGAGGATATTTTCCCATTGGTTTTTAGAGAGAGTGGAGGGAGAGGAAGAGACACAGAGAGAGGAACATTGATATTAGAGAGACTCATCAATTGATAGCCTCCTCTGCATGCCCCAGCCTGGATCGGGGATCGAGCCTGCAGTCTAGTTGCATGCCTCTGATCAGAATCAAATCGGGACCCTTCCGTCCTCAGGCCAAAGCTCTATCCACTGAGCCAAACTGGCTAGGGCAGTTTTCACATTTTAAATGTGCTAATACTAATACTTGTGCTGTCTCCTAAGGTTATTACAATTACAGTAAGACAGTGAATTTGAAATTACTTTAGAAACGGTGAAGTGCTTTAAGCAGCAGGTGGCTGTCGGTGCACGGGTGAGAGATGGAGAGCGAGTGAAGCTTGACTGTGAAAGGGCCACCCAAGCCAAACTACTTCTAGAAAAGAGAGAGCAGAGAGGTGGTGTTAGGAAAGAAGACAAGAAAAGTGCCGAGACCGGTTTGGCTCAATGGATAGAGCGTCGGCTTGGGGACTGAAGGGTCCCGGGTTCGATTCCAGTCAAGGGCATGTACCTTGGTTGCAGGCATATCCCCAGTAGGGGGTGTGCAAGAGGCAGCTGATCGATGACTCTCTCTCATCGATGTTTCTAACTCTCTCTCTCCCTTCCTCTCTGTACAAAATCAATAAAATATATATTAAAAAAAAAAAAAAAAAGACAAAAGTGGTCGAGTGCTTTTGGTTTTACAATGCTATTGTAATGCATGCCCAAGTCTGTAGATACTCAAGATTAGTTCTTACAGCATCCTTTTAAATGTGGACTGTTCCAATATCAAAATAGAAATAATATCACATATACCAGGGTTATGGGGAGGGAGGAAGAAATAAAGTTAGCAACATGGGTTTGAACTGCTCAGATCCTTTTTTCATTCTTTTTTTTTTTTTTTTTTTTTTTTTTCAATAAATGTAGAAGGCCTTGGAGTCCTTGGGTTTTGCATCTTTGGATTCAACCAACTGCAGATTGAAAACTATTTCTGATCTTCAGTTGGGAATCTGTGGATACCAAGTGTCAACTTAAGTCACATTGGGATTTTTAATTCCTCTAGAGGGGATCTCCTAACCATCTCCCCACCCCAAATCATTCAAGGGTCTGCTATATTTTGAAGCAAAAACCAACCAACCCAATGGTTAAATGAGCCACACGTGAAGCTGCAAAGAGGCGTTGAACCAGAGTGGTGTCCCGTTGATCAGCTCTATTAGACCACGGTTTGTTCAAGAAAGGAACTGGGTTTCTGTGTGATTTACGAAAACGCGTTAGGCAGAGCACTTCTGTGGATTAAGTGAATTGTTCTGGTTCTGTAACTTATTCTTAAATAGCAAAGTACTGACCAGTTTTAACACTGTTTTCAAATAGACCTGGGACCAGTGTGAAAAGAAAATCAAGGAGCTGAAAAGCCGGCTGCACGTTTTAAAGGCACAAAGTCAAGATCCTCTTCCAGAACCTCACGAGGACCTCCAGAAAGAGAAAGAACTGATGAAGGTACTGGAAGCCGAGGTCGTGTGCGCGATGGCTCTCAGCTGTTTCCTCGGAATTGCAGTGTTGTTTGCCTTTTCGTTCCTGTGTGGGAACCAAGTTTCCATGTTGAGTTGGAAAACATTTTTCCTATCTTTTAGCCAACAAAGCATCCTGGTCTCGGAAGGAGTTAGAACCCTTGGTTTTTGAGACCCAGATGTGAAAATGAGAGCCTTGGGGGTCCTCGGGGTTTCACTCAGACCCTCTTGTTGGCTGGCTCACTGAGATGTAAGATGTGGCCTCAGAGGTGACTGGAAAGCTGTTCCCTTATCAAATGGCCTTGTCTTTGAAATAAGAATAAACTATGACTAAAGAATTCATTTTTTTAAAAAAGCCAGTGGGTTGAGTGTTTTGCTCAGTTACAACATTTTTGTAAAACCTCCCAAACAGTATTCTGCCTAATTAATATCACACTAGAAAAATCTCTGCATATTTTAGGCCTTCGCAGACAGGAATTTGCATCCGTAAAATTTCCAGGTCAGGAATTTCCTGATCTCTTCCCTCTTTGCAGGTTGGATGTTTGAAAGAGATCAAAAGCCTTTTGGAATGCAATTTGTCTTGTTTTTATTGTTTGTTTGTTTTCTTCAGTGACTTCAATCAAATTGAAATAATTAGGAAGAAATGAGTAGTCTTATATGTCAGCTGTGCTAGAAATCAGGGTTTTTTTTTCTCCTCCCTTCATTTTAATATATCTGACATGCAAAATATTTTTAACTTAACAAATGATATGACAAACTGCCAGGAAACCATCACTCAGCTGAAAAGTAAAACACCACAAATACAGTTGTAGTGTTCAGGATGATTGTCAAAGTACGTTCCCTCCCCAGAAGTGTTTACAACCCTGAATTTGTTCTTTTGTCATGGTTATGCACTTCTTTATCATTTTACCGTGTGTCCATAGTTCTCAATGAAATATAGAAGTATTACTTTTGTTTTTAAACTTTACATGAACAGTACCATATTATATAACACATATAGTGTAACCTTTTCCCCTCATTATGATTTTGAGTCCTCAGTGTTGATACCCACAACTCATTCATTCTCACTGCTGTGTTGATGCATTATATCAATAGAAAACAATTTATTCTCTCTCCCATCACTTGATATTATCAATTTTTTTTAAAAACTTTTGATAGTCTGATAGGGGTGAGATGGTATCTCTTTGTAGTTTAATTATTAGTAAGGTCAACATTTCTTTCATGTTTATCACCTTTTCAAATTTGCCTTCTATGAATTGCCTGTTTATATCCTTGACTCATTTTTCTGTTGGGCTATTTTCTTATTGATTTGAAGTAGCTACTTATTTTAGATAATTCTCCTCTGTTGATTAGACATTTGCCATGTCTGTTGAGTATAGACATTGCAAATGTCTTCTCCCATCCAAGAACTTCTTTTTCTACTTTTTCTTGGGGTCACTGGCTGGGCGGGGGAGGGCGGGGTATTTTTTGTCATTAAGGTCCTTGAAGGTCTCACTAAGCTTCTTGGAGGTCTCATCAAGTTTCTCAGCGCTTTTTAGAATATTCTTGAGTAACTTTATAAATGTGGTTCTGAACTCTGTGTTGTCCAGTAGTTTACTTTCCTCATCTCTCCCATTCGTGATGTGCTTCTGTGTCTCCAAATTTTGGCTGCCTCCCTGTGTTGATGGAGTGGCTTTGTGTAGTAGGTGACCTACAGGGGCCAGTAGCTCAGCTTCCCCAATCACCCAAGGTGGTCGCCCCTTGTACACCCCTTTGTGGGCTGAGTTCAAAATCTTTGTATAGTTAAGCCTTGATTACTGTTGGTACACTGGGAGGAATTGACCTCCAGGCCAATTGGCTGTGAGGACCCGCTGTGTCTATAATGGAAGAACTGCTGCGCTGGAGACACACTTATGGTGCAGGCCTTGTTTCAGTGGGGCTTTGGTGCTCACTGAGTCCGCCTCCCGATCATGTCACTCATGGATGTGAGGAGTTGAAATCTGGGGTCTCACACTGACCACTAGGTACACTGGCTTCTGGATCTCCAAGGGGGTACAGTTCAGCTACTGTCTGAGGCCACCCTGCAGGAGCTACAGTGAGAGCCACAGTCCTCTCCTCCCTGCTTGGAGCTTGGAGGCTTTGGAGCTGTCCACACTGGGTTGCAAGTTTTCTAGGTTAAACTGCAATAAAGAAGGCCATTCATATGCAAAAGCCGCTGCTTGGAACTTGAGTGTGTTTGTAGATTGTGCAGGGCAGAGTCTCCGGGCATCACTAAGCTAGGGCATGGCAAACAGTGATGGCTGCCATTCAGCCAGCTCTGCCTCTCTGACCGCGTCCCCACATCTCACGCTTCAACACAACAAACAATTATTCTTGCGCACAGCTCTGCAAGCAAGCCACCCTCACTTTCCAACAGACAGTTCAACTTCTCCCCAGAAACTGGATTTCAGAGAGATCAGGAGTTTGTCTATCTTTGGGTTGAAGAAAGCCACACCTGTTGCCAGCTGGGATCCACCACCAGCCCATATCACTCCATACCTCAATTTTTCAATGCTTGTGTTTTGAGTGCTCTTTTCTCTTTTTGTCTAGTTGTAGAACTTCCACTCAGCCAGCTTTCCTGTGGTTCTGGGTGATAGACGTTTTGTCTTTTAGTTGTAGTTTTGAAATTGTTGTGCATGGCAGCAGTTTAGATGTTTACCTACACCGCCATCTTGGATCTTTTCTGCCTTTTTCTGGTTATATTTTCTGTTTATCACTGATGCCTAGAAATGTGACTAACTTTATATATTGATATTATATTCAGCCATCTTGCTAAACTCTTTTTTGCTAATTCTAGTAATTTATCTATATATTCTTTTGGATGGCTATGTCAATAATCACCATTTGTGGGAAAATGACCCCTTTTTGTTTCTTCCTTTTCATTATAATTTTTTTCTGTCCTTTCTACACTGGTCACTGCTTCCAGAACTATGCTGAGTGGAAATATTAATGGCTGTCTCCTTCCTGTTAATCCTGATATTTTTAAAAGAATTATTCTGACATTTCACCCTTAACCCTGATGTTTGCTGGTGGTGTGTTAGGTTCTGAAGGTTCCTACCTTTTCCTAATTTTCAAGTTTTTATCCTCTTTAGGTTTAGAT
This sequence comes from Pipistrellus kuhlii, assembly GCF_014108245.1. Lineage (NCBI taxonomy): Eukaryota > Metazoa > Chordata > Mammalia > Chiroptera > Vespertilionidae > Pipistrellus > Pipistrellus kuhlii. The sequence goes on along the minus strand of NW_023425404.1, from coordinate 19,640,653 downwards.
CTACACTTCAGGCCTAATGAGAGGGTGTGGAGTCACTCTTGAGTTGATATACAGAATTTCCAGTGCAGAATGCAAACTGTAAACGCATAAGAGGACATGACTTTCCCAAGTATCATTCTTCTCAGTTTCCACCAGATCCTTTCAGCTTCCACAGCTTCCACATCCTCTCTCTCCGGGGAAAGAATCCAGGAGAGAGGCCAAGAGCATGCATTTCAGCCAATCCATGCCCATATTCCAAAGGATCCTATGTAACCTGAAGCCTGACTAGGGCAGTGTGTACCATGCTGAATCACCTGGGGAGATACATCAGCCCCTGGACCAGTCTGGGCTGTACTTCCTCCTAGTACCGTGGTCGGCAAACTGTGGCTCACAAGCCACATGCGGCTCTTTGGACCCTTGAGTGTGACTCTTCCACAAAATTCCATGGCCTGGGCGAGTCTGTTTTGAAGAAGTGGCGTTAGAAGAAGTTAAAGTTTAAAAAATTTGGCTCCCAGAAGAAATTTCAATCATTGTACTGTTAATATTTGGCTCGATGGACTAATAAGTTTGCCGACCACTGTCCTAATGAGTTTGCCTCCCTGATACACAGGCATCTGAGTCAGCACCTCTGAGCAGGGAGACCCTGCATGAAGCTCAGTGGTCTTTGGGGTTCCTGTAGTTAGGTCAGTAGGTGATGTACCTCCACGTAACATTTTATATTATGTAGCTCATGAAAACTGTTCCGCTACCGTGTCTGCTCTCACCCACTTTACTGGAATTGTGAGGCTAAAAGTAGGTAACAAAAATTTTATATAATAATTTCTAATAAAGATGGTATTTCCTAGTCCCCATGCAACCTTTAAAAAAGAATTCTCCAGACCATTTTATTAAACGTAAATTATTGGCAACAACTTGTGAGATCATACCAGTGTAGAAATTAGAGCCCTGGAAATTAGTCAGAATTCACACATTTTTACTGTTGCCATTCTCAGCGACCTGTCTATAGTCGCTCTTTCACTTTTGTGCCGAAGTAAGAAGCATTTGTAAGCACAGTTAAAATGGCTCTGGAATTAGTGATCTTCTCATTGTGCTACAGCTCTTACAGAGTTACTTGGAAGTGCTCACAAAACAGTAACAGGCTATGCTATTTTTTTTTTAAAAGACACATGCCCTAGCTGCTTTGGTTCAGTGGATACAGTGTCAGCCTGCGGGCGGACTGAAGAGTCCCAGGTTTGATTCCAGTCAAGAGCCTGTTACTGGGCTAGGTCCCCAGTGTGGGGTGTGCAGGAGGCAGCCTATCAATGATTCTCTCTCATCATTGATGTTTCTATCTAAAATCAATAAAAATGTATTTTTTTCAAAAAGACACATAAATGTTCTAGCTGTTTCCTTTTATCTCCCCTGTTGTGAAAGTAATTGTGTTGATTATGTCCTAGAATTCAAAAGGTTTAAATTTGACCAATTTATTTGAAAAAAATAAATGTTTACAGGGCCACAGGAAATTTTCTGCTAACACCAATCTCTGCCAATTACTTAGTAACAATTTATTTTTTTCTTTCATTATATTTAACTTTCTTTTTGAAAGTTAAACAAAATAATTCCCTTTGAACAGAAGCTGTTATTATATGATTGCCAAGGTGGCAACAGTGCATTGCTTAGGTGTTTTTAAGAATAGGAAATCAACTTGCTAATTTCTGTGGTATAGTTTCAGAATTAGAAGTGTGTGTGTGTGTGTGTGTGTGTGTGAGAGAGAGAGAGAGAGAGATTGTTGCTTTCCTCTAAATAAAGGTAAAAACCGACATGACTTTAAAGTAGAATTAACTCTATAAAAACCTGAACTACCTGCGAATATGAAAATAGGGATAGAAAAGAGTTTTCTTTTGAGAGAAAAGTGGATAAGAGCTGGCCAGCCACCCCTGCAGAAGCTGGCCCTGGGCTGTTTCTCGTTCGGGAGGTCCCGCCCCCTTCCGGGTGTCCCCTCCCCCAGAGCCCAATCAAAGGATTAGCTGCAGGTTTGGAAACAACAGCAGTTGGAGTTGAAGGTTTGTTGTTGTTTCTCTCTCCCCGTCCTTGTGTCTCCCGCAGGAGCTGGAGAAGTCTTTGGCTAACTGGGCTCAGAACTTGAAAGAACTTCAGACTATGAGAACCGACCTGAGCCAGCACATGCTCGTGGAGGACGCGATGGTGCTGCAGGAGCAGATAGAGCTTTTGCACAGACAGTGGGAGGACCTCTGCCTCAGAGTAAGTCGGGTCACGGCAGGGCACGGCTGTTCTGCCGGTGCCTGGAACGTCTCCGAGGGCCAGGGTGGAGAGGAGCCTCGTTTCATTGACCGGAGGCCCTTCCAGCCGGAGCCCAGGCCGCTGTTCCCTTCGCGGGCAGTGGCTCGGTGTAGCAGACCAGCCCCTGCCCCTTTGTTTCCCGGCGCTGAGCTCTGTGCGGGACTGGGCACGTTCGTAAGGAGCCTCCTGGAAACCCAGGGGAGGCGCGGGAGGGGTTGCAGTTGTGCGTGTGCTCTGTCGTGTGCAGATGAGGAGGCTGATCCGTGGGTTCGCGTCAGGACCCAGAGCAGAGGCTGCAGCATCTCTCCTGGGCTGAGGCCACTTAGAGCCCCACAGGGGCCACCCCTTACCCTGAACCCCGCATTCACGAGCAGTCGGTGTTTCTGTCAAGTTTTTAAAACTCTGAAAGAAACGACCTGCTGCTGCCCCTAGTTCCTCAGTGGCTCACTAGGGGTTCACCTCCCATTAAGAATGGGATTGTGGCAGGGTATCCGACAGCGTGTGTGACGGGATCCAGACGGCATTAAAGGGTTCCAGCAGATCTTTGCTTTACAGACGTGTCATTCTAAGAAAAGTAAACTCCCAGATCTCATGTTTGTGAATTAGGAGATATATCTTTAAGAGTTGAAATTCAGACACTCTTGAATGCATGTTCATAAAGTTAAAAGCATTTTTCTCTCTTGATTGTAGTGCTTAATATTCACAATGGGTATCCTATTTTTAAATGCCCTTTTAGAATTTTCATTCAAATGTTACAGAAGAGAAAATATTTAGGAAATATGGAAAGCATCCTGCAAGTGAAGCAGCAGAGACAGGGGTCCAGATGTTCCTCGTTATGAAGCTGCCAACGGGACGCTGTGACAAAGACCAGGGCCTTTTCAGACTAAGATCAATAGATGCCCCGAGGAGCAGGAACACAGAACTTGGTTTTGGGGGGATAGTTCTTTGGGCCTTTTTAACACATTTGGTTGGGGGGGGTGGGGGTGCAAATATTAGGCACTTTGGCCTCCAGTCTGGAAAGAGCAGAGGTGTTCTCTGCATAGCAAGAAACTCTGGGAGTTCCGCCTTCGTTTCCCCATCTGCAGAGTGGGGTGTTAAAACTTTCCCAGAAGAACTCTTCAGCGATTGCCCCTTTTAACTCTACGCTTAAAAAGATCTGTAATACTTGAGAGGATTTTTTTTACCTAGAGAAAGGCACGTTTCGTTCTTTGGACTCACATTGATTGAAGTCATATATTCGAACGCTGGGAGGAGGAAGACCCTTTGCTGGTGGTAGCCCAGGGGCCTGGGCCTCAGGCAGTACTGGGCTTCCGGGGGCAGCCTGGGTGCTTGGATCAGTATTCCATCCCATTCCCATGGTTCCTATCCAGAGTGGTAGGGCATTGTGGGAAGGTGAATTCAATGAGTGGTGTGCATTGTTGTTTTTTCATCTTATTTTGCTTTGTTTTGAAATACGCTAGAATGTTTAAATGACTTGAATTTTCACGGCCCATTTGCATTTACAAATGTTAGATTTATCATTGAAGCTGTATTATGCTTTCTTAAGTAAATAGGCAGGACATTGTTCTTAAGTAGGTAAAAAAGACAATTTTTTTTTTTTTTTTTAAGGAAAGGATTTGGGTCCTAAAGTTATAAGTTAGCGTGTAGCAAGCATTCAGCGAACGTATATTAGGAAGAACAGGAACAGAAGAAATGTAGGTATTGCTTAAGTTGTTCCCTTAACCTTTCCTGTTTCTAATTTTTAATATAACCTGAATGAAATATTGGATAAAATTGAACCCTTTTGATCAGGTACAATCATCATTGCTTTTTTTTATGAAGTTTATCAAAGGAGTAAGCAAATGCTGTTGTTAAGCCCTCGGAGCTTAGGAGGCAGAAACACAGTAATTGAAGTCGATAGCGTCCTGATGGAAATGAATGGAATTCATCGTCCTTGGGACGGGGGGACGGAAGGGGAGCACTTTCCTTCCTGCCTGTGCTCAGCTGCCAACTGCATTTTCCTTTCCAGGTGGCTGTTCGCAAACAGGAGATCGAAGACAGACTCAACTCGTGGGTTGTGTTCAATGAGAAAAACAAAGAGCTGTGTGCCTGGCTGGTGCAGATGGAGAACAGGGTCCTGCAGACAGCGGACGTTAGTATCGAGGAAATGATCGAGAAGCTACAGAAGGTGAGCAGCAGGGCCCAGGTGGGTGCCATGACCCCTCCCCAGGGCCCTCGTCCCGGCTCCCGCCCCCGGCTCACAGAGCTGTGCTATTGGCTTGTTTCCAGTAGCATTTTAGAAATGTGAAGGAACTTCTCACTCTTTCTGTTCCTTCCCAGAGAAGAGCAGTAAGTGGGGATTCCAGAGAGATGGGAAGTGTGGGACCCCTCCAGGGTGCTGTGGATTGAGGGGAGTTCCCCTCTCTCCGGAAGGAAGTCCGGCCAGGAAAGGGCTTTTCTTCCCCCTTCTTTCCCCTCCCCCCCAACCCCCGGCCTGCCCGCATCTCCTTAAGCATCTGTTTACACTCCAAGTGAGTTAAGGCTTTTCTAGTTATTATTACAGAGCGCCCCTCCTGCCAAAGGGGAGAGGCCAGTAATGGGGCTCATAATTTTGAAGATGACTCAGACCCACAGACAAAGGTAGAAACATTCTTGCCACTCAGGAGAACGCCTACTCTGTTAGGCTAACTTACTTAGACTCAGGTGTTCTCGCTCCCGAGAAGGTGCGATTAGGAGAACTCTGGAGGGGGAACCAGGGCTGTGGAATTAAGAAAGTAACCACGGCCTTACGTATCACACATGTGCTGAGTGGGCACCGCTTGGCTCCCTGGCTGCTCCTTGAAGAGTTGTATTAACAGGTCTGAGAAATTTCTTTTATATATATATACACACACACACACACACACACACACACACACACACAGAGGAAGGGAGAGGGATAGAGAGCTAGAAACATCGATGAGAGAGAATCATCGACCAGCTGCCTCCTGCACACCCCCTACTGGGGATGTGCCCACAAGCAATGTACATGCCCTTGATTGGAATCGAACCTGAGACCCCTCAGTCCGCAGACCGACACTCTATCCACTGAGCCAAACCGGTTTCAGCCTGAGAAATTCCTTAATTAAAAAGTTTCTTTTAAGAGGCGATTGTGTGTGCATCGCCTGGCCAAGAAGTGGGTTGGGGCAGTCGTTGACGCTTTGCTTTGGGGCTGTTGCCAGGACTGCATGGAGGAAATAAACCTGTTCAGCGAGAACAAGCTACAGCTGAAGCACATGGGTGACCAGCTGATCAAGGCCAGCAGCCAGGCCAGAGCGGCCGAGGTGGATGACAAGCTCAGTAAAGTCAACGACCGCTGGCAGCACCTGTTCGACGTCATCGGGTCCAGGTAAGGAGCTCCGGATGATTCCTGCTCGCCCAGCGCCGTGGCTGCTCGGCGACCGAAGCAGCGAGCCCGCCCTCCCCAGGTAACCCGGCGGCTTACAGATGCTCAGACAGAGGCAGCGGTGGGTAAGAATGAAAGGAATTCATTTCCACAATGTAGAGAGAGATTCTGGTATATCTTACTCTAATCGTGTGGTTTGTTTTTTTTTCTTTACCTTTGAAATGCCACATGAATTCGTTAGGTTTAAAGGAGAGTTAGAAAGACTTCCTTTGAAAAGAGATCCTCGGGGAGGTATTGTTTAGAGATTGTAACTCTGCTTCAGGACCTGGAGTCCCCAGGTGAGATCGCCCGCCGGTTCCCGCCTGCGGGTGGCGCAGGAGAGTGGGTCCGGGTGCAGGAGAGTGGGTCCGGGCGCAGGCCTGGTTTCTGGGTGCTGGACTGGGTTTCCCCAGCTCCCCCCGCTGCAGGGGCTTGGCACGCTCCAGGCAGAGTGCTGGGTGTGCCAGGTGCCGGTGGGCATCTGGTGCTGAGGTGGGGACGTGGGAGGCTCAGCCTGGCTGCAGATCAAAGCTCTGGTCTCCGGAGCAACCTTATCAGAAACAAGACTGATCATCTCATCTCCTTGCACAGGGGTGCTGATGGGGATAGCGTGGCTCAAAGCAATTAGACCTTTCTGTTTTCAGATTCTCTTTCCAAAGACAGGCCCCAATTAAAATGCTTTTGTTTTGTTTTTGTTTTGTTTTGTTTTGTTTTGTTAATTGCAACCTGACCACCAAAACCAGTGCCTTGGCTTCGGGCCCAAGTGTGCGACTTGGTGTGTCGCCGGTCTGTTGTGTTTTGAACACGTGTGTGTGATATACCGGAGAACCTGCAGGGTGATGGGAGTACTGGGGTGTGAGTGAGGAAAACAAGATCCTCTTGATAATTTAGCATTTCCTTCGCCTCGACGTTTGCTATAAACCTGCAACAAAGGCACCAGGCTGCGTGCCTGGAGGACTACAGGCAGGAAGCGAGATGAGTCAGTTACGCTGATGGGAGCGACATCTGAGTGGCTGGACAGCCAAGTGGTTTGAGGGCTCCAATCTCATCTTCCCCGACAGGGCCGGGTTCGGAAGCCTCACAGAGGAGTGGCGTTCCCGGAGCTTGGGGTCCCTGAGTGTTACTGATGGCAGAGCCCACCCACAGACGGGTGTTGTGAGCACAAAGGTACTGGGTGGAGAGAGTGCAGGTCCCTCAGGAAGCGTCTAGGGGCTCTGTGGGCGTGGGAGATGACGCTACAAAGCTAGGTCGGGGCCGAGTCCGGGAAGACCTTACATCTCAACTTCAGACGTGGTGAGTCATTCATGGACTCTTAGCAATGGAGGGTCTGCCGAAGGCAAGTATTGGGGTGACTTAGCTGGCAGCCTACGCTGGGCCGAATCCAACTTCTCTGGATTGCCAGTGGGGAAAAAAAAAAAAAAAAAAAAAAAGACTATGGAAATCCATGGCGGTGACCAGGTAGGGATGAAGAGCACAGGTTTTGAGCCCCTGCTGACTTCGTCACTTAGGTGAGCTAATCTTCCCAAGCCTCGGTTTCCAAATCTGCGTCACGTGCCTGACAGCACTGCTCACATCCGAGACCACCGTGAGCACAGGGATGCGTCCTGTGTCTGGCACGGGGCCAGCCGGGAGCCGGCGTTCAGTGAGTGCTTCTCCCTGAGGAGACAGACTGCGGAGCGTGTTTGTGGAGCAGAAGAGGGCTCCCGCCGTGATGCCTCATCGGGAGAGGGAGAGGCCTGTCCTCCAGGAGGCCAGCGCCTTGGACTCTCATTTCCAGCACTTAGAGCAGCGCTTCTGGTATTTGTTCAGAATGAGCATTTCAGGGCATAAGAGTAAGACCATTTCTGTCGGGTAAACTGTGTGCAGTGCCTCTATATCCTAAGTCGTCCTGGGCGCCTGGCACCAGGGGAGGGTATGGTGGCATCGCACCTGGTCACGGCCTGTGCTCCCTAAAGACCAGAGAGACAGTCCACTCTCCGTCATTCATGTTTTGGTTATGTCACTCCAGAGTGTAATAGGCCATTTGTTTTTGTTTCTGTTTTTGTTTTCCTCTCTGCTCTGGCTGCCTGTCTGCAGCCAGTTCCTTGGTGAACAAGAAAAAAAAAAAAAACAGCAGGTGGAATTTCAGTGGAAGGAGCAATTGGCAAAATAAGGAGCTGAAACAATGGCAAATATATTGCCTGCCAGCTGGGTTCTTAACAGTGTGCTTTTTGTGCATGATTTCACTTAATTTTCATGGTAATTCTGAAAGGTAGCTGCCATTCCCCAATTTTACAGATGACAACACAGGCACTGAAGTTAAACTTGCCCACAGTTATGTTGTCTTCCTGTTACCCCAGACCCTTCTGGTGTGTGACACTGAAAGGAACCCAGTCCCTGCCGAAACCGGTTTGGCTCAGAGGATAAAGCGTTGGCCTGCGGACTGAAGGGTCCCGGGTGCGATTCCGGTCAAGGGCATGTACCTTGTTTGCGGGCACATCCCCAGTAGGGGGTGTGCAAGAGGCAGCTGATCGATGACTCTCTCTCATCGATGTTTCTGGCTCTCTGTCCCTCTCTTTCTCTCTGTAAAAAATCAATAAAATATATTTTTTAAAAAAAGAAAGAAAGAAAGAAAGAAAGAAAGAAAGAAAGAAAGAAAGAAAGGAACCCAGTCCCTTCAGGATTAAGGAACTCACGTTCCCTAAAGCCAAGGCCAGGCTGAGAGGCTGGGAAACCCTTGGTTGAGCTCGCCCTCCAGGTGAGTCTGGATTGAGGCAGCAAGCTCGGACCTGCCTTCATTCGGCCTCACGCAGAGTCAGCTCCCTGTCTGGTCTCTGACGCTGATCCTGTCGTCACGGGGACGTGGGAGCTGGGGAGGTGGGGGAGCACCGGCTGCAGAATTTAGATTTGAACAGGGCCAACCGGACCGGCCATCCTGCAGGAAGCACTCATTTGGCAGAGAATTCCGGACACTTTACCCGTTCGGTCCTGCTCACGGTGCTCTGTGGATTCTCTCCTGTGGCAGGGACAACACTGCTCGTTAAAAATGGTAAGAGTTGGCCCTCACTGGTTTGGCTCAGTGGCTAGAGCGTCAGCCTGCAGCCTCAAGGGTCCCAGGTTCGATTCCAATCAAGGACATGTACATTGGTTGCAGGCACATCACCAGTAAGGGATGTGCAAGAGGCAGCTGATTGATGATTCTAACTCTCTCCCTCTCCCTTCCTCTCTGTAAAAAAAAAAAAAATAAAAATAAATCAATAAAATATATTTTAAAATTTGGCTGGGCGGGGGGTGGTGGTAAGAGTTGGCCCTGATCGTTTGGCTCAGCGGATAGAGCATCGGTCTGCGGGTCCCGGGTCCCATTCCAGTCAAGGGCACATGCCGGGGTTATGGGCTTGATGCCTAGTAGGGGGTGAGCAGGAGGCAGCTGGTTAATAATTCTCTATCATCATTGATGTTTCTCCCTCTCCTTTCCTCTCTGAAATCAATTAAAACATTCTCTCAAATAGTAAGAGTTGGAGGGAGACCCTATACCAGTGCCCAGCCCCGTGACTTCAGGACTTTAGCTACAAGTCGTTAACGTCCAAGTTACAAACGGCATTCACAAGTCCGAGGCCTCCGGAAGTCAGGCCTCCTTCACTGAAGAGGGAAAAAGGGGGGAAAAAACAACCTGTTCCTTCCGGTTCGTTCTCAGCACAGAGGAGGTGAATTACAGGGTCACTCACACGCACACCGCACTTGTGGTCCTTTCAGACTTCGGGGTGAGCAGGAGGAGAAACCGGTGTTGCTTACTGTGAAGCGCCAGGCTCCTCGTACATGTGTTATTTCACCTCGTTCTGGCAGCAGCCCTGCGCGGTCAGTGCCTCCGCTGTCCCAGGGGGCGCTGCGGCCCAGGGAGGATGTCCCTGGCCGGGCCCGTCAGTGCTGTGCAGGGCACGGGGCGGGGGCAGCCAGGGCACCGTCCGTCCCGCTGCACCCGGCACCGGAGGGCACCTGGCTCCTTGAGACCTCAGGGCTTAAAGGTCGCTTCTCAGGATTTTTCTAAAGCTGAGAGCTCAATGCAGAATTGACCGTTCATGGCAGAGCAGGGGCTCTCAAACGTAAAGGTGCATTGGCATCCCTGGAGGCTCACGCAAACATGGGGCGCTGTGCCCCACCCCCAGAGCCTCTGACCCTGTAGGTCCTAGGGGGGCTGAGACTCTGCGGTTCTAACTGGTTCCCCCGGGGGCTGCCAGTGGTGCTGGTCCGGGGAACACAGAGCGAGCAGCAGGGACGGGCGCAGGGCTGCACCAAGTCAGAATCCTGGGCCCGCCCCCCCCCCGTCAGCAAGTCTGTTAACAACAGCCTGTGTGCCTCGGTTTCCCTGTTGATAAGCCACATGCAAGATCCTGGTTAAGAAAGCACCAGGACAGCCCTAACCGGTCTGGCTCAGTGGATAGAGTGTCAGCCTGCAGACTCATAAAAAGGGCCCTAACCAGTTTGGCTCAGTGGATAGAACATCAACCTGTGGACTGAAGGGTCCCAGGTTCGATTCCAGTCAAGGGCATGTACCTTGGTTGCGGGCACATCCCCAGTAGAGAATGTGCAGGAGGCAGCTGATCGGTGTTTCTAACTCTCTCTCCCTCTCCCTTCCTCTCTGTAAAAAATCAATAAAATATTTTTTTTAAAAAAGAAAGAAAGAAAAAGTCCCAGGACAACCATGGGTCGCCCCATGCGGGTGCTGGAGCCTCTGGCAAGGTCCGTGTGGCAGCACAGGGCAGGGCACAAGGCGGTTCACAGCTGTTCGTAGGGGAAATGCTGCAGTAATCGATAAGTAAAAATAAGGAATAAACTCTGTTTCCTGTGCTCAGTACCGTAAGCCTACTCTCCCTGCCCCCGCCCCCATATAGATAAAGGCAGGCGAGGAGGCTTAGATCCAAACAACTGCTGTTCCTCTGCTTAGAGAGGGTTCTTCGGCTTCTGTGGAACCCTAAGGCCAAGAAGCTGGAGGACGCGTCTCCTGAAATGGCCAGTCACCGAGGGGCGGAGGGAGCCTGCGCTGAGGCCGAGGGCCCCGCTGAGGCAGCGTGGGTTGTGTGCGGGCGTTAAAGCTCAGAGCGGCTCCGTCTCAGCCGCTGCAGGAGCACGGAGACCCTCCACCCCGTGGGCAGCGCCGAACATCGGGGACATCTGACCTCCCATGAATCACCCTATTAGTCTCGCCCTCAGGAAGGCCACGTGAGGCACCAGATACACTTTGGTGCATGGTGTGATTCTTCTGAAGCTGAAACTGATTTTTTTTTTTTAATGTATTTTATTTTATTTTTACAGAGAGGGAGGGAGAGGGTTAGAGAATTAGAAACATCGATGAAAGGGAAACATCCATCAGCTGCCTCTTGTACGTCTACTGGGTTTGTGCCCACAACCAAGGTGCATGCCCTTGACCGGAATCGAACGTGGGACCTTTCAGTCCGCAGGCGGACGCTCTATCCACAGAGCCGAGCCGGTTAGGGCTGAGACTGACTGGATGACATGAAATGTCAGTGATATACCACCCTGCTGCTGGGACGGGTTCCAGGAAGAGTTACACTTCTTTAAACTGTAGCGGAATTAGCGCCTCCCCTTCTCCGCGTCCCCTTCGGTGACGTCTTTGAGAAGCGGCCCAGCTAACCCTCGGTCAGGAGAGACGGTGACCGCACAGAGGCCGCTTTCCGGAGCCAGCAGGACGCGCCGTCCCCCGCCGTGGAGGAAGCCAGCTTACCTGGAAATGGAACAGGTTAGGCACAGGGAGCTGGATGGCGGACAGAACGACATGAAGTTGGCCAGAGTCAGCCCACAGTCCAAAGCGCCGAAGACGGGGCCCCGGCCATTGTCCATTGTCCCTGCCGTGGGGCCGATGCCAGAGGAAGACTCAGTCCGCACGCACCTCACCGTTGTCTGCCTGGATGTCAGCCTCCCAGGAGCTGGACGCCTTAGAAACCCATCTATTATACTTCCGCTTCCCAGAACCGCCTCGCCAGTCCCTTCGCCGTCCTGTGAGGCAGGGTGCCGTGCGTTCGGAGGCCGGTGCTGCTGGTTCTTGGTGGAGCCTCTTCTGACATGGGGGTTAGGGGTGGCGGGGGGCTGTTTGTAAGGACTTCCCAGCGGCCTCAGGATGAGCCAGTCAAAGCTTCGGTGCCGAGAGCAGACGAGTCAGCCAGGCGCAGACGGAACCAGGGTGTGCGCATTGGTTACCTGTCGGCGTTGGCATCACGGGTGATTTTAATTTTCTTTTTGCAGATCTCAATTTCCTAAATGTTCGTTATGGGGAAAGGGACTTGGGACCTTTTTCTTTCCTTTAAAAAAAAAAAATGTTGTAAGTGTTCTTACCTTTTTCCTAATTTCTCCTTGTTGGCAGTGTCCGTAAGAGACTTGGCATCCGGCAGAAACCGGTTTGGCTCAGTGGATAGAGCGTCAGCCTGCGGACTGAAAGGTCCCGGGTTCGATTCCAGTCAAGGGCACGTACCTTGGTTGTGGGCACATCCCCAATACAGGGTGTGCAAGAGGCAGCTGATTGATGATTCTCTCTCATCGATGTTTCTAACTCTCTATACCTCTCTCTTCCTCTCTGTAAAAAAAATCAATAAAATATATTTTTTAAAATAATAATAATTTTAAAAAGAGAGAGAGAGAGAGAGAGAGAGACTTGGCATTCTGGAGCCAAGATAGGATGGCAGGGCTTACGCGTGGTACCATATGGCTCCTTCCTGTTTAGACTCGGTAGCTCTCTCGCTACCAAAACGCCTGTGAAAAAACTTTTTAGCAAAGCATCGTTTTCGCATCTGACCTGCCAGTGTGAGCAGCCCACCTATTTTGCAGGAGCAGCAATTAAAACGTCATTTAAAGCCAGCAGTGATTGCCATGGCAACTGTGTGTGAAGATTGCTTTTTCATTTCTTGCAAAATGGGCAGGGAGGTGTGTGCCCTTTTACACTGATGAAGATTTTTGTTGTTCTCTCTCTCTGTGTTTTCTCAAGGCTACTCTGGAAGACCAAACAATGCTGCTAGTCATCCCCGTGGCCTGCTCTGGCCCTCGCTGGGTGCGTGACCAGGGGTGGGAGCGTGGGTTGAGAGATTTCAGCACCGGCAGAGCTAGATGCGAGGTCAGCCTCCTGCCTGTCCCTTTCCTCCCCGCCGCCCCCTCCTTCCACCTCTGGAGCAGTGGGCGGCTGTCCCAGTCTCTGCAGAAACGCCTCCTGCGGGTTGGGGAGCTTCCTGCGGCCATCCCCTGGGTCAGTGGCCAGACAGTGGCCTGTGTCCAGCATCAGGCAGGCCCAGGGCCTGAGCTGTGCGGGGTCATGCTCAGCAGGCCCCAGAGGCAGCCACGCATGCGGGCACATGTCCGCGAGATGCTTCATTTGTTTTCAAATCTGCACACTCTCATGTCACCAACCTAGCATGTAGTAACGACCAAATGCCGGGCTTCAGGAGAAATGATGATGTAGTTGAGTCTCAAAAGAAGGCTGGGACTGAGCCTAAAAGGGGCTGGACCCAAACCCGGGTGCCCCTGTACGCAGAGCCCTCCGGTGCATAGAGAACCACCGTTGGAGGAGGAGCTTTTAGAAACCCTCAGAGGAGCTAGCAGGGGGAATGGCAGGATTTCTTCCTCTGCAAACTCCTCAACTCCACTTGTGCTACAAGAAATCACTTTTTCTGCAAAACGCAGAGAAATGGACTACATGGCTCTGCCCCTCCTAAGCCAGGATGTCCAGAACGTAAAAAAAGCAGGGCAGCCCGGTTGGTGTGGCTCAGCGGTTGAGGATCGACCACTTTGATTCCTGATCAGGGCACGTGCCCGGGTTGCAGGTTTGATCCCCAAGGTAGGGTGTACAGGAGGCAGCCCATCAATGGTTCTCTCTCATTGATGTTTCTCTCTCTCTCCCTCTCTCTCTCTCTCTCTTTCTTTCTTTCTCTCTTTCTCTCTCTCTCTCTCTTCCTCTCCCTTCCTCTCTGAAATAAATACAAATTATTTTTAAAGGGCAGAAGCACCCCTGTCCCCAGGGAAATTTCTTCCTTAAGAGGAGGGAGGAAGATGTCCCTGTTATAGTCAGGGACTTCCGCTTTCACCGTTTCTTGTCATCCTGAAACAGAGAGATCGAATTTGACGAGAGCAGAAACCCTCCTGCCCGCGCTCCAATCTAAAATGTTTCTTCTCTCTGTGTATAGCACTTCCCAAATAACCCATCGCCAAGATAACAGTGCGACTCTCTCTTCCCGGGCCTGGGCACCCTGCAGCATCAGCACAAAGACTGAGTGTGTGTGTGTGTGTGTGTGTGTGTGTGTGTAAAGGCCGCAGATATTCGTGTAAGCCTTACACTGTAAGGGAAGGGAGAAAGCTGAGATGAAACATTGCAGTGAGCCGAGAAGCCGGTCTCATCCTTTCCTGAGGGCACAGCTTTGAGGCAGTGAGGGGCGGGCGGCCGGTGGAGGATGCTGAACCAGTGAATGGGGAGGCCTGGGGCCGGGCCAGGGGAGGGGCTGCCGTGCGCCGAGAGGTGGAGGTGCAGCCAGGAGCGCGGAGCCCTCGCTAAGCATTGGGAATGCTTTTTTTTCTCATCCACAGTAAGTGCCGTTTCAGTCATCCGTTCTGCCTGTGGCCGAGGGGAGGCTGCTGCCTCGTTTTGATGACAATGGAAATTACCGAGGAGATGGTGGCCGCCGAGCGGGGTGTGTGTGTGCCAGCCATCGGGGGATGGGTGCTTTCCCTGTGTCAGCATGCGTGTGTGCCGGCAGCCAGCCTCTGACAGGCGGGGGAGGGATGGGACTGCGCGGTGTGCAAAATGGAAGTCCTCCAGCGACCGGCGCTTCAAAGAGGCAATTAGCTCAAACGCCTGGCCGTGTCCGAGCCCCTGGCCGGGCTTCGGGACCCGGGAACAACTGATTGTCTTGCAAGGAAGACGCTTCGTCACTGGAAACGATGCAGTTGTTCAGAATTAGCGCAGGGTTCTGAGCAGCGGACAGCTGCCCACCGTCCTGAGAGTCTGTTTATTTCTAGACCCCGCCAGCGCCTTCAGCCATCTCAGTTTTCCTGTGTTGTATTTTAAGTCTGTTTCCTTAGTATATATTTTAAGGGAAGCTGCCCACACTGGCAATGGAATTGTTTTTAACTGACACTGCTCTGGGGGCTTATAACTTAACGGTAGACCCTTTAGCATGTAAGAGAATAGGACCAAAGTGTGAATGATTTCTTGTACATGAATTTAAGGTTTACATCCTCCATCATCGCATCGTAAGACGCGGGCTGGATACATAGCATGGTGCTAACCTGGCCTGGTTTTGTTTGTGTTGGAGGGAGGGCAGGGTACTTAAGGATTATATTCTGATCCATGGCTAGTTGAGATAAAAGGAAAACTGCTCACCTTGATGACTTTCTGCCTTTCTACCCACCATCCCTGCAGAGCTGCTTATGTGCAGCGGCTAAGGCAAAATTCTTACCTTGTTTGGTTTCCTATAAGAATCTTTATTCATGTCTTGCATCAGGCCACATAGGTGGAGCACTTGGCTTTTTTATCCACTGAACTGGAATTCAGCTCAGGAAGCCATGCCTACTTTTTTTCTGGAGAAATAAAATTTGATGAAATATAGACGTGAGCAGCGTTAGCCTAGCGCACCTGGGTGAACCATGGCAGGTGCGCAGGTGCGAGCTACCTGGGTGGCCTCGGTGGCTGATGAAATGCAGTTTTGAGGGTGGCTTCCCTGTGCCCACCGTCTGGTTTCTGAATGGCTTTCCTTGTGGCTCAGTATTAATTCGAGTTAAATTTATTCAAGAGCAATAATCACGAGGCCTGACGGGGAAGTCGGGGGCCTGGGGTGCCGAAGGACCGGCTTCCTGGCCTGGGAAAGGTGATAATTAGATCTCCGTGTCTGCAGAGGGAAGGATACGATCTCAGCAGCACCTGTGCCGGCTCCTGGAGCAAGTGGCGACTTCGTATCTTAGGAGCAACGTTTATCTCTGTCACGTGTCTTTGGACACAGAAATGTGTTCGGTCCTGACCGTTTTGTAGCTTCTTGGTGACCTTCTTTCCTTTCCCTCCCACCTTCCCTTCCTGCCCTAAGGATGCATGTGGTCCGGGTGCCTGTCTCTTCTGCCCTTGGCCTGCCCAAAATGGAGCCAAGGTTTAGGGGCGCGTGTGACACCCGGTGTGGCTGCAAATTGTTTTGTGGCCCGATTTGCTCGGAGGTGCATCTACAACATGGCCACCTGGCTTACGAAAAAAAGAATTTTTTTTAATATATTTTATTGATTTTTTACAGAGAGGAAGAGAGAGGGATAGAGTTAGAAACATCAATGAGAGAGAATCATCAGTCAGCTGCCTCTTGCACACCCCCTACTGGGGATGTGTTCGCAACCAAGGTACATGCCCTTGACCGGAATCAAACCTGGGACCTTTCAGTCCGCAGGCTGATGCTCTATCCACTGAGCCAAACTGGTTTCGGCGGGAAAATAAGACATATTTGAAGGTAGGAGTGAACGTGGTTTACTCCTCCAGGAGAGAGGGATTGAGCATCTCCTGTCTTGTATGAGGATGGCTCCCTTCGATCATGAGCCCTTAGAGACGAAGACGTGTTTTCGGTGATCTGTGCAGCCTCTGGATCTGCACACGACCCCAAGGCAAAGCGAGCGGTTAAGTGTTTGTTGAAAGGAAACCATGGAGAATCTTACACGGGGACCCAACATTCAGCGCTCGGTGGACTGCCTTCCCCTCTCCTTCCCCACTTCATCCTGGAGCCAGGAGTCTAGACTCATCATGTTCGCCAACAGGACCCAAAACCATCCCGTACCCCCAGCACGTGCACACGAGCACACGCAGGTTTATCCACGGGGCCTCGAGGAAGGTGCTTAGGAACGCAGCCGTGGGGCTGCTGCTCTGGGAGGAGGGGCAGGAGAGCTGTGCAAAGGCTGCTGGGCCTGAGCTCCTCTCTGGGGGAAAGCTCTCGGGGCTGGGCTGCTCCTCCAGACCAGGGGTCCTCAAACTTTTTAAAGTGGGGGCCAGATCACGGTCCCTCAGAGAGCTGGAGGGCCGGACTATATGAACTACTAATTCCTACTGTAACACCTCGGCTGCGCTCACTGCCCAAAAAACCTGGCGGGCCGGATCAGACTCCTCTGCGGGCCGCATGTGGCCCGCGGGCCGTAGTTTGAAGACAGAGCCTTCCAAGGAGGTCACGACCCCTGCACACTGTGTGGGAGACTCCTTGTCCTATGGGCCCGGGAGTCCGGCAGCTCGGCATTGTATGAGATGTTCTTTCTGGACCCTGGGCCCTCGGGGTGACAAGGCATTGGGATGAGGAGGGTGTACCTCTGAAGCCACAAGAACAAAGGAGGGGTCTAGGTTACACCTGCATCCAGGCCTGGCCCTGCATTCCGTTACTTCCTTTTTAATAAATATCACCTGTGGCTTCGAAGGGACCTCCTCCTGGTGTTTCCAATTAGAATGTAATTTGGAAAGCATAACCCCTTGAAAGCCATTATGACCATAGCTTCTGGGAATGTGTCTCTCTGGCACTGTGTCAAATGCCTTTCGTGTATTTATATCTCATTCAGCCTCCTCGGCCACCAGGGAAGGGAGGTGCTGACTCCGGCTGACACTGTCCTGTAGATGAGGTTAAACAGAGCCAGGGTTCAAACTCAGACCCCGATCACAGTCTGTGCTCTTTACCACCAGACTCCACAGCCTGCTTCTAAGCCTGCCTACCTCATAGCAGTGATGAGAATGAAATATTTATGGATGGGCTTTGTGAGGTCCAATGCTGTATAAATGAGGCATCATCGCAGCATTTTATAATCCCAGTTAGCAATGAGAAGAGCTGGTATCCTGGTGAGCACTTACTCTATACCAAAGGCTTTCCATGCATCCTCGCTTGTCCCACCACCTGCAAGGTGGATGACTTTGCAGTTAACAGGAATCCAGGAGTCAGGAAAGTTGGGTGCCTTGCAGGGGTGCTCAGTTCATGGGTGATATAGTGGGACTTAGAGAACAGAGTCTGGCCACCTCCAGAATTCTGGCCATAATCTCCCTGAAGCTTGTTACCACCTCCCTGAAGCTTGAGGGGCCCCAGAGGCCTACTAGAAATCAGGGGGCTTGAGGTGAAAGGATTTTCCCTAAATCATAAAACTAACAGGTAAAAGAGCTGGAGCAAGAAGTCTTATGGTTGAGTGCGTCAGTTGTAGGATGAAAAAAATAAATACACACGCACACGCGCGCGTGCACGCGCGCACACACACACACACACACACACACACACACACACACCACTCTGTGGTCTACTTAAATAGCTTGTGGTGGAAGTCTTGTACACGTTCATTCATTCAACAAGGGCTTGGTGACACCTCCTGCCCCCCAGGCGTTTGGGAGGTGCTGAGTGTGCAGAGGCAGCTGTGTGGTGGTGCGCAGTGACGAGGGTGCAGGCACAGCACAAGGCAGGAGGGCCCTGGTGCTCCCAAGCACTTGGGCAAAGGGCAGTAGCAGAAGCTCCGGGAGAAGGGGAGAGGGCCACTTTGCCGAGTGTGGGGTGGGAGGCAGAGGCCGCTGGCCACTGGAGGACCTGAAGAGTCGGGAGGTTAACCTGGTTGTCAGGGCAAGGACTGACGGGGTTTGGGCGGGGATCAAACTGGCCGTCTCTAACGTATGTATGTATGTATGTATGTATGTATGTATACATACTTCGGCTGCAGGACCGAAGGTGGGGAGGAAGGCGAGGGGGGCGGGAGGAAGCTGCTCGCAGGCAGGCAAGGAAGAGGTGACGGTGGTGCTGGCTGTGAGTGAGGGCCGGTGCCCCAACTCCTGTTCCTGGTGCCACGGGGTGGGGTTCTGACAGCACCTCGAGCAACAGTGTTGATGAGTGGGATGTTCCCATTGCAGCCATTACTTCAAGTCCCTGGATTTCACTACAAATCCCTCAGGTCTCCAGAAAAAGCCCTCCCTCCCTCCTTTAGGACTTCGTGAGAGTGGTCAGTGGAAACATTTTATTTCAGGATCTGTGTGGAGACTGTTTTCCCTCAGCAGCTGTCATTTCCCCTGAGTCAGGCGGATTGGGGAGGTGGATGAGATTAGAGCTGTGCTCAGAAACCATTCTTTCCCCCCAACCCTCACCCCCCTGCCCCACTGTAGCTGGCACAGTTGCCCCATAAAGGCTGGTTCTGTGTACACACCCCACCCCTCAGACTAGACATGGGGGGAGGGAGAGGTTTGGTACATGTTCTTTGCTTGCTCAAGAGGGGAGTCCCAGGGGGGCACCATGGGCCAGGTGCCACCGAGTGAACCAGGCGTGTGGCTCTTCAGCCCGTCAGGGTGCTTTTATTCACTGGCTGCTGCAGTCTCAGGGTACCCAAGACAGAGTGGGGAGAGGTCAGGTGAGGCCGTGTAACCTAGAGAGAAAGACAGGCTGGGTCCCAGGAACCCCGCTCTGGGGATGATGGGACTTCGTCTTTGCTTGGGAGGATTAACTCCGAGTCCACTTGAAAATCAACAGCAACAGCAGTTCCGTCAAGTGTCACCTGCCCTGTGAAAACCCTCTGGTGAGAGTCGTTCTCGCTGTAAAGTCAGTGACCCGTGTAGGTTGCCTTTCCCCCCATTTCTCTTTGCTGTTTAAGGTATCACAGATGTCTCCCTTTCTCCCCCCACGGACCCCTCCTCCCACCACCCCCGCCGTTCGTCCGTCTGTTCCACCCCCACCCCCCACCCCCTATGGGAGCGTTCTCACCGCCGCACGCTGCACTCCATGTTCCACCTCTTTCCTCTCCTTCCCGCCCGCACGTTTAGGGTGAAGAAGCTGAAGGAGACGCTTGCTTTCATCCAGCAGTTGGACAAGAACATGAGCAACCTGCGCACCTGGCTGGCGCGCATCGAGTCTGAGCTCTCGAAGCCCGTGGTGTACGCTGTCTGTGACGACCAGGAGATACAGAAGAGGCTGGCCGAGCAGCAGGTGGGCCGGGAGGGGCAGGCTCTGGCCAGGGGGCAGGCGGGCCTTTCTGTCTGCAGGCCGACTGAGCTCTGTCCACTGAGCCAAACCGGTCAGGGCTGGAAACTGCTTTCTTTATGTTACCCTTGCCCTTTCCAGCTCCCAGGGCTCTCCCACATCTCGTGGCTCACGGCCCCTCCCTCTGTCTTCTTGCCTTTCTTCATAGTCACTGCTCCCTCTGACTCTACCTCCCTCTCCCACTTTTAAGGACTGTGGGGCCCCCCCCAGATAATTTAGGATCATCTTCCTACGGTAATGTCAGTTGAATAGCAACCTGAATTCTCCATTGCCACGGACAGTAACATAGTCACAGGTTTCTGGGCATAAGGGCATGGGCATCTGGGGGGATGGAGGCGGGAGGATAGTCCGTCTACCACACATGTCCTGTGTGTTTTTAATTTACCGTATGTTTATTCTTCTAAGACCAGGCCTTCAGTGCTCCATCAAAAACACTACAAACGTGTCACACACAAAAATTATGCGTGGGCCATTTCTAAAAACCTTCCTTAGGTTTCTGCCACTAATTAAGTGTAATAAATTGCTTGATTGCCTCCAGAAGTAAAGCCTGAACACTCGGGACCAAGCCCTCAGCCCACAGGGGTTCCGGGACATGGTGTCCGTGCATTCTCACTGGATGCCCTTGGGCTCTGGTGTGGCCGGGATCAGAACTTCTGAGTCCCTTCTGTTTCCCCTCTTGTGGGTAGAATTACTTTAGGTGACGGGGGTTGTGTTGTATTGAAGGTGCGACCTTTGACACCTTTAAGTGAGAATCACTTGTATTGGGCCTTCAGGATCCCTCCCCTTTCTTTGTTGTTCGATGATTCCCATGGGGTGCCAGATGGTGGCTTGCGGGAATTGTTGGTCAGGGAATTGTTGGTCGTCCACTCTGTAATTACCAACAGCTTCCTCCCCCATGGCCAGCCCAGCTTCCTGCCACCCCCTAAACCACTCCCCAGACCACCCTGATGGACGGACTTGCCCACCACCCCCACTCCCCCCGGGGAGACCTTCTGAGACCACCTCAGGGCCCTCCCTTGGGGTTTTCTGGCTGCTCTGCCCGGCTTTCTTCTCGCCCCCGTATCTTACTGTTCAGTCCCTTTTGTGCACGCTCTTCCTGGCTGCCTTGCCCGGCTCTAGTTCCATGGCCCCCATCTCCCCGCCCTGCCCCCCTCCCCGCCTCAGTGCTCTGTCTCCTGCTCTGGAGCAGAAACACGAACCCGGCAGGAGCCCTTTCCAGACCTGTTGGCAGAGTCTTCCGCGTTGTTTGGTGCCGTTTCTTAGGTCCAGCTCTTCGGATTACCTTGGAACAGTTTCCTAAGTCTCATTGTGCAAACTGCCCGAGTGGATACCTGTGGCAGGATTATTTTTTTTTTAATATATATTCTTTTCTTGATTTTTTTATAGAGAGGAGGGAGAGAGATAGAGAGCTAGAAACATTGATGAGAGAGAAACATCGATCAGCTGCCTCCTGCACACCCTCTACTGGGGATGTGCCCGCAACCACGGTACATGCCCTTGACCGGAATCGAACCTGGGACCTTTCAGTCCGCAGGCCGACGCTCTATCCACTGAGCCAAACCGGTTTGGCCGTGGTAGGATTATTGTCAGTGTTTCTCATTCGGCACCAGGGTTAGGATTCCTTATTTATTATCTCACCACAGTGAAAGGGGTTTTTCTCCGTGTGGGTAAACGCTGTGGCAATGCTGAGAACCAGTGAGACTGTGTCACCCTCTCACACCGACCCCGGGGACTCCCACCGCTCAGCTGCCCGGCCCCTCTGCGACACGCAGGCTGGCTGCCCCACAACACTCTCTGAATACACTTTGAGGCGCTCATTTTTAATCAGGACTGATTAAACCCGCTTGATTTAAAATGTATTTGAGTTACCATCTTATTCTTTCCTATCCACTTGAACATAGAATGACCCACAGTGAGCATTTATTAGAAGAAAATTAAGAAAACTTCAGTCCTGCCTAGGAACACAGCAGTAGTAACTCCACAGTTACACACATGGAGGTCACCTGGCGTGAACTCCCCTCGGCGGCCCCGCAGACGGGCCGGCACTGTTTATGAATAATCCTTCCTGGAAGCTGAGCTTGGTGGAGTCCAGGGAACTTTCGCACCCGTAGCAGCGGCGGCGTATTTAGCCTTGTCTCTGCTGATTGGCAGTGTGGTTGGAATGCTAAGGGTAGTGTGTGTCTCACGTCACCCATCACAGAACCTGGATCTCAGAAGCCTAACTCGTCCAGAATTGCAAAATCAATAGCTCCTTCACCTCCCCTCTCCTCCCTTCCCCCCATGCTGTGCAGAGGGAAATATTCTGAGTACCACCTGAAAATACCATGCTCATTTTTTTTATATAGATATTGGTGGTGGTTGTTTTTTACTTTAGAGAGGAAGGAAGGGGGAGAGGAGGAGGAGAGAAACATAGATCAGTTGCCTCCCACATACACCCTGACTGGGGCTTGAACCCACAACCCGGGTATGTGCCCTGACCGGGAATTGGACCTGCAACCTTTTGGTGTATATGACTGAGCCAGCCGGCCTGGGCCATGTTTATTCTTAAACAGGGTTTCTCTTTTTTCCTACAATCATGCATTTTCTCTTTCATGAACGTTCCTCCCAAATTAGGGAAATGCGTCGCTATCGCCATCACAGGACAAGACTCACAGACCCTGTCCCCTCCCCGAGCTGGGCTGGACCCCATCAGTGGGTGGGGCCGCTCTGTACCCCCGAGTCCTCCCCTGGGGCTGGGGCGCCCCAGGCTGGGCTCCGGGCGGCTGTGCACCGGGCGCTGCCTGCACAGCCTGCTGTGTGAGAAGGTGACAGAGGTCTTAGATTTAAGATCTCTGAACAGAAAAGGTGAGGCGTTGGTGTGGCTGGTGTGTTGGGTCCTGCTGGAAAGACTCGGTTTTCTATGAATGGCCTCCCAAAGTCAGGTCTGCGTTGGAGGCCCTTGGAGTCGGTGGCTTGGAGTGGACCCCACACCTCCCCAAGGCTGTGGGGTGGCGGGCCCTCAGGGCAGGCTCCCCGCTCTCCGCCCCTCACGTGGTCCATCCAACGGGTCCACCCCAGTGTGGCCAGTGATGGGTCTCCTGTCAGGGGCTGTGGCATGGGGGGTGCGCAGAGACGAGAGACCCACCTGGGCTGCTGCTGCCTCCGAGGTGCAGATGCACCCAGGGCTGTGCCCCCGGGGCCGGGAGGTGGGGAGCACGGGGGACCCTTGGGTGCCGACCCTCCCGCCGCCACCCTCTCAGGGTGCCTCTCGCTCTCCTGTGACCGCAGGACCTGCAGCGGGACATCGAGCAGCACAGCGCGGGCGTGGAGTCTGTGTTCAGCATCTGCGATGTCCTGCTGCACGACTCGGACGCCTGCGCCAACGAGACGGAGTGCGACTCCATCCAGCAGACCACCCGCAGCCTGGACCGGCGCTGGAGGAACATATGCGCCATGTCCATGGAGCGGCGCATGAAGTGAGCGCGGAGCTGCCCCTGAAAAAAAATGGGGAGGGGGGTGGTGCAGGGGAGGGGTTCAGCCGAAGTCAGTGCACCCTCCTGACCTAAATAAGCAACTGTGTTCCATTCCCTTCCGGGGCTGTTGGCAGAGAAGGCTCAGGAGGTGTAGGTTAAGGTGACCAGATGTCCCTCTTTTAGCGGGACAAATCAGGACTTTTTTAAAACCCTGTGGGACAAATTGTTAAAAAGTGGGACGTCTGGTCACCTTAGTGTATGTGCTTTTATTTTTTATTTTTTATTTTTTATTTTTTTTAATATATTTTATTGATTTTTTACAGAGAGGAAGGGAGAGGGATAGAGAGCTAGAAACGTCGATGGGAGAGAAACATTGACCAGCTGCCTCCTGCACACCCCCTACTGGGGATGTGCCTGCAACCAAGGTACATGCCCTTGACCGGAATCGAACCCGGGACCCTTCAGTCCGCAGACCGACGCTCTGCAGCTGAGCCAAACCGGTTTGGGCAGTGTGGGTGCTTTCGGAGAAGGCATTCCGGGGAAACACGACGGGGTCCCGCCTCTCCAGCTCTCGGCGCCGTGGGTGTGTGTGGCCCGCCGTCCCCCGCGTGCAGCCCTGTCCCGTTGTCAGCTCAGGCAGGGGCTCTGGGCTGACACGGCCGGGAGGGAGATGTCCTGACCCGGAGCGACGGGCCTGGGTACCTCCTGGAAGGTGCACGGGGTCTCTGCACCGAGGAGAGCCGGTGCAGGGGGAGGGGGCACCAGTCAGGAGAGAGCGTGCGAGCTCTGGTGGAAATGGGCGGCTCGCACTGAGGGCCTCCTTGCCGCCAGGATCGAGGAGACCTGGCGCCTGTGGCAGAGGTTTCTAGACGATTACTCGCGCTTTGAGGACTGGCTCACGTCCGCCGAGAGGACGGCGGCCTCCCCGAACTCCTCCGAGGTGCTCTACACGGCCGCCAAGGAGGAGCTGAAGCGGTTCGAGGTGAGGCCCTCTCCAGCCCTGTCCTGGGGACACGCTGGCGGATGGCTCGGGCCCCCACCGCTGCCCAGCGCCTGTCCTTCAGCTAGGGGCAGGGGAGCAGGCAGGGCGCCCCCCCCATGCCATCTTAGTGTGGGGTGACCCGCCTGCAGCAGGAGGTCTGGCTAGGGGCAGGGGAGCAGGCAGGGCGCCCCCCCCATGCCATCTTAGTGTGGGGTGACCCGCCTGCAGCAGGAGGTCTGGCTAGGGGCAGGGGAGCAGGCATGGTGCCCCCCCCCAATGCCATCTTAGTGTGGGGTGACCCGCCTGCAGCAGGAGGTCTGGCTAGGGGCAGGGGAGCAGGCAGGGCGAGGCCCCCCCCATGCCATCTTAGTGTGGGGGTGACCCGCCTGCAGCAGGAGGTCTGGCTAGGGGCAGGGGAGCAGGCAGGGTGCCCCCCCCGTGCCATCTTAGTGTGGGGTGACCTGCCTGCAGCAGGAGGTCTGGCTAGGGGCAGGGGAGCAGGCAGGGCGAGGCCCCCCCCCATGCCATCTTAGTGTGGGGTGACCCGCCTGCAGCAGGAGGTCTGGCTAGGGGCAGGGGAGTAGGCAGGGTGCCCCCCCCATGCCATTTTAATGTGGGGGTGACCCGCCTGCAGCAGGAGGTCTGGCTAGGGGCAGGGGAGCAGGCACGGTGCCCCCCCCCCATGCCATCTTAGTGTGGGGTGACCCGCCTGCAGCAGGAGGTTGGGGGTGGCGGGGGCCCGCCCTGACGCCGCTCTGTGTGCTGCAGGCCTTCCAGCGGCAGGTGCACGAGAGGCTCACGCAGCTGGAGCTGGTCAACAAGCAGTACCGGCGGCTGGCCCGCGAGAACCGCACCGACACGGCCAGCCGGCTGAAGCAGATGGTCCACGAGGGCAACCAGCGCTGGGACGGGCTCCAGCGGCGGGTCACGGCCATCCTGCGGAGGCTCCGGGTACCTCCTCAGCCCGGGGTGCCGGGCGGGGTGGCGCGCGACAGCGGGCTTGCCACGGGCCTCGGCTGTCTGACCTTCTTCCCTTTGCTTCAAGCCAAACCTGCCGGCTTTTTTTTTAATCTATATAAAAATAATTTTGCCTCTTTATTTTTCATATCAAGTATTGTGTTTCCTTCTATTTTCTTTTTTCCCTCTCTCTCTTTTTCTTAATCTTTATTGTTGAGATTATCACAGATGTCTGTTTTTTTCCTCCCCTTTGCCTCCCCTCCATCTGTTCCTACCCCACCCCAGGCCTTCGCCACCCAATTGTCTGTGTCCATAGGTAGTGCATATATGCATACCCTGTTTCCCCAAAAATAAGACAGTGTCTTATATTAATTTTTTCTCCCAAAGTTGCGCTAGGTCTTATTTTCAGGGGATGTCTTATCTTTCCATGCGCTAGGTCTTATTTTCGGGGAAACACAGGTAGAAGATCTTTGGTTAATCTCTTCCTGCCTCCCCACCTCCCTTCCCTCTGAAAATCATCAGTCTGTTCCATTTCCATGCCCCTGATTCTATTTTATTCACCAGTTTATTCTGTTCATTGGATTTCTTATTCGTTTATTTTGATTATTAAATTCAGTTGTTGATAGGTATGTATTTGTTGCCATTTTGTTGTTCATATATTTTATCTTTCTCTTTTTCTTCTTCTTTTTCTTCTTAACAAATACCCTTCAACATTTCATATAATACTGGTTTGGTGGTGATGAACTCCTTTAGCTTTTTCTTGTCTGTGAAGCTCTTTATTTGACCTTCAATTCTGAATGATAGCTTTGCTGAGTAAAGTAATCTTGGTTGTAGGTCCTTGCTATTCATCACTTTGAATATTACTTGCCACTCCCTTCTGGCCTGCATAGTTTCTGTTGAGAAATCAACTGACAGTTGTATGGGCATTCCCTTGTAGGTAACTGCCTTTTTCTTGCTTTTAATATTCTCTTTGTCTTTTGCTCTTGTCATTTTAATTATGATTTGTCTTGATGTGGTCCTCTTTGGGTTCCTCTTGTTTGGGACTCTCTGTGCTTCCTGTTCTTGTAAGTCTATTTCTTTCACCAGCTAGGGAACATTTTTTGTCATTATTTCTTCAAATAGGTTTTCAATATCTTGCTCTCCTTTGCTTCTAGCACCCCCATTGTGAATGTTGGTATGCTTGAAATTGTCCCAGAGGCTCCTTACACTATCTTTATAGTTTTGGATTATTTTTTTTTTCTCTTCTGGTTGGGTGTTTTTTGCTTCCTCATATTTCCAATCATTGATTTGATTCTCATAATCCTTCACTGTTGAATCCCTATATATTATTTATTTCAATCTTTGTATGCTTAATTTCTAACTGGTCCTTTTCCATTTTGGGGGAGGTTTCTAGAAGATTCTTGAATCTTAGAACAATGGTTTTGAACTCTATATCCAGTAGGTTTTCTTTCTTCCATTTCTTTTATTTGTGACATGTTTCTTTGTCTCTGCATTTTGGCTGCTTCCATGTGTTTGTTTCTATGTATTGAGTAGAGCTGATATGTCTCCTCGAGTTGGTAGAGTGGTATTGTGTAGTACATGTCCTATATGACCCAGTAGCTCAGCCTCCCCAGTCACCTAAGCTGGGAGCTTAGGTGTTTATCCAGATGTGCACCCCTTTGTGGGCTGTGATCACAGTCTTGTTATAGTTGAGACTTGATTCCTGTTAGCATCACTGGGAGGAATTGACCTCCAGACAAATTGGCTGTGAGGACCAGCTGTGACTACAGTGGGAGAGCTGCTGTGCAGGAGACGTATCTATGAAATAGGACTTGCTTCATTGGGGCTTTGGTGCTCACTGGGTCTGCCCCCTGAGTGTGTTGCTTATGGGTGTGTAGAGTTGAAATCTGGTATGATCTGACACTGACCACTGGGTACACCAGCTCTTGGCTCCCCAGAGAGGTGGAAAGTCAGCCACTGCCTGGGGCCACCCAGCAGGAGCTATAGAGAGATCTGCAGATTCCTCCTCTTTGTATTGGGTTTAGAAGTGCCCAGGCGAGGCCCATCTATCCAATATGTAGCAAGGCAGGCTGGTGCTGGTGTCGGGTCTTGATAGATGTGGGGCTCCCTGACCCAGCTGCAGCTTATTTGAGAGATTTTAACCTGAGCAAGGACAGGCCATTCATATGCAAAAGCTGCCGCACACAGCTTGGGTGGGTTTATAATTGGATGAGGCAGGGTCTCAGAGAATCACCAGGGCAGAGCAAACAGAAATGGCTGCCAGTCCACCATGCAGCAGGGGAGATCCCAGCATAGGAATCCATCTGGGAGAAATCTGCCCCCCGAGTCCCTGCCCTGATGCCAGACAATCCAGTTCCTCCTGATAATGTGTCTGTCCTCCCCAAAGCCTCACCCTGGTGCTGGAGCTGAGGAAGCAGGACCTCGTAAGTTCAGTTTGTGATGCCAACCTTTTAAGAGGAACAACTGGGTCTCTTGCAGCCTCTGTGTCACTGAGCCCCAATCTGCACTGGTTTTTACAGGACATAGGGACTTCTTTTCCCAGCTCTGGGACACTGGGAGGGGCGCTCCTCTTGGTGGCCTCCCCAGAGACAATCTCCCTCCCCATTAAAAAGGCAGACCAGCCCGTTCTGCGCCTCCTACCCGTCTCGGTGTGCTTTCTTCTTCTCTAGTTGTAGGACTCCATTCAGCTTTGCAGTGGTTCTGGATAATGGTGGCTCTGTGTTTTAGTTGTAATTTTGATGTGGTTGTGGGAGGCAGAGAGTACAGGAGTTTACCTATGCTGCCATCTTCCTTTTCCCCTTACCTGCCAGCTTTTTTTTTTTTAAGGACTGGCTTCTTGGGCAGAGCTTGTTTATGTGATCTGTGTGGCACACTTCTCTCTCTTTGCTGTCTGTGACCCATGACGGTCACACTACCTCGCAGGCTGTGCAGTGCAGGCACTGCTGTCACTGGGGCTGGACCTCAGCCTGGATTTGGCCGAGCTGCCCTTCTGCCCGCCTTTGTGTCCTGGCACCGTGAGGGACATGGCAGTCCCCTCTGCACTTTACAGGCTGGGACAGCGATTCTCTGAATTCCAGGGCACGCTGCCCAACCTCGGACGTTGTGTTTGATTTTTTTTTTTTTTTTTAATGTAAACATGCACCTTAGATTTCTATAATTTAGAAAACATGCTGTCAGTCAGCCTTTGTGCATCGGGTGTAAACTGGCAGGACCCGTGTGTGCCGCACCTGCAGGCAGGCGTTTTAAATGCCTCTTTTTCAGGGCGGAGTTCTCTGGAAGCCATTCTGCAGAAATGAACCTTTGGGCTTCCGGTTTTCTTTTAACCCTCTCAGGCTAGCTTTTCAGAGAACCCACTTGCGTTAATTTATCTCCTGCTGACTTGACTGTGACCATCTAAACCTCATTTGGCGCTGAATGCAATGCTGGTCTGGGACTCTGTCTAGGAACATGGTAACCTGAGAGGCACCCCTCATTGGAGGTGATGGGAGCGCATCCAGAATTACATCAGGGAAGGCACACGGGGCTGGTCTCAGCTCAACCCTGAGAGCAGTAATTTTCCATCGTAAGCTACTAACTCCTCTGTCAAGCAAAAGCTTCCACAGTCGGCTGATGGGTAAAAGTGGTGCCGGGCATGGATTTTGAGGGGGTTGCTCAGAGGACAGGTTGGAAAAATCCCGACCTAGACTCGAGAGCCAGAGAGTTTTAAATGCTGAGAGGACCTCGAGACCACAGCCAGCATCCCCAGACCTCGCTTGCCAGGGAAGACTTGGAGACATTGGGGGGCTTGGTTGACGTATCACTGGCCCGAGTGCCCTGTGGGCCCAGGCCCTGGAGACGGGCTGCTGAGTCCAGGCACCCTCTCCCTTCAGCTAGAACCCTGCTGTGGGCCTCCGTTCTCGGGTGCCATCGGCACACACGTGATTGTCTTCCCCTTTTGCAGCATTTCACCAACCAGAGGGAGGAGTTCGAGGGCACAAGGGAGAGCATCCTGGTGTGGCTGACCGAGATGGACCTGCAGCTGACCAACGTGGAGCACTTCTCCGAGAGCGACGCCGACGACAAGATGCGTCAGCTCAACGTAAGCCTTCCGCCCTCGGCGCCTCTCAGAGGAACGCTGCTGCCTGCGCAGAGGCCAGCGGCCAAGTGCAGGCTTCCCCTGATACCCTGGCGGCGGACTCCAGAGCTGGCAGAGCTGCCGGCTGCCCCCGCCTGCACCCTCTGCCTGCACTCGGGGCGCTCACCTGCAACGACACTGTTCCCTGCAGCCCGGGGATCGGCCGAGTGAGGCCCCTTTTTTTCTCTGTCTTTTATAATCATCCAGGGAGAGAACACTCTTTAGATCCAAACAGGAGGCGCGAGATGCTGTTTCTCCAGATGTGCAGTGTAACGGGAACAGCTGTATTGGGGAGGGGCTGAGAAGAGATGCCATCTCCTCTCCCACTGTTACCAATATTCTGTATCACACTTGAACCTCACATCACTCCCTCCTGGGCTGGGTTTCACAAGAAGTTGAGAATGGAACCTCTCATCCCTGGTAGAAGGGCACTAATGATCTTTTTTTGTTTTGTTTTGTTTAATATATTTTATTGATTTTTTTACGGAGAGGAAGAGAGAGGGATAGAAACATCGATGACAGAGAATCATCAATCAGCTGCCTCTTGCACGCCCCCTACATGCCCTTGACCGGAATCGAACCCAGGACCTTTCAGTCCTCAGACTGACGCTCTATCCACTGAGCCAAACCGGTTTCGGCTAATGGTCATTCTTATTGTGTCTGCTGAAGCAAATGCCCGTTTGTCGCTTACTGTGGGAAATTTCTTTTTCCGCCGAGTGTCACAGTCAATAACAGTGCATGGCCGGCCATCCGTGTCGGACTTTTAGAATCCTTTTCATTGGAAAGGTCAGTGCCTAGAGGAGTGGGGGGAAATACTTAGTTGTTTTAAATTATTAAATCTTGGTCACCTTGTTAAAAACTGATGACGTTAAGAAAAACACACAGAGAGAGATGAAGCTAGAGTACTAGGTGGAGGCACAAAACAATCATGGCATTTCGATGCCTTTTCGGTGGCTTGTGATAAGAAACAGACATTGTCGGAATCATCGGAGAAATCCCTTTCTCTGAAATCCCGTCTCGTGTTCCTCACAGGGTTTCCAACGGGAAATTACATTGAACACCAACAAGATCGACCAGCTCATCGTCTTCGGGGAGCAGCTGATCCAGAAGAGCGAGCCGCTGGACGCCGTGCTGATCGAGGACGAGCTGGAGGAGCTGCACCGCTACTGCCAGGAGGTGTTCGGCCGGGTGGCCCGCTTCCACCAGCGGCTGACCTCTCGCGGCCCGGTACGGGGGCGCCCTCGGGGGCGTGGGGTTCGACCAGACTGGTCGTGGGAAAATCTCATTTCCACTCTTGTTAATAGAGAGGCTCCCATCTCCCCAAGGATAGGAGATCCCTTCTGCCAAGCCCTGCCCCTTCGACGCACTCCCACGTGCTCCTAGGATATTTTTATAACTGCTCTGCTTTTGCTTACAGTGCGAACGTGGGGTTTTAGTGGCCTTTTCCTCTGTGCTAATGTCTGGGAGCTCTTAATATTTGTACCTTTCTGGTGCTTCGTTCTCACCGTTGAAGTGCCGAAATCACCAGCTTTTGGAAGCAACTGTGATGATTCCCTTGACAGAGGGGTCTTTGGGGAAATTCAGGTTGGCGTCGGGCCATTCCCCAGAGTTCACTGCCTTTGTGTGCCTGAAGCTTTGGTGATGACCTTCAACCAACACAACTCGCTATCTTTTCTTTTTTTGTCGACTGCCCAACTTCAAACATAATTTCTTCATCACATGCAGCCTCAAAAATAACCTACGTTATTCTTTTTTCTTCTTCTTCTTTTCAGGACAGATTTTTATTGCCTAAGTATGTAGGGTATTTGGAGCATTATACAAATTGTTTCATCACTCTCATTTTTAAAGGTAGCAATTGATAGTCATTTTCCTTAGAGTCATGATAACACAGGGAGAATACGATTCTGTATTCTGGACAGTAAGATTGGGGATAAAAAGAAAGACCCTCATACGTGTGGTCCTTGAACATGTGAATCTTATTCAGAACACGAATTGCCTTAAAAAATTTTTTACTTTTTAATTTTCTGACTTTTGTAGGAACCTGCCTTATAATGAAACTTTGGCCTCCCTTTCTTTTTTAGATAAAGTTGTTGAGAGTAGATTATCAAATTTAAGATTTTTCCCAGGAAAGAAAATGGTAGTTTTGGCAAATAACAATTGCACCAGATGTAGAGTCTAAATTGGAATGACCAGGGCCTGGGAGCTGATGGCCATTTTCAGGAACTGCTGGCCAGGCCCACTCTCAACACTCCTCAGAACCGTAGTCGCCTTGTGACTTGGTTAATTCTTAAAACCGGATCCTCCCATCTTAGGGCTTGGAAGATGAAAAGGAAGCCTCTGAGAATGAGACAGACATGGAAGACCCCAGGGAGATCCAGGCTGACTCTTGGCGTAAGAGGAGGGAGATGGAGGAGCCCTCATCCCCTCAGGCCCTTTGCCATCTGGTGCCCCCGGGCCCGGGGCCCGAGCGGTCTGGCTGCGAGACCCCCGTCAGCGTGGACTCCATCCCCCTGGAGTGGGACCACACAGGGGACGTGGGGGGCTCCTCCTCGCACGAGGACGACGAGGAGGGCCCGTTCTACAGTGCCCTGTCAGGTAAGCGGCCTGGGTGTCAGGGACCTTCAAATTGATCACATGGTTTTTTTTAACTCCTCACAACACAGCCGACTCTGAATGACCAGGAGTCCAGCTACGGCTGACCCAGACTTCCTGTGGCTTCCTGCGTTCTGCCTGCCCACTTCCGACTCGCCTGAGAGTTGGCTCACTCCTATGGTAGAGGGGATCAGAGGGGGGGAAAAAACACGGGAATTCTCGTGGGGCCACTAAGGCTATTCGCGGATGGCCCTGGCTCCTCAGTGAACTTTTCTGGCCAGTTTTTTTTTGTGTGTGTGTGTGTGTGTGTTTTGTTTTGTTTTTTTCTTTTGGCCAGTTTCTCAGAGTGCCCACAGAGAGTTTTCATTCTTTCTCTGCACCGCCCTTCCCCCACCACTGTTGGGAGTTGGCTGAAAAAAATCCTTCTGGGTTTTTTGAAAGCTTTTCTAATAAAACAGGAAAGGGGTAGTTACCTTCCTCCTTCCAGCTCACAATGTTTCTGCTGTTTTATTCTGATACGGGGGCATTCCTGCAGTGAGGAAAATGACATTGTTCTTTTTCAGATGTAGAAATCCCTGAAAATCCTGAGGCATATCTTAAAATGACCACAAAAACTTTGAAAGCGTCTTCTGGTAGGCCCCTGCCCGTGCATGTGTCTCAACATGGCAGCACCCTCGGCGCACACCGCATCCTAAACCTCGCTCCCACGTCGTGTCTGGCCTCTGTCTTCGTGGACACCATGGCCTGGCGCCATGGTGTATTCACGCTGCCTTACTCACACGTCCCCGCTCCTCCCACACCCCCCGCCAGGCCGGAGCAGTCCCCGCCATCCCTCTCCCCCCAGGCCTGCGCAGAAGGGAATTCTTCGTGGTGCCTTCTTAAGTTTTTACCTTCCTGCCGTCTAACTCCAGTCCCTTGGCATGAGCCAAGCTTTCTTCATGGTGGCTTGGTTTGGAACTATTTCCCTGCTTCCGGTGACTTCCTGGGAAGAGGGTGGGTGAGTGCAGGTGAGGGTGGAGGTGCTGTTGCAGAAAAAAACCTTCCTTTCCTCAACTTGTAGCTCTAATCTTCATTCCCTGCCCCGCCCCGCCTGCAGTACTGGGCATGGCCACCAGGGGCCCTCTGGTCCCGTCGGTCCCCCCTCCCTCCGGAAAGGCCTCTAGTCCTCATGGCCCCAGACCCAGCTCGCTGCCAGTGTCCCCACCACGAGACCCAGCTCCGAAACACCTCTCATCCCGCAGCAGATCATGTGTTCGTTGTGCTCCATGGTGAACCCATCTAGTGAAGGCCCGGTGTTGCTCAGCTGCATGACTCATTTCATTCCCTTCGGGGACATACTGACATTTTGCAAACGTGCATGCTTTGCAAGGAGAGCTGCAGAACTCATGTTCCACCGTAACCTGATGCCATGTTGCCGTGACCTTTCTGTGTAACTAAACGTGAACCCTTTGTGTAACAAAACAGAGAATGGACTGTCACTTGCTGTTTTTTGTTTCAGGCAAATCCATTTCTGAGGACCACGCATGGCACGTTCCTGACAGTCCTTCCAGCCCCAAGCATCGCTACAAACAAATGGGAGGCGATAGGAATGGACAGCCCATCCCCTCCGATTCCAGCACCCCTTATAAACCAGCTTACGTAAGTCGTTTTTTGTTTTTGTTTTTATTGAATTCATTGGAGGACATCAGTTAATAACATTATGTCTCAGGCGTTCAATTCTCTAATACATCATCTGTGCATTGTATTGTGCATTCACCAGCCCAAGTCAAGTCTCCTTCCATCACCATCTATCCCCCTTTATTCTCTTCTTCCTTCCCCCGCCTCCTTTCCCACAGGTTTTGCTTAATCCCTTTACCTTTTTCACCCCGACCCCCAGCCCCGTCCCTTCTGACAGCTGTCAGTCTGGTCTCTGAATCTGTGGGCCTGCTTCTGTGTTGTTTGTTAGTTTACTTTGGTCATTAGAGTCTACATGTAAGTGAAATCATATGGGACTTGTCTATTTCTGACTGGCTTATTTCACCCAGGTGCAGGAGTAAATAGTTAAAATTTTTTTCAAGAGAGGGACTTCAGTGCCTACTCTGTGTGTGCTCACGCCCCAGGAACATTTTGAGTTGGTTTTCCCACGGTGACAGTATCTCTGCCAAGCTGTCCACGCTTCATTAGACCCTGGCAAAACTGACCTGAGTTAAAAATAGGTTTCTGGCCGATTCAGGAAGGACTGGCAGGGACGTGCCCTGAGTAGCCCTCAGAAATGGATTTACCTGTGTGTGTGTGTGTGTGTGTGTGTGTGTGTGTGTGTGGACGTGATGTAACAGTGATTATTACTATTGACTCTGTCATCCATGCAAATAATGGAGAAGCAAAGGGCAGAGTTTCCTGAGCTCCCAGACCTTTGTTATGGTTCCTTTTTGACCACACGGCACACCCTGTTCAAAAGTTATAACTTCACATCCATACAATTTGGCCTTGTACTGTGGTGGACGTGGGCTTGATTCCTAGCTCTGCCAATAAATTGCTCTGTATCCATAAGCCCTCGACTTGCCTCTGTGAGCCTTCACATACCTTATACAATTGTTGTCAGGATTGGGTGAAGAAGGCGGCCCACAGGAGTGGTCATCATCATTATTAATATTCCTGCTATACACTACTGCGTATATGCGTCATTATTGTTATTTATAACAGTGCTGCTCCTTCTTACATTTCCCTCTGGGAACATGAGTCTTGGCACCCCACTGGCTACGCGGCTGTTGGGGGACAGCCAGCCTAAGATTTAACGTTGGCCCCAGCTCATCCTCAGTGCAGAGAATTAGCAATGAGTGAGGTGCATGTTCAGTGTTGTCTCTCAGAAAAACCAGAAGCAGTGTCAGCCTCACAGGACAAGTCCTCAGCTTGCTTCGGTGTCTAGGAGTGAAGAGAGCTCGATAATTAGATTTTTGGCTGCCCGTGGTCAGACCGGAGTCATTCGACAGTGGCTGCCCAGGCCCAATTCAGAAACTCTGGCTCGGCAAGCAGTTGGTCATTGTAGCCTGTCTCTCTGCAGAATCAGAGCTCACAGTCTAGGGGAGAGACCCCAGCACCTTACCTTTGCTTTACACCCATAGTCCCAGTGACTATGCTCGTGTGTCCCTCACCTGGCCAGTTTCAACAGCTCGCCCTTTTTTTTGGTGTCTGAAACCAGAAATCTGAAGGTTTTTTATACTTCCGCTCCACACAAACAGGCCATATGGACTCAATCCAAAGTCCGTGGCTTTTCTAAAAAAGGCTGCATTCATTTTTTGAAAGGCCTGAGATAATAGGCCCGTCAGCTCTATGAGGACAGAAGAGCAGCGAAGAGTAAACGCTTGGAAATGAACTTCCCAGGCCGCAGGTCCTATTTCTGGAGACAGGCACGCTACCCTCTGCAGAGTGACCGGGAGGGAGAACTAGAAGTTTGTAAAACACTGCACAGATGAACAGGTGCTGAGCTCGATGGTGGTTTTAACTCTTCGCACGGCTCCCTTGGGCAGAGTGTGAAGAAGCCTCACGCGAGGTCGGTCCCTTGTTCCCAGTGTGGAGCCCCCACTGCGTCCCCCTCCCCGGGCCATCAGCTGGGCTTGCTCATCAGTGCTACCCACACCCCGAAGCTCTTGGATTTCCAGGAGGTTCCTTTTGGAAGGAAAAGGCTCCCATATCCTCACCTTATACCTGTTAACATGAACCAAGGTACTCTCAGCCTTACATGGGCAGATGATAACATAAAGTTTGCTCCCTCTACGCAAAGCTGCTGGTGTCTCCGGAAACCGATGGTGGCAGGGAAGACCCGAGCGTCCTGAATGGCAGCCCCCGGCAGGAGGACGAGGGGCTGGCTCCCCTCAGCGGGCAGCAGCCAGGTACCGTTAAAGCGGGTGGTGGCGAAGAGGGTTCGAGTCTGCATTGGGGGTTAACCAGAGATTTCAGTCATGGCTCCACAGAGTATTAATTAGGAGCTGCCCAGCTACGTAACTCAGCAGAACTGCTACCCTCCCCCACACCTGCCAAGCTATTTCAGAATCAGCGGACTTGCATTTATGAACACATTCCTTGACTATCCAAAACTATTCTGTAAATATGGACAAAATGAGCCTCCATGATGAAGTGTGTGTTTTAGTGGCTTCAGTTGTACGTGAAGAGCAGACACTGGAAGGTTATTTTCAAAGAGTTCTGTCAGGTGTCTCCTCACGAGACCAGTTCAATGATTATAAAAATAATTACTCAACCGAGGCTAAAGTCAAGCTGATAGCCTTGACCCAGTCATCACAGACCAAAGGAGAAAGGGCCTAACAACAGCACGAACTGAAAGGCTGAACTTGGGGCCAGACCACATACTGGCCACACGCGGGGTCTCCTGCCCAGCGCGCTGCCTCCCCAACCTCGGTGGGAGTGTGGCGGCCGTGGCCTCGTGCCCGAGCCAGGGAACCGTGCCCTTCCCCACTCCGGGGCGAAGGACTCCCAGTGCTGAGCCTCCACAGAGCATCCCCTACAGGTCTTACCCCTCTGGCCCTGAGTTAGCTGGAGGCAGAGAATCCTGTTTGCCTAGTTGCTGCTTTTTATTCCAGGTGCCTTTGACAGATGGGAGCCGATTCAAGCACAGGAACTTCAGAAGAAACTCTTAATGAAACAAGACTTGCAGCAGCTGAATGCTGATGTCAACGACACCATCACCAGGCTGAAAAACACCGAAGCGGAGCTGGAAACACTAAAGATGGCCAAGCCTCCCTCTGACGTCCAGGAACTGGGGCTCAGGGTGAAGAGGCTGAAGGTGAGGCGGAGGGAAGCAGGATGCAGAGTGTGCCTGCCAGTGCTGGCTGTGCTGGCCGAACAGACCAAGTCTGTCGGGGGGGTGCTGGCCGTCCTCTCTTCCATTTGTAGCTGGCAGGGATGTAGATGCAGATCTTTGTCTTCATTCAGAAGAGCATCTACAGATGGACCCAAAGCCCAGGGCAGGTGTTGCTCAGATGCCCAGGGCTGGGAAGTCCGACTTCAGAGGCACCTGCCGGCTCTTGCAGAGATGCTAGTGGCCACTGAGGCAGCTTAAAAACACCCATCCAGCCTGTGTGCGGTCCAGGCTGGTAGTGGAGCGCTGGGCCGGGGGAGGACCAGCCCATCTGCTGCTGAATTCGGCGGCCTGACCTGGTTACTCTACTCCACAGTTAGGATTTGTCAGCCACACACTCAGTCTTCCCCCAACTGGAAGGCTGGCCAGGGACCAGGGAGGGGCATGAGCCCTTGCTCCTAAGAGGACCCAGGGCAGAGGGCAGGCGGCCTTCGTGTTTGTACCGTTGTTTCATTGTGCATTGATGTGTCAGGCGTGAGCTTTCGACCTCAGGAAGAGCACTTCTGTGTCACCAAGTGTACTGTATCTGGGAGACTTTTTAAATCTGATCCAGCAGGGGTAAGCCAGCCAGAGCTCAGCGGGCCCGGCTCAGCTGGCCTCTGGTTGAGTTGGCCGGCTAGGAGACAGGCCTCTGCCGTCTGCCCAGCGGCCAAGTGCGCTGACCTTGTAAGGCAGCTTCTTCACCTGACGCTTCCCAGCCAGTCACGGGCGAGGTCGCCCTGTTTGTGTGGCCTCGGCTTGGGGGAGCGTTTGGAAGATCTGCTCCCACGGAGGTTCTAGGCGAACCCCACACCGCTCTCTTCAGAGTGTCTCACCCAGCCTTTCCCTCTGCGGTAGGTGATACTCAACGCCTTGGACACCTACAAGGACAAGAACAGCAAGGAGTTCCCTCAGACGGGGAGCGGCGTGTCCAAGGAG
The DNA here is from genome assembly GCF_014108245.1 of Pipistrellus kuhlii. Classification (NCBI taxonomy): domain Eukaryota; kingdom Metazoa; phylum Chordata; class Mammalia; order Chiroptera; family Vespertilionidae; genus Pipistrellus; species Pipistrellus kuhlii. The sequence continues at coordinate 19,603,148 of NW_023425404.1, read as the reverse complement.
CTCCATGAGCGCCTGGGCCAGCTGCGGCTGCACTGGGACGCGGCGTGGGCTACGGTGGAGAGCTGGAGAGAGGGCTTGCGGCAGTCGCTCATGCAGTGCCAGGTACGCCACCACAGCTGGAGCCCAAGGCCCAGTCCCGGGCACAGCCAGGCCCACGTGGGCGGGAGGGGCGGATATTTTTATCGTCAGGCTGCTGTGGCCCAGCCAAATGTCTTGTGTTAGGAAACATGTGCTTTACCATTTGTTTCTGAAGAGGCCCACCTGCTGTCTCACAGCCTGACGCTTGCCCTGGGTCTCCTGCTCTGCTGCCCAGGCCACTCATCATGTGAGGGTTTCAGCAAGCATCCCAGGAGTCAGAAATGCCACTCCAACATTGCCCATCTCTATCCTTTTGCCAGGAAGACTCGATAGCAGTGTGATGAAGGCTCCTGGCCCTGGAACAAGGAGCAGTTTAACCTGCTCCACAGCCTTAGGAGTTGTGTAACGCTGAGCAGATCACTGAAACTTCTGGACCTCAGTTTTCTCATCTGAAAAACTTGAGGCCCGGTGCACAAAACTCATGCACAAGTAGGGTCTCTAGACCTGGCCGGCAGTCAAGTCCAATCAGCGCCTTCTGGCTGCTGGCTGGGGCCCTTTCCCAGCTGCTGGCTGCTGGCCAGGGCCTCCCTTCGTTCCACACCGCCCCTAGTGGCCAGCACACATCATAGTGAGCAATCAAACTCCCAGTCGAACTCCCGAGGGGACACTATTATAGAGAGATGGGAATAATGTTAGTGCCTCCCTCACACGATGCTTCCTAGGACGGTACGCTTGTAGTCTTAGCCCAGCACCCAACACATTAAATGCTCAGACCATGTTACCTCTAACCTTATCATAGGGAGCCTGAGCCATCACTGAGCCCACATGCAGCCCTGTCCTTGGGTTATTATACATCAGGGGTGACATTCATCCTAAGGAATAGCGCTTCTGTGTAACTAAGTGTACTTGAGCCACTGAACCCAGCACATCTGTGGGGTCTTCCTCTGGCGCAGCAGGTGGGGCATTCTGAAGCCCCGCCGTTGCGTCAGCCCTTTTCACTGGCAGATTCCCTCCTGCCTCCTGGAGCTGTGGCCACTGTTTTCTCTCCCCTCCTCCCTTTTCCTTGTTTTGGGCCTTTTATCCACTGGATAGGACAGGAAGAGCAGATGACTCTGATGGACTAGACTTTGTTTTATGAATGGCCAATGCTGGATGTGTTGTTCTTTAAGGACTTCCACCAGCTGAGTCAGAGTCTGCTCCTGTGGTTGGAGAGTGCCGAGAGCCGGAGGCAGCAGGCTCATGTCACTGACCCAAAGGCAGACCCCCAGGCTCTCCTGGGGCGCCGGGCGGAACTCCTGGTAAGTCTTCCCCTGGGCGGCTCTGCACCTGCTGGCCAGTCAGGACTCCTCTCTGGGAAGCCTCACCTAGAGTTTCTGGGAACGGCAGTGCCGGTGGGTGGCCGTGCATCCCTGAATTCTGAAGCAGGATGACCTGCAGGGATGAAGAGCAGGGCCCAGAGCAGGAAGTCTTCAAGGCTAAGTTGTTGGGGACAAGGGTGTTAGCAATATCCTGAGACACGTAAGGCCACTTGAAGCATTTTTCTCCCGTGTGAATACGGCTCATTTGGGGGGAAGTCGGATGCACATGGTCCACATGTACGAGTTGCCTTTATCCGCTATAGCAAGGTCTTACTTCGTGGAGGTCACTTGTGTTTCCATGTATTTATCTCATGAACGTGTTAACATGAGACCTCATTTGCACTCAAGTTGACGTTTTCATCCACATACTTATATGTAGTTTAGTTTTAAATATTTAACATTTAATCACAATGCTGGTCATTGTTTAAAACCTCTGTAAAGCCAGAGCTTATGTAATGTTTGACTTCCTGTGGTGATGGAATGTTCTGTCTGCTCTCTACCCAGTGTGGCAGCTACTGAGCCCCTGAAAGGTGGTGGTGGGACTGGAAATGAACTTTTCATTTTAACTAATTTAAACAACAGCCACGTGTTGTCCAGTGGCTACTGTATCGGACAGCGAGAGAGCCACATAACCACCCTCAACAATATAAGCGAATTTGCCGGCTGCGTCTGTATTTCTAAATAGTACGCTTACGCTGCCTTTTCTCAATTCAATGGATTTTCCTTTGCCCTCTGCCATTAGTGGATAGGGGCCCTGTCTTTCCTCACTTCTCCCTCTGACTCCTGCAGCAACACAGTTGACTCCAGAACGAGAAGGAATAAAAAGGGGCAGGGTGCGGCCAGCTTGCTCTCCAAGGGACCCTGGGCTTGTGGACATGGGGAGGAGCGGGAGGTTCTGGAGTGGAGCACCAGCCAGCGCTCATCGCTGACGAACGAGCGCCTGATCCCGCCGCACCAGCTCCCCTTTGCATAAACCCTGTTTCACACTTGTCTGTCCTTAGCAACTGGAAAAGGAGCTAAAGGAACGTCAACCCCAAGTGAACTCCCTGCAAGAGATTTCAGACAGCCTTCTCATTAAGGGGCCCGGAGAAGACTACATTGAGGCCAAAGAGAAGGTGCACGTCGTTGAGAAGAAGCTCAGAGGGTTACTGGAGCAAGTGTCCCATGACCTAATGTCCTTGCAGGGAAGCCAGGTGAGTCCCCGGGAGGCTTTCAAATAAAAAGATGTCATAGCAAATGCAAGCGGGAAGGCCACTAGCTCACCGTGGGTCTGCCATCTCGAGTCATGACCCTCTCTAGCCGTGTGGCCGGAAAACATTACATAAGCTCTGGAAGCTGTTTTATCGTTTGTAGCGTAGGAGGGATATACCATAACAAGAGTGTCTTCCTATCAGCAGGGCTGGGCTAATCAACACAATTCCAGTGCTTCCACCATTTCTGCCTTGCCTTCATGTTGAAGACATGAGCCTTCACTTTTCTCACATACCACACTCCATCCTGCTCACTCTCCTCTGACCACGTTCTCATTTGTCTGCTTCCTGGCCTTTAAAATGTGTTCCAGCTCAGAACAAATGAACACCCAAACCGCGGCCCCTCCATTCCAGAGTTCACATTTCCTCCCATGCAGCAGGACCATGTGGTCTCGCTGGCACATGGTCCCGGCAGCACTTGCGTACACTCACTGTCAGCTCCTCTTCTGTCCCTCTTGCTCCTGCTGACCTCAGCCTCCCCCCACATGTGCTGTGGTTTTTAATGCAAGAAGTTGGCCTTGTTTACATACATTCCCTTTTGTTTGAAAAAGCCCCTCTTCCGGGAAGATCTGAGCTGGGAGGGGTGAGGGGGGTGGCGTGATGAAGACTGCATGAAGCACGTTTTTGTGCTGTGGAGACTATTCAGAACCTGTTTCCCTGAATTGAATGGACTCGTGGGGTATGGATTGCAGATCCCAGACCCGTCTCTGCCCGGCCCAGATGAGGTGGATGCTGGAGAAAAGACTCCAGCCGTGTACGTGCCAGCTTCCCCAGCAAAGGTGAGAGCCTTCCACTGTGAGAACCACACTGTTAGTTCCCAAAGCCACTGAGAGGACAGGAAAGGGGGACTCCGTGGCCCCCCTAGAGCACACATGGCGCCATAGACTGCTCCGGCCTGCTGCTCGGGGGGAAGGGCCTCTCTGGTTCCTCTGGGACGGTGCCAGGTTGTGAAAGAGGGGAGCCTCTACAAACCCAATTACTACCGTGTTTCCCTGAAAATAAGACATCCTCCGAAAATAAGACCTAGCGCAACTTTGAGATAAAAAATTAATATTCAGACACTGTCTTATTTTCGGGGAAACAGGGTACTTACCTTGTAGAGCTTCGTATCAAACAAATTCTCTAGTCGCCAAAGCTTATCAGGAAGCCCACCTAAGGAAGGATGTTTCCTTGTCGACAAAACTAAAAATGTTCAAGTCACTAACTGGATTGTTTTCATCCAGGAGACCGGAGCAAAGAGAACTACCAAAGGCAAGAACAGGACAGACAACAGGTAACGGCCCTGAATGCCCCTGTTCCCCCGCCAGGCTCACCAAGGCCACAGGGTCTTTGTAAAAACCGGTGTTCTTTCACCTGGAAAGGGCGCGGCTTCCCTTCCAAACCTGAAGCCCAGCCTTTGGTCCCATTTTAACCTCAGGTCCTGGGGGTCTTACTTACATGAGCAGGGGGTCAGGAACCGAGAGTGGGTTTTTGCCTCCGAGCCTCCTGCTGAGCTCTCCGCCTTCTCTGTTGCCAGGGTGCCGGGCCCCGCCGGCCCGGGCCGCTCGCTGCCACAGCGCTCCTTCCTGTGCCGGGTGTTCCGGGCGGCGCTGCCCCTGCAGCTGCTGCTGCTCCTGCTGCTGCTCCTGGCCTGCCGGCTGCCCTCCTCCAAGGAGGACTACAGCTGCACGCAGGCCAACAACTTCGCCAGGTCCTTTTACCCCATGCTGAGGTACACCAACGGGCCACCCCCCACATAGAGGCTCAGCCTGCGGCGGCGCCACCACCAGCCTGTGTCCTCGGGAGCCCAGCTCGTGGCCCCACACCGACCTGTGATGACTGAGCGGCGGCACCGCCCGCCCAGGGACCTGCTGCGGACACCTCCCTGCCGGCTCGGCCAGAGAGGACTGGTTTGGGGATCTCTGGGAACCGCAGTTTCCCGAGGAGCCAAGCACTTTGTGAATTCTGACTTATTTGTAAACATTATTAAAATGTAGCTGATATGGTCAGATGAACAGTCGTGTTCATCACGTAGCGTATGTTCTAGAAAACAAGCAAGCAGATTCTGCCTTAGAAATGGTTTCGGAAACTCAATTTCACCCTTGGCTGACGGAACAAAACTATCCCGTTTTAAAATGTTTAGAATTTTACTCCAATCAGCTAACAATTCTGAGCTACAGGTTATAAACCAAAATGTTCTGTTCAGCGCTTAGGTCTGCCTCTTTTATATTGCTTTAAATTTTTTAAAGAAATTATATTGCATGGATGTGTTGTGCATATTTTTTAACAATGCTGCATCTGTATGAATGTAAACTTTGATTTTTTTAAGAAAATCAGATTTTAGCTTTGGACTAATGTACAGTAAATGCCAAAATACATACTTGATAGGGGCATTTTTATAAGTTAATTTTATAAGACTTTTCACATTCAAAGCGCTGCTTCAGGTTTTGACTGTTTGGCTACAGGGGGGTTGGTACAGATACCTGAAGCTGTTTGTCGTATGTACAATGTTTCTCATAAAAACAAAAAATAGCCATACGCTTGTTGTGCTGGATTATGTTACAAAGCAGCTAAATAGTATGTGTAATCTCCCCAGAGAACAAAAATTATTTTTAAACTATTTAGAGGGATTTGTTGGTTTTAGTTCTGAGATATGCTTTATATTCTAATTATTTAACTTTGTACAGAATAATATGAGATCTATAGAGACCTACCCCTTTATATGAGGCAGCTGCTCAGTGTGTGACCCTGTAGAGCTGTAGGGAAGCATAATCTCACCCAGATTTTCTATTCCCAGCTCTCTCCAAAGCGAATAGTGTTTAGCAAACGATATAGGCAAAGCCACCTGCTACTGCTATTTTCCACCTAAATAAAAAGAGGGTGGTTAGAAGTTTCTGAGCCAGTTCCTTTTAGCCACTCCTAACCTGCTCCTTGGGAGACACCGCTGACTCAGCAGCAACCTCAGTCCGCTCTCTCCTCCCAGAACACAAACCTCCCGGAAGCCGCGGAGGCCCACTTCTGTGGATCAGACACCCCCAGGATGTGGCAGCTTACAGAAAGGCATCGTCCGAGGGCATGGAGGGGAAGTAACTTCAGGGTCTTTTAATTCTTTAACTCACCTCTCTGACCAAAGGAGGTAACCACTCTGGAGACCTTTGCTGCCCCTAAGGAGGGACTCTGGTGAGTCCAAGTGGAAAAGGAAGTGTTGCTTGCATTTTAAAGCCTAATTATGCACACCAAGTCTCAGGATAAACCCTCACCCAGGGAAGCCTTTCTGTGTGTAACTCATTGGAGCCCCAAAGGCTTGTTAAACCTCATCTGCTTTACGCTGTCCTAAGGTTTAGCATTCCCCACCCAAAGCGACGTTTCATTAAGATAACTTCAGCATGAATGAATTCTTTTTTCCCTATCCCTAAAGTGGGGTTTAATTCTAAGTGACTCAGATGAGATAATTACGGAAAAATCTATCCAAATTTATATATTTGTGGGCTGCATTTGACTTGAGCACACAGCACCTGTGGTCATAAATCATGTGTGAGATTAGCTAACCATTAAATTGCTACCGTCTAAAAAACGTTCAACAGCATAAGTCAAAGATTCTTAACTCCTGAAATTGTACACAAGCATCTGTTTGTGTACCTTTTCTAGGAAGAGTATAAATGGTTTTCATGAAATTCTTTAAAGGCTCTGCAAACCTAAAATAGAATTCAGAAGAGAATGGGAATGCTGCTTAGCCTAATCCCTGAAAATCCTTATGCTCAACTCCCAGCAAATACAGTTTTAAAGCCAAAATTATGAAAAAAACATTTTATTTAGCTTATGTGACATTAAACTTCTTTATGCAACAGTGCCATAGACAGTCAAGGGACACGGCAAAGAAAAAGCAGTACCTGGAGGAGCAGAAAGCAGATCTCAAAATCTTCTTTCACACAACAGCAAACATTTGTAAAAAGGCCCAAATTTAAAAGCCCGCTAATGGTACAAAGCATTCACCTGAAAAAAATGACAAATGACAGCCAACAGTCTCAGGTACACAGGGCCCCTAAGGGAGGTGACAGGACTGAGCCGCAGCAGCAGACCCTGCACAGAGGAACACCTGCAGGTGCAGAGGCGCTGTATTGTGCCGGCATCGCAAGCCATCAAGGAAACCCACATCACACAGCAGTGCCTGGCCCACAAATGAATGGGAGCCTCCACTCAAAGCAAGAAAAAGGGTTCTAAGGTCACATATCACAAAGAACACGTACTTTAGAGCTGTCACTACAGCCCAAATTCCAGAAGAAGCATGTGTTGCACACTACAGGAACCCAAACTCCACAGGGAAGCATCAGTGCCTAGAAGATGTGAGAATTTTACATGCGTAAACTGGTAAATTTCCAAGAAACTGCACCTGGGAAAGCAGTAACAGATAAAAGGAGGTGAGGGCAGTACTACCTACTAGCTGATGAGCCCCGGATGGGAGGAACAGAATAACAAAATGCATCTTATTTTTTCCACCTGTCATTCTGGCCCTAGCCAATTTGACTCAGTGGACAGAGTATCGGCCTGCAGATTGAAGGGTCTCAGGTTTGATTCCCAGTCAGGGCACATGCCTGAATTGTGAGCTCGATCCCCAGTAGGGGGTGTGCAGGAAACAACTGGTCAATAGTTATCATTGATGTTTTTATCTCTCCCTCCCCTTTTCTCTCTGAAATAAATTTTTTAAAAAAAAGTGCTCTTCTGTAAAAGTTCGTAGAATCTAAAGGCAATTGTAACTTAGCCGTGTCTCCCTTACACACCGAGACTTCAGAATCAAGTCCTGTAGCAGGGACCATGCTAACCAGAAGATGAAATCTGACCTAAGCTTTGCCAGATGTAGGTTTATTGACCTTGAGCAGGTCAGTTTACCCCTCTGGGCTTTAATTTACACATGTATAAAAGACGGGGCGGAACTTGGTATCTATAAGGGTGTTCCAGAAATTGGGGCCACCTCGTCACAAGCAGGCCCCACCCAAACCAGAGAGGCCATGACTGTCAGATCGCTTTTAATGAGTGGATTCTGCAGTCTAAATATATTCTTCCTTAGTTTTCCTTTTAACTAGTTAAATTACACAGCCTGCATTCAGTTCTGTCATTTATTACCTGCATGACATTGAGCAAGTTTGCTTATTCTCTCTGGCTTCCACGGCCAAAAAGAGAGGACAATGGTAATTGCTATGAGGATTAACTGGATGGATGAGGCACTGAGAACTATGTCTGGCACCCAGTAAGTGTTGCTCAAATATTTTAAGGTACTAAATGATGTATCTTTACAATTTCCTTCACATAATCTTTACTATGTTTTTAAAAGATTTTTAGTGCTTAGAGAAATGCATCAAATATTATTTTTAAAAATGTTTTGTTTCAAAACAGACCTAGAAATGCAAGGTTTACCTTGAAAAGGTGTCAACATATGCAAGTCCCTTAACAAATTTAAATACAACCAAACTCACATGCTAGAAAATGGCTTATATCTATGAATAGGTAATACTAGAGGCCCAGTGCACAAAATTCATACATTGGGGTGGGCGCTGTCCCGAAGCCCAGCCTGCATCCTTTCCAATCTGGGATATCCCTCTCCCAATCCAGGACTGCTGGCACCCAACCACTCACCTGCCTAATTGCCCCTACCCGCTTCTGCCTGCCAGCCTGATCACCCCCTAACAAGTTCCCTGCTGGCCCAATTGCCCCTAACTGCCCTCCCCTGCAGGCCTGGTTGCCCCCTACTGCCTTCCCCTGTTGGCCTGGTCACTCCTAACTGCCCTCCCTTGCCAGTCTGGTTGCCCCAACTGCTCTCCCTTGCCAGTCTGGTCGCCTAACTGCCCTCCCCTGCAGGCCTGATCTCCCACAAGTGCCCTCCCCTGCCAGCCATCTTGTGGCAGCCATCTTTGACCACATGGGGACGGCCATCTTGTGTTGGAGTGATGGTCAATTTGCATTATTACCTCTTTATTAGATAGGATAGCTCTGCCAAGACTTGGAAACTGATTGTTTTTTACTGACATCTAAAATAATTGTCCTTCCAGCTGAGCAAGCAGGGAAGTAATTCAAATAGAAGTGATCTCACTGCAGAGCTTTTGATTTTGAGTTTTGTTTTTTAACAGTTAGCCTCCAGACCTGTTCTTATTAGGCTGACAAATGATAATCCTCTGTTCCCACTTCAATGTTTCAGGAAAAAACTCTTTAAAATTATTTTAGGGTTGAATCCTTTGTAGGGAGTTCTGATGGACAACAAGCATGTGACAGGCCAGACCGAGGTGGTATGATGAGTTGGGAGGGAGTGCAGTTAGAGCAATGTGTGAAAACTCACAGTGCAGCCCCTGGGTGCCCACACAGTCCCCCTCAGGCACTGCCACTTCTCTCCGAGGAACCTGAGTGAACACTGTCCTAATGTGCTCTGTATTGAGAGTAGTCCATAGAAATTACATAATTGAAAATTGTCTATATGACTCCATATTAGACATTCATGTTTGGAAATAAGCCCAAATCTCACTCATTCCCACAAAATTGGTTTCTCGTATTAAAAGACTTAAATATCAAAACAGTGGATCACTGTTCCATCACACATTAAGGTGTAGTTGGGCCCATAGCTGGTTTTGCTCACTGGTTAGAGCATCAACTCGAGAACCAAAGGACATGTGGGAAGCAACCAACTGATGTGTCTCTCTCATGTGGATGTTTCTATCCCTCCTTCTTCCCTTGCCACTCTCTCTAGAAATCAAATATTCTCAGGTGAAGATTTTTTTTTTAAGTGTAGTTGGGTGGGTTTTTGTTTTTTAATACTCAATTCCTGTTGATAGTTGTCAGCTCCCACTTTCGCTAGCTCACAGATAGGAAACCTTTTTTCTGGGCCATTTTGGATATTTATAACATCATTTGTGGGCCATACAAAATTATCAGCTTAAAAATTAGCCAACTATATTTGGCCCAACATTTAATTAACTCACGCCCAATGCCTTGGTAAGGCCAGACCAAACGATTTCACGGGTCTTATATGGCTCTCAAGCCAGACATTCCCCACCCCTGCCCTAGTTAATTCCTTTTAAAGACTGAACTTGAAAACACTGAAACCCTTGCATAGCTATGGGAGAATTTTAAGCTGTCCATGGACCATTTTGGGGGATGGATATCCTGAAAAAGACATTTAAAAAGAAAGTGCTATTAAAATGAAATCTTTAAAATGGACATTGAGCCGGGACCAGTTTGGCTCAATGGATAGAGCGTCGGCTTGGGGACTGAAGGGTCCCGGGTTCGATTCCGGTCAAGGGCATGTACCTTGGTTGCGGGCATATCCCCAGTAGGGGGTGTGCAGGAGGCAGCTGATTGATGACTCTCTCTCATCGATGTTTCTAACTCTCTATCTCTCTCCCTTCCTCTCTGTACAAAATCAATAAAATATATTTTAAAAAAATAAAAAAATAAAATGGACATTGAGCCAAAACCGGTTTGGCTCAGTGGACATAGCATTGGCCTGCGTACTGAAAGGTCCCAGGTTCGATTCTGGTGAGGGGCATGTACCTTGGTTGCTGTGCAAGAGGCAGCTGATCGATGATTCTCTCATCGATGTTTCTAACTATCCCTCTCTCTTCCTCTCTGTAAAAAAATCAATAAAAATATATTTTAAAATAAAATAAAATGGACATTGAGGAGTTTACCCAAAACATGTAAAAATGGCATCCTGATCTTGCACACTGGTTCTTCTTAGAAATGACGGAAGGATATTTTTGGAGCAGATGGCATAGAGACTCAAAACACTTCATTTGAAAGTGGGGAAATGCCCTTGAATATTAAAACAAACAAAAAACTTTAAACTATAGACCATGTTATCTCAATAGCCTACCTGGCCCAGACCCAGCACCACGCAGGCCTCTCAGGTTGGACTAAATAACCTGTGTCCCCAGCACACGCAAGTGAGGCCTGAGCCAAGAAGTTACCAAGATGGCACATCCCCCTGAGGCGCCGAGTCCCAATGCAGTGGGAGGGGCAGCCTCAAGAAGCATGCAGGAGTATCTGTGAACAGGGAGCCGTGGGCACTGGTGAGTCTGGATCAGCACAGGCATGGCACTGAAAGGTGCTTCATTAGACACGAGTCCAGCCTGGGGCCTTCCTTAGGCATCAATAATCAACCTAAAGGCCTTCATTCCATTACCTCATTCTGTTTTTTGTTGTTTTGTTTTGCTTTTAACCTGTTATCTCTTTTATAAATATAATTAAGAGAATTTCATCGGCAAAGAATTGTTCAAGGCCAGGCTATCTTCTTTGCCTCCCATCCCCCTCTATTGGTCATGGGGCTTCTAAGCTAGCTACTCAGAAGTAAAATTGACCTGGACAACACTGGCTCTCTGTCCCTAAACAATCAAGCTTATTTTCTGTATTGGATCTCACTGAGGCTGTAACATTGAGTCATTAAGAATAATTTCAGATCACCTCAGAATACAGACAATGGTGTATTCTCTAGATATATGCCCCAGTGTTTCTGAAACAGTTCTCAACTTTTAGAAAAGATGCACCAATATCAAAATTAAGATGTATTCAAGGTCTCACCAGCAGAAACCAATCTTTATATCACTGAATTATTCTAATGACTTAGTAAACACAGAGCATGCTAGCCACAGTAAACCTATTTTCAAAAAGAAAATGTGTTTAATCTCATATCACAAGGTAATTTTTTGAAACCACAAAAATCACACATGATTATTTAATTGCTCATTTTCAAAACATAGATGTAACTCATTTTATGTATTCACTCTGTTCCTGAAAATTGGTATGAAAATTTCCATTATTAAAAAGTAAGTTAAAATTGTAATTTGAGGTGCCTTATCATCATGTCCTATTTATGTTGTGCTTGGAATAAAAACTAATATTTTACTAAGTTTCCATTTCGCCCAGTCTACCATATAAATACTCTGATATTTCTATTTCACCCAGTCCACTGTATAAATATTCTGATAAGAAAATATTTTAAAAGAGCCCTAGGGTGTAAAGAATTCCTTCTTGCTATAATTAAGCAATTATTCTCTCCTTTGAGTTCACAAACCAGGTCTTGTTCAAGTCGGCACAGTTTGACCCTGAACCTGACACACTGGTTGTTCACCCTTCCCTGGGACAGGCTGCCTGGCACACACGCAGCCCTGCCTCTGGGTGGCTGTGGCTGCCACCAATACCCACAGGATAGAACCCTATTCCTGCAAACAGCACCTTCTATGGAAGGGCAACTCCAGGGGCATAGAGATTTAAATCTCCACAGTCCTCCATGAATGTGATCTCACATACACACGCACACATGCACACATAAGGAGCAGGCTCTCTGAATGCACATCAGGAGGGACTAAAGAGGGAAGCAAGGTCTGGGGAAGAACCTGGCTCCCATCCTAGCTGGAGCACTGGCTCCCTAGTCACAGTCCCTCTGTCCTTCAGCAGAGCAGCGCTGACATCAGTCCTCCCAGGCCTGGGAGGCAGGTGGTTTTCAGCCCTACAATCAGGTAGTCCTGAGAGAGCTTACAAAGGTCTATCCTGAAAGGCAGCTTAGTTCACACAATAAAGGTTAGTCTACTTCCTACAAATGCCACGATCTCTCAACCCTTCCAGGCCAGATTCCCACCATGCACTGCAAAAGCGCCAAGATGTTCTTCCCAAAGGGGTGGGGAAAAGATGGAAAGTAAAACAGGGACCATGCTGATATCCTATGAGGCCCAGCAAGACAAAATGCATCCCAACGCGCCCCAGGTAACAAGGAAAACTGGCTTTCCCACCCAACTCCTGGGAAGTAGGGAGGTCGGGAGAGGATGGTACAGACCGAACCCACCGTGACCGAGGAGGGAGCACACAGAAAGACGAAGCCCATCCCGATGGGGCTTACAATCGCACGAGAGCTCACGCTTCAGCCGCTACCTCTGCAGCCTGTTCACCTCAGGGCTGGGCTTCACTGAGACAGGTTCTGAGAGCCCTCTTTGCTCTTACTCTTCTCTACTGGGCTGCACTCAGACCCCATGACCAAGGGCTTGCATCCATGAAGCGTGTGGGCATTCAGCATCTCCAGCAGCAGGTCATACACTGGCACCACGTTTTTGCATTTCATGCTGAGCAGGTGTTCCATGCCCTTGTTGCTATGGGGACAAGAAGGTATTGAGATTCTGTTCTGTGATTCAGCCCCAGGAACTCAACGTAAATCTCACATACATTCAGACACTCTGAGCCCTCTGTTCTATGGCTCTTGCATCTGGCTCCTTCAATAATCTACACTCAAGGGCGAGGACAATGTCCTGTGACCTCTGTGTCCCACCACCCACCCACAATGGCCTGGCAGTGCCTGGTACAGCATGCAATCGATGCTCGTTATTCATGGTAGTTACACTCTATAGTCACTAGACATTGGGTTGGCGGGATGCCGAACCATTGCTCCTGAGGGAAAAGCAGGATTAGGGTCCTGAGAGCCTAAGGAACACTACACGGCACTTTGGTATTATGCATGGAGGCCATTTGTGGACAATGAAATCTCCAACCACAAAAATGCAAACACATGGCACTAAATAGGCCACGTGAGGAACACTTGCTGCAGTGTGAAGAAGGCAGAGCATAACCTTGGTTGACCTCAGCTGGGAATAGAAGCACAGGCAACTCAAATGTTTTGCCATTCTGTGACTGTCCCCAAATGATCACGCAAGTGCCATGAGTAATCAATTTGGGAGGTTACAAATAAAGTTTAGCAAGTGGGCAAATTTGCAAATATAGAAACTGGGATTACGATAGACTCTATCTGTTCTGCAAATGGTTGTGAACAGAATGATCATTCAACAGAAGCAGAGGCTGTTCTCATTTCCTAACCTTTGTTAACATCCTTGAGGGGCATGTGTTCCTCCCCACGGCCCCTAGACTTTCCTCCTTATCTTCCCTCTTCCAGCCCCAGGGCAAGCCACCATGGGACATCACACAGCATTACCACCTTGCAAAGAACTGTGGACTCACCACTTCTCTTAGGCCTCATCCTTATGTCCTGGTGCCATCGCAAGGAAAGAACAGCTCTCAGGGAGGGCTTTGTACACTTCCCCAGATCACAGATCTCAAGAGTCGCTCTAGGAAAGCTGGGTTTAACCTCTTTAAGGAAATGACCTGGGGACTCCAGCCCTAGGTGGTGCAGGGATGGGTGGCAGTTCACTTTAAGGAAGAACCTGCCCCTTTTAGAACTCCCTAAACAAGCTAAAATCCCCAGCAACTAAGTATTAGATGAGCCACCACAGGATACCATAAAGATCCTGTAAGGAGCCACGTGACAGTCATTCGGTGCCCACTACGTGCTGACCTTTGGTTACAGGGATGTGCCCTGATGAAGAACCCCCATTCCCTTTCACGGCTTCATCTTCCTTTAAAGGCCACAATTCTACCTTATCCACCTCAAACTTGAAAACCCAAAGCTCTTCACCCTCTGAACATGTGCCCCCTTCCCGCCATAAACCCAGGGGGAAGGGCCCCTTACGGATGATACCTGGCGTGCCTGACGTGAGAGAGGAGCATCAGGAGGTTAGCCAGGCGGACGGACTGCTGCTGGGAAGGGATGCCGCTCTTGGCGATCACCCAGACCAGAGCATCGGTCACAGCATTCAGCAAGTGAGTCAGCTTTCGGCTGCTCTCAGCCTCCTGAGTTGCTGCAGCTAAAGGGTACATACCTAGACAAAGAATCAAGGCCATGACTCATTGCTCTGCGAAAAGGAAACAGAAGTTGTGTGCTCAGGCATTAGGCATGCCAACATTCTCCTGAAAGAAGGACAATGCTCAAATGGGTTCTGACATCTGCATGGATAGTGGTGTCCTACGAGCCAGCCCCATGGCTGAATGGAAAGAGTAAACCTGGCTGAATTTGGCCCAGCATTGTGGCCTTGCCTTGAAAATGTATCAAACCATTATATGGTCTTGTCATTTGCATGAACAAATCCTATATAATAAAAGCATAGTATGCAAATTGCCCCCTCACCCAGGAGTTCGTATGGGAATTTGACCAGGGGGCAGGGCTGGGGGGGGGGGGGGGGGGGGCGGGCGGGGGGGGGGGGGAAGGGAGGGACTACCCAGACTGCAGCGGCTATGGACCCTACCAGTGCACAAATTTTGTGCACTGGGCCTCTACTATACATATAAAGATGGTCAGAAAGTGAGAGTAAGTATACTCCTAGCCCCTGGAGAGCTCTTCATTAAGGGGAGTTTAATAAAAATAGACTGCTAACCATTGCTACATAGCTTCTCCCACCCAGCCCCTCTATGTGTGCCATGTGCAGACAGTCCCAGTAAGCTTGCCACCATCTGGCTCTGTGCAAGCCATCAGCATCCAACCTCTGGTGGCACCTTGCTGGGGACAGGAAGACCACCAGTCTGGAGTCAACAGACCTACTTTATGTCTGTTGTCTGTAGCTCTGACCCCAAACCAGTTTCCCAACTCCTCCAACCTCACCTCCTCAGTGAGCAAAGCTTGCAGACACATGTCTGCTGAGGTCTCCACAACCTTCCCATCAGATGCTCTATGTTTAATTCCCCTCTGGCGTTAGGATCTGAGATACTGTGGCCTCCCAAAGGTTGCAAAATAGCAACTCAGGTAGATCTCCTTCCCTCCACTCCACCCCATCCCCAACCTCTGACTCCCTAATTCCTGGAAGCAGGAAAATAACTAGCTTTTCTTCCAGATTTTCAATTTCAAACAGATGAAACCAAAAGGGGAAATGCCAACTTTTGACTGTAATGAGAATGAAGGATGGTTGGTATTCCATCACCCACCAAATCTGTTTTGGCAATTTTTGTTCTCTATTTTTATTGACATTTTCAGTCTAATTAAGGCAACTTAGTTCAATTAAGGCAAGGGACATAATGAACCACAATTATGCAAGTGTAGTGCTTCACCACATCCCTGTAGCATATCCCTCCATAATGTCTCCTGATGCAGATTTAAAATATCCATTTTTTAAACTGCCTGGAACTGCTTCTCTAACCACCTGCTCACCCACCGCCTTCTCCTCAGGGAATGAGTCCTCCCACTGTGCCCCACAGCACATAACCTGCCCTTCCACTGCAGAGGAAACAAGCCCCAACCTCAACCCAACGTGCCCCTTTGAATGGCCAAAATCAGATCTGCCCTCAGGGTTGAGGCCAACTGGGACAGTTCTGCAAGGCACAAGACTCTCCCTCTCTTCTCATCCTCAGCTCCCGCCACACCTCACCTTGAAAATTAATTCCATTTCCTGGAACAGGTGATGCCCTGAACATGCTGCACTTTCTACTTAGGAGCTCTCTTACCATCCTCTTCTCTCCCTTCTCTTATTCTATAGTCATTCCTCCTTCAGATACCAGCTTGCTTGAACTTCCTTCTGGAAGCTTCCCCTGATCTGAAAGCTGGATGTCTTCATATATGCCCCACCCTTAAAGAAATTGGACATAAGCGCTTCAAGAGCACAAACCCATCACCTAGTGCAATGACTGGTGTGAAAGAAATGCTCATAAATGCAAGAATTAGAATGAATCCCATAGGTTCAAATTTTTGCAATTTTTAGCCGATCACACCATAATAATTGACATGATAAATATGCATGCTAATGCACATTTTAGGTATGCCATAGAAAATTAGTAATCAAATGAAAATATGGAAACTATAGTTTTAAAACTGACGCCAGCTTCAATGTCTATTTCATACATTCTGAGTTTCTAAAATATAAGGAGAGAAAGTAGACTCTGTCCTTGCTTATGCTTTTAATTTGTTACAAATAATCCAGAGGAAAAAAGCCTCTACCTCCAGATGTCTAAACCCTAGCATAGGAAAGACCCACCTCTCCTAACAGTGGAAACTTTCCAGTAGGAACAGAATCCCACTTTCTAAGGGCTGAACAGATTAAATTCATCTTGACAACTGTTATGACTACTACCAAACAAGGAAGGAACTTTCCTAATGGAAGATTTCTTAAACTTGGATTTACCATAAACAAATGCTAGTCATTTACTGCCACGAGTGGTAATTACATCACATGCCTGCCTCACCCTCTGTAGTTCTCTCAAATGTGACAGTCTGTCAGATGCTGCAGGGATGCCGTAGCCTTAGTCTCCCATTTGCACAGATGATGCTTTTAGCTTTCACAACAACACAATATGATGTTCCACAGGCTAGAAGGACCGAAAGGAGCTTTGCCAAACAGAAGGCTTTCAAATACTGCAAAGTAGTGTAACAACAAGGAAACTGCTTTCTGAGGAGCACTTTGCTGAGCAGAAATGAGTTCTAAACAATTCCTGTAGATAAGAGAAGCCCCAGAATGTGGCAGTGGCTGTTCCTCCTGTGCCAACGTGGGACCATACTTCTCAAGCAAATCTTCCCTTTAACAAAGACAGAAGTGGCAGCACAGTCAAGTGGTATCTATAGGTGGGTTGACAGAGACCAGAAAAAGTGTGGTTTTTTTCCCAGGATTAATTCTAAATGTCCCATCTGGACATTTCCTATAGGCACATCAACTTAATTCCTGGTGTAAGCTGGGTCTTTGTATTGTTTTATAAAAGGTGAATGATGACAATAAATGTCAAGAAGGAGCCAGAAGCCAAAGCATTTAGGAGTCTTCTTGACTTTCTCTACAGTTTTCATTTGTCCAATAATTTATCATTTCTACTCACAAACTGCTTGCTTTCTAGAACTGAGGTAGGAAGTGTACCAGGTTCAAGGGGCATGTTCTGTCAGGCAGGTAAGACCAGGTTTACCCAAGGAGAAAACACCCAATAGTTGTCTTCAGGGCCTCTGAGCCTCACATGACTTTCAGATTCCTTCTCTACTCTTGTCTTTTCTCTTCTTCAAGACCTAACCCACCCATCCCTGTCCAGTAATCTCAACAGCATCTCGTTCAGTTTTGCCTTCAGGTACTGCTGCATTGGTTCCAATGAACAAAATAGAAACAGGCATGGTTACATGGAACAGACTGACAGCTGTCAAAAGGGAGGGTTGTGGGACTAGATAAAAGAAGAGGAAGGGTTTAGCCAAAAGACACATATACATAACACATAGGCACAGGTAACAGTGTGGTGACAGCCAGAGGGAAAGGGGGGTAGGGGTGGAAAAAATGGGGATAAATGGGGATGAAAGAGACTTTGCTTTGGACCATGGGCGCATGATGCCCTGTGTAGATGATGTTTGTTGAGTTGTACACTTGAAACCTGTATGGTTTTGTAAACCAATTCACTCCAATAAAATCAATTAAATACATACATTCATACATATATACATACAATGAATGCATGGACCATTGAACATAAAAATAAAGTGGCATAATATGATCTCACAAATTCCTTTATTTCAAACATCAAACACTAAGCTTGGATAAAATCTAGGTAATAAAACCCCAAAGGAAAGGATCCTTAAGTCCTTAGTTGATGATTAAAACTTGGACATATATATCATTTGAGAAAGAAGAAATAATAACAAAAGGCCCAATAAGAATAAATAGCTAAGCAAAGCAATCCATACCTGGTATAGCAGGTGGACCAAGTAAATATCAGGCAGGCAGTAAACTGAACAGTATGAAAATGATATGCGAACTTAGAAAAGTGGCAAAATAACATATCTCTATTGGAGCAGTATTTATAATAGAGTGAAAAAAAGGAACTGTATATTAAGTAAAGGTTTGTCACCAGAGAAGTGATTGAACAATTTAGACCAGCGGTTGCCAACCAGTGGTCCACGGACCTCTGGTGGTCTGTGAGGTCCAAAAGGCTGGCGACTGCTAATTTAGACAAAGCCCTCACTGGAAAGATTAACTTAGCTCTCTCTTAGTTGACATGAAGGGATTTCATAGCATTTTGACAAGTAAAAAAGCAAGACACAGAGAACTATTTTATATAGTTTCATAATTTTTTTAAATAAAAAGTCTACCTTTGTATATGTAAGAAGTGAGGTATTATTTTATTTATTTTTATTTTTAATCCTCACCCAAGGATGTTTTTTTTTCATTGATTCTAGAGAGGGAGGAAATGCGGGGGAGAGAACCAGAGAAACATCAATCAGTTGCCTCCTCTACACACCCCAGCTGAGTATCAAACCCTCAACCTGTGTATGTGCCCTGACTGTGAATAATACTCACAGCCCTGGACTGAGCCACACCAGCCAAGGCTGTGAAGTATTACTTTAAATTATTATTTAAAAATGGGAGAAAGTACAAAGTCAACCCTATGGTTAAGATTAATTACTTGGTGTTGGGGTAGAAAAAGTCTATCGTTGTCCCTCTCCACTCTGACTGAGCACCATGCCTCAGTCTCTAGTCAGTCCTCCACGTGGAAGCCAGGGTAACCTTTCAAGAAGGCCCTGTCCATGATACTTCCGTCCGAACCTCTTCCAGAGCTGCTCGATGCCCCAGGCAGCAGTTCCCAGCCCAAGGCAGGCAGTTAGTCTTCAGCCCTGTCCACCTCCCTCTGCTCTGCCACTGAGTGACCTGCAGCTGCTGGCTCGCCCAGGTCCTTTCATTCCTCCACACCTATTTCTTCCACCTGCCCATCCCTAAAGACTCATGCAAACCGCAGCCCCTTCTACAGGCACTCCAGCATCTCTCGTTTTCCTGTAGTGCTCTGTACACACTTTATTATAGCACTCTCTCGCTCCATCATGAGCTACCTGAAGGCAGGACTATGTTTATAACATCTTTACTAAGTGAACCAATGAATGAACAAATGAATCTGTAAAAGCAGAACTCAAAACAGAAAATACAAATGCATGTCAACAATTTATAGTGTCTGCATAAATATTGAAAAAGGCTGAGTGGCAAACATTTTAAAGTTCATTTTTATCTTTTCCAGCTAAGTGGCTTGAGCGAGTTTTTAAATTAATATTGGTAATTTGCCCAATGAACAATTTATATTCAAGTTAATTACAGTTTAAATCCCTATCAAATAAAACAGAGAAGTCAGAGAGAAAGCCATTTCCCCCTTTTTAAATAAAATAAGAAGTTCAGCCGAAAACTGTTTGGCTCAGTGGTAGAGCATTGGTCTGCGGACTGAAAGGTCCCGGGTTCGATTCTGGTCAAGGGCATGTACCTTGGTTGCGGGCACATCCCTGGTAGGGGGTGTGCAAGAGGCAGCTGGTCAATGTTTCTCTCTCATCGACGTTTCTAGCTCTCTATCTCTCTCCTTTCCTCTCTGTAAAAAAATCAATAAAAATATTTAAAAATAAATAAATAAAATAAAATAAGTTCAGGGGGAAAAAAGAAAAGGGAAAAAAAAGAAAGAAAAAATGAATAAAAAAATAAAATAAAAAAAGAAGTTCAATACTCGTCTAAAAATAGCATTCTTCACCACCACCACCCCTCCCACCCCCAATTCCCCTTCCCAATAAAACACAGCCCAGCTGTAGGTTACTCACTGGAGTTCAGGAGGATCATGGCCTTGACACAGAGATACTCATTGTGTTGGAGTTTTAACTCACGGAACCTTGAAGTCGTTGCCAGGAGCATGTCAAAGATTTCCAGAATTCCTTCCACGCATTTCCCTTCATCCCTACAATAGTTCATTTGGAAATTTAAGAAAATCACAGCGACCAACAAAGGCAATAAGAAGTATTTTCTTTTTAATCTTAAATTTCATTTTGTTGCTGAAACCGGTTTGGCTCAGAGGATAGAGTGTCAGCCTGCAGACTGAAGGGGCCCGGGTTCGATTCCGGTCAAAGGCATGTACCTTGGTTGCGGGCACATCCCCAGTGCGGGGGGTGCAGGAGGCAGCTAATCAATGTTTCTCTCTCATCGATGTTTGTAACTCTCTATCCCTCTCCCTTCCTCTCTGTAAAAACTCAATAAAATATATATTTTTTTAAATTTCATTTTGTACATGCTTTAACTATAACATGGTGGCGATGAGACCAAACCCAGTGATATAAAATTATCAGAATCATCTTCTTATAAAGAGAACTGGGCATTTCCTATAAATCCCTAAATTAAACACTTGAATAAATACTATTTAGGCAAAAACCTGCATTGGAACTACATTTTTCTTCTACCTGTTCATAAATGTTATCTTAGGAATAACATTTTTGTTGGTAATCTAAACCATTTCAGCCAACCAGTCTGTGTGATATGACACATTAATGAAGTGAGACATTTCATGGCCCATGAGATGGCTCTAACATGTTCATGAGGAAGACTGACCATTACAGAAGCTAATATCCCAAGAAGAAATGACCCTTCATATGTAGGGATTAACTCTCATTTTCTGTTGGTTATTTGGAAACTAGAGGGGCAACTAAGAGACGTGTAAATGTAATTCAAGAAAAGCTAGCATGACATACAAAGAAATCACAATTAGAAAAGGCAGAGAGGGAGACATGGAAATGTCTGACTTGCCAAAGATGATTTTTAAGCAACAGTTTTAGACAAACTTGGAAACATATAATCAAAATTCTTTTGAGCACTCCTTAAAGAAATGATTCTTTAAGTATATATTTGAAGTAAATTACTTCAACTGTATCCAGAAAATACCAGCTTCAATTAACTCCAGCCAGACACATATTATTCTGCCTCACTGCTCCCAAAAAATTTCTATCATTATTTGTCGTAAGAGTTATTGGAAGTCCTTGACAAGCAGTTAGATCACATGTGTCAAACACAAGACCCGCGGGCCAAATCCGTCCCGCCAGGCCTTGCAATGTGGCCCGCACCACGCTGTCATCACTGCACTCCGCTGCGTTTCCATCACAATGACAGTTTATGACTGTTCAGTAAACCATTCGGCCCGCGATTTAGGCTGGATTTTAGATTTTGGCCCCTTCTCTGATTGAGTTCGACACCCCTAAGTTAGATGATTGTGCTACAAAAGTTTCATTTGCTTCTAAAAACCTGTGGTAAACAGTAGAGGATGGCCATGGTTTCTTTGAGTTTCATTTTCAGTCTCTGAGGCAGCCCTGGGGAGATTTGAGATCTTCAAAGAACTGGCTATTCCCCCCTTTCTTCCCCCCAACCCCAAGCTAGGCCATTTTCAGGGATGGTGGTAGTTGAGGAAGGGCCTCTGTAGAATTCAAGTAATCAGACACCAGTGGATACTGCCAAACCTGGGGAAGCCCTTCCTGGACAGTGCTATGCTAGGACAGCAGCTCACCAGGACCCTGCAATCCACAGCATTCGAAACCTCTTACCCCCAGACTCACCTACACAAAGCTACAAGCATGCAAACTGCTCACTTTGGCAAGCAAAAATGGCAACTTCTGCAACCAGCTGAGACTTCCTGAAAGTGCACTCATCCTATATAATAAAGAAGTAATATGCAAATTGACCATCACACCCTCACAAGATGGCTGCCTACAACCAGGCCATCAGGGGGGTTAGTGAGGGACAACCAAACAACTGAACAAGCAGGCTGTGTGGGTCAACCAGGCTGGCAAGAGAATTAGTGAGGGCCAACCAAACGACTTAACAGCAGGCTGTGTGGAACGACCAGGCCAGCAGGGGGGCAGGGAGGGGAGACCAGGTCGGCAGGGGGGTGCAATTGGGGGTGACCAGGCTGTCAGGGAGGGCAGTTGGAGGCAATTAGGCTAGCAGGGGGGTCACTGAGGGGCAACTAGGCTGGGAGGGGGCAACTGGAGGTGACCATGCCAGCGGGGGAGGGGGGGGGAGGGGACAGTTAGGGGTGACCAGGCTGGCAGACAGGGGCAGTTGGGGGTGACCAGGCCAGTAGGGGGGCAATAAGGAGTGACCAGGCTGGCGGAGGGGGGACAATTAGGAGCAACTAGGCTAGCAGGGAGGGGACAGTTGGTGGCGACTTGGCTGGCAGTGGGGGACAGTTAGGGGTGACCAGGCCAGCAGGAGGTCAGTTAGGGGTGATCAGATCAGCAAGCAAAGACAGTGAGGGGTGATCAGGCTGGCAGGGGGGGGACAGTTAGGGGCAACCAGGTAGGCAGGCAGGTGAGCAATTAGGAACCAGCAGTCCAGAATTGTAAGAGGGATGTCCGACTGCCGGTTTAGGCCCCTGGGATTGGCCCTAAACCAGCAGTCGGACATCCCCCAAGGGGACCCATTTTTTTCATGGTGAAGGGACTGGAGTCTGAGTTGATGAAAACACCTTGGTGGCTGTGGTGACTGGCAGTGGCTGCTAGAGCAGTGGGGTGATGGGGCTGGCGCCTTCCCCTGATCAGCCTGGTCACCTCCCACAGAGGGAAGCCAGACTGCGGCTTAGGTCCGCTCCCAATATACTAGGGGCCTGATGCACCAATTCCGTGCACCAGGCCCCTAGTATAGTATAAGCAATTATAATGAGTTAAATAATGTTACAATGATCCTGGCAAATTGTAAGAATTTTATCACCTGTCCAGACAGCTGGCAATGTAATTGGCCCTGACAGGTAGAAAGAACAGCAGGACAACTTAAAATTATTACCTGAAAATGGAACTTTTAAGCAGAAAAATCTAAATTGATTTATATACATTTGGTGGCCACATACCCTGTAGAACATAGGCCCCTATTATGGCTGCCACACTAAGAATGAGTTATAGGACACCGAATCTTTGTACCCATTCTCTCCTTTTCTGGTTCTTGACCCAGTGAAGGAGCTCATGACATTATAATCCTCTTAACTGCCCTTCAGGTGAAAGATTTTAATTGCAGCCCCAGGACTCAATGCTTCACTCAAGGCAGAAAAGAAACAATGCATTTTTTCTCACCTGTCTAGGACAAGGTCTGGAGCAAAGATGAGCTTGCCAGGGTGGTCGATGGAGCGCCACATCAGCCCCACCATTAGCACCTCCATCCAGCAGTTCTCCAAGAGCCGCACTTGGTCGTACAGGCTGAGCTCCACAAAGCCTGGGGAAAGCGAGAAGCCGTGAGACACACCTGCCCTCCTCCATGGCTCCCTATTTCTCTAAGAACAGAAGAGCAGCTTTTCAAAAGCTTTGAAAACACCAATATAAGGAAACAATCTATATTTTAAAGATGTGGTTAAATGCTGACCTAAGAAAAAAGTTTTGAACTTAAGGTGTGCAACTCACAATTTTCAGTCCAGAACCCCTTCTAGGGATACATATACTTCATTTAGAATTTATAATGGACTGTTAGCTGGGTGTATACAGCTCCCCAGACAGATGCTAGTAAAAAAAAAAAAAAAAAAAAAAAAAAAAAAACCCAGAAAGCTGGGACCAATCTTTGTTGGTTATATCCCAATAACTGCCCTGCACTGCTGACAAAGATAACTCGGGCTACCAGCCAGAAGGGCTGCCTGTCTGGCCCAGCCCATGATTGGGGCTGGGGCTGGGGGTGTGAGGGGCATGCAAAGAGAGCAGGCCCAACCCTGTAGAAAGTTAAGGCTTCAACTGAAAGAATTTTTCCGAGTGCTTAAGATTTCCCTTCCAGTGTTAGAATCACTCTTCTCTGCGTAGGAACACTGACTCTAGGCTATTCTCTCCTGAAGAGTAAATATAACAACTAAAGCAGGTCCTAACAGCCTGATAGCCTGATAGCATGCTTTAGTCAAAGACCTAGAAAGTAAACAGGTATCTCTAGGGAGCTGAGCACTTCAAAAGTAAAGCAGAGGTCACTGCTGCCTTCTCCACTAGCCATGATAAAAGGAGCCAATGGTGCCAAAACTGGTTTGGCTCAGTGGATAGAGTGGCAGCCTGTGGACTGAAGGATCCCGGGTTCGATTCCGGTCAAGGGCAGGCACGTCTCCAGTGGGATGGGAGCAGGAGGCGGCTGATCGATGTTTCTCTCTCATTGATGTTTCTAACTCTCTATGTCTCTCCCTTCCTTTCTGTAAAAAATCAATAAAATATATTTTAAAATAAAAATAAAAGGAGCTGATGGTGTAATATAAATACAGTCCCAAATTGCCTTGGAGTGCAATGGGCTCCAGTTAAAAATCCCACCTCAGCTTCTCCCTAAATAATTACTTAATCTCCTTTTAAGTCTTTGTTTTCTTATAAACCCATCAAAGGTAGCAATGCCTGTCTCTGAGAATTTCCTACAGGTACAATCTCATTATCCTCACTTTACAGATGAGGAAGCTATGGCATAGGGAGCCCCTATGGTTCAAATCTTTGACAATTATAAAGCAAATCTAAGTGGAAAGATGGATATATCCTTTCCAAAGTCACAATTTAGGTTCCTCTGATGTGTACACATTCTGATCTCACCGACAGTTATAGACAATAAGCCTACCAAGGGAGACCAAGCTTTTTATACTTGTAGATATTCAACAAGATCAAGGCTAGGTGATATTTTAATTTATTTTTTAATTTTTTTATTTTTTGTTTGGACAATGACTATATTAGCTGAGAGGCCGGGAGAGAGAGGGATCACATCTTCAGACTATGCCTATAAAACTTTTCAAAAGGCTTGAAGAGGGTCTGATGCAGCATTAAAGTTAAGTTGTGTTATGGCACCAAGAAGCTGCACGAGTCTCAGTAATAATTAATTTCACCACTGCTCTCTACTTGGGGTTCTGAGAAATAGTGTTTGGAAAACATATAGAGCAAAAGCTAGAGGAAAGTGCATCAGCATTGTCTCCTATGGGAAAGAGAAGAGAAAATAATATAATTCTGGCAAAGGTGATGCTAAACTATCAAACAGAACTGGAAACTAGGAAATCCTCAGGGAACTCAAATGCCAACAAATGATCCCAAGAGATACTGTTACCCGAGGCCTGGGTCCCACAGCTCTTTACCCCCAAATGCTCTTCACCCAGCTTCTTAACACTTCCGATCTTTCCAATTCACCCAATGTGGTTGCTGCCCCCAAGACCATGGGAATTGTCCCTAGTTGCTTAGAACTTGGAGAGATCTCATTTTTAGATGTCTGTAAAGATGTATAAGGAGAAGCCCTTTCAGAGGGTGATGGGTTGCTGCCGGTCTAGATTCATTCATTCAAGTACTAATTAGATGGTAGTTTAGTACAATGCAGTACTGCAGGTATGTAGTACCAAAGGCCCGGGGAAGAAATCACATTTCAAGTTGGAAAATACAGGCTCTAAATGACCAGTAGTGAATCATCAAACCCATTTTTAACTTGATGGTATTTCAGGTTTACTGACGATTCACGTTATTTCAGCTGCAAATTTACTCTCTTTGTCCATATATATTTATTCATGTACATACTACTAATTCTCTACTGGAACAATAGCTTACACATCCCTACTTAGCATCTGGCAAACCTTTTACTTGCATACTGGTTATACTGCACCCACTCCACCTCACCTGCCTACACCGTCCTCTCAATGTGAGGAGTCCACAGCCAGGAGCCCAGTGTGGGGCCCAGATCCCTCCCTTTTAGACCATGTGCCAGGTCCCAAAGCCCTCAAGTTTCCTGCCCAAATGGCCCCAAGCCAATTTCCAGAGTCTGACTGGTCTCTGCCTTGGTCTATTCTCCCAGACAAGGCATGAGAGGTGACCAAAGGCTAGTGTTCATAGGACAGGTGGACATGCAGGGTTGGGTGTGCGCATGGCTAGGTGGGATGCAGCTGGGGATGAGTAAAAAAGAGCTGAGAATAGAATAGAATAGAATAGAATAGAATAGAATAGAATAGAATAGAATAGAATAGAATAGAACAGAATAGGCCCTCTCTATGCAAGCCTTCCTGCTCTGCCATGTCTGGTACAGAACCCAGAGGAGCCCAAGAATTCTAAACTGGAACCTGTCACCTAGGCCATGTTGAAGGTGTAAATGTCAAGCTAGGAAGAAAGAACCTCTTTCATTTACAGGTTATAAATCAAGCTGTCAAACTGTTAAATACAGAGGCCTCTTTTGTGGACCTCCACTTTGTACTCTCGCCCCGGAAATGTTAGGGGCAGGCCTTTCTACAAACACACAGAAAGCCAAGACCCAGAGAGCCCTACCCGGAATTTTCTTGGCCCAGCCGATCATGTGCACCAGTTCCTTGTCGGCCAGCTTGGTCAGGGACATCATCATGGAAGCCTCGGTGAAGGGCGCGCTGGGGCGGCTCACCAGCACTTTGGGCGGCTCCGCCTCCAGGAGCGTGAGCACCAGCTGTTCCGGGCTCAGGGCGCTCAACAGTAGCTCCTTCACTCGGCTCACCTGTCCATTCTTCTTGGCTTTGTTCAGACAGTGCAGCTGCTCATCGGAACTCTTCTGCCTCCGCACTAGGCGGTACCCACACCTTTCCCTCCGGGAGCCTAAAGTAGAGAGCAGATAACAGTGCTTGCTTTCCCCTGCCCCTCCCCCAACCCGGCATTCAAGTTCCCCGAGTAATCAAGGTAAAAATGAGTCAGTAACATCATTGTAAGACCTGAGTCTATTCTCAGAATGTGTCATAAACAGAAACCCGACTTATTTTTCTGGAGCCTGCAGGGCATGTACCAAAGATTTTTATATTTGTAACTGTATTTTCAAAATCAGTAACATGAATTTCTACAGACAATAGCCCAGATGATCTTAAGGTCTCCATTTCAAGGTTATCTATGGATACTAAATCCGTTTCTCTTTTAAGGAGTGATGACATATCTCAGTTTCCAAACCATGAAATTAGGAATTTTCTTCAAGCAAAAGATGGGAGAAAGTTAGAAAATGAACACTGATATTTCCAAACAATTATCAAACAGTACACTTTTATAATACATTCTTAAAATATTTACATGCATGTGTTGTGTATCTATATGTATGTGTATATATTCTTTTTAGGCACACAAAAAAAGTATATTTCAATTAATTGAAAAAAATTTGGAAAATATAGAGGAACACAAATTTTGGCATGTTCTTTTAATGCTTTTTTACTTTTCCATATTTTAATATATAAAATTATAACCATAATGTATATACTATGAAAATCATAATGTATATCCTATTTTATAACCTGCTTTTTATAATAAAAGATAAATAATTCAAACATATATATATATATATATATATATATATATGTCAAAACAGCAGCAACAAAACTTAGTCTACAAATATAACACCAAAAAGGGACTGAAAGAAAAAATAGAAATTGACAAATACACTATTATAATGAAATATTTTAATATCTCTCTCAGCACTGATATATAGGAGAAAATGTTCATAAATCAGCTCAGTGAACAAAGTTCATCTATAAAACCCCATGAACATTTGCATAAATTATCACATACTATGTCATGAATAAAATCTTAATTAAAAATGTTCTCATATAGAGCATATTCTCTAAAATATAACAAAAATAGAAATCAACAAATTCCAAATGCCTATAAATTTGAACACAAAAGTATTTATAAAGATACATTGATTACAGACCTATGTGAATTAAAATAAAGAAAGATATAAGTCAGGATGTCATTAGCATAGGTATAATTTTATATGAATTTTCCCTAAAAGAAAAAAATCTAAAAATTCAAATCTGCAAAATGTCGTTTCTATATTACCATTATATTTGTTCACTAAATTCAATTGTCCATTTTTAAAAATATGTTCATTAGCAAGTATAAAAATATTTTAATTATTTGCTCCCAAGAAAATTTATATGATTTTCCCCTTATCCTTGGCTAGTTGTAGTAGAAGGAAGGACTCCATCCATTCAGAGATATTTGAATCAAACTTATTACTAAAAGAATTATTAAAAGCCTAAAACATTCATTTTATTAGTAATCAGATAGAGTGCTACAGACAGTTAAGATAAAGTATTGCCCCCAAGTAAAATGGAACAAAGTGTTTGGTTTAAGAAAGTACCTTTCCTCCCTAACCGGTTTTGCTCTGTGGATAGAGACAAAGTTACTAAAAGATTTTCAGCCCTAGCCAGTTTGGCTCAGTGGATAGACCGTCAGTCTGTAGATTCAAGGGTTCTGGGTTCGATTCTGGTCAAGGGCACATGCCAGGGTTGTTGGCTCAATCCCCAGCAGGGGGGGAGGCATCCAATCAATGATTCTCATCATTGATGTTTCTCTCTCTCCCTCACCTTTTCCCTTACTCTCTGAAATCAATAAAAATAAAATTTTAAAAAAAGATTTTCATATAAGAAAAAGAGAGATTTGTTTTAAAACTTTTAAATAGTTACAAAGAAAGAAATTACACACAACCACAGGCAAAATTTTGGCTAGCGGAAGAGTAAGAAAGTACAAGCAGAGTTGTATGAGTATATAGAAATAAGCAAGTGTGTACAGACAAGTGAGTCAAAAGTTAGCCTGGTGGAAAGAACAGAATGTAGGCATTACTTCCAGTTGTTATACTAATGTGCTCATTTTCCTTTGTGTGTTTTTTCACTAGTTAATTAGGGAATAAAGAAATTTTCATGTATGTGTATGTGTGTGTGTGTGTGTATGAAGATACACACACACACACACACACACACATATATATATATATATATATATATATATATATATATATATATATATTTACACAGGTATATGCACATATACATATTGTCATAGCACAAAATCTATGCTCTATGTGCTTTCCATAGTTCTATTATATTTCTGATTCCTATGCATTTCTTCTCCAGTTCTAGGAAGCTATCAGAGAAATACTCGTGAACCTATCTATGCCACCCAAGTAACACAAAATATGCTACTTTCTTGTCAGCTTTAACATGAGCATTTGCCAGACCTTCAACCTTAGACTTTTCAAGGCTTCAGGCAGATGGTCATCTAGCCCCTGTGTGAGCACTTCAGTGGCTCGAGTTCCCTAATTCATGTGGCAGCCTATTCTGCTGTTAGACCACTTGAATCACAGAAAGTTCTTCCCTATATTGGGCCAAAATCTGCCTCCTGTATCTTGCTCCCACTCACTCCAGCTCTGTATTCTGCAGGAACAAGGAATATGTCAACACCCCCTCCAATGTGACAGCATACAAATACTTGAAGATAACTAACAAATCCTAAATCTCCTCTCACCCGGACCACAGGTCCTTTTAGCTCTCTGCATGTCCCACTTACAATAAAAAGGGAAATAAACACTCACCACACTTCACCATCCCGACTTCATAGCACTTCCGAAGTCGGCAGGCTTGGCAGCTTTTGCGCCGATTCTTATCTATTGTGCACTGATTTGTAGCTGGACAAATATAATCATTATGTCCTACAGCAAAGCAAAACGATGAAGGTTATTGTTACAATATGTTCCTGGTCAACAACACTGGTTATGCTACCCAGCTGAGAGATAAGGAACATCTTCTTGATGACAGGCACAGGTACAAAGGCCAAGTTCGCCCTCGTCCATGCCTTGTTAGTAAAGGAAACCTAGGAATATTTTAATACCCTACTTTATTGACTAATAGGTTATTCTCTGCATGTACTTAGAATTCTCAAGAGATACATTTAGAAATATTCTCCTTTGGACAAGGAAAGTGGCACAGTGACCTGTAAATGACTTGCTCCAAATCTCAGAGCTCCTCAAATACCAGGTCACAAATTCAACTGCTTATATTCTTTAACATATATCCCCCTTTGAGATTTAACATGATAGTTTTATGGAAATAAATAAAAGAACTAAACTAGTCAATAAGGGAATAGAGAAATTTGCAAACTTAATAAGAACAAAAAGAACTACTATAAACAATGGTGGAAGATTAGATTATTATTCTCAATTTTTCCCTCCCTCCTTCCCTCAGCCTTGTGACCTTGTAGTGTGCTAGAGTGAGCAGAACATACTTCTTCACCAACTGATGATGGGCTTGGCCATGGGACTTGCTTTAGCCAATGGCATGTTTCTAGATGTGCTATTCCAACAAGATGGCTTAGCCTCAAGTCCTCATGAGAAAATGCCTTGGGTAGCCACTAGCCCAAGGACAATATGGAGAGAAATGGAGCAGATGTGCACTCAATCCAAGCTTTATGAAGAGAGCCACAGACCTACAACTAAGAAAAGTAATGCTCATTGTGGTAAGATGCTAGTTATATGGCAATCTCTGACTAAAGACAATGATACTTCTTTTAATTCTTTTAAGAAAGAGAGAAGAAAAATTCCATTTCAGAAATTGTTTCAGATGCAACATGGAGGATGGATTAGAGGCAGCAAACTGATGGAGGCACAGCTATAGCTGTGCAAACCAGAGATGAGGCTGCCTAGACTGCATAATGGTACAGAGAATGAAGAGAGCTAACGGAATCTGAGAGATTTAGGGAATGTAATAGGAGAGAATAGAATTATAATTAAAAAGATGTAAAATAAAAGTGCATAGGATACTTTGGTACCTTATTTCTTAATTGTGTTTTTCTAATAAACAATATGGCCTGAACTTCTTATATTCAAGCTTCAATGGGCTATTTCTTAATTGTGTCTTTCTAATAAACAATATGGCCTGAACTTCTTACATTCAAGCTACAATGGGCCAGAATTTCAACATGGGAAATGGATGAGTCTCAATAATAAATTAAATGGGCAAGTCATAAAAGAAACAAATCACAAGCAAAAAATAAAGGAGAAGATTCCATTTTGTAAAGTTCAAAAATAGAGAAAACGAAACTGCATTGTTTAGGGATGTATGCGTAGGTGGTAAATCCAAGCAAGGCAAGGAAGGCAGAAGTTAGCACTATCTTACCTCTGTAGGAAGGGAAGAAGCTGTAACTAGAAGGACCGCCCAGAGGACTCTGAAGATATCCTACTGGTATTTCATGACCTGAGCACTAGTTACACAGGAGTTTGTATTCTTTACACAGGCTATAAATAAATCCTGGAATAAATACATTCCTTAACTCTATCCTCTGAGAGAGCCTGGAAGTAGGGACATCCAAGAACAATGAGCAAACCAGCACCAAGATCTTGGTATGTAAATATCATTCTCTTTTAAGAAGAAATGGGGCTCTTTGGAGAAAGTTTATTTCAGGACTGGGGCAGAGATAGTTCAAGATGAACCTGAAACAGCTTGTTGTGCTGGGAAGTAAAGAAGGGCCCAAGAGTTAATGAGGGTAAGATGGGGGATATTTGTAATACTTTCAACAATAAAGATTTTTTTTAAGTGCCCAAGAATTATGGGTACATCACTCACACACACACACACACACACACACACACACACACACACACAAAGTAAAGCAAACAAGCTCATAGACACAGACAACAGCAATGTGGTTACCAGGGGTAGGAGGAATAAAGAGAGTAAAGGGGGTCTAACTATATGGTGATGGAAAGAGACTAGACTTTGGGTGGTGAGTACACAATGCAATATAAAGATAATGTATCATAGAATTGTATACTTAAAATTTATAAAATATATTAACCAATGTCACCCCAATAAATTTAATTCAATAAAAAAAGAAAGCGACTTCAGCAAAATTTGGGCTGGCCAGGGAGGAACAGCATGGCAAGGACAGGTGAGGTGATGGCCCAACTGGCCTAGAAAGCAGGTATGCATAATTTGAAATGGATTTTTAAAAGGTGATTTAAAAAAAAACTACTCAGCCCAACAGAAATTTAAGAGGCTGTAGGAAAATGGTATAAACCAAGACAAAGAAAACAAGAGGATTATGGATGGAGGCTCCACTCGTTCAGAACAAGACAGGCCTCTAGATCAATTCTCAAAGCCCACTGAAGTTGAATTCCTGATTTCTGACCATTTCCATAGATGTATTTATTCTCTCTTCCTCCGGAGCCAGCCCATGATCATGTCTGTTACTCATGCTAGATATTTAACATAAGTCAAAGGAAGAAACAATCTTTGCATTTCCTAATTGCATTGCAATTCCTAATGAACACCGTTTTTTCCCAACCTTTAGCTTGATAAGAGTTGCAACTAGATGTCTTCTCCCAAGAAGATGGTGATGGATAATTGTAAGGCAAAACCCATTTGAGTTCTGGGGTTCTGAGGTGGAGATACACAACTTATTAAGGGCTTTAAAGTTGAAACAATCCACACCACCCCCAAACACACATGAGCCTCTAAACCGATCATCAAGTACTTTGTGTACAAGAGGCCAGTGGTGAAATTTTTACCAGGTCATCTGCCAAACTAAAAGCAAAAGTGGAAAACTCAAAAAACAACTAACAATACTCTTGTACCTTGAATGCTTCTTTTAAAAAAGGCCTTACATCCTTCACATGACCAGACTCCATAGTGATATCCTGATGCGTAGTCACTGCAGACAGCACAGACATGGGCATCCCTCTTTGAACTTGGACTCGTAACAGGGCTGGCACAACTGCTCCCACTAACCTTCCTTTTCAATGTCTCTCTGGAGGCAAAGAAAATATTCTTGTAAAAAGTCTTAAAGGGAAAAGAGAGACTTTGTAAGAAAACACAAAAATATAGCATGCAGCATTTATCTTCTTGCTCTCCGGAGTTCATAAACACTAAACTGTGATTTCACTTACAAGATAAGGAGGATCCAAATTGAAAGTTAAGTAAAAATTTCTTTTTCAAACACAAATCACTTCATCTGAAGAAAAGTGATGTAAATGGTCATGATTGTGAGTTCTCTCCACAACACAGATCTACAAACTCAACTTTTAATGAGAACTCAAATATTAAAATGGATATTCTAGAATATCATGTTCTAGATGCTCTAAGTAATCAATGTGACTAATAAAAACCTCATATAATGTATATCTTTCTTCTCACAACATCATAAAGCAATTTGAATAATGCCCATTAACTACAGTAAAGACTAGATTTACCTGTTTAAAGGTAAGGTGTGTTCTAGTGATCTTGCTTCACACCAAGGACTCTTTTGAGGTTCTGCGTACAGAACTGAAGACTGGCAGTGGATGGCTAAAGGAGAGAGGTGTCCAGGAGTTGGCCACAACATGTTTGGGCTTGTGGTCTGTCGACCCAGACTGCCCTCCAAGTTATTGACACTGCTGGGAATACTGTAATTCATCACAGCTGGGCTGTAGAATGTCATGGCTGAGTATTCATGGTGGCTTTCTACATAGGAGGAAGGTATGTATATGGGGCTGTGCTCCAGGGGAAGGATGGATTGACTGCAGTTGTAGGAGGCAGGAGAGTTAAGGCTAGATGGGGAGTTTTTGATATCCATGTCTTGAATAGGTAACATCTGAGAAAATTCCTTGTGAGAAGAGCCACATAGGGACATAATGGTCTCAGTCTCGTGGGCAGGTATACTGGCTGTAAAGAGAAACAAAAGACATTTCTTTGTCAGAGATACAGGCATAACTATTTAAAATCTTTAAGCATTTTTATTAAACACACACACACACACTGGTATGAGTTTAGAAATACATCCTGAAAGATAAACATAAAAATATTAATCTCAAAAGGATGGAAATGTGAAGCAAGGGACTCTCATTTTCCACTTCACTCACTTCTTTATTATTCTTATTGATAACCAGAAGAATTTTTACCATGGGAATGGTAAAAATTAATTTTTTTAACTTTAAAAAAATAAAAATTTAAATTATATAAAAATTACTGTGTGTGTGTGTGTGTGTGTTTGTGTGTGTGTGTGTGTGTGTGTGTGTGTGTGTGTGTGTTTTAATCTGGAACAAGATAAAGTTGTTACAGAAAATTAATCAAGAAAAATCAGGGAACCCCAGAATGAGCACATTAATGAGCAGGGCTAATAATAAAAAACAAGGAATCACCAGACCAATGTAACTGTCAGTTATCAGTTTATTCAACTTCTATACATGCTCCATGACAACAATCGAGTTCCCATAGCATTTAAAATGACCCTCTGCTAAACTTCCTTGGCCGAGGGCACTGCAGGGACACCGCAGGAGGAAGAGGGTGCTGTGATTTCTGGCCCACTCCTTATTTCCTATTTGTGTTCATGACAAAGCCCATTCCAATTATCTTTAATTGTCCCCTTCATCCAATTCCCTTTAATCACCAAGACACACTGGTTATTTCCTCCACCGTGCCTTTTCCCATGCTGTCTTTTGCCACCATCTGAGCAAGCTCTCTTATCTGAGCATCTGCAGTAGGATCCTTACTCCTCATCCAAAGAGCAGCCAGATTAACATTCTTCATACCCAGCTCTGATCACCCCTAACCCCCTCTGCTTCCCACCAGCCCCTGTAGTAAGTCACAGTCTTCTAACATTCAAAGCCTTCCACTATTGTTCCATCCTATTATTCCTCTCTGATCTGCTATTTTCATACAGGAAACCTGCCATGTCCATAAGAAATATGCAAAGTCCATTGTGAAGTGGTTGGCATTGTGTGCCTTAACAGTTTTTTTCATTCTTGACACTCCTATAGTTAATATACAAATTTAACCCTTTTTATCAGATTACAACTATATAGAATCCTTCTTGAAAGTGGTAGAGGTGGGGTGGAATTACAATCAGATTTTTAAACTCCTTGAAGGCACTCACTATATTTTATTCATCTTCCACCACAACTCAATAATTATGTGTTGCTAGAGGCCCAGTGCATGAAATTCATGCACAGGGGCAGGAGGGTCCTTCAGCCTAGCCTGCACCCTCTCCAATCTAGGAACCCCCTCGGGAGATGTGGGATCAGTCCTAAACTGGCAGTCTGACATCCCTCTTGCAATCTAGGACCACTGGCTCCTAACCACTCACCTGCCTGCCTTCCTAATGCCCCCAACTGCCCTCCACTGCTGGCCTGGTTGTGCCCCCAACTGCCCTCCCCTGCAGGCATGGTTGTCCCAAAATGCTCTCCCCTGCCAGCCTGATCGCCCCTAAACCCCCCTACCAGCCTGATCTTGCCCCTAACCCTCTGCCAGGCTGACCTTGCCTCTAACTGCTCTCCCCTGCCAGCCTGATCGACCCTAATTGGCTCTGCCTCAGACCCCACCACCATGGCTTTGTCTGGAAAAAAGTAGGATATCTGAAAAATGGCCAGTTGAACCAGTCTAATTAGCATATTACCCTTTTATTAGTATAGATAAGGAAAGAATGAGGAAATGTGTTAAAAATATAAGATTTCACCAAGAAAGGGTATTAATTGAAGATGGGCAAGTTTGGTACTGTGCTGAGAGAGGGGATTTGAAGGAGTCCCAAAACAAGCACCCTGCCTTCAGGGAACCCTGTACCAGGTAAAGGAGGCAGGATGGACCAGGTAAGTGATAATGAATTAATACAAAAGGTGTTACCATTTCTAATTAACATTGATTGACCACAAGGGACAGGAAAGAGAATGATAGCTGGAGAATGTAGGATGGAGGAAGTCTATTTTGTTTTTTAAATCTATGTGCATTTTATTAATCAGGAGTAATTTCATGTTTCAATTACTTAGATTCCCAATCAAAATATACAATCCCTGATTCCTAATAGAAAATATGCAGGATAAAACTACTGCCAAAAGTTTACAAACCTTTTTTTTTTAATTGTGGTAAAAACATATAACATAAAATTTACCATCTTAACCATTTCTAAGTGTTCAATTCAGTAGTGTTAAGTACACTCATACTGTTATGCAACTAATCTCTAGAACTCTTTTCATCTTGTAAAATTAAAACTCTACACCTGTTAACAACAGCTTCCCCATTCCTCCCTCCCCCAGCCCAGCAACCCCCTTACTTTCTGTCTCTCTGGATTTGACATATAAATGAGATAATACAGTATTTGCTCTTTTGTGACTGACTTCCTTCACTTAGCATAATGTCCGCAAGGTTCACCCATGCTGTTGCATGTGTCAGAATTTCCTTCCTTTTTATGGCTAAATTCCTTTGTATTTATGCACTACATTTTGTTTATCAATGAAAGGTTTTTAATAGATGCATAGAAATGACCTAGGTTATAGTGACCTTTTCTATGGGTTGACACAGGAAAAACCAAGGTCATTGGTAACCTTATAGATGGCAGATCCAGGACTGACAGCACTACAAAAACTTCTCTTATTTCAATCCACCTACACATACATCTGCTCACTGTACTTATGTTTTCAATATTGTATCTTGACAACTTCATTTTAGTGCATTGTTTTTGCTACATGATCTCAGCATATCTTATATAAGCAAATATTTCACCAAAAAGCATTTAAAGCACATTAACAGCACAATTTAAACCATATACAATTTTAACAGTTGAAAGCAATATATTTAAAGTAACAGGTGTAGCAAATTTTATCTATGGATAATAAAATGAAGGTAATATTTAAAATTTGTATTTCTTAAACTATTTTTTAAAAGGTATATTAAACAGACTGGCATACCCAATTACATAAATAAAAAGTATATCCAAAAGTTAGTGTGATCATAATTTTGAGTATACTAACTTTCTTATACAAACTACTACTCAGGGTAAACTTATATATGAATAAAGTCAACACTCTCAATAATCAAATGAAGACTAAATTATAGCCCTAATTGATTTGGCTCAGTGGATAGAGCAACGGCCTATGGACTAAAAGATCCCAGGTTTGATTCCGGTCAAGGGCATGTACCTTGGTTTTGGGCCCATCCCCAGTAGGAGGTGTGTAAGAGGCAGCTGATCAATGTTTCTCTCTCATTGATGTTTCTAGCTCTCTATCCCTCTCCCTTCCTCTCTGTAAAAAAAATATATAGATAGATAGATATAGATATAGATATAGATATAGATATATATAGAGAGAGATTTTTTTTTAAGACTAAATTATATTCAGGAAATTATGAAGCAGGAAAGCAGTGAATTTTAGAATAACAATTTCAACAGGAGACTTCAAATTAATACTCAATTAGCCCTGGACTGTGGCTCAGTTGGTTGGAGCATTGTCCTATTCACCAAAAAGTTGGGGTTTCAATTCCCAGTCAGAGCCCCTAATAGCACATATCTAGGTTGCAGGTTCAATCCCCAGTCAGGGCATATAAGAGGCAACTAATCAATCAATCAATCTCTCTCTCTCTCTATTTCTCACTCTCTCAAATCAATTAACATATCCTCAGGTGAGAATTAAAGAAATTAATAATTAATGAAAAATAAATTAAACAGATTAAACAAAACAGAATTTGGTCAATGATGGTATTACTGAATTTGATGTTGTCTCAACTTTACATTGCCCAAAGAAACATATGGATCATTTTAGCATAAGTATTTCAGCAAAGACAAAGACTACAAACAACTTCTATATTTTCCTTTCATGAGGCCACTTAAAACATTAAGCTTCTACTGACACAAAGTGATAAATAGTAGCATGGAAATTCACGAACTTGAAATAACACCTCCCTTTACCTAGCTGGAAAATGATCACACAATTTAAAATGAATATGACATCTCTCTCAGAAGCAGAGAATCAATCTCATCACTCATTTTCACCTATTAGTGAAATTTTCATTCTCGGCCCAGAAATGCTGAAATGACCTGTGAGACACACACCACCAAATGGTAAATGCCAAGATTCATCCACGCAATCAATTACGTGCCACAGTGACATTGCTTAGAAAATTTGGATTTTATATAAGTACTCCAATCAACCTCTCTAGAATTTCCACACAGCCCTGTTCCATGATAATTAATCTGAGAGAACTGTTTGCTGGACAGTAATTAAAAAACTGTATGCTGTTTTTTAGTTGGACATATTTTAGATGTACCCAGATTTATGTGACAATTCAGTGGAATCTTGGGTAATTAGTAACTTGGTAGCCAGTGAAAAAAAGATTTTCTTCTTAAACAAAGACTCAGTAAGGGGTGATGAACTGAAATCAGTGCAGTAGACTTGGGAGACAGGAGGATAGCAAAAGAGAAATCTTCCCCACTGAAGGTCTATACAAGTGAAAGTGAATTTTTTTAAAACCTGTGTAGTCATTTATGAGTAAGTAGTCCTAATCTAAAACAGAGATATAGACTGCCTGAAGAAAAAAACTGCCAAAAAATCAAATTTCTTCAACATTATAGGACAGGATTTCCCCCCCTCCCACTTGTTTGAACATCCAAGCATTGCCTCGGGGACTACAATACCTGGTACAACAGGGGAAATAGTCTCGAAACAGTTTCACTGTTGGGCCTGGCAGGCATGGAATTTCTCCTGGGCAACAAAGGAACAAGAACCAGAACATCCCAATTCTATGAATTAGCCATTTCTTTGCATATCAGTTTTCTTAAATTAGTCATCATAGCCTAAAATAGTTGGCCCATATCCTTTGTGACCTGTCTTCTGTCCAGAATTCCCTCTCCACTGGCCCAGCACACACACCTGTGTTGAACCCCCTTGGGTCATAGCTGCATTCAGTGGCAAATTTTTTTGTATACATGGGATTATATATATAGTG
The DNA here is from genome assembly GCF_014108245.1 of Pipistrellus kuhlii. Taxonomy (NCBI): domain Eukaryota; kingdom Metazoa; phylum Chordata; class Mammalia; order Chiroptera; family Vespertilionidae; genus Pipistrellus; species Pipistrellus kuhlii. Next base: position 19,564,462 of record NW_023425404.1, on the reverse strand, counting down.
TTCTATTAATATACTGACTGGGAAACACATTATAGCTCTTTAAATGAAATCTTTTAAAATTCCAACTACTGACAGTGATTCCTTGAAGAAAAACTCAGGCCTTTAGTCAGAAAGACTAGAGTGGTTTTGTCAAAGTACCTATCAAATCTAGTTAAAGACTAAAGAGGCAATCACCACCAGGCCTGTTTTTTGGCTCAATGGACAGAGCAATATGTGGGGTCCCAGCTCTGCCTGAAAGCCAGGTGATCTCAGACGAATCATGGAAACTCCTGAACTTCCATTCCCTTGTCTTCCTCAGCAGCAACGGGACCAACTCGGGGCTGCACCTTGCCACAGTGCTTGCAGAGGAAATGAAGTGATGGATGTGAATGCATTCCATAAGGTATAAGGTATCGTTACATATCCAAGAGGATGAAGTCAATCTACTGCCATACCACTGGATAGGCCTGAGTCTTAGGCAGAATGTCTAGATAATTTAGGTTAAAATGCCTTTATGGCCACCTTGAACATTTTTGCCTCCTATTTTTCTTAACTTCTACTTTACAATCCATCACCACCAGTCCAAAAAGCTGGGCCAGTGGCAGCCTGTCAGCACTGTGTGGAGCATCAAATGCCACATTCTGCTTATGCTATATTCTCAAGCCCATCTATCACACCTGCCCAAGCATTCAGTTCAAACACCCCATATCTGTGCATCCCACAGAAGTCATAAATTCACACTCAACAAAGCAGACACTAGAAAGAGTTTCATGGAAAAGATACAAAATATTTCTTGTCAAGCATCCTTGATTTGTATATTATGGGCTTGTCTGCCAACCATGCTGGAAGTATCTCTTTCCCAAAGCAAAATACAATATTAATGCTCTCAATCAATTTAATATTAATTAGGAAAAAACAACACTCCAAAATCCCATAGAACTGATTGTTAATAACTGATTCACATGCAACTCTTAAGAACATATATCTTCCAAAATGAGAAAAATATAATTCCCTTAGTAGCTCACTGGCCCTCCCCTAGTGGGATGGGAAACAGACTTTGCACAGGGGAAGAGCTCTGCCTCAGGGTTATCACATGCTACGACAGGAGTATTGAGAAAGAGCCCATCAATCTTCTCTCTTCAGCGAGTCTTCCTGATACTTATAGTCACAGAAAATGCTCTACTCTGAGAAAACTAAACCTTATTCAAATATTCACTTGAAGCAGGATGGGAAAGAGCTGTGGGTGAAGAAATTCAGAGGACATAACCAAAGCAGAAGCTAATCTGAAAACATCCAACTCCCCTCCCATCCCGGTGAGACAGAACGAAAAACATTCACCAACAAAAGGTTATAGTCCTGCTTTCAGAAAACACAGATAATCCAGTAATCTGTCTTTCCCAGGTGACCCTCACTCTCCTGTCCATTGAAAAGCACACCCACACAAAGATTCCCTACTCTAAAGGCTCTTAATGATCAAGAGCTGTAACAGTTCCAGTTACAAATCGCAGCTATCCAGTTTGCTGGTGTCTCATAAACTTGCCTCTCTGCATATCCTCGTTACTGCCTCTGTAGTTCTCTGAAAGGTATTTTAAATGCAGCTCTTGTTTTTCATAGCATAAAGGGAAAAAGAAAAAAAAAAGACATCATCTAACAAATCTTTATAGGGAGTTACTAGCAATAGTGGGCTCCTGTTTACTGAACTGAATAATGTATTAAACGGTAAAAAATATTAGTCTGAAAAAGATTTTGCATCTATGTCCTGCAGAAAAATATAGATTTCAAAGCATGAACACAGAAATGAAGAAATCCTGACATCTACAAGTAAATTGGACACAGACAATAGCTCCTGTAAAGGAGAGTATTTTAATTTAAGCAGGCACAATCACTCTACCTTTTATTTTAAATGTCTACAAATTTTCATTTTTCAATAACTTTGTTGTTCTTCACTATTTGATAATATCTAATTTCAGGTAACATTTAGTCTCAAGTATAATAAAAGCATCTCTTAGATGCCACAACTATAAAGGAACAATATATTACATTAATATTACATAAATAATAAGTAAATGTTAAATGGTTTGTATTTTAGTTTGGAATAACTAATGATATACACCATAATCAAAGACTTTAACCACAATGGAATCTAAACTTGTTAAGAATTCAATGTAGCCCTAGCCAGTTTGGCTCAGTGGGCTGAAAGGCCCCAGGTTCAATCCTGGTCAAGGGTACAGCCCAGGCTGTGGGCTCGGTTCCCCGTGGGGTACATACAGGAGACAGCCAATCAGATTCTCCCACATCATTGATGTTTCTATCTCTCTCTCTTCCTTCCTCTCTGAAATCAATAAAAATATTTTTAAAAGAATTCAATCTATTAGCTCAATATGAAGCTAACACTTAGTCCAAGACTCCAGTTTCCTATTTATAAAGGTTTTGTCTTTGCCTCAATTTACACAGGAGTAAAACAAAATACCGCAATCTGACTCATCCCTCCTGCCCCCCCACACACACAAAAAAAGGGGGGAGGGAGGAAGACTATTACTTCTAAGTGAAAACATATTGAAGTGCAAAACTATAAAATCAGCGAACATCAGTGAGTTCCGGGGGGCTAAGGGTGGGTGGCAAGGGTTGGTTACAAAGACTCAGAGGCAACTTTTGGAGGACGGGGGTGATGGAACTGTTCTCTGTCTGGATGAAAGAAGTGATTATATGACTGCATGCAACTGTCAGAATTCACAGAATGGGATAGCTAGAGAGGCTAGATTTTACTGTATGTAAATTATACTGCAATGAACCTGCCTTTTAAAAATGTTATTATGTCTAAAACAATGTGCTAGGCACTGAATTATGAAGTCTAATATTCAAATGCATACATATTCCTAAGGCTTCTAAATGTAATTACCAAAAGTTACCAGTAAATGACTCATTTTCAGCCTTCAGTATTCTATACAATTATTTTATTATCTATTTATAGATACATAAAATGACTTAGAACATGAACTAAAATTATCACAATATGTATTTTGAATCATTACCTGTTGGATACACATTTATAGAAAATTGCAGTCTTGTTCTTTAAAATGGACAGACATATCAATATCTATTAAATGCTAATTATATTTTAAGGGTTAAATTTACTCTAAATTTTACTTTTTCCATATTGTATATAAATTTTGAGAAGTGTAAAAGGTGATTAGATTCATTGAAGCTCCTAAAAACCATTATATTTGTCCTAAATACGTTTTTAATTGGTTGCAGAGACTATGTATCTTAAATATTACAGTAAAGCTGGCTGCTTTTAAAGCACGCATTTACAGTAATTCACCAATAAAAATGCTTTAACATAAAATGGAATCCTGAAGTTTCTGCTTTACCACCCATTAATAAACAGATTCTTACATTTTCCCTCTCCTAGAATGTATGCAGAAACATACTGATTTTCTGCAGGAAAACACAAGTCAAAGAATGTGTGCAATATTATTTTCATAATCATAGTATATTTACTTTCTACAAATGCTCTTAGCACAAGCATTTCTCTTCACATGTTCACTATTTAAACAAACATCCCTACACACACACAAAGGAATATAGCCAGTGAGTCTAGAAACTTATAACAAAAGTGAAAATTCCTAATGGAATGCCCATATAAATATTAGAAATCTAACAAAATAAGACAAAACCCTTCTTCCAAAGGTTGTATGTCACAAAGCAGATAAAACTTAATCAAATTTATTTTCCGAAGTAAAAACCCTCTCAAATCCAAAATTCTGTCTTCCATAAAATTAATAGTCCCTTGACTTACTTTTATACTTCCAATATGAATTAGGCACGAATAGTAACACAAAAGATTAAGAAGCAACGGTTGGGTTCTTCAGCAGATAAAACATCCCAGAATTTAACCTCCCTCAGTCAGCCCAGAAATCAAATCTACTTTCCCATAAGACAAAAGGAATGCCAGTTAGTGCATTTACAACACCGGTCACCTGACCGATGCACGTAATCTTCCCAGGCCCACAAAACTCCAGCTGAAGGGCCCCGTTCAACTTTCCTGGCGCCAACAGTTCACCACTCGCGGGAAATCCACGAGAAAAGACGAATGTTTTCTTTTTTAAAAAGACATGTATTATCTGCACAATCAACCCAGAGCTTACAGGCACAAGCTAATTAAATAAGTTAACTCGCCGACGTCTGGAAGAAATATTTAGCCAGAGCATGAAATTTCTGTTCCCAGTTTTCAAGATAGTTGGAATGGGAAGGGAAGGTATCTTCTAATCTCAATAGTACAGGTTTCCCACTGCAGGATTTCAAGCAGAAAATCAGACATTTAAATCACACCTTCAGCGAAGGGGCACCTACCTTACCGGCCTAGCCATCTCTAAAATGCGGACACCTGCTTTCCGCGAGTTCTTGTCCCCGCACCTGGCAGGCAGCCGCCAGCTGCAGAGTGAGCACACCTCGCGCAGTGCAGACCCCGAACCTTGGGAAGCCGGTCACAGCCCAGGGGGTCCTGCTCCCGCCGCCTCCACTCCGCCCAGCAAGTTTCCGTAGGCGGCTCCCGCGGCAGGAGCGGGGGTCGGGTATCAAAGGGTCCAGCAGCCGGAGACGCTGCTAGGAACACGAACAACCTAACCGGAGCCGCCTCCTCCTTTTAAAGACCACGGAGAGGTGGGCGGAGGGGACTCCAGGAGCCCACGTGACCGCCAAGCGGGTGGCCGGGAGATCTCCGGAGGACCCGGACTCCCCGGCTCAGGACCCACGCGCACCTGGGCGACTTGGGGGGTGGGGGGTGGGGGGCGGGAGAAGGCTCGGGGTCACCTGCAGGGGTAGCAACGCCCAGATGGCGGCCCTCGCCCTGTCTCGCATTTAGGGAGTCTGAGGCGGGGCCTGGAAAAGTGCATTTCTAACCAGGTCCCGGGTGATGCTGAAACTGATGCTGCGGGTCTGGGGACCACACTTGGAGGATCTAGACCCTGACCCACGTGGCCTGGGAGATAGGATGCTCCGATCTCATTAACTACGGAAGTCTGACTAAGGATCTAGTCTGGTTGACCCTGAGAGGCTTTGGGCTAGCCCAGCCCCCAGCAGCACGAGCCGCCGCGTGCCCCTGAGAGGCAAAGCCGCTCGGCCACGGTCGGGAGGGGACGTGTGTGTGTGTGTGTGTGTGTGTGTGTGTGTGTGTGTGTGGCGGGGGGGGGGGGGGTGTATGGGTTCTCAGCTCTCAGGGACTGAGGGGCCTTTTGCCTTAGATCAAAGATCCCAGGAACATCCTCAAACTCACCTCCTGTAAGGAAGCGCCCGCGAATAATCTGTGCCCGCTCTGCGACGACGCCCCTCTTCTCTGGCTGCGCCTCTGTCAAGCTCACTTCCAGGCGAGCGTCCCCTGGTGGCAGCTCCAGTTCCCCCAACTGCGCGGTTCCCAGACGCTCCTCTTCTGCTGGCCAGTTGTCCCTCCATCCGTCCGCAGTGTGTAGGCGAGGACTGCGCTATCGCTACCGAGAAGCAACTGGCTTGAGCACAGCTGTTGATGGCAAAAATGAAGAGGAAAGTAGCAGATGTCCCATAGGCCACCTCTAGTGAGCTTTCAGTTTCCAGGAGTAGTCCACAGGTGGTGGAAACAGGCTCCAAATGTGGAGAGCCACCCACTTTATTTTTTTTTCAAAATACATTTTTATTGACTTTTTACAGAGAGGAAGGGTGAGGGATAGAGAGTTACAAACATCGATAAGAGAGAAACATTGATCAGATACCAGATTCGAACCGGGACCTTTCACTCCACAGCCTGATGCTCTATCCACTGAGGCAAGCCACCCACTTTATAAACAAGGTAACAAAAGTCTCTACTTCGCCCAACTCCGATTTTCATTAAAGCCAGGACTCCTGGACTCTCAAGTTGTAAGGCAGAGTTTCCTGATCCGTGAGGCAGATGAATTAGTTTGGACATGAAGTAGAGTTAGCCAACCAGATCCACGCTGGGAAGAACTGTAGATGACAAGATGCTTACCTTTGCCAGTCTCAGCCTCCCTGCTCCCTCTCCTGGGTGTCTCTCCAGGTACCCGGTACCCATATGCTCCTTCCTTCTTTCCACCTTAAGGAGAAAAATCTTAAATAATTGTTTAAAAGGTCTTTCTCCCTCTCCCTCTAAAAAAAAAGAAAAATCTATTTAAACACACACACACACACACACACACACACACAGTATTGGTGAGGATTAAAAAACAACAGCCCTGCAACAAACGACTAGAGGAATGCAATGCTATAGAATGGCTTTGGGTTGGCACGCTCTCTCTTCTGAGGATTACTGAGAAGATCTAGGTCCTGGGGTGCTCTTACCCACTCTAGAGTATAGCAGCACCAGGCTCGTTCTTCATATGATGTGGCTATAAATTAGTCTGTTTTAAATAAAATCTAGAGATGAAACCCTAAATTTATGGAATTAATAAAAGAGAAGGGAAAGACTTGTTGAACCTTCAATAACATCATCTTTATTTTGTGACGATGAATGAGAAAGGTGAGATTACTAATGTGATATGTCAGGTTATCCTAGCTGCTCATAAATTAGGGTTCATAAAATAGAATTTGACATTTGAAAGTTGAATTTGGGTAGGGCTCTTCAGGATCATGTGTTTTGTGGAATTAAAAATGGACCTAATATTTATGCATCTTTACAGCCCAAGCATCACAGTAGGCGGGCTTGCACAGGTTGGTTCATTTTTATTTCATTTAATCCTCATAACTTCCCTATATGGCTGTCCCTGCTTTATAGATAGGGAAACTGAGGCTCATAATGATGACATTTATTTTGTAAGGTCACCGTTATGGATGTGGCAAAGTGAAAATTCTAAAAGAGTTCTTGCTTTCTCCACTGTTACCCTGTGATGCTTTTGTTATTTGTTGTGTTAAACTGAGCATGTTTGTCCTGAAGGGCCCTGGTCTTGCTGAATGAAATTGTGGGAAACCCTTGCCTAGCCATGACCACCTGTGAGCATATTTACATAACTTTATTCTTCATTGACATATGTTTGATTGGAGCCCTTAGTAAGGTGACCAAGGGCATAAGCAACAAGGTAGACCTAACCTGATACCTGGGCACCCAGACCACAGGACAAGGTTACTCTGACCTGCAGCTGAAATGAACCACCTGGCAGCCAGAGTGGGCAGCCAACTCCTTGTAAGTCCCCTCCTTTGTCTCAGTCCTTGGTCTCTGACATTTGCAAGCATTCATGTAAACGCTTAGTCCTTCCTAGTGCTCCCTGAAGTTACTAAAATTCTACCCGGATCTCTTCACACCTTTGAGTTTCTAATTTTCTATCTATTTTAAACCAAACAACATGAAGAATATAAGTTCCTGTCTTCAGTTGGCTTTATCCAACTCTAACAGAAGCAATTCTCTCTTAAGCTAGAAAAGAAAATAGCCCCTGGAGGGCACTGGCATGAATGTGAACACCAGTTGAGAAAGAAAATGTTTTTAAAAACTGTTAGAAATGGTCGCAAATTGTAACATGCAATTTCACAAATAACTCAAATGCAATACTGGAAATGCAGCATCCTTACTGTTCTGGCACAGAATAAGATAATATTAATAACAGATCAGGCAGTGTAACATTCCCAGAAATTAGATCAAAAGAAAATAGCATATAGACAGACATGGCTTATGAGGCCACAGATTCTAATCATATCGTCTGATTCCATGGAGTTTAGAACTTAAAACTGACTAAACTTTTTCTACTTCTTATAAATATATTTAACATTTTCAGCTTCTTTGTTCCTATCATGGAAGGTTACTAGAAATGTCTCTTTAGACCACATGTGTCAAACACAAGGCCCTCGGGCCAAATCCGTCCCGCCAGGCCTTGCAATGTGGCCCGCACCGCGCTGTCATCACTGCACTCCGCTGCGTTTCCATCACAATGACAGTTTATGACTGTTCAGTAAACCATTCGGCCTGCGATTTAGGCTGGATTTTAGATTTTGGCCCCTTCTCTGATTGAGTTCGACACCCCTACTTTAGACCCAAATCAACTAACATGTTATAATGCGTATTGATTGCATTTAATGGTTCTTGGGAAAATACAGACCCTAGCTTTTGTGTACAAAGAGAAGGCGCTTCTTTCACATATATTTTCACTTAACCTGATGAGCTTAACCAAAGAAAGGAATGGTATTCTCCATTATTGAATCCCCTCCTTTATTGGGAATTACAGCCAGAAAATAAACTGCAAGTAGTTCAGACCGCTTCTGAGGGATTGCCAATGTTGTCCAATACACAGGCTCCCTGCACCCTCCCCTTTTTTTCTCTTTACATCTCTGTCCAGGCAGTTTTGCTCACTGATCTCTCCATAGTGCCTTACAAAGAGGACTGCCACCCTAGGAGGACATTGGTTTATAGTTAACAAAGCACTTACATGGCTAGGTCATGATTCATTTCCATACCCGCTCTGTGACCATTTTATCCCTGTTTTACAGGTAAGGAAACGTGAGTGAGTGCTTCAGATGTACACTGAGAGGAACCCAGGTCCGGTCACCTGATTCATGTAGATACATACGTACCTCCTGAGAAAGATTCCTTCCCTGTGCTTCTAGGGAGCACTGGGGTCTCTAATTGCCTGCCATATTGCTACTGCTAGTATCTGTAGGTTTGACTCCATCCCTCCCTCTGCCTTTCTCACCCTGTCTTGGTTTAAAATACCATTCAAGGAAGCAAATTATTGACAGCACTTTAGTTTTTTTTACCCTAAAATTATTCTCTCACACACACATACACACACACACAAATAATTTTCACGTGACATCACATTAGTTCTTCCATAGAAAACTCTTCTTTGACAACAATTCTTGCCCTCGTGCATTTATCTCTTCTTGAGGGTGCCACCTTACTGCTTTACATCCCTACCTGAGACAAGAGAATAGGAAGGCACTCACTCTCAGGTGATGACGGGGGTGGGGGTGGGGGGCGAGGGGGGGGGAGGTAGCCACACTTACTCAGCAATTGCTTATAAATCCTTTCTCTGCAATGTTTCATTTCATCCTCAAAAGAATCTCTCGGGGTAGGTACTATTTATGTCCTCATCACACAACTAGTTGCTCAACATCACATAGCTAGTACGTAGCAAAAGGTTCAAACCAGACCTGTTTCACCCTAAGGCCATTCTCTCTGAACTGCTGATCTCCCTAAGGCTTTATACTCTAGTTGAGGAGAAAAGACAAACACCTAAGAAATTATCTACAAAGGTAGTGGGTTCAATCTCTGTCAGGGCACATATAAGAAGCAACCAATGGATGCATCAATAAGTGGAGCAACAAGTCTCTCTCTCACCTCCCTCTCCCTTTATCTCTTTTTCTAAAAGTCAGTAAATAAAAACTTTTTAAAAAGAGAAATGACCTAAATACCTGCCACAAATGATAAGTGAGAAATGAACGGTGGAGATGGGGAGGTTTGTGGACATTCAGAGGAAGAGAAGTCGCTTCCCTACTGGTTTGGATTCCTTTTAGCGACTTACATTAACCCAGAGCTCCTTACCTGAGCTGACCGCACTTCAGACAGGAGGGTGCTGATCTCCCCTGGGGTCTCCTCTGAATCCGATAGTGCCCAGGCCTGCCTTGCATCCTTCCCCCAGAGTCCCTCATTCTTCCACTCTGGCCTCTGGAAGCTGCATTCAGGGCACTGGACTTCTACAGATGGGACAGAGAACAGGAATGCACCAGGGTAAGGAGGCCAGAAGCACCCACGGCAGAATGGAGCCAAGGCTTGGAGTCAATGGAGCCCAGTTACTTACCAGCTTTGTATCCTTGAACACTTTCCTAGCCTCTTTGATCTTCCTCTGTAGAACAGGAAGAACATAAAAATCTAATTTATATGATGATTGTGAGAATGAAAAGAAAGGATGAGTTGTAAAATGCCTGACACCTGGTAAATTCTCAATAAAGTAGCTTTAAAACAATCCAGAAGCTCTGGCCAGTTTGGCTCAGTGTATGGAGCATCAGCCTGCAAACTGAAAGGTCCTGGATTTGATTCTGATGGAGGGCACATGCCCGGGTTATAGGCTCAATTCCCAGTGGGGAACGTGCAGGAGGCAGCCAATCAATGATTCTCTCTCACCATTGATTTCTATCTCTCTCTCCCTCTCCCTTCCTTGCTAAAATCAATAAAAATATATATTTAAAAAAAAAAACAACAACCCAGAAGTCCTTGGAACAAAAGTCTTCACAAATGCAAGGAGGACTTGGCCTAGGAGGGCAAGGAGCAGATTTCTTATTTAAAACCTAGAGGCCCGGTGCACAAAATTTGTGCACTGTGGGGGCGGGGGTGGAGAGACTGAGGAGAGGGGTCTCTCAGCCCAGCCTGCACCCTCTCACAGTCCAGGAGACCTCAGGGGTGTCCTACTGATGGGAGTCAGATGTCCTTAGCGCTGCCACGGAGGGCTTCTGGCTCAGGGCTTCAAGCTGAGCGGCACTCCCCCTGTGGGAGCACACTGACCACCAGGAGGCAGCTCTTAAGTTGAGCATCTGCCCCCTGGTGGTCAGTGCACATCATAGCAACCAGTCGTTCTGCCATTCAGCTGATTTGCATATTAGCTTTTTATTATATAGGATGTTTGGGGTTTCCTCCGAGGGTGGAGGAGGTAGTAGGGAAATTAGGCCTACCTCGAGTTAGTCCTAGAACTCTGTATACATCTCTTCAGGCAGACCCAACTGGGAGTTAGAGAAAGACCCACTGACACATGGTCCAATTATAAGACTAATTTAGAGCAGTGTTTCCCCACATCCCTGGATAATAAGAATCACCTTGGTCACTGTTTAAAATACAGATTAAAAGGATTCTCCTCCTTAGCAGGCTCTGAGCCAGGAGCTCTGGGGTAGGTCCAAAAAATGTACGTTTTCCACAAGACACTGGGTGATTTCATGATCAGGGAAGTTTGGGAAATATTGCTTTAAGTGTTCAAAGTGCTGCCTGGTCAAGTGCCTCAGTTGGTTGGAGCATCTTCCCATTTCCACAAAAGGTTGTGGGTTCAAATCCTGCTCAGGGCACATATCTTGATTGGGGTTTGTATGAGAGGCAACCGATTGACTTTTCTCTCTCACATTGTTTCTCTCTCTCTAGAATAGGGGTGTCGAACTCAATCAGAGAAGGGGCCAAAATCTAAAATCCAGCCTAAATCGCGGGCCGAATGGTTTACTGAAGTCATAAACTGTCATTGTGATGGAAACGCAGCGGAGTGCAGTGATGACAGCACGGTGCGGGCCACATTGCAAGGCCTGGCGGGACGGATTTGGCCCGCGGGCCTTGTGTTTGACACATGTGCTCTAGAAATAGAGAACAGTATCCTCATAAGGGTTTAGGTACAATGCAGCCATCTTGTGGACATTCTGAAAACAGCACCCAGGAATAAATTCTAGGAGTCTGGAAAGAAACCTCAATTGACAGTTCTATCGCCCTGCAATAGCGCCCTCTTGTGAGCATTTTGAGAATAGCGCCCTAGAAATTTCTAGCAGTCTGAATATAAAACCCAAGTTACAATCATTGAGGGTTCTCACCCTTGCAGGGACTTGTGATAGTGCCCCTTGTGGATATTCTGAGAACAGCACCACAATAAGGGATTAAGCACAATAGCGTCCCTTTTTAAAACTTTTATTTTTTTTAATATATTTTATTGATTTTTTTACAGAGAGGAAGGGAGAGAGATAGAGAGCTAGAAACATCGATGAGAGAGAAACATCGACCAGCTGCCTCCTGCACACCCCCTGCTGGGGATGTGCCCACAACCAATGCACATGCCCTTGACCGGAATCGAACCTGAGACCCTTCAGTCCCTTAAGTCCCCAAGCCCACGCTCTATCCATTGAGCCAAACCGGTCTTGGCTCCTTTAGCTTTTTCTTATCTGTGAAGCTCTTCATCTGCCCTTCAATTCTGAATGATGGCCATCAATTGGACCCCCTAAGGAACAGTTTATAAAAGAAATCTAGATATCTGGTCAAGTTCAAATGATCCTGAATATCTTAAGAACTACAGTGGGATGGCCGCTTGTATTCTGAGCGGAGTAAGAAACTCGTCAGGTTTCTCCACCAGAGAAAGCAAATTCATTCGCTGGGAAATTTGGACTATCTTCACCAATAGCCCAGCTACCTGGGGTCCTCCGAGTCCTGCTCCCCAATCTCCCGCGTTCTCCAGAGCGGACGCCTACGGGAGGCCTAGCACCCCTTCGCGTCCATTCTCACCCCCCTCTCCTCCCCAGATCTGCGGGGGGACCTGACACCGTGGAGCCCCGCTGGCAAAGCTGACGGCCCTCCTTCCAGGCCGGCCGACCCCGCGGCTGCCCGGACACAGAGGCAGGGACGCTGCAGGGACCTAAAACAGCGGGTGGGGCTTCGCCTTGGTCCAGCCTCAGTCCCCTGAGACCTTAAAGTTGCGGGCGCCACCCAGACCCTCCGACTCCGCCTTGGGGTGGGGGCCCCAACCCGTTTGCCGGGCCGAGGAGCGAGGACGCCGGAAGCCGACCCCACTCCACAGGCTTAACCTCGAGGGCAAGCCCGGCGCCGCGCCACGCTCTCCCAAGAAACCCTGCGCCCGCCTCACTTTCCGTTGTTTCCCGGTGAGACCACCTCTTCGGCTTCGCTCCCGCCCCCGATAGGCTAGAATGGAGGCCCGACCTCCTCCTCAGCGGGTTCCCGCCCCGCACGGAGACCCGACCTGAAACGACTCCTCCCACCAGCCAGTCATCGCCGCCAGCCAGTCATGGAGCGCTACTCGGCGTCGTCTTCGCCCACTTCCGCCTCTGGAGCCGCCCGGCCACGCCCCCAGGCCGGAGCCGCGCTGGCCCCGTCCGCGCAGGCGCAGCTAGGTCAGGAACGCGCATGCGCAGGAGCGCGGACTTCCCTCCCCGGACCGGGTAAGCGAGGGATGTGGGACGGGCTGACTCGCTGCTGTGGGAGGAGTCGCGTCTACAGTTGGGCTGCGTTGACTGTGAAATCCCGAGTGGGAGTCGGGCACAGGAAGCACCTGCACCTGTCATGCTCGAATGGCCCCTCCCTCGCCGAAGTGGACACCTCCATAAATGTAGGAATATTTATTTTGTCAGCCACAAAGTTTGTGATACTTCGTTACCGAAGGAGCAGGAAACGAATACATTGTCTGTTTTCCAAAGTAAATTTACCAATATACACACAAATGGAGCTTTGAAAAAAGTATGCAGACTTCAGCCTCACACCACACTAACTGAACTGTAACCTCTGGATAGGCTCAGAAAAAGGAGTTCATTAGGTGAGTCTGACACATCCTGGAGGCTGAGAACCACCTTGCCCACTAGTAAATCTAGATCCAGATCCCATCATGGAAGAACAGTGTGGCCGTGATTTGGCCACAGCACTGAAAGCAGTTCTGGTAAAGATTGTTCCAGGTACCGGAAGGGTCCCTCTCCCTCCTCTGTTCAGAGCTAACATAACCAACCTTTTATTCTGCTGTGATTGAAGAATCAGTTTATACTAACACAGTTCACAAAGAACCATTAAGGCTGAAGCCTCTCTCTATTTATAGAATATTTTTCTTTAATATGCTACTAAAATGGCTTTCAGAAACTGCCACATCTTGGCTTCTTGACCTTCATGGAGATCTTGCTCCTAGGAGCTGGCAGGACTCCTGGTTCCTCAGAGAAGAGCAGCTCTGGAACGTGGGCGACAGTCTGCCTGGCTCATGGGATCGTGCAGACTTTGCAATCCTTGTGCTGAGGCTGCAGCAGGCAGCTGACCCTTGGGGAGTCCTGAACAAGAAAGTAGTTGAGCAAGTTGGGCTACAGGTGGAGGTTCTGGGCAGGGTCCCCTCATGCTAACCCAAGGATATTCTTGAAAGGTAAGTGAGCTTCTTACTTGCAGCCAAGGATCTTGGGATTCCTTAGTAGTGATACCACCAACTGCTGGGCCTCTACTTGATGACCAATTTAAAAGTCCTGAGAAGCCCTGTGCAGTTTCCATCACAAAACTATGTCATCAAAATGAATGAAGAGCAATCCAGTGTTGAAACTGTAAACTACTTGGGGCTAATACTTGGAATATTTTCCTGACAAATGTCAGATATCTCTGTTTGCCTTTAAAATTTAAAATACTCCCTGGCATGCTGATCCCTGCAGTGCACGAGAGTGCCTTGGCATTCAGTTTGAGCGCCATGGCTATGAGGGTTTAAAAATGAGTGATTCTCACCCAGCCTTTGTGGCTCAGTGATTGAGTGCTAACCCATGGACCAGGAGGTCACTGGTTAGATTCCTGGTGAGGACAACATGCCCAGGTTGAATGCTCCATCCCCAGTAGGGAGTGTGCAGGAGGCATCCAATTAATAATTCTCTCATATCATTGTTTTTATATCCCTCTTCCTTCCTTTCCCTGAAATCAATAAAAATTATTTTTGAAAAAGAGCGATTCTCATTTTTTCTTAGAATGAGTATTCAAGATGATCATTTCTTCCAAAGTGCTACTACAGTAAGGTCCAATGTAACCTGACTCCTTCCACCCTGAAGACCCCCTAAAACGAAGCCCACAGGAGATTCTTTTAAATGACCACAGCAGGCACTGAGTCTCCACAGGCTTGTCTAGATTCTGACATTCCTACAGAGGACAACTTAGATAAATTTAAAATTCCCTTGGAAGAGGAGCAATTAACTATTTTAAATAAAATAAATTAGAAATGATACTATTTAGAAAGTAGCCCATTAATTTAGAAATTGGCCTACTATTAGGCAAACACTACTAGACAATATTAAATGCTAAGAAAATAAAAAACCTAATACAGTCGATTGAACACTTACAAGAATTCTTGGTGACTTTTCCTACCCTGCAGTATTTCATACTGATTTTCACAATTACCAAAGAGATAAAATAGATTCAAATTACAAAATACAACTATACCTGGATTCATAAGTGGACATAACCAACCAATTTTTCATTCTAGAAACAGACTGTTAGCTATAGATATAAATATTCTAAACAAAAATTCTGATTGATATCCTGCTTAAAATACAGTTAATAATAAAGATAACTGGATATTACCATAGTACAAGTAACAATCCAGACTAGACCATAAATAAATGTATAGAACACTTATGATTATGACAAAAGTTGAATGCCAAACATCAAAGGAGAGAACAGACTGAAGTAAACAATTTCCGAAGCCTTTAATTCATCATGTAGCCACACTCAAGATGTTGAAGGAAATGTCTGTATCTGCCAGGTTCTTGTTGGCAGCAATGAGAAGGCAGAACTTTTTTATGCCTTTTTCTGTCCAATCTCACCATCAGAAGCAATCTTTGATTTGTTAGATGCTTCATAAGTTTGGATAATAAGTCTTAGGTGAGTAATGATTTCCTTGTCTGCTGTTTTCATGTTAAATCCCAACATCTTCATGATAGTTTCTCGAAAGTTGACTTCCTTCAAAGAACCACCACAAAATTTGAGACATGTCATTAGTTTTGGTCACCTACTTACTGTATATGATGAAATTGGTATGAGAAATTTAGTCTTATTTAACATTTCTTTGTGAAATATAACATTCTATATTCAAATATTTTCAACCTAGAAAAATGGTCTCCTCTGTTACAAGTAACCTTTATATAAAATTTTCTTTTAATATTTTTTCTTATTTTTACACTTTATAGACTAAACTTAATTTTATTGCTGCTTATGTTTCATCCGTAAGGTAACTTCTTTTTGAACTTCTGTTTTGCTATAGGGTAAGAGCAGCAAATACATATCTCTAAATACATATCTCTCCACCCATCCTTCTAAAACCATAATGATCAACAAGGAAAGCAGATAACATCCATAAGTCATGCCTAAAACAACTAGAGAATACCACAGACTTCAGTTTGCGTGTAAGAGAGGGAATAAATACCCTAAACCAGCAGAGGTAGCTCCAGAGTCCACGCTGGAGGAGGCATCTAGTTTCTACTGGTGACCCAGAAACAGGAGAATGCATAAATGAGGAAATACTAATATTAAGAACAAGTCTGAGCTGAAACCGGTTTGGCTCAGTGGATAAAGCGTCAGTCTGCGGACTGAAAGGTCCCAGGTTCAATTCCAGTCAAGGGCATGTACCTTGGTTGCAGGCACATCCCCAGTGGGGGGTGTGCAAGAGGCAGCTGGTCGATGATTCTCTCTCATCGACATTTCTAACTCTCCATTCCTCTCAATCTCTGTGTAAAAATCAATAAAATTAAAATAAAAAAAAGTCTGAGATCTGGTGGATCAGAACCCTGGTAAGTGGGGAAGGGCAAGAAAGGGAGCTGGAAAAAAAGAAAAAAGGCAATATCACTCAGACTGTTCAGGTGATGAAAATACTCTCCTCAAAATGCCTGATATGAATTAAATATTGGATAAGGATTTGCAGACATGGGATAAAAACACCTTTCTAAACGTATTATTTCAGAATAGAAACAATATACTATGTGTAAGATACTCTGTGGATAAAGAAGTGTTAATGGAATTCAAACAAGAATAAGACAAAAATCTTCTCAGAAATGAAGACTAAACTACAGAATGCCCAAAGGAGAAGAGATTGACTGAAAATATAACAAGGAACACTAAAAAGAATAAAAACAATCAAGGATGTGAAGAGGCACAAGTTAAAAAAGAGAAAAAGAAAATAATATCATCCCTTGATTTTTTAAGACTCTTAAAATTAAAGTTGCATATTTCTTAAGCAACTAATATATGAAGGTATGACATATAATCCCACAATAGCCTAAAATTATCAGGTTTTTAAGAATTCTTAAAATACCTGTTTTATAAAAACAATGGAAATCTAGGCAAGGTTAGAAGCACTGCCCTCTTGTCCTAGAAAGTGACCCAGCCCCAAACATGGTTTCTCCTGAACTTCATATATATATATATATTTAATTTTTTACAGAGAGGAACGGAGAGGGATAAAGAGTTAGAAACATCAATAAAAGAGAAACATCAACAGCTGTCTCTTGCACACTCCCTACTGGGGATGTGCCCGCAACCAAGGTACATGCCCTTGACAGGAATCGAACAGGGGACCCTTCAGTCCGTGGCCGACACTCTATCCTCTGAGCCAAATGAGTTAGGGCTCCCCTGAATTTCTATTCCATCATCTCTGCCCTCCCTGTCTTTGGTTAGTCCAAGGATGTGTGCACAAACTTAAGCTAAGATAATCATCTATCCCACCATCACCACTGTAAATTCACCAAGGATAGGCATTTGATCTGAGCCCGGCTTATAAAGACCCTTTCTTGAGATTGTCCCAGAAACTCTTCAACTATAAAACGCTGTGGTTTTCAGTCAGATAGACAAGCTGACACACAGAGCTGCCAAGAAGAGATGCTGAGGAAGGCCTTACAAGTCTCCAGGTGCTCATCCTAGGGCCCAGGTGCATCTCTGCCCCCTTCCCCGCCCCCAGCTCTGGTTGTTTAACTCCTTTTGATTCCATAAGCCAATAAATTCCCTTTTGTCTAAGTTAGGCAGAGTCTAAGTTGAGGTGAGTGTTTATCACTTCAACTTAAAAAATCTTAATATAGTAATGATAATTTAAAAAAAACAAAAACCTCTTGTGGTCGTCCTGATACTTCTTCAAGCGTGCTCTTTGCTGTGCAGAGCTCAGGAGTGACAGCATGTAACATGTGATGGGTCCCATCTTTGTCCCATCTTGCCTCTTGCTTGGTAGGGTCTAATGTAGTTTTCAAGTTATTTGTTTTCATAGCTGCCTTCCCTTTTATTGCTTCAACTTTTATTGAAGATTGCCTGAGCTTCTGAATTGTTTTGTCCTGTGAGGGAATAAAGTTAAGGTTGGGGGAAAGGAAGACGACTGTGATTAGATCTCTTTTAAATAATAGGTAGGCATGATGAATGATAACTCATGTTTATATTCTTTCTTAAAAAGAGAGAGAGAGAGAGAGAGAGAGAGAGAGAGAGAGAGAGAGAGAGAGAGAGAGAGGTAGATACATGGAAAAGAAAGAAAATCCCACAACTTGTGAATTAAGAGGACATTTCTCCACCATCATACTCATCAATAACCAACAATCACTGAACACTTTTGTAAACTAGGTACTTGGGTTTAAAGAGGGTGAACAAGTGTTCCAGGTCCTCAAAAGTCTTATAGTGCAGCCTGTGCTAATTAAATACAGAAATAGAGACAATAAGTGGCTCTGTAGTAAGAGAAATAATGCTGATAAAAAAGTTGATCAGTAAGTATTTAGTGCCTTGGTTGCGGGCATATCCTCAGTAGGGGATGTGCAAGAGGCAGCTGATCGATGACTCTCTCTCATCGATGATTCTAACTCTCTATCTCTCTCCCTTCCTCTCTGTACAAAATCAATAAAATATATATATTTTTAAAGTGATATTTGAGCCGAAACCGGTTTGGCTCAGTGGATAGAGCGTCGGCCTGCAAACTGAAAGATCCAGGGTTTGATTCCCTTCAAGGGCATGTACCTTGGTTGTGGGCACATCCCCAGTAGGGGGTGTGCAAGAGGCAGCTGATCGATGACTCTCTCTCATGATGTTTCAAACTCTCTATCTCTCTCCCTTCCTCTCTGTAAAAAATCAATTTAAAAAAAAAAAAAAATATATATATATATATATATATATATATATATATATATATATATATAATATTTGAAATACTACAACTGAAGCTTGAAATAGAGAAGGTCTGAAGAGGAGCCCTAAATGACGAAAACGTTTATTACCTCAATAAAAAAGACAAAAGTAAGACTAAAACAAAAAAGCAAGGGATCTAGAAGTTACTTTTGAGGAGAAGGGAGAGGAATGCTTAATGGCTTTCATGGGATTGATATTAGTCTTTTTTTTTTAAGATTAGTAGATTTGTAGGCATCAACTTTTATTATTAATATGTTTTAATGTTATATATTTTGTATGCATGTAAAATAATTTTAACATTAATTTCTAAAAGTTTGATGAGAAATATGCAGCTAAAATAGTAACAATCAAAGCTTAAATATATTTTTGAAAGCCTTACTTCCATTACTTACTTTAAGGACAGTTACTCTTGTCAGTTGGGCTTTCATATTTTTATTTAACAATTTCAACTCACTGAGCTTTTTCTGAAGTTGCTGAATTTCGTCCTCTAATCTTTGAGTTGTTGCAATCTGCAAATTCTGCTTAATACTCAGTAATGTTTTTTGTTTGTTGTCTTTCTCTGGCTGTTTAAACCTCTTGCTGTTCTCATCTATTCTGGAGTTTTTAGTCCTGGAGTTTTCCTTTGAAGAAATCAATAATATTGAAATAAAGAAGTTGTGCTTTATGATGCTGTTCTACACTAGCAAACCAGATCTACTCTACACTGATAACCTGGAGACTAAACTATTTACGTAAGTAAATATTTTTTCACCATAAATATGCATTATTAAAATAATCCAGAAAGTAAAATATGACAATAAAAGTGATGGCTCAGTGCTATCAAGGGTACAATTAGTAGACAATTTTATTAACATCAGGTGGTAGCAGAGTACCTCAACTTTTCTAGGGATGTATTATAGGAAAAACCCAATATTTATATAACAATTCATGCACCAAGATATTATTTACAATATTATTCATAACATGAAAAACAAAAGTGATGAATAGCAAGAACCTACAACCTAGATTACTCTACCAGCAAAGCTATCATTCAGAATTGAAGAGCAGCCAAAACAGGTTTGGCTCAGTGGATAGAGTGTTGGCCTGCAGACTGAAAGGTCCCCAGGTTCAATTCCTGTCAAGGGCATGTACCTTGGTTGCGGGCACATCCCCATTGGGGGGTGTGCAGGAGGCAGCTGTTCAATGTTTCTTTCTCATCAATGTTTCTAACTCTCTCTCCCTCTCCCTTCCTCTCTGTTAAAGAAATCAATAAAATATATATATTTTTTTAAAGAAAAAAAAGAATTGAAGAGCAGTTAAAGAGCTTCACAGATAAGAAAAAGCTAAAGGAGTTTATCACCGCCAAACCAGTATTATATGAAATGCTGAAAGGTATTCTTTAAGAACAGGAAGAAGCCGAAACCAGTTTGGCTCAGTGGAAGAGCATCTCTCTGGAGATTGAGAGGTCCCGGGTTCGATTCTGGGCAAGGGCATGTACCTTGGTTGCGGGCACATCCCCTGTAGGGGGTGTGCAAGAGGCAGCTGATTGATGTTTCTAGCTTTCTATCTCTCTCTCTACCTCTCTGTAAAATATCAATAAAATATATTTTTTTAAAAAGAACAGGAAGAAGAAAAAGGTAAAGATAAAAATTATGAACAACAAATACATATCTATCAACAAGTGAATCTAAAAATCAAGTGAATAAAAAATCATAAACAGAATAAACTGCTAAATATAATAGAATCAGGGACATAGAAAAGGAAAGGGGTGTGGGGAGTATGGGAAGAGACTGGACAAAAATCATACACCTATGGATGAGGACAGTGGGGGGGGGGTGAAAGGGCAGAGGATGGGGTGGGAACCAGGTGGATGGGGAGCTATTGGGGGGGGGGGGGGCAGGAGAAGAGGAACAATTGTAATAATCTGAACAATATTTATTTTAAAAAATAAAATAAACAAAAAATATAAATATATTGAAGATTTTTTAAATCTATATTAGTAATAAGAATTTCAACTAGAAATGGGATAATATGCTGTTCACAATGAGCAGAAAAATCTATAAAAGAACAAATTTCACAAAGACATATGAGGGACTTACAGGAATTATATGAAGAACATTATAAAATCCTATTGGAATAGAGAAAATAAGATCTACTAAAGGGAAAGAGGTCATGTACCAAATTATCAAAAATTATCAGCCAAAACTGGTTTGGTTCAGTGGATAGAGCGTCAGCCTGTGGACTGAAGGGTCCTGGGTTCAATTCCGGTCAAGGGCACATACCTTGGTTGCAGGCACATCCCCAGTAGGGGGTGTGCAAGAGGCAGCTGATCGATGATTATTGATGTTTCTAGCTCCTACCCCAGTGCTGGTACCTCAGGCTGCTCCCCTCGCCCCAGGCTGGGGGACATCAGACCATACCCCCTGCTCAGTGGGGCTTGACCGGATCTTAGGCCATATCCCTCACCTGGGGTGGGGCTTGATGGGGGACCTCAAGTCACGCCCTCTGCCACGGACCAAGCTGGGTGACCTCAGGCTGCACTTCCTGCCCAATAGGGCTTACAAGGGTGTGACTGGCTGGGTCTGGATCTAGCCCAATTGGGAAGGGAGGGATGGCGGGGAAGGGGGAGGGGGGTAGCCTGGTCTGGGTCTTGCACAATTTTGAGGCACACGAGGGTAGGCGGGAACTTAACTCTGGGTCCCGTGGTGCACCCCAGACTCTGACAGGAGGATTTTCATATACATTTTACTAATTTTCTTTCATCTCTAACACTTCTATTATAGAGCAATATTAAAATATTTCTTCTAATTAATCCCTTTTTAATGTGCATGAATTTCATGCACTGGACCACTAGTATCATAATAAAAAGCTTTGCACAGCAAAAGAAACTATCAACAAAATAACAAGAAAACCCATTGCATGGGAGAACATATATGCCAATATTATCTCCGATACGGGTTTAATCTCCAAAGTTTATAGGGAACCCATACAACTTAACAAAACAAAGGTAAAAAAAATCCAATTAAAAAATAGGTAAAGGGCCTAAATAGACACTTTTTGAAAGAGGACGTACAGAAGGCCAAGAGACATATGAAAACATGTTCAAAGTCACTAATATCTGACAGATGCAAATCAAAATGATAATGAAGTACCATCTCACACCTATCAGAATGGCTATTATCAAGAAAGGACAAGTGCTGGTGAGATGTGAAGAAAAATGAACCCTCATGCACTGCTGGTGGGAATGCAGACTGGTGCAACCACTGTAGAAAACAATATAGAATTTTCTCAAAAAATAAAAATGGAACTCCCATTTGACCCAGTAATCCCACTTCTAGGAATATATCCCAAGGAACCAGAAACATCAACCAGAAAAGATATATGCACCCCTATGTTCATAGCAGCACAATTTACCATAGCTAAGATTTGGAAACAGCCTAAGTGCCCATCAGCAGATGAATGGATTAAAAACCGTGGTACAGCCACCTAATGGAATACTAGGCTGCTATAAAAAATAAGAAACTCTTACAATTTGCAACAGCATGGATGGACTTGGAGAGCATTATGCTAAGCAAAATAAGCCAGCTGGAGGAAGATAGATACCACATGATCTCACTAATTTATGGGATATAGCGAACAACATACACTGATGAACAAAAAATAGATCCAGAGACAGAGAAGCATCCAACTGACTGTCAAAACTCAGAGGGAATGCAGAGATGGGCAGGTAAGAGATCAACCAAAGGACTTGTATGCATGCATACAAGCATTACCAATGGACACAGACACTAAGTGGTGCGGGCATGTACTGGGGGATGGGAGTGGCTGGGGAGAGGACAGTGGGGGAAAATATTATTGTAATAGCTATGTACAGGCCAGGGAGGGGAAGGGGGTGTACTTAAATATCAGGAAGACTGCTCTGTAAAGTATATGATTGTCTAACCACTATGCTGTACACCTGAAACTAATACAGAATAATGCTGAATGTAAACTATAATTGAAAAAAAAGATGGAAAGTTGTATATAATTTTCATCACAATAAAAAAATTTTAGGATCCAACCTTCAGATACTAGTCACAGAAGGAGAGAATATAGAAGAGTTAAAAATAAATAAATAAAAAGAAAAAAAATAGAGGGTGTAAAATGTTGAAATAAATGATTAAATTGGCAGATGAAAGACTTAGATTAAAAAGTTCAGCCCTGCTGGTGTGGCTAAGTGGTTGAGTGTCAACTAGGAAGTTCCAGTTAGATTCCCAATCAGGGCACATGCAGGAGGCAGACGGTCAATGATTCTCTCTCATCATTGCTGTTTCTATTTCTCTCTCCCTTTTCCTTCCTCTCTGAAATCAATAAAAATATATTTTTTAAAAAGAAATACATTAATAAAAGCTCTCACAATAAATATCAAATATGTATAAAATGAGAAAGGGAATGTCTGAAGTGAGGAGCATTTTTTTTTTTTATAAAATCAGAAGGGTTTGTAGCAGGCTATTAAATTAAAATATTTAAAAAGTATAAGTAGTATTAACAGCTTTAAACATTAGATAATATAACAAAATATAATTTTCACTGTCAACGAAATGCCTTATACATCACAAAATTCTTACTTTATTTCTGCCCAAGTCTAATCTCGATTGAAAACAGTCATTAACAGCAATTTTTCCCTCCAGACGTTTCAAGGTTTTTTTTTGTTCTCTACACTTTTTTTCAGTTTGGGATAATTCTTCCTGGTGATATTGCAGCTGTTCCAGTCGCTTGGTGAGCAACTGAATTTCCTGCTTACAGCCTTCTGCTCCCTGTAAAGAAAAAATAAATTAATTAAACTTCCTGATGGTCCATGATTTCTATTTCATTTCAATACTGTGCAAGTTCTACTGTACTGATATTGTAGCAACATTAAGTTACTACTAGTAAATAGATGCTGGTTTCAAAAATAGGAAGGTTTAACATTTTAGTTCAAGCATGTCAAACTCAAAGACTAACACGGGCCAAATAGACAAGGTTTAAGTTTATGTGGGTCACAAAAAAAACACACACAAAAGCTTTAATTTTCACAGAAATGTAGGCTTATTTCAATAGAGACATACTGAATTCAAAGGGCTGAGATAAATGAGTCATCGTTAACATAAAATAGAATATTTTAATAAAAATTAATATTTTTTTCTTGAACATTAACTTACCAGAGTAACTGCATAAATTAATAAGGGTAACACAAATAAACCTATTTTTCTTATTCTCTGAAAGCAAAATATTTTCTGTTGCACACACTGAACAAGTCAGTCCAAGACTAATGACACGGCAATTGGCTGCTAAAATATTCACTGCTAGTATTAGTGGAGAGGAATGGTGTGCCTGCGCATAAGGCGTATAAGGGAAATGAATGCAACCCAATTATAGTAACCAGTTATTAGCGAACGCTGTAGTTTGTTATTAATAATTACATGCAACAGGATATTGTAAAAATTAAGTTACAAAATTTTTATTAAAACATTTCTTACATACTGTTATATTGGCTGGGCTGCAATAATATTTGTTGTGGGCTGCATGTGGCCCACGGGCCAGGAGTTTGACATGCTTGTTTTATAGTTAGTACTCAATAATAAACTTGTATGATGAATTTAAGAGGACAGTGTAAAGACATTTGGAACTCTATAATAAACAGGCTACTGTGTAGCAGGTTTTACTAACACATTGAATTAAAGCAACACCCATCTTCCTTTGAATTGTAGGGTGAAGAGGCATGAAATTTTGCAAAGTGATTGAACACAACAGGGAAATTTCATTTAAACCTGCAGGTTCAATCTCTTGATAGACTTGACCAATAAAGTCAAATAACTGATTTAACTATTTATTTTACTGCGCTGACTGAACTTTGTGCTCACGATGGAAACATTATCTACATCATACCACTATTTTTAAGCTAGCATTTATTGGGCTTACATTATATTTACCCATTTAATCCTTGCAACCACTCTGAGATTGGAACTATGCCCCCCTCCCCAATCCCTTTTCACCAGCCCCCACTCCCACCAAATTTTACAAATGAAACTAAGGCAAAGAGTGGATAAGTAACTTGCCTAATAGCAGAGTTGGCAATGGTAGAGCTGCGATTCATATAGGAGCTCACTATACTACCACATTATTGATGTTTTTATCTCCCTCTCCCTTCCACTATGAAATCAATAAAAAACACATATTTTTAAAAGACAAAAAAATAATATTACTTTAAAATACTTTGAAAGCAGTTCTAATTTTTCAAAATAAAGTTTTATTGATTTCAGAGAGGAAAAGAGAGGGAGAGCGAGATACAAACATCACTGAAGAGAATCATTGATTGGCTGCCTCCTGCACACCCCCTACTGGGGATTGAGCCTGCAACCTGAGCATATGCCCTGACCAGGAATTGAACCATGATCTCCTGGTTCACAGGTCAACGATCAACCACTGATCCATGCCAGCCGGGCATTTCTGAAATTTTTTAATGGAATACCTCACTTTAATTGGATTATGGGCCTTGTTTTATATTCAGATTATATAATAAAACTGTTGTAGTCTAAGAATTTCAAAATAAACTTTCACCAGTTCTTTGACCAGTGTCTGTCTCCTATCATTCTCCAGCATTCTTCTATAAGATCTTCTACCAATCCTGTTGCCATCTATGAACGACCAGATTCATTTCTTCCTTCTAAAATGAATTCATGCCATAACTTCTGACTCCAATGTTCAATGTAGATAATCCAACTAATTTAGCTTTAAAGTTCATTGCTTCTGTTTCAATAACTTTCACCTATACCTCTCTTCAATCCTTAAACCCAGATCTAAAAACCCGGACTTATCAGCACCAAAAAGTAAAACACAATAGAATTTTAAAACTTCAATATTTTAATATCTAGTAGACACTTTCTCCCAGCTCTCTATAAACTTTATCTATACCCTCTAAGCTTTTCTTCAAAATCCCGGAAATCTTCAACTTCTCCTTGCACTTTCTCTCCATACTTCAGAAAGCCTTCCAGTCAGCCATGCTGTACTGATTTCTTTTATCCTCCATAAGAAAAGGACCAACAAAGTGCTCAACATTGCCATTTATCTCCCAGAGTAACACAAAGTAATAAAAAATCCTGTTTCCTCAAAGATCCATCAGGATTTTTCTGGGGCCTGGCTAGTCTGGCTCAGGGTTGAGCATCCATCTATGAACTGGGAGGTCATGGTTCTATTCCCAGTCAGGGCACATGCTGGGGCTCAATACCCCATAGGGGGTGTGCAGGAGGCAGCCAAGCAATGATTCTCTCTCATCATTGACGTTTCTCTCTCTCCCTTCCTTCCTCTCTGAAATCAATAAAAATATATTTTTTAAAAAAGATTTTCTGGGGCTTCTTCTGATCAGATAGCGGTATAGGTAAATGTGATACTCACTGCCTCCTGCAACCACATCAAAATTTACAACTAAAATATAGAACAATGATCATTCAGAACCACCTGTATTACATGAAATGTTAAAGGGTCTTCTTAGAAAAGAGGAAAGATTAAAAATATAAATAAAATGGCAATAAATACATATGTATCAACAACTGAATCTAAAAAATAAAAATAAATGAACAAGCAGAACAGAAACAGAACAGACTCATAGATACAGGGAACATTTCAATGGTTGCCTGATGGGAGAGGGTATGGAGGGATGAGTAAAGAGGTGAAGGGATTTAGAAGTACAAATCAGTAGTTATAGTGTGGTCATGAGGGTGTAAAGTACAGCATAGGGAATATAGTCAATAATATTCTAATAACTATGTATGGTGTCAGATGGGTATGAGATTTTTCGGAACGATCACTAACTAAGTTTTATAATGTTTAATCCCTGGGGTATACACCTGAAATTAATATAATATTGTAATCAAATGTAACTGAAAAAAGTTAAAAGATCAATCAAAATTTATTCTTACCTTTATCATGAAACTACCCAAGGTATCTTCTTGTCCTTTCACATTCATGTAAGGAGTGAATCCATTAGCACCTGCTAATTTTTTCTCCAAAAGGTCTGCTTTTTGCTCTGCCCTTTCTCTTTCAACCAGATGTACTCTGTGTAAGGTAACAATGTCATGAAACCAGGTCAATATTCAAACTTCAATTAAAAATAATGAAATAAGCCCTGGCTGGTGTGGCTTGGTGCTTAGAGTGTCAGCCTGGGCACCAAGGACAAGTACCTGGGTTACAGGTTTGATCTCCAGCCCCTGTTGAGGCATGTGTGGGAGACAACCAATCAATATCTCTCTCTCACATCAATGTTTCCCTCTCTACCCCTCTACCTTTCACTCTCTCTCCATATGCCTTTGATTGGAATCAAACCGAGACCTTTCATTTTGCAGGCCAACACTATCCACTGAACCAAGCCAGCTAGGGCTAAGCCTGTATGGGAAAAAATGTCCTCACTCCTTGGATACAGGTTAAAATGATACTAACAATGAAAACAAATATTCCCCATTTAAAATATAGTAAGTATGTGTATTAAGTAAAAATGTAACTATTTCTAATGAGAGACGAGAAATGGAGAGAAATACAATCCAGTGTTAAATCCTGTAGTAGTTACCCTAGGGGAGATCAATTTTGAAACCATCCTTTTCAAGGAGAAATTTGAGTATGAATATTTGCTTGCCACTACTGGTAATAGTGTGATGATCAGGAGGTTCCACATGAATACAAATACTCTTATTTTAATAACACCTGAATGGCTCTTTTACAGGGATTTGATGAGGGGAAAGGAACTAGAAATAATGATACAGCAATAGAGAACAGCATATCTAAAATTTTATTATCAAATATGCAAACAGCTAATTATTTGTTTCTTATTTGATTACTATTTGCAAGGTATTGGTAATATTTTCTATCCTGTACTTAGGTTAAAGTTTTGATTCATCCTCCATGATTTTTATGTCTTTTTCTAAGAATTGCATCCTACAGAATTAATGAATTTGAGTTAGGTAAACAGATATTATCTGAATAATCTATAAAAAAAAAGTTTAATTCAAAAATTATGTTAGAGATAGGTAGGACACACTCAACAAGTCTAATATACCTGTAGGTCTAACATATTATAGCTCTACAATGAGAGTATAGACAGAATGGGATAGAAACAATATTGGAAAAAATAATTTCCAAGAATTTTCCAAACCTGGTGAAAGACATCAACTTATAGATTCAATAAGTTCTGCAAATCCTAAGCTTTGCTAAGACATATAGTCAAATTGTTATCAATTAAAAGCAGAGAAAAAGCACATATTACCTCAAAAGTACAACAATAAGATTGATGACTGAGTTTCCAACAGAAGCTATAGAAGTCAGAAGATAACCAAAAGACATCTTAGAGGGCTGAAAGTAAAAATAATGAAATCCCAGAATTCTATACACAATAAAAATAAAAAAAGAAAGAAAACACCACTCTTTAAAAGAAATAAAGACGAAATAAATGTAATTTCAGAAGAAAAAATGGAAAAATTGTCAGAAGAACTGCATTATAAAAAAGCTACAGGCAATTTCTCAGGATGAACAAAAATGATCCCTAGTGTGCAGAGAACTGTAGAAAAGAATATTTCTAACCAGTTTGGCTCAGTGGATAGAGTGTTGGCCTGCGAACTGAAGGGTCCCAGGTTCTATTCCAGTCAAGGACAATTACCTTGGTTGTGGGCACATCTCCAGTAGGGGGCATGCAAGAAGCAGCTGATCAATGTTTCTCTCTCATCAATGTTTCTAACTCTCTATCCCTCTCCCTTCTTCTTTGTAAAAAATCAATAAAATGTATTTAAAAAATAATATCAGGACCCTTCATTTCACAGGCCAACACTACCCACTGAGCCAAACCAGCCAGGGCTAAGCCTGTATGGTTTTATTGATCAGTGTCATCACCCCAATAAATCCAATTTTTTAAAAAATCTCTTCAAATGGAAATGTTAAGAAGTGAAAAAAGCCGAAACCAGTTTGGTTCAGTGGATAGAGCGTCGGCCTGCGGACTGAAAGGTCCCAGGTTTGATTCTGGTCAGGGGCATGTACATTGGTTGCAGGCACATCCCCAGTGAGGTGTGCAAGAGGCAGCTGATCGATGATTCTCGTCGATGTTTCTAACTCTCTATCCCTCTCTCTTCCTCTCTGTAAAAAATCAATAAAATATATATTAAAAATAAAAATTAAAAAATTAAAAATAAAAATAAATAAAAATAGGCAAAGGAAAAAAAATAGGCAAAGGATCTGAATAGATATTTCTATAAAGAAGATATACAGATGGCCAGTAAGCACATGAAAAGATGTTCAAAGTCTTTAGTCGTTATATACAGTACACGTAAATTAAAATTACAATGAGATTCAACTTCATATCTACCAGAATGGCTATACTGTTGAAAAATTGGAATCTTCATATATTGCAGATAGTAATTTAAAATTATATGGCTGCCTTGGAAAAGAGCCTGGGAGTTCCTTTAAAGTAAGTTTAAAAAGTTAAACACAGAGTTACTTTATGATCCAGCAACTGTTCTAAGGCAGTGTTTCCCAAAGTGTGGTACGCGTACCCCGAGGGGTACGGGAAGAGTTTGGTGGGGGTACGCGTTGCACGGGAGTTTGGTGGGGATATGCACTGCACTGTGCTTAGCTGCGCTTAATTCTACGTTCTCATGAGTATGAGGGGTACTCAGCATTACGAAAATTATAGAAGGAGTACATATATGTCAAAAGTTTGGGAAACACTGTTCTAAGGCATATACCTAAGTGAAATGAAACATATCTATACTAATAAAAGCTTTGGTGGCCCTTGTGCCCTCACACAACCTCCTGACATCCTCTCAAGATGGCCACCCCCATGTTGTCACATGATGGTTATCCCATGCCGTCACAAGAAGGCCTCCACCAGATGGCTGCCACAAGATGGATGCCAACAAGTTGGGTGCCATAAGATGGCCTGCAAGGGAAGGCAGTTGGGGGTGACCAGGATGGCAGGGGAGGGCAGTTGGGGGTGACCAGGCCGGCAGAGGAGGGCTGTTGGAGCAACCAGGCTGGCAGGAGAGGGTAGCTGGGAGCCATCATGCTGGCAGGGGAGGGCAGTTGGGAGTAAGATAAGGTTGGAAGGAGAAGACAGCTGGGGGCAACCAGTCCTGCAGGGGAGGTCAGCTGGGGTGACTGGGCTGGCAGGAGAGGACTGTTGGGGGTGACTGAGCTGGCAGGGGAGCAGTTAGGCATCAATCAGGCCAGCAGAGGAGCAGTTAGGGAACAATCAGGCTAGCAGGCAGAAGTAGTTAGGGACAATCAGGCAGGTAGGCAGGCAAGCATATAGGAGCCAGCAGTCCAGATTGTGAAAGGGATGTCCCAGATTGGAGAGGGTGCAGGCTGGGTTAAGGGACATCCCCCTCATGCACAAATTTCTACTATTTGCAAGCTTATGACAAACAACTTGTGAAAACAAACTAGAAAATTCCTGGCCCTCAGAGCCCAGTGCCTCTGCCAAGTCTTCTGGGGCAAACGTGAATGCCCTGTAGTGCATCGTGGAGATGATCAACAGTGCTGCATGCAGAAAACATGCAAGCATGCCCTACCAGTCAGTTGCCTATTGGGAAGCAACACCTTTGGGGAGGCCAGATCCTGTGCTTTACTCTGAAGCTTGTAGCAAAGAAGTTTGCTGAGGACCACCTTCAGGCCAAGAGTGATGAATGACTACCTCCAAGTCTCAAGAAAAGATTTTTCTTCTAACCAAATAAATTTTAGATATTTCACACCTTTCCTATGGCCTGGTCCTATATCCAAAATTCTATAAAAATTGTAGAGTTTCTACTCAACTAAGGAAACTGGGTAAAGGAGTAGACTTTTAAATAATAATGGCCAGGTTTGTTTGAAATGGTTTGAACTTAAGAAAAATAAAAATCTTACCACCAAATATACCAAAATGCAGCTCCATCATAAACAAATTACTATTGTTTCTATGCCTGAAATATTGTAGGTGTTTTATTTACTGGATATTTACATTTTGAAAGGAAAACATTTATTAAAAAATTTATATTTGTAATTTGTTGTTCCTAAGATTTTTTTTTACATGATAACACAATTTGTTCTTTTTTCACAAATTTACAATCCTTCTATATAACAAAAGCCTAATATGCTAAGTGTCCAGTCGTCTGATTGGCCTTTCAACCAATCAAAGCATAATATGGTGATGATATGCTATGATGTGTACTGATCACCAGGGGACAGATGCTCCAACTGGTAGGTTAGCTTGCTGCTGGGGTCTGGCCAAATAGGACTGAACGAGATGGGCCAGACATGCTCTGGAGCCCTCTCATAGTCCCTCCCCAAGTGGCCAACCTACTGCATCCCCAGTAGTGGGGTCTCTAGGCCTGGCCTGTGCCCTTTCACAATCTGGGCTGAGGGATCCTCCCCCCTCCCCTCCAGTACAGGGATTTTGTGCACCAGGACTCAAGTATATAATAAAAGGCCAATATGCAAATCAACTGAACTGCAGAACGACTGTTCACTATGATGCAAACTGACCACAAGGAGGCAGACACTCAATGCAGAAGCTGCCTCCTGCTGGTCAATGCACTCCCACAGGGGGAGTGCCACTCAGCCAGAAACCCTGAGCTGGGCTCACAGTTGGCAAGCAGGGGCGGTGGTGGGAGCCTCTCCTGCCTCCGCAGCAGTGCTAAGGACGTCCAACTGACAACTTAGGCCCCTTAGTCATACATCCCTTGAAGGCTCCCAGATTGCATGTCGGGCTGAGGGACACTCCCCTGCCCCCTGAGTGCACAAATTTCATTCACCGGGCCCCTAGTTTCTAAATAAAGATAAGCCAATGTAAAATTGGGGGGAAGAATAGGTTTTGTTAATAAAATGATATCTTTCTTTTTCTAAATGAGAAGATTGTTTAATTTTTAACATTAGACATGGGAGCTGTTTCTTGGCAAACTTGTTTGAAAAGATTAATGTGTTATAAAGCAGATTTTATCTTTGTCTTATTATTTTCCTCTACTCTATAGTTCTGGTTGTACTTTAAAAATACTTTGTTTTAGCCCTAACCAGTTTGACTCAGTGGATAGAACATCTGCCTGGGGACTGAAGGGTCCCGGATTCAATTCCAGTCAAGGGCACATGCCTGGGTTGTGGGCTTGTCCCTGGTAGGGAGTGAGTGGGGCATGCAGGAGGCAGTAAATGAATAATTCTCTCTCATCATTTATGTTTCTCTCTCTTTCTCCCTCTTCCTTTCTCTCTGAAATCAATAAAAATATTTTTAAATGCGTTATTTTAGGTCTTTTTTTTATAATTAATGATTTATTAAAATGTAACTGAAAAGTGATTTTTGCAGACCTTACTTTTTTTTAATTTTCACATTTTTATTTTAAATTTTCACATTTTTATTTTAGGTCTTTAAAAAGATCTTTATGACTTACAGACATTGCAAATTAAAAACAAAGTAATGTTGCAGGGGGAGATAATTCCCTACCTTAGACGGTTTTCTAGCTCAATAATTCTTTCATTTAGATCCAAGTTGCCTCTTTTAAGAGTCTGATTATTGATGCTTTTCAAAGATTTATCTCTAGTTAGAGAAGCAATAAGATCCTCCAACTCCTTGATATCACTTTTCAGGGAGATTATCTGGAACGACTGTTTCGAGTTATCTTCTTTGTAACTTTCTAGCTCATTCTTCATATCTTGCAACGAACTTTCTTTTATGAGAAGTTTGTTTTGAAGATTTCTTAGCTAATGAGAAGGGAAAAGCATTATTTAAAATCATTTATAATTTTGGTTTTAGAAAATTCATGATTTTCAATCAATATGGGTATTTAAATTATATGCTATCTATAACAATAAAAGTGTAATATGCTAATTAGACTGGACAGCTGAACAACCTTCTGAACAACCTTCTGGATGTCCTTCTGGATGACCTTCCAGACGAAGCTGGGGCTGCGAGGGCTGAGCCCCTTGCACAAATTTCATGCATCAGGCCTCTAGTAATATAACAAAATACAAGCTTTCAAATCTAACAATCTATTCCAATATTAAATACATTTTAAAAATTATATCAAATTGACACATATGATTTGAATAAGTGAATTTATTCTCATCAAAATTAAAGGGGAAGCAAAACAAGAGAGCCACCACAGGCTGCTATTGGAAGAAAAAATAAAAACGATTTGAAGAATGAGGTAAGTGATTTTATTATCTTTGGGTAACATTTTAAAAATCTCTGCTCTTCTATCTGGTAAGTGAAGGAAGTTCACTAGATGAAAAAAAAATTGAGTTATTTTTAGAACTCTTCACATGCCAGATCTCAACAAATGTTGAATTGTAACTCTATTTCTATTGAATATATCCCAACTTCTGGTAATCACAATAATTGTTAAAATCCTGTAGCATTACCTTTATTATTTTAACCAGTTAAGTGAGGGGTTCTCTGCACTTCAGTGGTTACCATTCTCCTAAGATACTGTAAAAATAATGAATATCCCCTGGAACTGTGCAATGTAGTGATCCCATTTCCTTGTACTATGATATAAGAACTGTGTTTTAAGATCTAATTTTCAGTTATGCTATTGTTAGGATACTGTTAAGATATGTTTTGTGAAAAATAAGGCAATATGAGTCTCAGACTCACACAATACTGATTTCTAGGTCTAGTTTAATTTTGTTCTAATGACCAAGCTGTCAATTAATTTTCCAGAGCACTTGCCGGTTCCTTCCTCTTTCTTTCTTTCTTTCTTTCTTTCTTTCTTTCTTTCTTTCTTTCACTTCCTCCATAGGAACAGTGATTTGCAAAATCTAAGATTTTAAAACACGGCTGCATTATTTTTTATGTCAAGAAAACCCACAAATTTTGAATTGTTTGATTGGATTTGAACATAATGAATTGAAATATGTTCAGGACTTAGCTAAATGTATGTATCACCAAAATTGAGATATAGCCTGTTGATAGAATTATCAACAAAGCTAAATGTATGTATCACCAAAATTGAGATATAGCCTGTTGATAGAATTATCAACAAAGTACTCATATCTATAGAAAAGAATTCTAATTTCTCAGAAAACAATCCAATTAGAAAATGGGTAAAGACTTGAAAAAAATTTTTATCAGAAAGAATATATAGATGGCAAATCTATATATATTAATATAAAAGGCTAAGCAACTAGCTGACTGGCCGGTAGATATGATGTGCGCTGACCACCAGGGGGCAGATGCTCAACACAGGAGCCGCCCAGGGACAGCAACTCTCGCACTCTGGGACCTCTTGGGGGGATGTTGGAGAGCTGGTTTCAGCCTAATTCCTGCAGGCCCTGAAGGCCAGACCAATGTACCCAAACTGCCAGAGGGATCTCACTCACTCCACAGATGCCCTTTGAGCCATGGCTCCACTCCAGATGCAGCCAGCCAAGGAGGACCATGGCAGGTAGGCTCCAGGGTATGTCCGACTCATCTCACCCAGTCCTACCCTGCCAGCCACTTTCTAATTAATTTCCTTTCCTTATGCATGAATCCGTGCACTAGGCCACTAGTAAACCCATAAAAACATATACAATATCATCAGTCATTAAGGATACCCAAATTACAGCTACAATGAGATATCCCTACATGTGTATTGGAATATCTAAGCTACAAAATAGTGACAATACCAAATTCTGGAAAGGATGAGAAGAAACTGGATCACTCATACATTTCTGATAAGAATGTAAAATGGTATCATACTATGGAAAATATTTTGGTAGTTTCTTATAAAACCCAGCTATTGCACTTTTAGGGATTTATTCCAGAGAAATAAAAGTTATGTTCACACAAAAACCTATATATGAAGATCCTTAGAAACTTTATCTATAATAGTAAAAACAAAAAACAAAAAACTGGAAGTAACCCAATAGTTGTCAACAAATAAATTGTAAAACAAACTGGTGCATAAATGCCATGGACTCAGCAATACAAAGGACCAAATTACTGATACATGCAACAACTTGAATAAATCTCCAGGAAATTATGCTGAGGGGAAAAAGCCAATCCCAAAGGATTACATATATGATTCTATTTATATAACATTTTAACAACAGTTTTATTGAGATATAATTTATAAATTCACCCATTTAAACTATATAGTTGCAAGGTTTTTATTATATTCATAATTGTGCAGCCATATTGAACTGTTTTTTCATTTTAAAAAAATTGAGATATGATTCACATACCATAAAAATTGACCCTTTAGTAGGGGTGTCGAACTCAATCAGAGAAGGGGCCAAAATCTAAAATCCAGCCTAAATCGCGGGCCGAATGGTTTACTGAACAGTCATAAACTGTCATTGTGATGGAAACGCAGCGGAGTGCAGTGATGACAGCGTGGTGCGGGCCACATTGCAAGGCCTGGCGGGACGGATTTGGCCCGCGGGCCTTGTGTTTGACACATGTGCTTTAAAGCATAAAAGTCGATAGTTTTTACTATATTCACAACCATTGCCAAGATCTAATTCCAGAACATTTTCATTACCCTCTAAAGCAGTGTTTCCCAAACTTCTCTCATGATGAGAATCACCTGGTGGAGTTGTTAAACTACAGATTCCTGAATCCCAACTAAGAAGTGCTAAACTAGAATTTTGGGGAACATATAGGTAAAACTGTATACTTAACTTAGTGCTCTGTCTAGAATTTTTTTTTTTTTTGTATGAAGAACTCTATCTTAGAACACTGCTCTAAAGAAACCCTAGACCCATTACTCCCTATTATTCTTTTCCCTCTCAGCCTCTGGCAACCACTCATCTACTCTCTCTCTCTCTCTGAGAATTTTCTAATTTTAGACATTTCTTTTTTTTTAATATATATTTTATTGATTTTGTACAGAGAGGAAGGGAGAGAGATAGTCAGAAACATCGATGAGAGAGAGTCATCGATCAGCTGCCTCTTGTACACCCCCTACTGGGGATATGCCCGCAACCAAGGTACATGCCCTTGACCGGAATCGAACCCGGGACCTTTCAGTCCCCAAGCCGATGCTCTATCCATTGAGCCAAACCGGCCTCGACCTAATTTTAGACATTTCATGTGAATGAAATTATACAATATGTAGCTTCTTGTAATTGATTTTTACGGAGTAGGCAACTACGTAATTGCGGGTTTCACACATATATGGCTTCAGTTGAATTTTTAGGTTTGCAGACGTAGTACAAATGTAAAACACATTTTGTTATTTGATAGTTGGCTATTCAGCTGTTAATCAGTAAAAAAAGTTTTTTGATCTGTTTTGTAGTTTTCGTTTGGCGTTCGTTGAAAAATGGAAAATCAAAAGGAACATTTTCGTCATATTTTGCTTTTTTATTTCCGCAAAGGGAAAAATGCATCGCAAGCTCATAAAAAGTTATGTGCTGTTTATGGTGACGAAGCCTTAAAAGAACGGCAGTGTCAAAATTGGTTTGCCAAATTTCGTTCTGGTGATTTTTCACTCAAAGATGAAAAACGCTCTGGTCGTCCAGTTGAAGTTGATGACGCCCTAATCAAAGCAATAATCAATTCGGACTGTCACAGTACAACACGTGAGATTGCAGAGAAGCTTCATGTATCACATACATGCATTGAAAATCACTTAAAACAACTTGGCTATGTTCAAAAACTCGATACATGGGTTCCTCACGAACTGAAAGAATCACAGTTAATGCAACGCATTAGCAGCTGCGATTTGCTAAAGAAACGTAATGAAAATGATCCATTTTTAAAACGACTGATAACTGGCGATGAAAAATGGGTTGTTTACTACAATATC
Source organism: Pipistrellus kuhlii (assembly GCF_014108245.1). Classification (NCBI taxonomy): domain Eukaryota; kingdom Metazoa; phylum Chordata; class Mammalia; order Chiroptera; family Vespertilionidae; genus Pipistrellus; species Pipistrellus kuhlii. The sequence goes on along the minus strand of NW_023425404.1, from coordinate 19,528,156 downwards.
AAGCGGAAAAGATCGTGGAGCAGGCCAGGTGAACCAACTCAAACAACATCAAAAGCTGATATTCATCAAAAGAAGGTTTTGTTATCAGTTTGGTGGGATTACAAAGGAATTGTCTACTTTGAACTCTTACCACCCAACCGAACGATCAATTCTGATGTCTACATTGAACAACTAACGAAATTAAACAATGCAGTTGAAGAAGAGCGGCCCGAATTGACAAATCGAAAAGGTGTTGTATTCCATCATGACAATGCAAGGCCACACACATCTTTGGTCACTCGGCAAAAATTAATGGAGCTTGGTTGGGATGTTTTGCCACATCCACCATATAGTCCTGACCTTGCACCATCTGATTACTTTTTGTTTCGATCTTTACAAAACTCCTTGAATGGTAAAAATTTCAATAATGATGATGATGTCAAATCGTACCTGATTCAGTTTTTTGCTAATAAAAACCAGAAGTTTTTTGAACGTGGGATTATGATGCTGCCTGAAAGAAGGCAAAAGGTCATTGATCAAAATGGGCAATACATTACAGAATAAAGTTATTTAGTTCCATGAAAAAATTGTCTTTGATTTTCTTTAAAAAATCCGCAATTACTTAGTTGCCGACCCAAATATGTTCATCCATGTTACAGCATGAATCAATACTTCGTTCCTTTTTATGCTTGAATAAAATGCTATTGTATGAATATACATTTGTTTAGCCACTCTTTAGTTGGTGGACATTTGAATTATGTCTAGTATGAATAATGCTACTATGAACATTTATTTACAAGTTCTATGTGAATATGTATTTCAATTCTCTTAAGTATCTACCTATGAGTGAGATTGCTGGCTCACATGGTAACACTATATTTAGCTTTTAGAATGTAAAACATCTGAATGATAACATTTTAGGAATGGAGGAGAGATTAATGGTTGCCAGGGTTTGAGGGTGAGGGAAGGATAGAAAATGGCAATAGGAAGGATATTAGTGATGTTGTGCAGGAGACAGCTGATCAATGTTCTGCTCTCACATAGGTGTTTCTCTCTCTCCCCCTCTCCCTTCCCCTCTCTCTAAAAACCAATAAGAATATTAAAAAACAAAAAATAAATAAAAATGCTTAATATACATAACTTATTAGACAAATCTTAAGTGTGGCAATTTATAAGCAAATTTCTAATATCCTAGCACTTGGCAGTCAACTTAAAAGCACTTAATTATGTACCATTTTCAAAGGGATTTCTCTGGCAAGAGACAAATTAATATCTAAATTAATGCTCCTCCATGATGAGAGAATATTGAGAAAAAAGCAAAACTGAATTGAGATAATACTTTGAGCCCTTTATCAGAATGTGTTTTGCCACCTACTTTTTTTTTAAAGGAATTATTTTTATTTCATTATTATTTTTTTAACATATTTTATTGATTTTGTACAGAGAGGGAGGGAGAGAGATAAGAGAGTTAGAAACATCAATGAGAGAGAGTCATTGATCAGCTGCCTCTTGCACACCCCTACTGGGGATATGCCCGCAACCAAGGTACATGGCCTCGACCAGAATCGAACTCAGGACCCTTCAGTCCCCAAGTCGACACTCTATCCATTGAGCCAAACTGGTCTCGGCTTGCCACCTACTTTTACAGAGGATGTACTTTCCCACAGAGTTTTATTTTCAGATCATCCATATACCTCAGCTAAAAGATTCTTGTTTTTCACCAACAAACCAACAAGGTCAGGATGGTTTGGGTCAGCAGTCGTTTTGTTGTATATGATTTGGTTCATGGTGGAAACTTCTTTAAGAGGTGGATCAAAACAAGCCTACACAGAGAAATAGCAAATTAACTATACATGTTCTCTGTAGGTCAACTCACAATTTTCTAGCCTACACAAATTCAAATAAGTAGCTCTAAATAGAATACAACTTTAAAACATTCATTTTAAGGTGTCACCCTAACAATGACAATATGTCTCAGAAAAAAAAAAAAAGTAACATGACCTATACTTTTATTTTGATTATTATCTCATTCACTATGTAAAAATCTTATCTCTCCTACTACATTAAAGGTACCTAAGAGAAGGATATATTTCTGATGTATCACTATCATCCCATACTAGGTGCCAAAACTACAGATTGAATAAAGAACCCAACAGGACAGAAACTCTAAATAGAAAGTTAACTTATATAGATGATAGAACTTTTCTCCCAAATTAATTTTATAAAAGTATTTTTTTAAATGTATAAGGAGACTAAAGCAAAATAAACATAGAAATATGGCATAATTACTCTATGACTTTAGGTTGTACATGACTATTTTTATGCACTCATAGGATTTATCAATACTTCAAATTAGAATAGTCATCTATGCTTCAAATAGTAGAAAGTAAAAGCCATAAATTTTGACCATATCAGGCACAGAGAAAATTCCAACTCCAAGATTGGTTTTTAGAAGAAACATGAATTGCCCAATATGAGTGGTTCCCTGCAGAATCTACCAGTAGAATGTCTGCATGTCAAAGAAGCTGTTGCTAGGGGAATGCATCACAGAGGTCCAGGGAGGGAAAGGGGGATCTCTAAAAGTGGTACTACTAGTAAGACCCGTGGGTCTTTATTTCCCTAGTTAATGAAGTGAAAACACAAAGTGGTTTCATCAAGCATTAGTGAACTTCAGAAATCTTAAGAAAGTGACCCCACTGAAAGTAACCGTTCTGGCAAATGTGAAACTCACATTTTGGGTCTTTCTTTTGAGAAATTCTTAGAATAAGTCAAATTTTATATTCCAATACCTACACCTCATCAAGGGAGAAGTGCTTTGAGAAGAGAAAAATGATGATTCCATCTACTATTCTTAAAAAGATGATTTGTCTGAAATGCTGATATCTTATTCCAGGGATGTACTTTTATGCCAGAGGAAGTATATCTCTATTATATATTCTTGATATTAGAATCACTAGGATTATATTTCAAATATCATCTAAGAGTTCTTAACTTTGCCCGTACACCCAGATTAAAAAAAAAAAAAACAAAAAACCCACAAAAGAAAACACCTCTGCCAAAACCGGTTTGGCTCTGTGGATAGAGCGTCAGTCTGCGGACTGAGAGGTCCCAGGTTTGAATCCAGTCAAGGGCATGTACCTTGGTTGCGGGCACATCCCCAGTGGGGGGTGTGCAAGAGGCAAGCTGATCAATGATTCTCTCTCATCAATGTTTCTAACTCTCTATCCTTCTCTCTTCCTCTCTGTAAAAAATCAATAAAATATATTTAAAAAAAACAAAAAACAAACAATACACCTCAATATATACTGATAACATGACCCTATCACATGTTCTGACTTAACTGGACTACAATGGAGCCTAAGAGCATAAATATTTTTTAAGGCTACACATATAATTCTAATGTGACTTTAGGGTTGAGAATGTCGGTTCCATTACATTCATTTATATATGATTAAAACGAAGCAGGGAGAAATTGAGTTTCATGGGAATGAAAGTAATGTTTACTAATTAAACCAGGAAAATAAATATTTTTCCCTCTCAAACTAGCTTTTAAAATTGCACCCACAAGCAGAAGAAATGTAAGCATAAACAAAACAGGAAATTTCTTATATAGCTTACATTGTGGTGAAAAAATGAGAAAACAGCAAAAAAACCCATATAAATAAATATAAACATTTTACATAGTAATAACTGCTGTGAATAAAATAGACTAATGTGACAATAATGAGGAGGCAACTTCTGATGATGTAATCAGAGGGCCAGTTTGGAATCTATATTAATAAAAGGGTAATATGCTAATTAGGCCATACATCTTCCAGATAAAGCCACAGTGGTGGGGGCAGAGGCAGAGTGGATAGGGGCGATCAGGTTGGCAAGGGAGTGCAATAAGGGGTGATCAGGCCAGCAGGGGAGGGCAGTTAGGGGCCATCAGGGTGGCAGGCAGAGGTGGTTAGGATGATCAGGCAGGCAGGGAAGCAGTTAGGGCGATCAGGCAGGCAGAGGTGGTTAGGGGCAATCAGGCAGGCAGACAGGGAAGCACTTAGGAGCCAGCAGTCCCGAATTACGAGAGGGATATCTGACTGCTGGTTTAGGCCCAATCCCGTAGTAGGACATCGCCCGAGGGGTCCCAGATAGGAGAGGGTGCAGGCCAGGCTGAGGGAACCCTCCCCCACTGCATGAAATTTGTGCATCAGGCCTCTAGTATATTAATAAAAATTAAATCATAGACTTTATTGAATAACCTGCCTTTATCATTTAGCAATGTTTGAAAGCTATCTTACAGTATATCTATAGATATGTATCTATTGTTCCTTTAACAACTGCAACCATCCCGATGGAAATTTGTGTTTTTTTTACTATTGATATCAAGGCTGTGAGAAACACTTTCATGCACTTATCTTTGTATATATGTGTAAATATTACTCTAGAATTAATTCCTAGAAGTGAAATAACAAGGTCAATTACAATTCAAGATTTTGCAAGATATTATCAAATTACCCTCAAAAAGCTTGTAAAAATAGAGTTTCTGCGCAAAGAATACTTTTTTGTTTGTTAATTCTCACTTGAGGACATTTTTTCCATTGCTTTTTAGAGGGAGTGAAAGAAAGGGAGGGAGGGGTAGAAAGAGAAAGAGACAGAGAGAGACAGACATTGCACTAATATACTAAAAATCACACTTAAAATCAGGTTGAATTTTATAGTATGTAAATTGTACCTCAATAACACTATTTATAAAACAAAACAAACAAACAAAAAGAGTCTCTAATTCCATATACAGGGCAACTGTAAAATATCTTCAGAATATAGGAATAAGGAAAAAACTATCTTTCAACAAAAGCCCAGAAATTTCAAAAAAGAAACAAGTTCCATAGATGAGTTCTGCCATTACTTGAAACATGCCACCCTAAGAAATGGTTTATAAAAGCAACTAAGCCAGGTAGCTCAGTTGGTTGAAGCATCGTTCTGCGTACCAAAAGGCTACAGGTTTGATTCCCAATCAGGGCACATACCTAGATTGCGAAAACATCTTCTTGGGTAAGGATTAAGAAATAAATAAGCCCAGCTGGTGTGGCTCTCTGGTTGAGTGTCAACCTATGAAACAGGAGGTTGTGTTTCGATTTGGTTAGGGCTCAATCCCCAGTGTGGGGCTTGCAAGAGGCAGCTGATCAATGATTCTCTCTCATCATTGATGTTTCTAATTCTCTGTACCTCTCCCTTTCTCTCTAAAATCAATTAAAAATAAAAATAAAACCCTGGCCAGTTTATTTTTTATTTTATTTTATTTTAAATATATTTTTATTGATTTTTTACAGAGAGGAAGGGAGAGAGATAGAGAGCCAGAAACATCGATGAGAAACATCGACCAGTCGCCTCCTGCACACCCCTCACCAGGGATGTGCCTGCAACCAACGTACATGCCCTTGACCGGAATCAAACCCGGGAGGTGCAGATGGATGATGATTCTCTCCTCATTGATGTTTAGCTCTCTCTCCCTCTCCTTTCTTCTATAGAATCTATTTTTAAAAATTTTTTAAGAGAGTAAATTTTAAATATCATCACCATGCACACAAAAAAGATAATTATGTGAGGGGATGGAAATCTTAGCTACCTAATTGTGGTAAGAATTTTGTAATAAATACGTGTATTAAAACCATCACGGTGTACACCTTAAACTTACATTCATGTCCATACTACCTCAAAAAGGCGGGGGGGGGGGCAGGGGAAGGGAGGGACTTAGGAGATTGGAACTATTTATCTCTGAACTGTGTTGGATGACTGTAACCTAATTCATAGGACTCAGGACTTTGCAAAACCAGTCCTCACCAATAACCAAGCTGCCTGGGGTCCTCCAGTTCTTCTCCCTAATCTCCCCTGTTAACGACAAAAACAAAAACAAAAAACCATTGAAACCTGTAAATAATTTTAGTGAATTTATTTGAGCCAAACTGTCGCCATATGCCGGGAAGCAGAACCTCAATAAATTGAGATAATGCTCCGAAGAATGGCGGGTTACATTTCTATTTATACGCTGCAATCAAAGGAGGGACATAGGTGGGTTGCATGAAATTTATTGGTGACAGATTAAAGAGGTGGGCTAAAGCAAAGTGATGGAAAACCCCTAGCATTGGATAAAAAGTAAAATGATGGACGTGTACTTCGGTGAATGCAGGAACAATTAACATGATAAAGAAGGAATTTGAGGCATCAGTCCTGGTGTGCCTCAGGGGCTCCAGAAAAAGGGAAGTTACAAGTTACCCAGACATCTCACAGATTGGTTATCTTAGAGGGGAAAAAAAGGCAAATGGGCTCAGTAAAGAAGATCTAAGTTGATCTTTGTCAGGGAAAAATATCGGCCTTGGACATGACTACCCACTATAAACTGTTTGTAGTTTATTTTTTTTAAAACATTTTATTTATTTTATTTATTTTTATATATCTTATTTATTTTTTTATAGAGAAAGTGATAGGGACAGAGAGAAACATCGATAAGAGAGAACCATCAATCAGCTGCTTCCTGCACATCTCTCACCTTTCAGTTGCAGGCTGACGCTCTATTCACTGACCCACACCGGCTTAGGCGTGTTTGTAGTTTAAACATTTAATTTTCAAACCATCTGTTGTTATTTTAAGGTCTCTGAGTTTGCAAGACTGCCGCGCAGGCCTCCCATGAGCTTGTCAGGTTAGCATGTGGCTCCTTTCGTCCACACCTCTATGCCCCAGCGTGAACGCCTACAGGGAGGCCCAGCCCGCCCTGGTTGCTCACTAGGGATCTAGTTTACCTTAGGCCTCCAACCCTCTACCCCCAGATCTGCACGGGGACCTGACACAGTGGAGCCCCGCTGGCAAAGCTGACGACCAGCTCAGGCAGAGGCGCTGCAGCTCGCAGAGCTTCGCCTTGGCCGAGCCTCAGTCACCTGAGACCTTATTATGGTAAGGTGACCAGACGGGACAATTCCGATTTTTAACAATTTGTCCCGCGGCATTTTAAAAAAAGTCCCGATTTTTTGTTTGAAAAAAATTTTTTATTGATTTTTTACAGAGAGGAAGGGAGAGGGATAGTTAGAAACATCAATGGGAGAGAAACATCGATCAGCTGCCTCCTGCACACCCCTACTGGGGATGTGCCCGCAACCAAGGTACATGCCCTTGACCGGAATCGAACCTGGGACCCTTCAGTCCGCAGACCGAAGCTCTATCCACTGAGCCAAACCGGTCTCGGCAAAAGTCCCGATTTTTGTAAAGATAATAATTATGCGCACCTCCCAGGCCCTCCGACCGGCATGGGGGTGGGGGCACCAGTTTGATAACGTGGTGGGGCGGATACGCCGCCGCAGAATCCGCGCCAGAGGCCCGCCCGGCGCTTCGGACCCCGGGGACGTGGGCCCGGCCTCCGGGCGGGTCTGGGAGACCCTGCGGCTCCCGCGCCCGCGAAACCGACGTCCCGGGAGACCGCCCCTCCGCCTCCGCACCCGATAGAGACCCCACCCCGCCTCCGCGGCTCCCGCCCCACACGAAGGCGCCGTCTGCAAAGACTCCTTCCACCAGCCGGAGGGGGCATCACGGAGTTGAAACTCCCGCCGCCTTCCAGGCCCTCCCGCTCCCCATCCGCGCGCTTCCGGAGTGCGCAGGCGCAGGCACGCCCCTAAGCCCGGGAGCGGGGGGCGCAGGCGCAGAAGCAAACTCCTCCCCGGCGGCCGCTCACCACGTGGGCTGTGCTGTCCGCAGCGGAGAGGCGAGTCGGTCCTCGCTTTGGCGGTGTTCGTCGTGGGCAGCGGGCTGTTAAAGGTCATGGCACCGGCGGAAATCTTGAACGGGAGCGCGGTCTCCTCGTAAGCATCGTGAGGAGGGCGCGTGGGGCTGCAGGCAAGGGTTCTGAGCAGGGTGGGCAGGTCAGCAGCAATGGACCCATTTTTTTAATATTCTTTGCGGGAGGGAGTCCTGGAGCGCAAAATCAGACCAGCCCGGTGGGGAGGAAGGACGTTGTCCTGAGCTCTTCACGTCGGAAGACTGGTCTCTTGTGGCTGAGGAAAGGCGCTCAGCTCCGGGCACAGCCTGCGTGTGCAGATTGGCTGCCTGTGGCTGTGCCCGCGGCTACGGTGCATCTGGGACGAGCTCTCTTACCTGGCCAGCCCCGCGCCCAAAGGTGCAGCTGCTGGCAACTTTACCGTACTTCCCGCAGCACCACAGTCAGAACTCAGATATCCAGTTTACCTCCTTCTCCTATAATTTGGAGGTAACATAGGGTCTCTTTACCCACTACACCAGAGTCATCATTTGCTGAGGGGCTCAATTTTTAAAAATATTTTTAAAAAATTAATTTCAGAGAGGAAGGGGGAGAAAGAGAGAAACATCAATGATGAGAGAGAATCATTGATCGGCTGCCTCCTGCACCCTGAGGATCGAGCCCACAACCCAGGCGTGTACCCTGAGGGGGAATTTAACCTTGACCTCCTGGTTCATAGGTCGAGCAACTGAGCCATGCATGCCTGCCGGGCAGGGGCTTAATTTCCCCTTCAATTTAATGCACCACTGTCAGCCATCTCCGTGTCCTGGTCCTTGAGTTATATTCTAGTTTGGCTCTTGAATTTTGACAATATTCCATATTCCATTTGACTTCTTCCTGTGTTACCCCTACTGGAATACCTAGTGGATATGATTGCCAGACTTACTCCCAGGAAGTAATACCCCTCTACTTTTTGTTTAGGAGGTGACTAGTGGGGAAAGATGAGACTAGAAGAGAGAAAGACATACAGGGTGTTGCAAAAATAGGTTTACAGTAGTTCCAATGGAAAATAATACAATAGTAATGCAAGAATAACCAGTTTGACGTAGTCACAACTGTAAACCTATTTTTGCCACATTCTCTTGCAGGTTGCACTTTTTAAAAAATATATATATATTGTTGATTTTTTTTTGATTTTTTTTTTTACAGAGGGGAAGAGAGAGGGATAGAGAGTTAGAAACATCGATGAGAGAGAAACAACCATCAGCTGCCTCCTGCACACCCCCTACTGGTGCATGCCCTTGACCAGAACTGAATTTGGGACCCTTCAGCCAAACTGGTTAGGGCAGCAGGTTGGTCTTGAGACCTTGAACCTCACCAGTTATTTTGTAACTGCTGTAGTTGGCAACAGTAACACCTATGAACTCCTAACTTTGTGAGTAGAGATTTTTGAGTGAATTACAGAGTCGTTGGTGGTGAAACCCACCTTGAAGCAAAGTGATTGTTTCCTGGAGAAAGAAAGTGAAGTGTAAATTAAATTGTGGCGACTCCCCCTGATGATGAGAAACCCCAGGCTTTTAGACTAGAAATCACAATACTTTTATCAGATTGCTTTTCATCATGTGGTTTGTTGAATTGCATTGTTTCTGTTTGACCTTCATTTGTTGTTTGTTTATATTTGAATCTACTCCCTTTACCTGTGACTTTTTCGTGATGAAAGCTAGAAAGACTGGTTTGTGGAGGTAATTTAGGTTTGCTTCCTGGCAGGCTGAGAATAGGTGCTCACTGGATATGTTTTGAGTGAAGAGCAAATTAAGTATGTTTGTAAGCTCCATAAAGGCAAACACATGCATTGTTTTGTTTATGTCTATATCTATAAACACCTATGAACCTTCATTTAGAACAAACTAGTTTTGTGGCTTTAAGCAAATTAGCTTACCTCACCGTGCCAAAATTTCCTCAAATGTAAAGTAAACATAGTATCAAGGACACTGAGGTGTTTGGAGAATTAAACAAGTTATTAACTAAAGACCATTTAGAATTGCACAAAGTAAGTGTTCAGTACACATGAGCAGTGTTAATAATTAGTAATTACTTTTGACCTTGGAACACGGACTTGAACTGTGCAGGTCCATTTTCATACAGATTTTTTTTAAAATAAAGATATAGTCAGCTATCCATATTCCCTGGGTTTCACATCCCTGAATTCAATCAACCACAGATTGAAAACAGTATTTTCAATCTGCAGTTGGAAATCGCAGATTCGGAGGGCCAATACTATGCATTCTTCTAGGCTATTTTATATAAGGGACTTGAGCATCCTCAGATTTTGAAAGCCTCCTGGGGAGGAAGGGGTCCTAGAACCCATTCCCCCCAGATACTGAGAGACTACTGTCAGTATTAAGTTTTGGGGGAATAAAAAATTATACTCAGATTTTTGACAGTGTGGGGCAGTGCTCCAAATCCTTGTGGTTCAAGTATACACGGATGACTGATTCATTATCTTTTAAATATATTTCTTTATTGATTTCAGAGAAGAATAGAGAGTAAAATCAATGATGAGAGGAAATCATTGATCAGCTGCCTCCTGCACGCCCCCTACTGGGGATGGAGCCTGAAACCCAGGCATGTGCCCTTGGCCGAAATCGACCCTTCAGTCCATAGGCTGACGCTCTATCCACTGAGCCAAGCCGGCCAGGGCTCATTATCTTTTAGACAACTGCCTTAAGATCTATTTCAATGGCTCTCAACATTAGCTACACATTAAAATCGCAGGGAGCTATTTTTTTGTTAATTCTTTTTATTTAAATGTGAATATGTATTATAAGTGCACCTATCATAAGTGTGCAGCTCCATGAATTTTTCACAACTGAATTTACCTGAGTAACTAGCACCCAGATGAGAAGTATCATTGATATTCCTCTCATTCTCATCCAGTCACCACCCCACAAAGGTCATCTCTCAGTGCCTGAGAGAAACACCATCCTGTCCTCTAACACTGACTTTTAGTGTCACCTGCTTTTGAACTTGATATAAATGATATCATACAGGATAAAGTCTTCTGTGCGGCTTCTTCTGATCAATGAGATGATTCTACATTGCATGTAGTTGTAGTTCACTTACTCTATTGTATTCTACTATATGAGTATGAGTATGCCACTATTTTATTTATCCATGGACATTTGGGCTCCTGGTTTTTGGCAGATATGAACGAATAGTGCTGCTATGAGCATTCTTTTCTGTGTCTTTTGGTGGAACATAAAATACATTTCTGAAGGTTATTTATCTAAGAGTAGAATGGCAGAGTAATAGGACATATAAAGTGTGATCAGCTTTAGTAGAAATTGCCAATCTTTTTCAGTGTGGTTTTACTAACTTACGCTTATAAGGAGCTTTTGAAAAAAGTATCAATGTTTGGTACTCACACCAGACTGACCTAATTGGAATTGCTATCAGTAAGCTATTGGACTCAGTATTCAAACAATCTTTTAAAATCTCCTGCACCTTGAAGGTTGAGAAACACTTAACAGCCTTAAGTCCAGTGCTCGTCATTGAAGAACAGTATGGCAGTAATGTGGCCACAAGGATTGAAAGTGTTTTTTCTGGAGAAGACTGTTTTGGGTATTGAAAGGCTCTTCCCCAGCATGCTCAGAGTTAACATAGCTAACCTGTACAGTGCCCAGGGTTGAGCAATCAGTTAGTTCCTGCTAACACTGTTCACAAAGGATCATTGAGACTAAGGCCTCTTTGTGCTTGCAGATTTTCCTCTCACACACTTTTAAAATGGCTTTCAGACAGACACTGCCACACGTTGGCACCTCGACTTTCATGGAGAGTTTGACTCTAGGAGCTGGTAGTGCTCACAGTTGCTCACAGAGGGTGAGCTCTGCAAGGAGGGGCAGCCTGCCTGGCTCCCCAGTGGTGCAGTCCCAGCGCCTTGTGCTGAAGCTGACCCTTGGGGAAACCTGAGCAAGAATGTGGTTCTTGCCGAAACCGGTTTGGCTCAGTGGATAGAGCGTCGGCCTGCGGATTGAAAGATCCCGGGTTCGATTCCAGTCAAGGGCATGAACTTGGTTGCGGGCACATCCCTGGTGGGGGGTGTGCAAGAGGCAGCTGATTGGTGATTCTCTCTCATCAATGTTTCTGACTCTCTATCCCTCTCTCTTTCTCTCTGTAAAAAATCAATAAAATATATATATTTTTTAAAAAAGAATCACTTGAGGATAACTCTAAGCTTCAGTGTTTGTTGACTCAGGCAGCTTCATTTTCATGTAGCTGTCTTCTCCATGTAGCTAAATATCCTTTACTGCCTTCTTTGTCTACCTGTAGCTTCTGTTGAGATGTCTTTATGTTAGGTCATATTTTAGGAATACTTTTTTCTCAGTCCTAAAGTTCTAAAATTAGAAAATGAGCCATCATCTTAAACAGAATGAATTGGATTTGTAATGGACTTTTTCAGGAACAATTGTACAAGACTTTGGGCAAAAGATAACAGGGTGACTGTTTAGGAGTGTTAGGGGTCCTCTGACTAGGATTCTAAGGAGGTAATATGATTCCTTACAGATGTGCATCTTTGACTTCTATTATCTAGGCTCTTTTGTAACTGTTTGGGAAATGTTAACTTGGAGGAAACTGACAGTAACAGACTCTTGTCCTTACAGATTCAAACACATATTAACAGGTTGAGATAAATGATTCCCACTTTGATGTTTGCCCCTTAGAAAGGAAAGATAACGCCCAAATTGTGTTTTATGGTCCAGTAGCAGGGCCTCTCACCCTTGGGCGCTATTAACATTTGAGCTAGAAAATTCTTTGTTGCAGGGGGGGATCTCCTGTACCATGTAAGGTATCTAGTTGCATCCCTGGCATCTACCCACTAGATGCCAGTAGTAACTTTGTTAAAGCTTCATCGGTGTCTGTTCAGACTAATTGGCTGTGATGACTATTTTACTAGTATCTATTGTCATGGCTTGAGAAATTTTAATCGTTTACTGCTACTTTGTCTTACTACATTCGTTGACGTTGACGCTCGACGCTCGGGTATTTTCTCCAACATCAAGACTGAGATATTTCTTCCCTTAGATTTTAGAAGCTGTTGATGGAGGAGGATGGTGTAACTTTGGCATGAGTCGTTCTATTTGGGGATCAGGGATATTTCTCCAAATGCCTATTTCTGCTTCACTTTGTCCCCAGACCTTGTAGCTCATGGCCATGGTAAAAATGGGCATCGGCAACTCAAGGAAGTTTCTGTTAACTTAGGTTTCAGTGGATACCATTTAAAGTTCCTGGAAGTAATGAGCTATAAAAATTAAGGCACTTTCCACCATTGAATTCATCACCACTCTGGGACCCTAAAGTAAAGACACAGGGAGAAGGAGTGTTGACTTCCCTCTCCAGAGTCCTCTTTTTTCGTTTCTTAATTTCAGCCATACTTGGCACTTGGCTTTCTTTATTTCACTTTTCATTTCAGGGTTCTTCAGTTAGTGGCCTACCCAGAAAATTAAAGCAGGGAAAATATTTTTAAGGGACTTATGGAGACCCAATTGCTACTGTCTTTTTTTGTCTTTTTCCTCACCAGAGCTGAAAACTTTCTACTTGTTGCTTTAGTGTTTGGAGCTATTCACTTATTGCTGGTTGTGGTTTATGTGTATTTTTAAAATGTCTCTTATTGCTTTTCTGATCATGTTTCATAACAAGGCCTAAATGTTAGCTTTTAAATAAATCTTTCTAGTGGGGAGAATATCCCTGCTAATACAATTTCAAAAACAATCCTGCTTTTTAAAAAAAACATATATTTTTATTGACTTCAGATAGGAAGGGAAAGGGACAGAGAGATACCATGTTTCCCCGAAAATAAGACCTAGCGCATGGAAAGCTAAGACATCCCCTGAAAATAAGACCTAGCGCAACTTTGGGAGAAAAAATTAATATAAGACACTGTCTTATTTTCAGGGAAACAGGGTAGAAACGTCAGTGATGAGAAGGAACCAATGATCAACTGACTCCTGTATACCCTCCGTTGGGGACTGAGCCCGCAACCCAAGCATGTGCCCTTGACCGGAATTGAATCCGGGCTCTATCCACTGAGCCAAACCAGCTAGAGCAACAGTTCTGCTTCTTAGGAAGTTTCAGGAAGTCATTGTAACTGATCTGAAGCCATAATATTTTTTAGGGGGAAAAAAATTGCAAACTGAGACCCACTTAAATGGTAGAATAGAAAATACAGAACATTTTGTTCTTTGTTCTTAACATTCTGGGCTGACACATTTCCCACTTATACCACCTTGTAGAACTGGATTCCCATTGCTTGCTCCTGCTGGGAAAAGTATTATTTTTAGTTTTCTCTAGACTTCCTTTTTCAGATCTCAGTGCTCACTTATTCTAGAATCCTTATGAGATTTGGTAAATAAATGCACCGTATCGGTATGAAATCTGCTCTGTGCCTTAAAATGTTTGTGATTGTCGGTCTTTCCAGATCATTTCACAACCCCAAAACCTCAGAGTCATCTATAGCTCTGGTCTTTTCTCTGTGCTTCATATTAATATGTCTAAAATCCAACCACTTCTTCCCAGCCTAACATTGATACCATATTCCAAGCCAGGCCTGGATTTTTGTAATTGCAATAACATCATCTTGCTGGTGTCCCTGATTCTCACCTTTCTCCCTAACGTCTGCAGAATAATTATTCATCAGCTAGAATAAGCCTTTTTTTAAATGTAAGTGCAGAGACAGTGGTGGAGGTGGGGGGAGGGAAGCCCGCTGGAAGTCTTGCAGGAATATTCCTGCAACAGGTGCCTAGTAAAATATATATATATTTTAAAAATAGTCTGCCTCATCTGGTTACTGCTTCTTCCCCTTGGACTTCATTATGCCACTCAAGACCCAAGGAAAGCTCATTAACTGCTTAGAGCCTCTGTCTATACTTGAGAAGGAGAATAAGAAAGTTTCTCTTCCCTTGCCCATCTCACAAGGTTATTGAGAGCCTCAGATATGTTCATCTGTTTTCACTGTTGGTTCTTGTTACTGTTTACATGGTGCTAGGGATTCTCCTCCTCCCCAACGGGTTTATTTGGGTCAGGGAAGGGTTAAGGAGAACCAGTAGAAATGGTTGCCAGGCGCTTTGTATTAATGTATAATGGTTGGAGGGAAAAGAGAGTGGAGTCTGGAAACTTGGTGCCTGGGAGGGGCCTTCTGCAGCTACCCTGGTGCCAGGTCTGATTGCCATGCAGGGGAAGCAGCTGAGGCTGGGATTGCAGGAGGTTCAGTGGCAGCCTGGGGGAAACCTGGCAGCTCCACTATTTCCTTTTTGTGTGTCACAGCAGAATTTTGGTCAAATCCCAGAAAAAGAAAATCCTGGGGTCTATTACATAAATCTTCTTTTGAACTCTATTACAATATAGGATGTTGACTTGAAAAAAAGTCACTTATCAGAAATAAAATTTTGAAGTCTTAGATATGACTTCTTGTATCATCCAATGTTAATATTTACCCAGCTAATACAAATAATCTATTTCTTGTGATCCCTATGCCCTTTCATGCCAGTTGTTAGTAAAGTGTGGAGAATTGGAGAAGGAGGAGTGACCAAGTGAGAATGAGGGAAGTGATGCTTGCAAATGTCCATGTATTTACAGTATTTGCACACAGTGGGTCAAATATGGTTAAAATGAAGGAAAGCAAGTGAAAAACTAACCCTTCAACAGAGACAGATCTTGTTTCATGTTCATGACTGTGTCCTAACTGGGCAAGGACTATTTAGACTATTTATGGATGTAATTGAGTGTACTTGATCTCCTCTTTGTTGTATTGTTGAGAAGTTGTATAAGCTAATTTATCATTGTTTCAGAACAGGTTATACTTTCAACCTTGTGTTAAATTCTTTTGTAAGGAAAATTCTTTTGTGAATAAGAGTAGAATTTTTAAAATTTTTTATTGATAGAGAGGAACATTGATTTGTTGTTCCACTTATTTATGCATGCATTGGTTGAACCTTGCATGTGCCCTTGGCGTATTGGGATGATGCTCTAACCAACTGAGCTACCCAGCCAATGCTAGAATATAATTTGTAAAGTCAGCGTTATGTGGATACCCTGTGATTATTGTACTATGGTAGGTTGAGCAGGTGTGAGCCCAAGTTTCTTCCTGCAAAATTTTTTCATATATCATTGATGACTAGAAACAATGAAGAAATATGAGGATTAGCAGCCTTCCAGAAGTGTTGGGCCAAGTTTTCATTTGTTCACTGTGTGATCTTGAATGTCATCAACTATTATGTTTTAAACTGTCCCCATACTACATGGCCCAGTTAGTATCAGTACCTGGAGTTAGAAAAGATCCATGTCACCCTAGCTGGTTGCTCAGTGGTTAGAGTGTCAGCAAGCAGACTGAAGGGTCTGGATTCGACTGCAGTCAAGTTCACATACATTGGCTTCAGGCTCAATTCCTGGCCCTGGTCGGGCCTATGCAGGAAGCAACCAACTGGTGTGTCTCTCACATCCATGTTTCTCTCTGTCTCTTTCCATCTCTTCCACTCTCTAAAAATCAATGGGAAAAAATATCCTCAGTTGAGGGCTAACAAAAAAAGAAGAAAAGACCCATGTCTATTTGAAGCCTGGAAAATGGATGGGCAATATATAGTACACATTATACCAGATAATGACTGTTCTGTTTTAATTTAAAAGAGAAATACATATAATTGTCCACATAATTTTTTGTGCTTGAAACATTGCGTTAACTCCAACCTTTCCTTTTTCTCTAGGCAAATAAGGGAGCAACTGAAGAAGCAGGTCACTCGGATGAAGGAGCAAGTCCCTGGTTTCACACCAGGCCTGGCGATACTGCAGGTATTATGGTAGTGCATGTCTACTAATACCCTCCTTACTCAGGCTCTCAGGAGCACTTAAGCCAACAAGAACTTCAGTCTCTCCCCATTTTTTATTTATTTGGGGGGAGGGGGGAGTGGCTTCTGTGAAACCTTAGACCTTTGCAGTTTTCCTTGCAGGTTCCTCTTCAGCTCAACTTCTAAATGTTGGCATACCCCGGCCCTCTGCTTTTCTCTGTGGGCACTCTTCCCCTAGTTCAGTGTCCTTAGGATCCCTTTATGTTTTGAAAAATTGAAGACCTTTAGGAACTTTTTTTTAAAGGAGCTTTTCTTTTATATTGATTTATCCATTGATATTTACTGTATTAGAAATTAAAAATGAGAGGCTTAGAAAATATTTACACATGTAAAAATGCCCCATAGGAAGATCATTATATGTTAGCATAAGTAACATTTTAATGAGAAAACTTGCAGAAAACAAAATTTAGTGAGAAGAGGGGCAGTATTTTACATTTTTGCAAAGCCTTTTACAGTCTGGCCTAATGGAAGACAGTGGAATTCCCATCGCATCTGCATTCAGTCTCTTGCTATATGCTAGTGTGATTGAAATGTATGAAAAGAAAAGCTGGCCTTATACAGTCATGAAAGGGAAGGCTTTTGAAAATAGTCTTTCCAGATAATTGTGAATTCACCAGGGACTGAATAAGCAAAGTTTTTAAAGGTTAGTTACAATGTGTAATCTGAAACTTATCTTTGAACTTTCATACTTGGTTGCATTGAGATCTGTGTTGCAGTTTGAAAGAAAATGTACCCCATGCATAGTTTTGTTATGTCCTTCATTCCTCATTTGGAAAACAATAGTTCACCAGCTTATCAGATCTTCCAAATGTTAACAACACATTTCATGATCTGGTATAAAAAAATCATGATCATAAATATCACCAACAAACTCATCAGAAAGGACTTTTAAGTATTGAGAAGTCGTCAAGCTCACAGGAGTGGATAAAAAAATTTCGATTTTTGCTTGAAAACTCAAATTTTATCATTGGCCAACAAATACAGTTTGTTATTTTCCTTGAAGTAGCAGGCTAACTTTGTCCACTGTTGAGAAAATATTGCCAAATATTCAAAGCTGAATAATACTGTCTGTCAGTTCCTCTTCCAGTTAAGATGGTGTTCCATTTAAAAATGCAGCTGGCTCAGCTTCAGTGCCTTTCCTGCCGTCAGCCAGTGTACTTTGGTATGCAGCGAAGCGTGCGATGAGTGTTTCCAGTTCCCTACACAGAGTATTAAAAAGGTCCGTTCTCAGGGGTCCAGGTTTAATATAATTGCTTCACCCGGGCACCTGTAAGTGGAACTGGCATCTGTTTTTCCTGAGCATGTATGGCAGTGAAGGGTACCCTCATGGAGAGTATAGTTTGGTACCATTGTCATGATGTCAGCAGCCATCTTACTCATTTGCCACTACTTGTGCAGCCTCACTGTAAATGTCAATACAGTTTGGGGGGAAAAGCAAGTGACAGTGTAGTGTCGTTATGAAAATAACTTGGCACTCACCAGGTCTTCTGAAAGGGCCTTGGGATTGTCACAGGAATGTGTGGACCATTGCCCCAGGCCAGCGCTTTCCAAACCTTTTGCACCCCATGGCAAACAAAGTAATCACTAAAATCCTGTGGCACGCCAAAAATTGTATTTTTTGTTGACCTGACAAAAAAAGAAAAAAGATATAACTTTAACTCATTCACACCAGACAGCTATTGTTGTGTTGGCTGTTGGTTTTTGTTGGTTTTGGGCAATCTAAGAGAAAGGAGGTCAGTGCCTTTGACTAAATAGTCAGGAATTGCATGTTTTAAAAATTAACTGCGACACAGGTTGAATATCAGCTGAGGGCCAGTAACTTACACACCCTGGATCTCTTCTGAGTGCTGGACTCTGGCTGTCTGGGACATCCCTTATTTCCCTTCCTTCTCATCTTTTTTGCTTGTTTCTCATCTCTCTGAGGAATTGAGATCTGTTTCTTCCTCATCTCATCTAGAACATTTGAATACCTCAAGGCATAGCCCTCAACCACGTTTTCATCTTGTTCTTTCTCTGAGGGAGCTCACTCAGTCTCACGGTTACATGGGAGAGTACATCCTAATTTAGGCCTCTGTCCACATTTTCTTCCCTCAGCTCCAGATTCACCCAGTAGGAGGCCTTTAATACATATTTGTTACATAGACAAATGTACAAAGAATGTTTTGAAGGGTTGATTTAGGTGACAGGAAACTGATAGCTTTCATTTGAAATTCCCTTCAGAAATAGCTGCTTCCAGGTAACTCAGTTGGTTAGAGCATCGTTCTGATATGCCAAGGTTGAGGGTTTGATCCCCAGTCAGGGCACATAACAAGAATCAATCAATGAATGCTTAAATAAATGGAACAACGAATTGATCTCTCTCTCTCCTCTCTCTCTCTCTCTCTCTCTCTCTCTCTCTCTCTCTCTCTCTCTCTCTCTCTCTCTCTCAAAAATATCAATTAAGCCCAGCCAGCGTGGCTCAGTGGTTGAGCATTGACCTCTGAACGAGGAGATCACAGTTGGATTCTTGGTCAAGGCACATTCCTGAGTTGCAGGCTCGACCCCAGTGTGGGGCATACAGGAGGCAGCCGATCTGTGATTCTCTCTCATCTTTGATGTTTCTATCTTCCTCTCCATCTTCCTTCCTCTCTGAAATAAAAATATATTTTATAAAATAAAATAAAAATATTTTTTTGAAAAACCTGCTTCATCACTTCACATTTCTTTCTGTATGTATGTCTCCACTTACATTACTTAATCCCTTGCTAAGTTTCTGTCCAATGTTCATCAAGAATTTCAGAGTGAATAGTACTTAAATATTTCCCCCATTTCTGTTAATTGTCTTAAGAGGCCTTAGCTGAGAAGAAAAACAGAAGGCCTGTTCTGCCTGGTGTGTTCTCTCCTGTGGTGGATTTTTTTTTTTTTTTCAAATTACTAAGAATTAAAGGTATATGTTGTGGGTGTACACTCGGTACACGTGGGGGATCAGATTATTTCTTGGCTCATGCTTGTGAGTTGTTTGTTTTAGAAAGAGTAAATGTCAAACTAGAAATCTGTTTCTTTACCCCTTTCCTTTAGCAATATTGGTTTTTCCCCTCCTGTTTTAAAGATTGGTTTATAAACTCATACTTTAAATTTATTGATTGCAAGTGTTTTTGTTTACACGAATAGTTTTCTACAGCTTTGTCTTCTATGTCCTCACCAGTAAAACAGTGGTAGAGTATTTTAATCTTGCACTTTAGCACCAGAGTCAGCATCTTTCCATGATGCAAGGCTTACACAAACTATGTTGTAATTGTTAACCTTAAATAGCCAATATTTCTCTAGCAAAATGGGTTTATTCAGAACAACAAACAGTTGTAATTCAGGAAATGTGGTCTAAAGGTACAAGTCCAGAAAAACAAAGGAGAGCAGAAGCTCTTTTGGGGACTTGGGAGGGGCTGCTGTAAAGGGAGAATCCACTGGAGGAGACTGGGGCCTGTGACTTTTCACTGGCTGAGCTGCGGCAGTCTCCCATTGGCTGAGCTGTTAAGGCGGAAACCTTTCTTCCTGCTGAGGTGGTCAAGTGGTATCACTTCCCATGAGAAGTGGAAGGTCCATCTCTTCCTGCTGGGGTCAGTTGTGTGCTTTAAGTGATGCGTGTGAGCGTTCTCTCTTCCAGCCTCCACTTTCAGTGAGGTTTCTGTTTATTTTTACATAATCACATCTTGACCTCTCATTTTTCCCCCCATCCTGGTGACCTGGCACCACCATCTTCCCACACCTGCAAACCAGAAACCTGAGATCACCTATAGGTCTCTCTCACTCTCCACACATTCCCTTTAGGATTATGGTGCTATTGAGCCTGCCTCTCCTAAGCTCTTGGAAGCTGTTCCTCGTTTTGATTTGTGCCTCTCCACCCCCTGGGGCCACTGCAGTCTGGCGCTTACAGGTTTTAAGCGTCTGATCTGGATGGTTCCAGTCCTTTGCTGCCCTTGTCAAAATGCAAACCTGATCACTACCCATCCATCCACACCCACTCCCATCCCTCCAGAAGGAGAGACAGTACTGCTTTTATAGTGTCTGCTGACATTCAGTGATTTGTGTATTCTGGCACTAGCCCTGCAGGTTGGGCACTGCCTCCTTATCGTCACAGTAACTGATGCCAGGGATCTTGGGAAGTTTTTCTGAAGCCACGGTCTGCAAGGGACCGAGTTTGGGATGTGAACCCAGATCTCCAAAAGCAATTTGCTTTCCCCCTTTGCTTTTCTAATTTCTCAGCATTGCAGTCAAGAATAGTCATGATCTGGCTGGGGTATATATACCTAAAAGTTGAAATTTTAAAAAAACATAATGGACTGTTAACTTCCCAAATAACTGAATATTTAAAAGGAATTAAGACTTGACTTTTCATTCTCAGAGATACAAAGGAGGCTGTATTTCCATTCCCTTAGCATATAAAATACTCTAATCTATAATAATAAAAGCATAATATGCTAATTAGACCGGAAGGCCAAACGACTTTCCGGGAAAAGCCTGGGCTGAAGGGCTGAGCCCCTTGCACGAATTTCTTGCGTCGGGCCTCTAGTCATTAATACTATAAAAATGGACACTTGCTTCTTACCAGGACTATTCAGGGTGCTTTGCTCATGGCAACTTATTCAGTCCTCACAAAGGATACGGACAAAACAATAAAATTAATAAACTCACCTGACCTGAATATCTCTTGAAGCAGAAAGAAAAATTAGTGAGCAGACTGGTACCCAAGTTATTTTATGTTATAAAATAGGAGCCCAAGTCCAAATGCTGTTCAGGTGTAAAGTGTTAAAAAAAAAGAAGCAAAATGTGTGACAATATATGGCCTGAAAACCCCAAAATATATACCGTCTGGCTTCTTATAGAAACAGTTTGCAGACTCCTGTTGTTTAAAAAAAAATGTTCCTAACTTTTTCTGTACAAGGATTTTTTTTTCAATAATGTAGTTCACCTCCTTTTGGAAAGAAATTAGCATTCTGTGATTTTCTTGATAAACTAATAGATTTAAGATTTGTTCTGGGGAACCAGTCTTCCACCCACCCACTTGATTGACAGTCACGAATCTACTGTTCTTCATAAACCTTCTTTTTGCATCAAGACTAGGATGATTGTACAGCCATTTTCCTCTGTAGAATGCCTGTCCTGAGAGTGAGTCTTTGAATTGGCTGCTAAGAGGTCTTTTGGTTTGCATTGGGATTATAATGAAACTTTGACATATGCTCATAACTGTAAGCTTTCTTTTTTAAATGAGTGGCAGTTTTGCACTAGCTTGGTTGGCTCAGTGGGTAGAGCGTCAGCCTGTGGACTGAAGGATCGTGGGTTTGATTCCAGTTAAGGGCATACATCTGGGTTACAGGCTTGATCCCCAGTAGGGGTGTGCAGGAGGCAGCCCATCAATAATTCTCTCTCATCAGTGAGGTTCCTCGGTCTCCCTCTCCCTTTCTCTCTGAAATCAGTAAAAATAAAATTTTAAAAATAAAATAAAATGGAGGTTTAGAAAAATTCTTTCTGAGATGTTCAGACAGAAATGAGTTCCTATAAAGGAACAACAGCAAAAGTCACTACGTCTCTGAAGGAAAATGATGTGACAGCAAATTCAGCCAAGTGGATCCTTCAAGTGCAAAGATATCAAAAGGTATTTTCAGATACAGAGAGACTCGGAGAAATGCCTACATACCTTTTATGGAGAAGTGACTTACAGTTGCATGTCAGCTACCTGGGAGATAAGTGAAAGTAAATTGCAGTAGAGAGAAATTATAATTTTTAAAGGACGGGCAGAGGGTGATAAAACCATTTAAACTCAGAGGTAAGTCTAAATAATGAATTGTAGTTATAAATATTAATGAAAATTTTAAAAATACTCTGTATTTAGAAAGATCTTTCCTACTTTGATCTAAAAGTCAGTGCATTAAATCTGATAACTCAATCAATGAAGGTTGAATGCGAGGGGTAAAGAATGTATAGAAAATAGCCAAAGAAAAAATATATGAGGCACTAAAATTCTAGGGAAGCCCCCACAGGAAGCAGCTTACATTCAAATGAGCCACTAAAAAAAAAAAATCACATTTCCGCAACAGACTTACCTTTTAAGAGAAGAAATTCAAAGTGGCATTGGCAAACAGATATGTGCAAAGGACAGCACAAGCTAAGAGTGGGGCAATGATCTGTGGGCCTGGGGGAGCTTCCCACAGTAGCATCAACATGACAGGGACTGGAAATACACTGTTACTAAGGCCAGCTTCTTTCTCTGCGGTCGTCCTGTTAAAAGGAGCCTTGTGTTGTTACCGAGAGCCGGAGTGAACCAGGCAGTGCTCAGAGAGCTTGGAGTCACACTTTATTTACCACGATGGGCTTAGAGAAAATGAATTCAAATTCTAAGCAAAGCTACAAGTAGAATTTCCCCTTTTATTAAGGAGCCAGCCCTATGTGTGCTTAGTGGTTATCTTGCTGCTGGCCTTTAAAACAACACAGTTCTATCCAATTAAAAAATGCACCTGGCATGGCATTGAGAGTATGGGCATATCTAGTCTCTGGCCTACAAGGTCAGACAGCTAAGTTTATCTTCCTCATTATTCAAGCAGGCTAGAAAGCAAAGTTATTATTTTTTTAGAATAAGAGGCTGTCTAAAAAAATAGAGAATTCCAAACAGTAGTTTTACAAAATAGGGGTTATCCTTCTCAGCGCTGATATTGATGGACCTACCATTTTTCCCTCTACAATTTTGACAGAAGCCAAATTCATAGCATTTCACCCAGAGAGTCTATTTCAACCTTGAAAAGGACAACTGTCAACCACTGGAACATGTAAAAATATTTGTAAAACAAAATTTTACAGATAAGTGGTTACAGTGAAAAACTATAAATATGATGGTGATAAAGTAAATAGAAGGAACATACTGAGACCTCGCACAGTGGTTCAAAGGACTTGGCTTCTTTGTCTTGGGGCCAGCAGCCTGCCCTTTACCTCTCGCTCAGGTGTCTGCTCTGAGTCCACCCTAGCTAGTTTTTCTTTGGTGTGGGCATGGGAGCTCTCCACTGCCCCTGGTGGTGAGGGAGAGGAAGCAGGTGTGCCCTCTGGGTGTTCCTGTGTCAGCTGTGTTGTTTCTCCTCCTGATGACAGTCCCCCAGCCCCATCTCTCTCAATGTCAGCAGAAATTCCTCGTTTTCGGCAGGCCTGCAGCACCTGGCCTAATTTCCAAGGTAGATCCAGGCACCCCTGCTTTTTCTTTTCCTCTTTCAGTGGGAATCAGGTGAGCCTTGTTAGGGGAGGGGTCCCTCATCCCACCTGTGTTCACATCTCCATCCCACCCTGACACTCTCCTGATTCTCCTATTGAAGTTCTCTGCAACAAGAGTCAAGGAAGCTTTTCTGTACACCTTGACTTTCCAGATCATCTGATTTGCCTGTATTTATTATTCCAGGTTGGCAACAGAGATGATTCCAATCTTTATATAAACGTGAAGCTGAAGGCTGCAGAAGAGGTAAAGCGAGAACAGCAGTGTTGTCATCCCCACCCCACCCCTGCCCGCCACCCTTGCCCTCTATTCCACTCCCCATAAAAATGTTTTTCACCCACAGTGGACTTCCGTTTATCTATGTTGTAAGTCAGAAATGGGTGATTTAGAGCTACAGCCTCTGGTTCAGCCATGGAATGTTTTCTAATCAATGATCTGCCTACTTCCCAACGAGCAGGAACAGTGGGCTTCCCAACGAGCAGGAACAGTGGGCTTCCCAACGAGCAGGAACAGTGGGCTTCCCAACGAGCAGGAACAGTGGGCACGAAATTGCTTATGTGCAGTGATGACAATTAAATTAATGATGAGCGGGTCAAAACGGGAGACTTCACCCTGAAGTGATTAAAACACCGCATGGTTTGTTTTAGTCACATCTGTAAAAGAAACGGGCCCCTGTCTCAGTTCTCTCGCTGAACACCTGTTTTAAATGTTCGTTTTCGCAGATTGGGATCAAAGCCACTCACATTAAGTTACCAAGATCGGCCACAGAAGCTGAGGTGAGCTTTTAGGACCTGAGTGTTAAGAGGGCAGCTGAAGGCTTTCATCTCTGGTTTTGGTTTAATAGGACTTTAGGGACTGATATATTCAGCATACAGAAGACCTCCAGGTAATTCTTTCTTCACAGACCCTGCCTCCAGGAGATCTTTGAAAATACCTATGGAGTAAATGGTGCAGTGATAGGGTGTGAATGTTTGATACTCAGAGTATGATTGCAGCAACATTTGTTTCCAAATCATACCTGCCGTGTTGATTAAAAAATGACCCCTTGCCTGTAGTTATATGCATCTTAAAAACCAAATGTGTATTTATTTCATTTATATGATGCTCAAGATTAGGCAGAATACCCCAGCCGGTGTGGATCAGTGGTTGAGCATTGACCTATGAACCAGGAAGTCATGGTTTAATTCCCTGGTAAGGGCACATGCCTGGGTTCCTGGCTTGATCCCCAGTGGGGGACATGCAGGAGGCAACCGATCAATGATTCTCATCATTGATGTTTCTATTTCTCTCTTCCTCTCCCTCCCTGAAATCAATAAAAGTATTTTTATTTTTAAAGAATAGAATAAATAAATGATTACGGTAAAATCAGAAATGTGGTTGCTTGTATCAATAGATAGTGGGTTAACTGAAGGGGCAGGAGAGAACTCTCTGAAGTCATGGAAATGTTCTGCCTCTGCAGTGTCCAATAGGGTAGCCACCAGCCCCATGTGGCCATTTAATTAAAATGAAAGAAAATTTAAAAATTCAGTTCTTTCAGTTGTATGAGCCACATTTCAAGTATTCCGTAACCACTATTGTATTGTAAATTGTAAAATATAGAACATTTCTATTATCCCTGAAAACTTGATGTAGACCATGGTGACTGGGTATTATTGTTGAAGTTTGTAGTTCGTTGATGGAATTCTTACCAGACCCCTGGTGATTATATTCTGAGGTAAAGTAGAATTCTCTTACGATTCAAGAGGAGGTGCATTTTGAGATGATTACAGTTAAACTCTTAGGGGACAACCTTCCTTTTGACTTGGAAAGTATTTCTCCACCCTGCATTTCTATGTGACATACCAATTGTGTGTGGTATTATTTTTAGGTATTAAAGTACATTACATCTTTGAATGAAGACCGCACCATACATGGGTTCATAGTGCAGCTGCCTTTAGATTCAGAGAATCCCATTAACACTGAAGCAGTGGTCAATGCTATTGTTCCTGAAAAGGATGTAGATGGGTGAGTGTGGCTTAACTCTCTACATCACATTGTAGGAGCCCAAATATAAAATTATTTGCATCTAAAGAGTAAAAACACCTAAATTCCTTTATCTCCCCTTCATTGCTTACATTGTTTTAGATTGACTAACATCAGCGCTGGAAAGCTTGCTAGAGGTGACCTAAATGACTGCTTCATCCCTTGTACACCTAAAGGATGCTTGGAACTCATCAAAGAAACAGGTAAAAACCAAAAGCAAAGCCCCATGTCTTAGAGCTTGGTCCTGACATGCACAGGTACAGAGGAGGTTCATTGTGGGCCCTACATAAATGGACTTGATTGGCACGAGGACCTATTGTATCTACTAGGGCCTTTACCTAAGTTCTCAACAAGCCTATGAAATAGGTGCTGTCATTCAAAAGCTGAGAAAACAGGCTCGGAAAGATTGAGTAATTTGTCCAAGAGGCAGCAGATCCAAGTTCAAAGCAATTAAGCCTATATGGTAGTTAGAATTAAGATAGTATGTAGGGGTGCAATGTAAAAAGTCCCCACCTCCCCAGTGGGCACCTAGACAGATGTCTGGAAACCCATCTCTGAACAATTGGCTGTATTACCTCATCACCTAATCAGCATCTCAGTATTTTTATTTTATCACAAATCCTTTAGCAGAGCTTATTTTTTAGAAGGAAGTGTGTCCTGTGTAGAGGAAGTGGATCAGAAGTTTGAAGTGGAAAATGTTGACCTATGTACAAGAAAATTTTCTGTGGTCAGTGAGAAAAGACTCTAAGCCTTGTGACAGCTATCACTGTTCAGTCCCACAACTAAGTTTATATTAACAGCCTGTTTAGCAGTTTGTTGCAACTTGATAAAAACAAATTCCATGAGCCACAGCAGCTACAGGTGTCCACTTCATCTAATGGCTAGTGAAGCTGCCATTAATTCAAACACTTCAGACTTTGAGGGCTTTACTTCTAGATGTTTGTGGTGTTATGTAGAAGCTTACTTTTTTGGATAAAATTAATGTTTTGCAAGAAGCACGATTTAAGCACCAACTGCCTTAACCACTTCAGCCACAGCTTAGGTAGGGGAGCTCAGGTAGTCTTCGATACTTTATTTCTGCTCTTTTTCTAGCTCATTCTCAGACTCCGTTTGGTGGCCCCAAGTAGCTCCAGCCTTGTTCCATCCTTGTGCCTAACAGTCATGGGATTGGATCTCATTGGCTGGGGGATGAAATACAGTCACTTGCCCCTGTTGGGTGCTCGCCCAGACCACATTTCTATTAGGTAGAGTATGTCAGTTGAGAAAAGGACCTTGGTACAGTGCCAGAAGAATGGATGCTGAATAGGCAAAAGGAAAGCTTTCTACCACAGTTAAATTGCCGCTTTTCACTTTCCAGCAAATAACCCTATGGATCAGGCCCTAAGCCAAAAGAAAGCTCGACGAGGAACTGCATAAATAAGCTTACCCAAGGTGGAAAGAATCACCAATAAGTATTAATCTAATTTCCCTCACTTCCCCCCACCCTATTTGTCATCCCTATTTTTTCCATGGAATTGAGTCTGATGTCTTCTTCCATATGGCTGTTTATTAGCTGAATGTCATGGTTTCCTTTTATTTTTTCTTTAAGTGTAGGTTTTCTTCCCACTCTCCAGTGACTGAATGAATGTATCTTGGCTTAAGCTGCTGTCAAAAACCCACAGCAAGAAAGACACATGTACAGAATCAATTTGTAGCTAAAACCCTAGAGTTGAGAATATTATTTCCTAAGAAAGTGTGTTTTTGGAAGATTCCTTGTTGGCGCTCTCAGTCTGTTTTTGTGCACTTGTTCTGAATTTTCCCACACAGGCGACACACGAAGGAGGGCAGCCCCCCCCCCCCCAGTTCTCTGATGCACGCTCGCTTTTCTTGCAGGGATGCAGATTGCCGGAAGGCACGCTGTGGTGATCGGGCGCAGCAAAATAGTCGGTGCCCCCATGCATGACTTGCTTCTGTGGAACCACGCCACAGTGACCACCTGCCACTCCAAGACTGCCAATCTAGACAAGGAGGTAGGAGGTCCAGCATGGAGTGGGAGGTGGCGGGGGGGGTGGGGGGTGGTGAGGGGGCATGTTATCACTTAATGGGAATAACATTTAAGTGCCAGAAACTGTTGTGTACTTTAATTCGTTATCTCATTTATCCTAACAAGTCTGTGATTCTTCTATAACAATTCTATGATTCTTGTTTCATTTTGTAAGATGAAAAAAACGAATTCACGCCAAAACCGGTTTGGCTCAATGGATAGAGCGTCGGCTTGGGGACTGAAGGGACCCGGGTTTGATTCCGGTCAAGGGCATGTACCGTATTTTTCGGACCATAAGACGCTCCGGACCATAAGACGCACCAGTTTTTAGAGAAGGGAAATGAAGAAAAAAAGATTCTGAAACAAATAGTGTCCTAAAATATTTTATGTGCATTAAAACCCAACATCACAGTCATAAACACATGTAATCAACCCTGTAAAGTAAACAGCAGCATTTAGAACCATTTTAGAGCCGGGCAAGCACACAGAGACCACACAGAGCCGGGCAAGTAAAAAAACTTTTTTTTAAAAGTATATGTGTAGGCTATATTTGGACCATAAGACGCAGGGACTTTTTCCCCCCACTTCTGGGGGGAAAAAAGTGCGTCTTATGGTCCGAAAAATACGGTACCTTGGTTGCGGGCATATCCCCAGTAGGGGGTGTGCAAGAGGCAGCTGATCGATGACTCTCTCTCATTGATGTTTCTAACTCTCTATCTCTCTCCCTTCCTCTCTGTACAAAGTCAATAAAATATATTAAAAAAAAACAAAACGAATTCACATGGAGCACTTGCCCAAGGTTACACAGGTTTTGTTCTGACTGTATTCTTTCTGTACCAGTCTCCTCTATGGTAGATGGGGATTGGCAGAATAAGAAGTGGGATGGACTCCCAAAGTGATAAGAAGGATGGCCTCGGAGATAAAGGTGCTTTGGGGGGAAATGTGTGGACAGAGGTTCTATGACATCTGTCACAGCTTGTTCTTGACTCCTGCTTCAGATTTCTGAGCCCAGGGATTCTCATATGTACACATCCTGTTCACAGTGCAGTCTCTTTTTTTTAATTTTTTTATTTTTCACAGTGCAGTCTCTTAAATGCTGAGAGAGCAGGAGAGAGGCCCAGCACGTGCTTTTATAATTGTCGCCACGCAGCATCCTGCGGGAGGTGGAAGTTCCCGCATTTCACAGGGAGCAGTCTTTTGGATGTTTTTCATTCAGGACATCATCCGAGGCCTGTGGCTCCTTTGGGTTCTTATCAATTTCCCCACTTGGTAAAATACCTTGTGAAAGGGGAGCTTTTGGCATGTATAGGAATGAGTAAAGCATCCAGAGCGCTGTCAGTGAGTGGCCTGCAGAAAATAGTGGATGATGGTGAAAATCTCCTGCAGGGATGAAAGGAATGTCTTAATTTTTTTATATTTCGCGTTTAGTTTCTGAAGTCAGAATCGTCTTTCCTTAGGTAAATAAAGGTGACATCCTGGTGGTTGCCGTGGGTCAGCCTGAAATGGTGAAAGGGGAGTGGATCAAGCCCGGGGCAGTAGTCATCGACTGTGGAATCAACTACATCCCCGGTGAGTGTTGCTGGGGGAGGAAGTGGGCCCAGGGAATGGCTGGGCTGAGGAAGATGTCTGGGCCATCAGGTGAAGCCTGAGTGAGATGAAGCCTGAGTGAGAATCCCGGATCCTGTTTTAGGCTGAAGTGCTGAGGTTCAGTGTGATTGACCTGCCCGTGGGTGCTTGCCATCCATCGGTAGATGGGACTTCGCTATTGGCAGGCAGGCAGCCAGCTCGACGGCACAACCCATGATTTTAGCCACTGCTGTGCAGCTCCCGAGATGACTTTGTCCAGGGAGAGAACTGGAGAGGGACAAGAGGGGAGGTCTCACTCTATATACAGGTTACTCTTGCAGCAATGGGTGGATGGATTTAAAATTCAGTGTCATCTTTGCAAAGTGCTGTGAGACTTCAGGAGAGGGGCTCCTTCTGCCAGGAGTCCTCTAGCGAGCTTTCCATGAAAAAGGCGTTTGACCTCCTTTTTCTAGGAAGAGAGGGTAAACCCTTATAGCCACCCCCACAGCTGTACTTGGCATCCTTCTCCCTAATTCATGCCTCACCCCTGTTTTCGTTTATGTTGTCACCATTCTTCCTTCCCATGGGTCTGGAGCCTTTTCGTTTCCCTCCCAATTATTCCCCTTATTGGATTTATTTTTAAATATTAGATTTTCCCCTTCTCCCCTCTGTCCTCAGAGTCACCGTTGAGGGTAACCCTCTCAACTTGGGTGGACTGCTGGAATTTCTTGCTGGCCTGATGCCCATTCAGACCCATCTGTGCTTTTGCCATATTCACCTTGACACGGGCCCATGAGCCTCCTGTCCATGTCGCCTGTCAGACTCCTTGACCCGTACTAGTCGCAGCCGCCTCTGCGGCCTCCTCTCACATCGCTTTGTGGAAACCTGCCTTACGTTGTTGTAAACGGACCGCATGCCCGTCCGCACATGCCTTGTCCTTTACAGCATCTGCAGTGGAGCAGGCTGTTCTTTCTTCATGGAGTCTTCAGACATAAAATTTGAAAGTGCAATACCGTGTGTACCTGCATACATACCTCATAGATTCAAGAAGGAACAATCTTTAATCGAGAGACTGTTTCTCTGCAGCAGGCACCACCTCAGGCCTTGGGCTACACAAAACAGCTGTGATCTTCACTTTCAACCAACTTCCTCCCCACCTCGTCTCTGTCTGAAATGCCCCTTCTTCCTTCCAAGCCTTGCCTGATTTCCCTTCAACAAGGGATGGTGTCCTCTTTTGACAATCCTCTCTGTCCTTCCTCCCGTCCTGCATTCCCTTCCTCCTCATAAGACTTGTGCTTCTTTTATCATATGTGTCTCATACGTGGTGCCCTGTGGGCTCCTCCACAAGTCAGTCAGCTTCTCCGGGGCAGGGGTCTCTGCGGTGCCCTGTCCAGCGTATGCCTTCTAACTGCTTGTACACTATTGTGTCTGTTGAATTGTTGAAGGGAGTTATAGCAAGGATAATCATTTCTCTCCCTTGCCATCTCAAGTTTGAAATACAGACACTAAGCTGCCAGGAATATTAGTCACTGTCAAGCCTTCGCTGTTTTTAACCTGCCTCCCACTCTCCCTACCATGCTTTTAAGACAGTAGCTCATAACTGAGCACTAATTTTCTTGTAGCATAATTATCTAATGAGTGATCTAGAAAGTACTTACCTGCAACTCCTCACGTTGAGCATTTGCGACACGACATTCACACTCATTCTCTTAAAAACCTTGCATCTTCTGTGTCATATTTCTGCGTTGGGCATTTTTTTGGGGGGTGGGGGGGAGGGAGGCGTGGGGGAGACTGGATTTGAGGGATATGAAGAAACCTCTGGGTGGGGATCTTAAGTCTTGTAGATAAGTAAGAAATTTGCAGGTAAGTATGAAACGTGATTTAAACATGAAACTTAACTTCCTGCTCACCTTTATTCCTCACGTAGATGGTAAAATGTGAATAAAATCAATGCACTGTCTTTACTGATCCTATAGGTGAATAAATATCAGTAAGGCGGGATTTTAATGTTCCCACAAGCTGGCAGAATAATGGAGTTGCAGACCATGGGTCTTCATTTTAAAAGCATAGCCGGGCCACTTCTTGGTTCATATTTTGATTATTTAAATCATTTATGTGGATAACATTATAAGTCACTTGCCAAATAAGAATGAATTAAGGCCCTGACCAGTTTGGGTCAGTGGATAGAGCGCCAACCTGCGGACTGAAGGGTCCCAGGTTCGATTCCAGTCAAGGGCATGTGGTTATGTAGGGGGTGTTTAAAAGTCAGCTGATCGATGTTTCTAACTCTCTATCCCTCTCCCTTCCTCTCTGTAAATAAGTAAATAAATAAAATAAAATAAAATAAAAAAAGAATGAATTAAGGTGTGTGTTCCCCCTACCCTCCAAAAAAGAGGAATATTTTTAAAGTTTAAAGTGCAGAGCAGAAAGAATTGGCCAGAGAAACACATCAAAGTGTTCTTCCTTCTTGGCTTAGTAAAGATAATTTGAGAAGGACTAGATTAATCATAGGTTTTATTTGGAGGAATTATAAAAAGAGGGAACAGATTCCCCACCCTGACCCAGTCCAATCTGAACTCACCCAGCACAGTGGCTTCTATACTGGACTCTATGATTGGAGGTCCCCAAATTAAATGTGAAGGAGTCAAGTCTCAGCTGGATCTTCAGTTGAATTTTGCATCTATAATTCCCAATGAAAGAGAAGGTCTAGGCTCCGGGGTATTTAATTAACCTTGGTTACTAAATACATTCACTCACTTAGATTGAGAAGTGGTTGCTTTTTCCACCGACCACATCAGACTATCCACGAAATACTATACAGACATCAAAGAGTACTCAAGTTAACCCTGTTTGGATAACTATGTAGCAAAACTGAGCTCTTCCAGTACAGCATTTGGTAGTGCAGTACATGATATGTCTTCTATATATTGAGAAACATGAAGAAAGTGACTCACATTGATAATAATTAATAATAATTAATAGAAAGAGTTGTTGGGGTTTGAAGCTAACGTCAGCATTAGGCTATTGAAGCCTGCACAAAGGACACAACCTTGACAATATTTGGTTGGCCTTTTGAAACCACATTAGTGGTTATGAGAGGAAATGTTCTGCCAGAGCTGCTGCTTTATAGTCTTCTAGAAACTGTCTGAAGAGTTTTTATTTATCAGCTCCTTATAGTACATATGGAAATCTCTTATGTGGCTAAGATGGGAAGAGAAACTCTTAGGTTTGCGGAATGCTTTTTTAATTTCAAGACTATGCACATTTTTCACTTGATTCTCAGCAAGCTTGTGAAGTATGTAGCATTATCCTTCCTTGCATCTTTGGACTTCTGATCAGTAAGGAGCCCACAGGGTTGAGGACTAGCAGTTAGTGGAAGAGCCGATCCCACAGCCTAGGTCTCGGGATTCTGGCCTTTTGGCTGTACAGGTAAGCCCTCCAATAGTATGGTCTGTAGGTTCTTGGGAACTGTGATTTTAAGTGAAGCACTGTGTAACGAAACCAGTTTTACCATAGGCTAATGGATACAAATAAGAGTTAAGTTTCTGTTGCGGATTTTTGGCCCACCTAACTTCTAAATAAAGACTGAAACACTTCTAATATTAAACATCGAGATAAATGTGAGCTATGCATACATTTAAGAAAGACGAATGAAAACAAGAAAGATCATTTTTTTCCAGCCCACTTCTTCCAGTTCAGGGTCACGGGTGGCTGGAGCCTAAGCCATACAGCTCAGGGTGCACGGAGAGAACCAGCCCTGGACAGGACCCCTCCCATCGCTGGGCACCTCACCCTCGCTCAGTGGGGCAAGTCCTTTCCTCATTGACGTTGAATGAAATGACATTATTTGAGGACCTGCTGTTCTCTGAAACATCCTTGCTCATTGTGGTGATCTGATCAAAAAGGGGTCGTGAAAGGACTACGCTCCTACCAGAACTTGCCTGGGAGCCTCAGCGCTGGGGGGCCCGGCCCTGTCCGCCAGCCCCTCCCCAAGTCACTGCAGCCAAGTTGGGGTGCTTTCTGTATGCGAACAATGATGTATCACTGGGCTTTATTCCCTTGAATAGCTAGCTATTCTTTGCTGGTAAGAATTGTAG
Organism: Pipistrellus kuhlii; assembly: GCF_014108245.1. Classification (NCBI taxonomy): domain Eukaryota; kingdom Metazoa; phylum Chordata; class Mammalia; order Chiroptera; family Vespertilionidae; genus Pipistrellus; species Pipistrellus kuhlii. The sequence continues at coordinate 19,494,621 of NW_023425404.1, read as the reverse complement.
TTATTCTTGTATCCTTTTAAGGGAAGTGTAATTATATTTGCCTCTTGCATACATTTAAGTAGCTGCTCATCTTTGGAATTGGATGTTGAATTGTTCCTCCATCTCTTGCATGGAGCTTACAAAATGCTGACAGTTGCTGTAGAAACGGTATCTGGCAGCTGTGGCATAGTTGGAGGTTTGTGCACCCAAAAGATTCCTCTGTAGGCCTTGGCAAATTAACATTTTAAAAGGAAAGAGCTCATTATAAATTGGATAGTTGGCTCTAAGAGTAAAAAACAGTTGGTGTTTTATTTGTCACCTGACAGACTACAAAAGGATTCTCTTGGTTCTGAAAAACCATTTATGTATCCTGTGAATTTTTGCAGATAAAGTAAGTTTTTTCCCTAGGAAATAGCAAACACCCTGCCATCCCATAGCTTTTAGGTAAAGATGGGACTACACACCCTAAACTTTACTTTGTTTTTGAAACAAGCGGTCCTTGTTGATCACTTAATTTAGAAATTAAGGATTACGGCCGGGACCGGTTTGGCTCAATGGATGGAGTGTCGGCTTGGGGACTGAAGGGTCCCGGGCTCGATTCCGGTCAAGGGCATGTACCTTGGTTGTGGGCATATCCCCAGTAGGGGGTGTGCAGGGGGCGGATGATCGATGACTCTCTCTCATTGATGTTTCGAACTCTATCTCTCTCCCTTCCACTCTGTACAAAAAAAATCAATAAAATATATTAAAAAAAAAAAAAGAAATTAAGGATTACGATGGTGACACTTTGCCTGGATGTTTCTCCTCCCCCCCATGACCAGATAATACAAAGCAGAGTGGGAGAAAACTTGTGGGCGATGTGGCATTCAGTGAGGCCAAGGAGAGGGCAAGTTTCATCACTCCTGTTCCTGGCGGCGTCGGGCCCATGACAGTGGCAATGCTAATGCAGGTGCGTTTGGACAAAGGTTTCTGTAATAGTTCTAGGACACGGGTAGCATTCAAGTTACCACTCTTCTTTCCAAGTAGAAATATCATAAAACCTGCTCCGAAGCTAAGGAAGGATATGAATCTGTGGAAGAAAAAAAAGGGGGGAATGGAAGAACAGAGCAATAGAATCGGTCTTCTGAGTAGAGGAACGTAGGGAAGGCACAGTTCTTTACTGTGGGATAACTTAAGAAAAAGAAAGTGCAAACACTGACTTTGCTAAGTAGGGTTTGGCTTTCTCGCCCTTTTTAACACACACCAGCGGATTTGGAAAGAGGCAAGCAGCCCAGAATGTGAATAGACTGACCATGAAGGTGTTCATTTTGATTGCACTTGAGTTATCCAGAATTAAGAGGTGGAAATCACCTCTCTTAGGTTCCATTTATATTTTGGGTTTTTTTGTGTGTGTGTTTTTTTTTTAAGAGCACAGTAGAGAGTGCAAAGCGTTTTCTGGAGAAATCTAAGTCAGGAAAGTGGCTGATTGAGCATAACACGCTTAACCTCAAGACACCTGTTCCAAGGTAAAAATGAAATTTTACAGTTTTAAAACTTTGTGGGTTGTTGATTTGTAGCCATGGCTATGCGTATCTCCCTTCTGAAAGTGCCATCCGTGGTTGGGGTGGGTCATTAGTAGGCTGGGGTTAATTCCTTCCATGAATAAAGATGGATTGACTTCCTATATTTCTTTTAAGTGACATTGACATATCCCGATCCTGCAAGCCAAAGCTCATCAGTAAGCTGGCTCGAGAGGTTGGTCTGTTCTCCCAGGAGGTGGAATTGTACGGTGAAACCAAGGCCAAAGTCCTGCTGTCGGTGCTGGACCGCCTGAGGCATCAGCCCGATGGCAAATACGTGGTGGTGACTGGGTGCGACTTTTATTCATTTGCCAATCAAATTTTAATGTTAATCCTGATTATTATTACCAGGGGTTGTGTTTGCACTTAGCATGTATGTGTGGAAGTTCCTTTACTTTGGTCTTAGCATTTTCACGGGAGTTTTTATCTAACTTGGATCCTTACAGCTACCCTGTGAGGTCAGAGTAGATTATAACCTTCAGAGATGAGAAAGTTTTGTTAAAAGAATTGGATCTTCAAACCCGGTCTTTATATGGAATTGCTTTTTCTTATCCCCAAATTCATTAATTTGTTAGCTCTGTTGAGCATTCATTTTTATTGCTTGGCTGAGTTGCATATAAAAGCTAATTTTTGAAACTTAGGTTGAGGAATTTAAATCAGAGTAGTGTCTTTCTACAAGGTAACGTGTATTTCTCCTTACAGTGAGAACAGCTAAAGCACAGCAGTGTTTTTTTAATTTAAAATTAGGGGGAAGGTACAACCAAGACTCCTAAGACCGTTTTCAGATCTTTCGTCTTATTATTCAGGTTAAGAATCGTTCCCTAGAATCTGTTAGATCTGGCTTTAGTGATTCACATCAATTTAATCTCCCTCAATGTAATTTTCCTCTTTTGCTTTCCTCTTGAAGAATAACTCCAACGCCCCTGGGAGAAGGGAAGAGCACGACCACAATTGGGCTGGTGCAAGCCCTCGGCGCCCACCTCCACCAGAACGTCTTCGCGTGTGTGCGGCAGCCCTCCCAGGGCCCCACCTTTGGGATAAAAGGTATCAGTGGGACGAGACTGTGGATGGCCAGAGGACACCTGCCGCTCCCTCGGTCTTCTCTGGCCCCCTTGACCCATGAATGCTCAGGAGTCCTCAGCTTTTTAGACGTTAGCAATGTCTTCCTCACGCCCACCTGTCGTGCTGCTTTTGCTGAAGGCTTTCATCAGATCACCCCAGCTCCTGCTCCTGCTGTCGCTATATGACACTGCACAGGGATTCCTAGCATGAGTACTATGTAGGCAGAGGTGCTTTTGTATGACTAATAGTCAATTGTCATGGTAACAGTCAAGGTAATCAGTCACCATGCTGACTTTCTAGAGACATAGACAAACCCTACAGATGTTTCACCCTGTGGGGATAAGAAAAGCCTACCCTAGTTGAGTATGTGCTTTATATAATACTACCTTTTGTGCTAAGCAGTTTATGCGTATTATTTTATTTTCTAATATAAGATAGTATTATCTCCATTTTGCAATAGCAGTAACTGGGACTTCAGAGGCAACTGGGTCAAAGGCACAATTCTTAAGTACTAGAGTAGGCCCCCATGTCTATTTCGAGCTCTAAAGCAACACTATCCACAATGTTTTTTTCATCTGATTGCATGAAAACACGATGTCAGTAATCATACTTCACCTTCAGTTTTTTATAGCTGCAGTGCTGTAGACATGTTCTTTTAATTAAAGTTATTTTTATCAATTATAATTAAATACAACCCTATTTGCTTGGAGATAGGGCATCACACATTTGCTTGTTCTAATGCTTTCACTAATGTTAATTCGGGGTACCATCTTTGCTCCTTTGCCTGTTGGTTTGTTCTGTTTCATAAATGTGCTGACTTAGCTCTGCTTTTGAGATTGTCTTAACTCTCTTACATATGAATGAGCCTTTTTCTTTGTTCTACTTACTGAACCCGATATCCTCCTTTTCCTCATATCACAAATTGCCCACTTTTTATGGCATGGTCTCTGCCACACCAAAGAAATAAAATTTAAAAATCCATCTCAAGCTGACATTTATCTCACTGATAACTTGAAACCTGGATATTTTTTTGACTGGCCTTTGATTATTATTTCAGAGATGCCAACAAAAATCTAGCAGTTAACCTGTTTCCTAATGTGTATCCTACTTAGGAAGAATTGCAGTCTCTGGGTTTAGTATGTATTTTAAATATTCCTCTTTTTAAAATGCCAGAATAATGTTTATGAAAGTGGAAAATTAAACAGGTTTGCCTTTATGTAACTGTAGGCTGGGGCTTTTAACAGATGTTAGGAATCACGGGGAACCTGTTTCTAAAGATGGTAAGTCGGTATGTATGTGTTCATATTTTTGTTAGACTCGGATTTCAGTTGAGAGGCTGTTCAGCACAAGAAAGACCCGAGTGTTTCAGCTTGTAGAAAAAAAATTAAAGACACTGGTCAAATCTGTCCAAATTGTAGAAAGTAAATAAATAATATGTGTAGCAGTTGCAAAACCGATTTCATTTCCTCTGTGGAGAAACATGCCTAACTTGAGCTTCACCCTTGACCTATCCTCTAGGTGGCGCTGCAGGAGGTGGCTACTCTCAGGTCATTCCTATGGAAGAGGTAAAGTGTTCTGGGATTTGGTTGCCTCAGACCCTTTATTATGGTTTTTCCTTCTAGAAATTAAGCTTTATTGTTTAGGTCTTAGTGGACAAATGACTTATTTCTCAGCAGAATGACAAGGGGAAAAAATCTTAATTTGCAAAGTTGTGAGGCAGCTTCGTTTTTTTCACAAGGACTTCAAAGTCTGGCTTTCAAGGGGAATTAATAATTTTAAGCAAGGGATCAAATGAAGCATGATATTGACAAGAACCAACATGGAGTAAATTCAGAGCAATAATTGCAGAAACAGGAACAGTGTATAGGCAGAGAGTTGGGTTGCTCCACTGTACTCCTTGCTTACTGTTTAAAGGACACGATAGTGTCTTCAGTAACTCAGTGTTGCTGTTGATTTTGGTGGAATGTGTTTGTTGTTTCTGGACATGTCTCTTAGGGAAAACCACAGTTTCTTCTGAAGACAGTAATTTATGTATTCAAGATCTGCCCGTATAGGGGGTTTGTCCACTAGCTGTGCTGGCATCATCTGTCCATTGGCTTTGACATGGGGATTGATTTGATTGGAATAGAATGGATGTTGGGAGGTTAGAAGACTAATGTGGCTTCTGCTCTTTCACAGTTTAATCTGCACCTCACTGGTGACATCCACGCCATCACTGCAGCTAATAACCTCGTTGCCGCGGCCATCGATGCCCGGATGTTCCATGAACAGACTCAGACGGACAAGGTGGGCACAGAGGCCCCTGGGCACTTTTGAAAGGGTTCAAGCACCTGAATTAATGTTGGTCCCTTTGGTACTAGTGATACAGGAAGCACTGCAGTGAGGTTCCTTTCATTTAAAAGCCCTTTTCCTCCTCCTCTTCCAGGCTCTCTATAATCGTTTGGTACCATCAGTAAATGGAGTGAGAAAGTTTTCTGATATCCAAATCCGAAGGTTACGGGTAAGCTTTCCCTTTTCATTTTTGATATTTGTATGACACTGGGTAAATGGTAAGAGGTAGAAATCTCCTTGGAGTGGCCTATTTTGGGTAAAGTTACCTCCATAACCATAGTCAAGATCATAATCAACATACAAAGCTTGGCAGTAGATGTTATTTCTCATTTACCTAGAAGTTATAATTGGTTATCATGAAATAAATAAAGCACTGACCACCTGCCCTCAGCTACAAAGACTGACACCTCCTTTACAGCATGGCAGCATAGCGCTTCTGAAATTTGAATCTCTGTTTTTCCCAGTATCGGGACTTTAAGCATGGATGGTTATTTCTCTATTTATCTTGAGTTTCTATGAAAAATAAGTAGTCATTAAATATTCACTATACCAACCACATAGCCAGAAATCTCACTCCTAGATATTTATCCAAGAGAAATAAAACTTGTGTTCATACAAAAACATGAATGTTTTTAGTAGCTCTATTAAAAAAAAATCTCCAAAATTGAAAAAACAGCCCAAAGGTCCTTCAGTGGGTGATTGGATAAACAAACTGGCACAGCTATATATACACTGAGTGGCCAGATTATTATGATCTCTGAACATAATAATAATCTGGCCACTCAGTGTATATCCTATATAATAAAAGGCTAATATGCAAATAGTCCCCTTGACCAGGAGTTCTACAGGCAGGTCGGCCAACTGCCCATGTCCCCTTCCCTTGGCCAAGCTGGCCAGACTTCACCCATCCATTAATTCTTGCACTGGGCCTCTAATATATATACATACAGTATAAAAGCCTAAGTGACCATTACAACTAGATGACCGACCAGTAGCTATGGTGCACACAGACCACCAGGGGGCAGTCGCTCAATGCAGGAGCTGCCCCCTGGTGGTCAGTGTGCTCCCACAGCCAACCTCTGGTGGTTCCTCCCCCGCAGCTGGCTGATTGGCCCTGATGGCCCGATTGGGCCCTGATAACCGTGCAGGCCAACGAACCCCACCTGTGCACCTAGCCTCTAGTCTTACAGTAAAAGGGAATGAACCATTAAATTCCTTGTATGTGTTATCAACAGTATTTATATTCTCACTTTATTTTTAATTTTTACAACTTGATATTTTGATGCTGTAAGAATAACCCATGAAGCTCCCCATGGAAGCAGGATATTTTTCCATTGATTTTTAGAGAGAATGGGAAGGGTGTGAGCCAGAGAGACATCGGTGTGAGAGAGGGAGACATTGATTGGTTGCCTCCCACAGGTCCTCCGACCGTGATCTTGTCTGCAATAGAGGTACATGCCCTTGAATGGACTTTAACCTGAGACCCTTCAGTCCGAGGGCTGATGCTCTGCCAAACCAGCCAGGGCCAAACATTTTAATAATATTTTGTGCACATGTGACTAATAAATCAAGGCTTAGCAAAAGGGATCATAGTTTTCCCTTCTGAATTTAGTTGGTTTCTGTTTCCTAGAGGGGGAATTAAAAATTTTTTTAAATTTATTATGCTTTTGTTTTGTTTGTCTTACGTTATGTTTTCATTTTACTGCCTCTTCAGAGACTAGGCATTGAAAAGACCGACCCTACCACACTGACAGATGAAGAGATAAGCAGATTTGCAAGATTGGATATTGATCCGGAAACCATAACTTGGCAAAGAGGTACAAGAGCCATATACACACCCCATCTGCTTTGGTTTCACTGCACATGCCACACCCTTTGTAAGGGTTGTTAAAATGTGAAGTCTGGAAGCTTGTGTATTGATATTTTTATGGTTAAGACATGACCAAGATGGTGACTTACTCATTTCTCTGCCCACTTCCATCCCTCTCCTTATTAGCTGTATTCAAACCTCCTTTTCTTGGATAAGTTGGACGTTTGCTGGCTATTCATTGTTGACTGGGGTAAGGGTAGTTTCAAAGAAGTTCATGCATAAACCAAAAATAACATTTTGCAAGTTTTATTTTATGAAAAAAATTTTAGTGTCATGAAGTAGAAAAATTACGTTCCGTCACTTCTTGAATCAAGTTGCTCTTTATTCTCAGAACCCTTGTCTGGCATAAGCGACTTGATTTTCCTTGTAGCTCTCTAGCTTGCCTGCTCAGTTTCACCTCATTTTAGTAGACTCTGTTCTAACAAAGTAGGTAGCCTTCAAGGTTCAGGCATGCAATTTAGTGAGTGAGCTGCCTGGCATCACTGCCATATGTTACTTTTCTCTATATACAACTAGCCCAGCTTCGAGTTTTATTTTGTACCAAGAGGGCATCCATCTATCCTGTATCCCTGCTGGGAAGGAATTTTCATCATCATGCGGAATGCAACTGACAGCCAATTTATTGACTGTTTTGTGATTTTCACTGGCTCAGTAACTGTTGCTAGCTAATGGCATTTTTAAGATGACTCTCATCATATAAAAACACACTGATGTTTCAGTTTTTTGCTTCAACAGCTTTAGACAAATAGTATAACATTTTATGAGGAATAAGCTAAAGTTCTCTTTGAAAATTAGTATCTCATTCACTTTTCCTTTACTTTAATGTCAATTTATTTCAAAAGCAGACCAGGGGGAGGAAATGGATTGTACCTATTTACTGGTTATTATTTTATACAGAGAAATTAGACACAAAGAACTTGACACTATATATATTTTTTAGAATAAGGATATGCTTTAACAACACATTATATCTTCATTTATCAAGTGTGTTGGGGGTGTGTTTGAGTGTGTGTCCCTCTGCATACTGTACAAAACTGCTCTGGATGTTTACAGTTTTTATAGAAAATAATGTGGCATGTTATCAAGTGTCTTAAAAATGCCTCTCCTCTTTGACTCAGAGTATAATTAGCGCATTGTTGTTCTTTTCTTTTCTTTTTATTGAATTTATTGGGGTGACACTGGTTAACAAAATTATACGGGTTTCAGGTACACGGTTCCACAACACATCATCTGTACACTGTATTGTATGTTCACCACTCCAAGTCAGGTCTCTGTTTTGTGTTTTGTTATTGTTTGACACATCATACAAAAAAAAACCCCACGAAATTGGAAACACACTAAAATGTTACCAGTAATTTGTCCTGGGAGATGGAAGTAAGACTAGTTAGCTGGTTGATCCTTGTCATGTTTGGATAGATACTCTGTCATCTGAATGGAGATTCTTCTCCTCAGCAAGCTGAAGGGAAGAGCAGGTATGTTATCTAGCATGCTTCCAAAGGCATTTGCCTGGCCCTGCGTGTATGGCCCTGCGTGTTTCTCGGGATTGGTGTAAGGTCAGTGAGTCATCTGGCAGCACAGCATAGACCTTTGCCTTTTGAAAAACAGTGGGCCTGCTGGTTTTCTTGTAAGCTCAAATATGCTTTAAAACAGGTTCCAGATTGAGTTATCTAGACAGAATAAAACCAAGCCAGTTCACATTGTTTTTTCTTTAAAAATAACTCCTGTACACGTAATATATATGTACATCATGTCTTAATTTGAACCCGTATTCTAGCTTTGCTATTGGTTTTAAAATAAAATGTTAATAGACAGGCATTAAGTTGGACTTGTTGCTCTACAATTGGCTGATTCCTTTAACTTTATGGTCCTTTTCCTAACACTGTCCTGTGTCTTCCCTTTCCAATGTAGTGCTGGATACCAATGATAGATTCCTGAGGAAGATCACAGTTGGACAGGCTCCAACGGAGAAGGGTTACACACGGACGGTAACTATTTGTTCCTTTCTCAGTAAATTAGTTCCAGTGAGCCATATCCTTGTCTCTTTCCTCCTCCTCCATCCGCTCCCACCGACTGGTACTGCCGGGTGCTTTTCTGCCTGTTCCTTGTAAAATGGAAGTGAATAGGCGTGTGGGATTGAGCACTCCTGACAGCTTTTGCAGTAAATCCATGTGTCACCTGTGTGTTCTCCCCCCGGCATTATTTCCTGGAGGTGGAGACCCAAGTGAATGTCAGTGCACACAAGTTGATTAAAATTGTGGCCTCTTTGCAGTATATCTCCTTGGTGTAAGAGCTTCTGTGTTGTGTTTTAGGGAAATCATACTACGAGCTGCTTTCACAGGATTGTCCTACTAGAATATTTATTTTGAAGATTTGACTAATCAAAGTCTTGGAATAATTGCAAGTTTTTTCTGTTGAGCAGAACTGGTTTCATTAAGTTCTTTCTGTGTTAACTGTTATTCTACTCATTTAAGCTTTTGTTTAAGCTGTGGATGCAAACAAGGATTACTTTTGCAATTCACTGTTGTGGTTTAACGTAGTTTTCCCTATTGTGTCTCTTTCCTTCCAACAGACCCAGTTTGATATCTCTGTGGCCAGTGAAATCATGGCTGTCCTGGCCCTCACCAGTTCCCTGGAAGACATGAGAGAGAGACTGGGCAAAATGGTGGTGGCATCCAGCAAGAAAGGGGAGCCCATCAGCACTGAGGATCTGGTGTGTACCCCACCTTTGGGCCAGTGATGCACCTGTGTCCTTTGTCCCAGGGTCATGGCGGTTCTAAGTAACAAAAATTATGCTGCAATTAACCAATACATTTAAGATAATTTTGTTGCTGACAAGGTCATTAGGAAATTTATAAAATGTACTTCATGGTGAGTAAATACTCCAGTAGTATGCTCCAGTTACATACCACAGGTTTCAGATGGTTTGAGCAACATGTTGAGCCTGAGAGTATTCACAGAAGTGGCTATATGGCTTCAGTTTGCAGAGGGCACCAGAGTCCGAGTGAGGCCCTTAGTTGCTGAGCTTGGGATCATACCCTGGCCTCTCCCCATGACGCCTCCCTATGCAGAGGCCACTTGTCATGAGTCTGTTGGCCATCACTGTATCCATGCTGATAAACACACTGGGAATAATTTATTACCCAGTTATCTGATGATCCTACAAGGTTGGTTCTTTACAGATTTATTTCTGAACTGTCAACAAGATAATATATGAGGTTTGAAATGAGATGATTTTACAGATTAAATTTCTTAACTTGACTTTAGAGAGAGGATGGAGAGAGAAAAACATCAACGTAAGAGAGAAACATCAATTGGTTGCCTGTTGTAAATGTCCCAACCAGGGACCAAACCTATAACCCAGGCATATGCCCTGATCAGGAATCCAAACAGGGACCCTTCAGGGCATGGCACAGTGCTCCAACAAACTGAGCCACACGGGCCAGGGCTGGATTAACTCTTTAAAGGTCCGTTTGTTTGACACGCCCCAAGTATGGATGGCCTATCATTAAGCAAGCAGTATGTCAGATGAACTCATTCCAATGAACCAGATCCTTGGGGAGGGAGTGGGGGAGAGGACATTAACATCCTCTTTTTACAGTTAATATGTGTAAAAAAAAAAATTATTTAAATTTTTTACATCCAAAGCAGAAACTCATAAAACTAAATATAAATGGGGTTTATAGTTTTATTTTACTTTGTCTCCAGTTTTTCAGCTGTGGATGGAGGGCCTAGAAGAGTGGCCTGGAGTTTAAGAGTTGGTGTTGAATTCCTGGGTAAATTCTTAGTTTTTGCTTTGGCTTGTGGCCACTTCTCCCCAGACACCAAAGTTACAAATAATTCAGTACCCAAAGGACTAGCATCTGCTTGTGTAAACTAGTCTAAAATGGATTCCCCTCGTCCATCAGCAGCAGAACTTGATTGACATGCTGTTTCCAGAGTGACGCTTTTTCCAAGAATTACACGTGAATGTCATTTTTATTCTAGCTGTTCTCTCTGCTTAAAATAACTGGCAAATTCAGAGTATATCCAGAAAAAATTAAATAACTGAATAAATGAATGGTCTAGTTCAGATAGAACTACTAATTGGTCTAAGACAGCTAAAAAAGGAAGACCTACGAGTGCTGAGTTTTGGTTTTAACAGTGTTTCCCAAAGTGTGGTACGCGTACCCCCAGAGGTACAGGAAGAGATTGGTGGGGGTACCGGAAGAGATTGGTGGGGGTACGCATTGCACCAGAGTTTGGTGCAACTGCACCGTGCTTAGCTGCGCCTAATTCTATGTTCTCATGAGTACGAGGGGTACTCAGCATTACGAAAATTATAGAAGGGGTACACATGTGTCAAAAGTTTGGGAAACACTGGAGAAGACTGGTATTTTGCTGGTCGGAGTCGACACACTGTACCTTTGTTTTCCAGGGGGTGAGTGGAGCGCTGGCCGTGCTCATGAAGGACGCCATCAAACCCAACCTCATGCAGACACTGGAGGTGAGCAGAGCGGCTCAGCCTTTTGGAATCGGTTTTCTGTGTCCGCGCTTCCATAGGGGAGTCAAGACTTTCCTGCCTGCTCATCTCTCTCCATTCTTCCTCGAGGTTGCAGTTGGGACATTGCTGTCATAAAAGAGGCAGCTTCATCTTAACTTTTTGGGATGTCTCTTTCTTTGGGATTCCAGCTAACTTTCCTTTTCGCTACGGGATCCGTTTTGAAGCAGGATTGGCAGATTCATTGTCGTGGTTTCCACAGGGCACTCCGGTGTTTGTTCATGCTGGACCGTTTGCCAACATCGCACACGGGAATTCCTCTATCATTGCAGACCGCATTGCACTCAAGCTTGTGGGTCCTGAAGGATTTGTAGGTGAGTATTTTTGCATAGTCAGTGAATAGATATTTTTTTTGTTTTTGTTTTTTGGGGTTTTTTTAGCATCAAGGGAGTTGGGATAGCATTTTTACTGTTGCTTTTCTCCTTACTTACAGTGACGGAAGCAGGATTTGGAGCAGACATTGGAATGGAAAAGTTTTTTAACATCAAATGCCGGTATTCCGGTCTCCGCCCTCACGTGGTGGTGCTTGTTGCCACTGTCAGGGCTCTTAAAATGCACGGAGGTGGCCCCACGGTGAGGACCATGAGTAGGAAGAGTCCACCCTGGTCGGTTTTCTCAGTGGTTAGAGCATCAGCCTGCAAACTGAAGAGTCTCGAGTTCAGTTCCCAGTCAAGGGCACATACCTGAGCTGCAGGTTTGATCCCTGGCCCCAGTTGAAACTCGTGTGGGAGGCAACCAGGCAACCAATATCTCTCTCTCTCTCTCTCTCTCTCTCTCTCTCTCTCTCTCTCTCTCTCTCTCTCTCTCTCTCTCTCTTTCTGTCTCTCTTTGCCTCTCCCAATCCCCTCCCTTCCTCTCTTCCACTCTCTCTGAAAGTCAATGGAAAAAATATCCTTGAGTGAGGAATAACCAAAAAAAATAGTAGGAAGAGTCTGATTGTCAGGAATAATCTGAAGGCTGAAGGGAAGCTGCATGGCTCTGCCTGTTTCTTCATTAAGCAGCTCTTATTCTCATGACTAATAGGGTGTCAAAAGCAAGGGATGTTCAGGCAGCTCTTGTGCTAGCCTCTTATCACTTGTAGACACCACCAGCTCGCGGCATTTTCCGAGGGCTGAAATAGCATCATGGCCTACCTTTCTGAGGAAAACGTCTGATCATATCTAAATGCCTCCAAGGACATGTGCTTGCTATTCCTTCAAAAAATTCCTGTATGGTCAGACTGTTCTTTTAAAACCTAGGTCCCATTTTTCCTCCAAAGAGTGACACTGGCAGCCAACCAACAAAACGATTTAGCGGAAAGGTCCACCCTTCTGGAGAGAGGTGCATGCTGGACGGGACCGCCAGCGTCCTGAGTGGGCGGGGGAGAGGGAGAAGGGGAGAGATGCTTGCTCGCTCGGGACTGCCCATGGGTAATACAAACAGGTTAGGACTGGGTTATTTCAACTCCAACCTGAACTTGGAGTTTTCTCGAGTCCCTGTTGGCTGGAAATTTCACTTTACATTCCGATACTGTAGCACCTTTCCTCAGCGCCTGCATGTGAAGACGGGGTGCTGGTGTTCAGAAAGTCCTTGAAGAATTCAGTTCCTGTCCTAGGAGCTGGTCCTCTGACTTGGGAAAGAAGACCTCCCTCCCCCGCAGAACAAAAGCAGTGTTTCTTAGTGTAGCGGCCACTCCAGCAGTTCTCAAGCCCTTTGGTCTCAGAACTTATTTCTACCCCTAAAAATTAATGAGGGCCTGAAGGAACTTTTATTTAGGGGGTTATATCTATTGATACTTACTATATGGGGAATTAAAGCTGAGTTAATATTAACATAATTTTTTTTTTTAATGAAAAGTTAATGTATTTTCCAAAACAAAATTCAGGCATTGTACATTTTTCAGATCTCTTCAGTATCTGGTTTTGTTGAAGGCCACTGGATTCTCTTCTGCATTTGATCTTTTGTGATATCCCATGTCCCATAGTCTTTGGAAAAGTCCATTATATAATGAGAGAGAGAATGAGAGAAAAGAGTTATAATATCTTAGAATTATTGTGGAAATAGTCTTGACCTTGTGGACCCTATGGAAGGATTCGGTCTCAGGCCTCGCTGTGAGAACCGCTGCCATAACACAGCCCCCACCTCCAGTTTTGCTTGTCTCTGAGGTACAAAGCACCCCTAACCCAGGATGCCCCTTTCTGCTAGCAGTGCAGATGGCCTCACTCTCTTTCCTTCTTAAGTATAACCAACATTTCTCTCTTGCACCCCTTCACTCATCCTCACAACTTTGCACCTTCATTTCCTTTCTCCTGATCTCCTGGTCTAAAACATATGCCGGCCCTTAACCTGGGCAGCACTGAGGAGGGTTTTACACACACTCCTCTGCTAAGGAGCCAGACCTGCTCACATTACCTTGTGGGGCTAAACGAGGTAACTCGGGTCCCTGCTTCCAGCCCCACCTCTCCGTGGCCCCTGGTGGAGTTGGAGGAATGGGAGCAGACCAAGCTGAAAAACCGAAGGCTTCTTAATCACTGTCCCTGGCCCCAGTGGGGTTCCTGGGTCAGCACCTTCACCCCCATGCTCATCCCTGTGGGTGCAGCAGGGCCAGGCCACCAGATGCCTCTCTAACAGTGGACTGACTTACGGCTTACGCATCCTGAGACCGTTAAGTACGCTGTGATCAAGGAAGAGAACCCGTGTGTGTGGTTTCCCTGCCGTTGGTATTGCTCCTGCATCCCAGTTCAGATCCCCAAGGGCGTGGCTTGGCTCTGCAGACCCGCTCATGGCCCCAGCACAGGGCTTACACAGACTCCCTTGGTGGCATGTCAAGGTGGCCTTTGGCGGACTGACAGCTGCCTTTTTCCCTGTACTAACCTTCACTTCCACCCCTCTGCTGTGGGTGTCCCTCAGATGTTATTGCCCCTGACTAGACTACATCCTCCTTCCCCGCTCACCCCCATAGATGCATCCTTTCTCTCCACCAAGGTCCACTCTTCTCAAAGCAGCCATCTTTGTTCTGTGCTGTAGGATTGGTTGTGTGTCCTAAATCCTTAGGCCAGGAAACAACCTTAAACTGTCCTATAGCCCCAAACAGCAGCTCCTGGCCTTAACACATGGCACACACCAGTTTAAGCTGATATTTAACTGTAAATAGAAAATGCCTCTGACTTTGCTTCCTTTCCTTCCAGGTTACTGCCGGAGTGCCACTTCCCAAGGCTTACATAGAGGAGGTAACTCCAATCATTTCTAATTATTTGACCTAGAACGCACCACAGGCTGAATCAGCATATCTCAACCGGCTCATTTGGAGTCGAGTGGAGGTATCCCTCTGACCCAGGAATGCTCTCAGCCTGCAGGGTGCCCAAGAATTGGGTTAAATGAAGTAGGGAAGAAGTGCCTCATAAGACAGAATTGTCCCACAGAGGATACCAGTAAAACCACTGCCCTTGATTAGCGGTGGTTCTCAAACTGGGAGTTTTATTTCCAGGGATGTTTGACAATGTTGAGAGACATTTTTTATTATAACTTGTGGGGAGTGCTACTGAAATTCAGTGGGTAGAGGCCAGGGATGCTGTGAAACATCCTTCAGGGATGCACGGGGCAGCCCCAACTACAAAGAATGATTTGGCCCAAAATGTTAAGTGCTGAGGTTGAGAAATCCTGCTCTAGACTAATGGAAGTTTCTTTGTCTTCCCTGGACTGGCAGGTGGATTCCCAAATGCCATTCCAATCAGAAGCAAACACAGGGACCTTTTCCGGGATGTCTTTTCTCCTGCGGCGTCCTGGTTATTTTTCTAGGCAAAATTTCCATAAGCTGCTCTGGTTTGTAGCATCCAGCAGGAGCTCAAACAATTGTGAGCTTGAACTTTTTCATATTTGTGTCATTTGCCATAAAAAAAAATCTCCAGAGCCTGTGTGGGGTGTTTGAGAGAGGCCCTCTAACAAGATGGTAAGGTCAGCCACTGTCACTAATTCAAATTTTCTGTCTTTTTTGGAAACTTAAATTATCAAGCAATACAGGTCACTGTTTAGGCTCCAAATGAAGTATTTCAGAAGCAGCTAGAAAAGATTTGTCAGTGCCTTGAGTCTGCCTGTCTTCTGAGCTGTGATTTGCCTTTTATGGTCATTTGTCTGACTCACGCGTGGGAGTGCAATTCGCGGTTCTGGCCCTACTGCCACCCCACCGCCTTCCCTGTGTCTGATTAGGACGACTGCCCCTAACTGGCCCAGCTGGTATCTTCATTTAAGAAATTCCTCTTATTTAAAACTGTTCTCAATCAGCCTTACATTTTTAATTGGTTTTCATGTGACTGGAGGTAAAGAATTAACAGTGCTTTTTAGAATATCAAGTAATCCTAATCTTGGTTTTTATTTATTAAAAGAAAAACACCAACCATGATTATAAGGATCTCAGATGTTTTATACTTTTACCTTACTTATTTTTTTTCCTGCTGTTTCATGGAATCCCCAAACCCAGAGCTATTACTGCTGGTTTTGCTCATGATCCAGTGTATATTGCTTTATATATGACTATTATATATTTTTAAAATATTTAATGTATTTTTAAGCTTATGTTAGTATCATACCCTTTGTCTAAAAATTAAACAGTATAAGAATATAACATGTAACTTGAATCTTTTTAACGGTTTTCTGTATAATTCTCAACATTACAACAAACTTCATGATATATACATAAATTTTTATATTTGTACAAAAATGGAATTAAGTTCTCCATTGCTTTGCAACTTAGTACATTTTTTTGCAACTAAATACACTTTTGACAGGTTCCGTGTAATATAGATTATCTCATTTCTCTTAGCTTCTCCATGATAAACATTTATTGAGTGTGTATATTATAAATCCCCTATGAAAAAAGTTTGTGTTACTTGCAGTTTTTCAGTGCTGCAGGAAACATATTTAAACATATGTTTCCTTAGTTTCTTTCCTTTAAATTACATGTTATTTGGTTCTTATTTTCTGTTGCCCCCAGTAAAGTTTCATGGTTAAATTCATTAAGATCTCTGTGATAGCATCCCTGATTACCTGCAGTACTCAAAGCAGCTGTACAATAAATGCCAGGCACTGAGCTAGGCCCTGTCTTGTGACGGAAGGGTCTGTGCAACCCTGGGTAGAGTTAGTGCCATTATTTCATAGGAGTACATGAAATCTAGAAACAGGGGTTAGAAACATGATTTCTTTAAGGGCATCTGACCCCCTTCAAACAGCACGTGTGCTGTTGGGATGCGGTGTGATGAGGGCAGACAGAGCAGCTCTCGTGTTGCCAGGACAGCCAGGGCACAGGCACCACCCCACTCCATGCTAACGTTGGCGGCTCCTCAGCGCGCACTCGCCGTGGTGGGAGGTGCGTCAGCTGACCTGCGCCCCCAGCTTGTCCCCACAGTGAGTGGCTCCGGCTTGAGGAGACAGGTCCCCCTTTAAGAAAAGCCTGGAGCCATCTTCAGCTGTGCTCTCTCTGGCCTCACGGACGGACCAACACCTTCACTGTTGTTCTTACAGAACCTGGAGCTGCTTGAAAAGGGCTTCAGTAACTTGAAGAAACAAATTGAAAATGCCAGGATGTTTGGCGTCCCCGTAGTGGTGGCTGTGAATGCATTCAAGTAAGTGCGGTGGCAGGGCCCGGGGACGGCGGAAACTGGTCAGAAAAGGTCTCCTGGCGCTTTCAGCTCTCTTTTGATTCGGTTACTCCTCTTGGTTGTTACCGCTGTGCTTCAGGGGCCCTTAAAGGAGCCTGCGCTCTGGCGGGCCCGCACGCAGCACTGTGAACCCGTCACCTCGCCCACTGAGGGTTCAGGCTCAGATTTGGCTCCCGGGTGTCCCCTCCTTCCCACCAGGTGAAGCGGGTAACACGTAGGCCTGCCGTTAAATGTTCCGTTTGGTGTCCATAGGCCTTGTGAGCCAGCAGGAGGTCACGGCCCCGCAGAGCTGCATTATTTCTCTGAGCCCGGCGGGATGTTGTAATGACAAAGAGTCGAACGTATTGAGCTGGAAGTGTTCCTGTGAGAGAGGACTCGCGTGGGCTGTGTAAATATCGTAATGCTGCTTTTGGTCTTATTATAACGGCCTAATCACAGCAGAATGGGAAGCAAAGTATTTTTAAAGCATGTACATATCAATTCCTATGATACACCTGGAGTGGCCTGGGTACTCCGACAGCTCAACCTCATGACATCCCAAATGAAATAAGTGCTGTGATCATTCCCACTTTACCCACGTGGGATCCAGGCACATAAAGCTAAGTGGCTGGCCGGAAGTCACCTAGTAAATCGTGGAAGCTGGGATTCAGACCTAAGCAACGTTACTTGATTAATGTCACTTTATCAGCAGGTAATTCACTTGGGTTTTAGTGGCAAAAACAGGAGAGATTCTGTCCTCCTTGGATATTGTCAATTCTCTAACATGAAGCGCTGCCTTTTCAGGACAGATACAGAGACCGAGCTGGACCTCGTCAGCCGCCTCGCCAAAGAACACGGGGCTTTCGACGCCGTGAAGTGTACCCACTGGGCACAAGGGGGCAAGGGTGCCCTAGCCCTGGCTCAGGCCGTCCAGAAAGCAGCTCAGGCACCCAGCAACTTCCGGCTCCTGTATGACCTCGAGGTGGGTTACTTGCTCTGTGCAAAAAACCAAAAAGCACAATGAGGTTTCTGTGTGGCTGCCTCTGTCAGAGCCTGTGTTTAACAGCTTCAGCTCTGTGGGTCTGATTCCCATGTAGATGAGTTACACAGCCTGGACCCTCAACTCTAGACAGCTTTCTTACCGACCATATTGCTGCACACACACCGAGTCAGGGTCCAGGCGAGAAGACCGGGGAGGTTGGCTAACGTCCTAGCTTTTGGAGAGGCTTACAGCGCAGATTCTCTCCTGCAGGAGGAAGGGTCCTGTATAAGAGCGTAATTCACAACAGCCTTTAACCCAAGGCACCACCCACATGAGGGCAAGTTGACACGGGGCTACGGCCGGGCTCAGATAAGTTTGCCAACCGCTTCCCAGTAATTGGGGCAAGCCGCATGTTGCTAAGCTCACTTCCTGGTACAGAGCTGCCTCGAGTTCAGAGAAGCCCTCAGGTGCAAAACCACGCACCCCAGAAGGCTTTAGCATTTTTTCCCATCAATGAGTAAACTATACGGTGTCTGGCCCAAGCAGAAGCACTGCTTATTCTGTGTCCAATAAAGTGTAAAGCTAGTTCAGAGAAAGGTGGTTTATGTTAGAGAGTTTGTATTTTCCTTTCTTTGTCCATGTATTTCAGGTTGTGATTGGACAGTAAGTGGTATGCCCACAACTAGGAACTTCATTAGGAACTTGGGATGGGTGTGGTAGCAAATTCTCTTAAGCATGTTCTTGGCTTGGTTTTTAAAAGATAATCATAGACTTTCAAAAATTGACATTAAAAAAAAGCCATAAAAGGTTATTTCCAAAGGTAGAAGGAAGAAGCCCTATTACTCTTGAATTTTAACATTCTTTTGTTTCTCTGTGCCTCTTGCATAGATAATAATACACTGGCAGTTAATTAACAATGCCCTTTGGATGCAGACATTTTCCTATGGAGCTTTAGTTTCACAGACAGGTTGAAAAATCTATTCAACCAATGAACACACATGCAAAGCCTTTCTAGGCGTCCTCTCTAAGCCTCATCCGCAGTGCCTGCTGTTAGGAACCCCAGGCCTTGAAGGTGAGCAGGAGACCTCCTTCCTTATAACCCATTTCTGCTTGGAACTTGGCTCTGAAGAACCTGAGGCTGCCACTTTTTGTCTTATCCCGCATCTGCGGGTCTTAAATCACCCTTGCTTCAGAAGTTCTGAATTTGCCTTGGCACATAGAGCCCAATCATAAGACACACATGAAATTAATCTCTGTTGCATCTTAATGTTTTTATTTTTAAAATAATATATTTTCTATTGATTTTTTTTTTTTTAAACAGAAAGGAAGGGAGAGGGATAGAGAGTTAGAAACATTGATGAGAGAGAAACATCCATCAGCTGCCTCCTGCACACCCCCTACTGGGGATGTGCCCACACCCAAGGTACATGCCCTTGATCAGAATCGAACCTGGGATCCTTCAGTCCACAGGCCAATACTCTATCCCCTTAGCCAAACTGATTAGGGCACTGTTGTATCTTTATAAGCCATAAATGAATTACTTTATTCCTATCCATTATGTAAAGCCCTTCATAAATTATCACTGTTTAGTTCAATAGGGAACTTTTTTTTTTATAGATTATTATTCCTTTAAAAAAAAACAAAATTCACCCAATGCATTCTTTTAGCTTCAGTTGCTAGGGAGTAGAGTCAGATAAATTGGCTAATTTTAGTAATTTGCTCATCCAAGTTACCTCTGAGTAGCTTTCCTTCCCAGTTCCTGTGCTGTTTGCTGTGATTCCTCCACTGGGCAGCGTGTGAGGAGCCAGGCGCCCTGTTGTGGGTAACCAGCGGGCCAGGCCCTCACTGGTCAGACCCCTGGCCTCTGACCACTGCCCTCTGCTTGGTGCCACCGCGGGCATAGCCTTCCACACTGTTCCCACTTGATATTCATCCTAGAAGTCACCAGATTGGTTTTTTAAACTATTTCTAAGTACCAGCAATTATCAGTCAATATGTTATATGAAGAATAGCATCTACTTCACATATGCAAACGGGGAGTTATATGGATGGATATCGGTTGTTTTATTTCATAAACAGTATCCCAGGTCAGCTTTGACAGGAGACTGCTTTCCAGTCACAGAACATTATTTTTCACTTACGAAGAAGTCATTATTCTTGGGTCCTCATCAATATTTGTGACGTACTTAGTGAGATCCTAAAGAGAGAGAAACTACCTCTGTGGGACATTTTCCACTTATAAAATCTGGGGCTTGGCATTAAAAGAAAATGTTTCAACCCAATAAACGTCAAACTACTTGCCTATCTGTATCTGTATGTATGAAAACACCTGGCCCTGGTGGGAACTCTGACCTGGAATGGTTCCGGGTTCCAGGGATGCTCTCCCCCTCTGTTCTGTCTATTAGCTCCCCATTGCGGATAAAATCAGGATCATCGCACAGAAGATCTACGGGGCAGATGACATTGAATTGCTCCCTGAGGCTCAGCACAAGGCACAGGTCTACACGAAGCAGGTAGAGATGCCCAATTGTTTTGTTCTTTTAACTGTTTATAAAGCAGGCCTTGCAGTCAAGAATGAATCCCAGAGTCCTCCCAGCCCGCCAGGCACCCACTGCTTTCCTTCCTCTGGGCATGGCAGCAGCCTTTGCCCCTCTGAAATAGTGAGTTTACATTAGGGGAGCCAGCCCCGAGTTCTTTATTACCACAGGCGGTACATAAGTGTGTGGTGGAGCCATGAGGCATTGTGGAATGTCTCACTAAAATATTGGAAGCTGGCCTTGAGTTGTATTGGCTATATAGATGAAAATAAAATACTCACTTTTGGAGTATTTTGAGTACTTGCTCCCCTCACCCAACACATTTTCTCTCTCTCTCTCCCCACCGCCCTCCCCCGCCCCCCAGCAACTTTTTTTTTTTTTTTTTTTTTTACTAAACTAGAGGGCAGTGAGGTGGAGATGGATTTAAGGCGAGTTGAAATGAAATGTTCCAAATAAATTGAAGCATCCACACCAGCACGCCCAAATGCTCTGTCTCGCGGTGTCAGCTTTTCATTTGCCCCGCTTCTGTCCCCTTGTCTCCGCAGGGCTTTGGGCATCTGCCTATCTGCATGGCCAAAACACACCTGTCCTTGTCTCATAACCCAGAGCAAAAAGGTGTGCCTACCGGCTTCGTCCTGCCCATCCGTGACATCCGTGCCAGCGTCGGGGCTGGCTTTCTGTACCCCCTGGTCGGAACGGTGAGTGAGTGCTGCAGGCAGAGAGGGGTGCTTCTCGTCTTAAACCAGGTGTGAAGCCATCAGGCAGATGCCAGAGGAGCAGAGTTCGTTGCTGAGGAGATAGTCGGAGCTGGGCCTGTTAAGGATTAATCCTTTTGCTGTGGACTCTCTGGTGTCAGTTCAAGGATGGCGCATGGGTACTTGTGCTGAATAACAATTCTGTTTCCCAGTGGCAGTGTGACCTTGACTGAATCCAGGATGGGCCTCGTGGATGGGCTGTGATAGAGCTTGTTTATAAGCACAACTGACACTCATTGGGAGTTTAACCTTTCACAGGTTAACTGGGTGCTCCCAACAGCTCTGAGGCAGGAACAGAGGCTCTGCACCTGCTGGGTCTTCTTGACAGGCCTCGATCTTATGCCTGAAATTTGGGCAGTTCATAGTTTTTAAGTAAAGAATTTCCTCCTTAAAATGTGAATGCACCCTGTAGATGTGAAAGGTGAGGTCACTTATTTACACTTCAAGATGAATTATCAGATGCCTTCCTGTGGGTTTTATGCATATTAAAGGAGGAAACATGCTTAAGGGCATAGTCACAGCTTGAACTAACTTTGTCCCAGGGTTAGCACTGATCCAGTGCCCAGGTTTCCCCCTTAGATCCTGTATCAGCAGATCGTGCTTACCTGCACACAGGATTAAAATATTAAACTCACTTTGTACACAATGAAAAGGAAATCAGTAGACTCCTCTGTAACTATATTATTTTTTTCATACAGTGAGAAAGTGTTAGGAGGTGGCATTATAGAGTCGAAAGTATGTAACATTAAAGCCGAATTCTGTTTTGAGCTCTGCTGGTTTTGGCTGTGGGCTTGTTATTAAAAATGTGACCCTGCTCCTCTCCGCTCTCAGTGTGGGTCGGGCAAGTGCCTGCACCCCAGTGCTCCCTCAGTCTCGCAGAGAGCAGGAGGCTTGGCTGTGTCCTGATGTTCATCTTCATCGATCCTTGGGGTTTGTAGAAATTCCTTTTTCATAGGAATGGTAACTTGTTTGCCCAGCACCTTGAATATTGCAGAAACATGTCCTTTCCAGAGAAATTGTCAGCAGCCGCCGGCTGAGAGAGCAGTAACTGCAGTCTGTATTGTCACGATGATGTGTGCGAGCAATGGGTGACGAACCGGGAAAGCAGCACTGGAAGTGGTCAGGCCAGTGAGTTTCAGAGAGAAACACATCCTGCCCAGCTCAAGACTCTGTCACCTAGAACAAGCTCTCGCATTAAAAGCCAGCTTGGACCAAGACATTTCTGCACATAACCTAAGTGGCATAACCTAGATAGGTTATAACCTAGATGAGCACTATTCTTAATGCCTCCCAATTGCTGTTGCAGCCTAAACAGGACTCATAATTTGAGTAAGCTATGTTTTAATTCAAGGTGTAGTGGTTTCTTTTCAGAATTTTATGTCTAAGTTCATATAATTTTTTTTAAATTTTCTTATTTTCCATATGACCAGTGTGTAGGGGGCCAAAATCTTCTTTGGATAAGAGTAAAAATACTGAGGATCTTTATCACTGTTTGGAGACCATCTTTAGCATCTTCTGCTCATCTATGTCTGCATCAATGGCACAAATCCTTTCTCTTTATAATGCCATCTTCAGGCTTTTCTTCCAGGTCTCAGGACCCATCCCTCCCTTCCTCTTCTTCCCCCACACCCAGCCGTGGCTTACCTCTTACAGAATTTGAGAATAGAGACTGACACCAGATCCCTATAGTATATTCGAGGGCAGCAGTCACCTACCTTACAGACCTCACGGACCACCAGTTGGTGACCGCTGTCCTGGGGAGCATTGATTGGCATTCGCATGCCAGAATTAAGTTTTCTACCGTGCAGATGTTCTGTGTCACAGAAGGTGACTCATCCTATTCTGTGACATTTTTATAGTTAAGTCATAGAAGTTCAACTTAACCTATTTCCTGTCTGGATCTTATTTGGAACCTGTGTGTATTCATTATATAGAACATTGTTATAGATAAAATATATTGAGTTTTCACTTATAAGCCTTATGAATTTGCATATAAGCATTTGTTTGTCAAAGCCACATCTTTAGAAAAGAAGCCAGTACAAATATAAGCCATAAGCATTACAGGTTCAGTCTTAAAAGGCCGATTTGAACAAGTAAGAATAGTGGTTGTAGCCCAGCTGGTGTGGCTCAGCAGTTGAGCATCAACCTATGAACCAGGAGGTCATGGTTCGATTCCCAGGTGGGGCTTATGCCTGGATTGCGGGCTCAATCCCCAGTGGGAGGCGTGCAGTAGGCAGATCCATAATTTTCTCTCCTCATTGATGCTTCTATTTCTCTCTCTCTCCATTCCTCTCCTTTTCTTTCTTTCTTTTTTTTTTTTTTAGAATAGTAGTTTTAAAACCATGTACATTATGTAGAAAAATGTCTTGGCCCAAGTTAAAGGATACTAATGTCTAGTGATGTGTTGCGGTAGCAAAATTAATATGGGTATCTATGCAAATTTAATTAAAACAAAAATGTAAAAGTGGACAAGCCTGTACCCCTTTTGGTCTTGTGAATTGAGGACGGAGGAGGTGAGTAACTGAGTCCTTAGCCTCCGCAGCACCTGCTACTTCTCATTGCAACTGTCAGTGTGGGGAGGAGAGGGAGGCCTGACATTTGGTTTGCTGAAGGATCTGAGGGTTTCTCTCTGAGGTTACACAGGAGCAGTGTCTTTATTTTTAATGTGCTAACAAGAGGAGTACCACTTTGTTGACAACTACAAAATCATATTCTATCTTTGTGCCTTGGGTTTTCTATCCGAGGGAAACACGGGGGGGAATCACCAAGTATATTTGGAATGCTGTTTCACTCCTAGATGAGCACCATGCCTGGACTCCCTACCCGGCCCTGTTTCTATGACATTGATTTGGACCCTGAAACCGAGCAGGTGAACGGGCTTTTCTAAACAGGTAAGTCGTTTCTGGTGAGAGTGTTGCCATTTTCTTTACGAGGCATACATATGAATTATAGGACTCCAGCTAAAGTGATGTCACTTCAGACATTGCTGAAGGGAGAGGGGGCAGTAACCAATGAGTGAAGCATTTATATTTCAACACATTTTTGGAGGAAGAGCATGGATATCAGGTTGGCAGTGAGGGGGAAAGCCGCCGCCTCTTGAACTAAGGAGGGACTGCAGTTGGGCCCCCTCTGGGCTCCGTGTGGATGGGACAGGAGCAGCTGAGGTCTGTACTCTGAATAGAGCAGCTAAGCGTTGAGTAAATGTCCTCGGAAGTAGAAAAGAGAAGGAAATAACCATGTGGTTCTTTTGTCTTACGTGAAAGGGCCCAAGTACTCATCACTTGAGTAGAAAAGAGAAGGAAATAACCATGTGAAAGGACCCATGAGCCATCCCTAGACACATCCAATTTAATGTGAAAAACATCAATGATGATAATCCTCCAGAGAAAGGCTTGCCTATGAAAAAGCGAGAATTAGACTGAACCAGTCTGTCTTAGCAGCAGTAAGAGGCTGTTGGGCAGTGGAGGAATACTGTCCAAGTTCACACGGAAAGACACCCTACCAAATCTATCCAGATATTTCACACACATACAAGTTCCCCACCTGAATGTCCTCTTAGGAAGGGATTTAACCTTGTACTCCAGCAAAATGAGGAATAAACCAAGAAAAAAGAAGACTTGGCTCTCAGGAAACTGAATCCTGATCTAGACAGTAATGAAATGCAAGTGACCTTGAGTTACAAGTCTAATGTGAAGCAGGATGAGAGAGGCCTGAGAAAGACTAGGAAGAGCTAGAAAAGACAAGGTATCAAGGGCTCATGCGAACCATAGTCCTCACCTGAGCAGCCCTACGGATGGTTCCTTTCCGAACAGCTGCTGCCATAGAGGAGGGGCAGTGCTTGAGGCCGGGGACACATTCCTCAGGAGGCAGGGGTGATGTGGAAAGGTCATCCGGGCTCCTGCCTGGTCTGGCCCGGCACTGCTCACGTAGCCGTAATGGAAATGCCGTGCATTGTTTTCAGGCCTTTGGGCTGGCCCTCCAGGAGCTGTGGGTGAAGATGTTCCTGATAACAGCTTAGGTGATGGCGAGAGGGTGATGGTGTAGTGTGGAATGGAAGAGGAAACATTTCAGCAGTTGGAGAAAATATTCCTGTTTTTTTTGTTCGTTTGTTTTTCTTCCAGATTGTCCATCTTCAAGAAGCTACTTTGCAAGTTAGGCCAGTGTGTGTATTCAGGCCTACAGGCAGGAGTGTGGGGAAGCTGAGAGACGTCAGCTCCTGCCTCGAAGATCTTCTAAGAGAAATAGTGGGAGTTTCCCCCGAAGCCCTTCTTTGGTCTTAATTCCTATCATCATGTCTAAATTACCATAAAGGATGCACATTTCTATTTACTGAAATTTCACAGAATAAAAGAAAATGATTTTGTTATCTTTTTTAATTTAAATAAATCTTTATTGTTCAGATTATTACAATTGTTCATCTTTTTCCCCCCCATAGCTCCCCTCTACCCGGTTCCCACCCCACCCTCTGCCCTTACCTCCCCCCACTGTCCTCATCCATAGGTGTGCGATTTTAGTCCAATCTCTTCCCGCACTCCCCACACCCCTTTTCCTCCGAGAATTGTCAGTCCACTCCTTTTCTATGCCCCTGATTCTGTTATACTCCCCAGTTTATTCTGTTCATCAGATTTTCTTTATTCACTTGATTTTTAGATTCACTTGTTGATAGATATGTATTTGTTGTTCATAATTTTTATCTTTAGCTTTTTCTTCTTCCTCTTCTTAAAAAACCATTTCATATAATACTGGTTTGGCGGTGGTGAACTCCTTTAGCTTTTCCTTGTCTGTGAAGCTTTTTATCTGACCTTCAATTCTGAATGATAGCTTTGCTGGGTAGAGTAATCTTGATTGTAGGTTCTTGCTATTCATCACTTTGAATATTTCTTGCCAGTCCTATCTGTCTTGCATAGTTTCTGTTGAGAAATCAGCTGACAGTCATTTGGGTGCTTCCTTGTAGCTTATTGTTATTCTCTTACTGCTTTTTTTCTCTTTGTCTTTTGCTCTTGGCATTTTAATTATGATGTTTTTAAAAGATTATGTCTTGAAGTGGTCCTCTTTGGATTCCTTTTGTTTGGGGTTCTCTGCACTTCCTGGACTTGTAAGTAAGTCTATTTCTTTCACCAGGTGGGGGAAGTTTTCAGACATTATTTCTTCAAATATGTTTTCAGTATCTTGCTCTCTCACTTCTTCTGGCACCCCCATAATTCGGATATTGGTATGTTTGAGGTTGTCCCAGAGGCTCCTTATACTGTCTTCATATATTTGGATTTTTTTTTTTCTTTTTGCTTTTCCAGTTGAGTGTCTTTTGCTTCTTTGTATTTCGAATATTTGACTTTAATCTTGCGTTCCTCTAGTATGCTGTTGGGTCTCTGTATAATATTTTTTATTTCAGTCAGTGTATGTTTAATTTCTATTGTAGTTGGTCCTTTTTCATATCCTTGAGGGTCTGGTTAAATTCAAATGTTACAAATTGCTTTTTTCAATTGGTGATAAATCTTAGAGCTCTTACTTCATCAGCACTTTGAATTGCACTGCTGCTGCCCACCAGATGAACTTGCTAAGGTCATGTGACTCCAAAGCCTCTGCTCTTTACCATCATTCTGCCGTTCAGAGCTCCTCCTGCCAGGTTGCCCAGAAATGGACGTCCCACTTGTGGCAGGTGGAAAGCTGTGCCCCTTTCACATCTGTTCAGAAGGAAGGGACAATACAAGGTGGAAGAAATAAAGAGGTTAAGAAGGCTGTCAAGCAATTATTGATGCCTTGGGTTTTATGGAATTGATTCTTTAATCTGATAAGAGTAGAGGTATAATAAAGAGGAGGCACACAGAACAAAAACACTGCTGGCTAATTGGAGACCTGGATTCAAAACCGACAGGAGAATTGTTGCCAGAGACAGTCCAGAGCATTTACTTTGGGGCCGAGTCCTTCCAGATCACTGGCCTCCCTTCCCCATTTCTATCCTCTGGGCTCCTAGGAATGCCTTCCCTCCCTGTACTCGTAATATCACTGACAGATTGCAGCTTCTCTGATCTGTACCTCAGAGGCTGTTGCTATGCACTGGAGATGTATATACACTCTTCATTCCAAAGAGAGACAGCGTGTATGTGCTGTCAAGTGAGGCAGACGACAACAGAATCGCTGTTGAGCTTGTGTTGGCTGGTGCAGCCCTCATGGTGCCTCGGCACAGATCCAACCAGCAGAGAGCTGGAGTCACCGGTTCACTTAGTGGGGTGCCGGGAAAGAAGGGGTGGAGGCTTATTCCCAGATCTCTGAAATGTAGGAAGTGTTACCAAAGAGTTATAGACCATTTTTGGTAGTGTCAGGCCCAGGCTGTGGGTGGATAGGAACGAGGATGGGAGAAATGGTATGGTGAGTAGAGATCAGATAAATATGTAAGCTCTGTTTTATTGGCGCACTGGATCTGGTGATGCTAACAAGATAATCTGTAGGTAGGATAATTTCTCATCAGAGGGGATAGATATATTTATAGCCTGTTTCTCATTATATAATGAAAAGCTACTGGGGGAATAGCTGACAATGATAAGGGGAACAGCTTCCTGTCACTTAAGTGAGTTCAGGGATGACAGATTTCTTTCGTGCGTGAGATACTGGGTGCATTTTTTAAAAAACTAAAGTATGGCATTGAATTCTTACATCGCAAAGAAAAACCACAGTGCAGTATTTTATTTATAGTATAGCTGTCAGTGTGTGTGTGTGTGTGTGTGTGTGTGTGTGGTAGAGATCAGGGATGAATTATGTGTAATAGACCTTAAAGAAATCTGCCCTCTAAAATACAAAATCAATTCATCTCTTACCTCAAGCCACCCTTCAGTTCCCTTTCACTAATCTCTTTTTCTTTTAAGAAAAGCAAATGGGCCCTGGTTGGAAGCTCAGTGGTTAGAGCATCAGCCCATGGACCAAAGGGTTCGACTTCCCATCAATATTTTTTTTTAAATATATTTTATTGATTTTTTTACAGAGAGGAGGAGAGAGGGTCAGAGAGCCAGAAATGTCGAGAGAGAAACATCGACCAGCTGGCCTCCTGCACACCCTCCACCGGGGATGTGCCCGCAACCAGTGTACATGCCCTTGACTGGAATCGAACCCGGGACCCCCCAGTCCACAGACCGACGCTCCACCACTGAGCCAAACCGGTTTAGGCCCCATCAATATTTTGTACCTCAGTTGCGGGCTCAATCCCAGCCCTAGTTAGGGTGCATGGGGGAGGCAACTAATTGATGTGTCTCTCTCACATTGATCTTTCTTCACTCCCACACCTCCCTCCCCTCCACTCTTTCTCTAAAAAAATAATAATAATAATTAAAAAAATATGTCCTCAGTTGAGGATTTAAAAAAGAAAGAAACGCAAGTGGGGCTGTGGTGTGTGTGTGTTGGCGGGGGGAGCGGGGGACAGTGGGGTGGGTAATTGGGGAAACTGGATCATCTATAAAGATAATTTTTAAAAAAAGAAAAGCAAGTGGAATAAGATCTACAAGTTATTAAGGTGGACTTTATTGTTTTAACCTGTCCCTTATTTTACTTTCAACTATTTCCTAATAACACAGCTATGCTACCTTGTCTTCAATAAATAAGCTCATCTTATTTTTGCCTGGAGTGTTGCGAACTCCCAGATCTGGATTTGAGAAAACTTGATCTCAGTGGGTAATAGCAACTCAATTGGTCATGCGGGTATGGGTTTCGTGGGGCTAAAGTTCAAAACGCAGTGAGCAGGGTTAGCAGCCCCCTGAGGCTGTAAAGGTCATATCCACAGACTGCGGTTCCCTGAGTGAACAGATAAATTGAATTCTTAATCACAACTAAACTAGATGCATCTGGGTTTTCTTGTCTTACAATTGTTGTCTCTTCTATGGATTTAAGATCTTGACAACTTGGATGCAGCTTTGCTATTGTGTCCTCATAGTTCTTTCCTTAATCATGATCCTATTGAAGAAAGGGTGTGAGGACAGCTGCGGTTCAGTAGTTTTCCCTCCACAGTAACAGGTTCTTCCTCTGGATGGTGCCCTTGGGAGGGGCTGGAGGAGGAGGCAGGAAGTGAGCATCCTGCGGGATCACAGCAGGAGCTCCCAGGAGTGCCCTTGTAGGCAATATTACACCCAGAGCAAGTCACCCTGAGCTCCCCTAGCAACACCTCTCCTAGGTGTTCGTGAAAACGGTGTGTTCTGTGTACAGATACAGGCTTGTGGTGCTTTTCACTGTGGCCAGCAGCTTGTTTAAGGATTCAGAAAACGGCCCTGGCCGGTGTGGGCCAGTTGGTAGGGTGTCCTCCC
The DNA here is from genome assembly GCF_014108245.1 of Pipistrellus kuhlii. Classification (NCBI taxonomy): domain Eukaryota; kingdom Metazoa; phylum Chordata; class Mammalia; order Chiroptera; family Vespertilionidae; genus Pipistrellus; species Pipistrellus kuhlii. Next base: position 19,465,112 of record NW_023425404.1, on the reverse strand, counting down.
AAGCACCAAAGGTTACTGGTTCTGTACCTGGTCAGGGCACATGCCTGGGTTACAGGCTGGATTCTGGGGGCCGGGAGAGGGGGCATCCTCTATATTTCTTCCTCTAACTCTCTCTCCCTAAAATACTTATTTAAGATTCAGAAAAATGCATGAAAATACACAACCTAGCCAGCCAGGCAGAGCCCTGGGCTCTGAAGGGACTGGAACTGTAAGGAAAGCCTCTCCACCTGCCCCACCCCCACTCGGCTCAGCTGAGAGGGACAAGGTTAAACCAGCTGATAGGAATGCCCTGAAGGGAAATATGGGTGTAAGCTACCTCAACTTATTCTTGGAAATAAATATTCAAGGCATAAAAGTCGGGCGGGGCTGGGTTCCTGTGCGCTTCTCACCTTGTGCACATAGAGCGGTCCTCTCTCCCCCGGGCCTGGGCTTTGGCCTCTGACAGCCCGTTTGGCCATGAGCCACAATAACGTCATTACACCCAAACCCACTCCTAGGAAAGAGTTTTGTTGTTATTGTTTCAGTTCGTTTATGTGATTTTCTCTCCAAACGAACGAGATCCAAACACGCAGCACAGGTTTTTGTTTTTACTTACCGATTTGAGAGGAGAGAGAACCATCCATGTATTGTTTCACTTCGTTATGCATTCATTGGTTGCTTCCTGTCTGTGCCCTCATCTGGGACTGAACCTGTACCCTGGCCACATTGGGACGACGCTCTAACCAACTGAGCTGCCGGCCAGAGCCCACCAGGCACTTTAAAAATATATACATTTTTAAAATTGAATTTTAGAGAGAGAAGAAGAGAAAGGGAGCAAGAACCATGGATGTGAAACATGGGTCAGCTGCCTCCTGCATGCCCCTATGGAGCATTGAGCCCGCCGCCTGGGCATGTGCCCTGGCCGGGAATCAAACCGGCCACCTTTCGGTGCACGACTCGATGCCCAACCAACTAAGCCACAAGGCCAGAGCCCGCGCTGCACTTTTAAAGCCTGCTTTTACAATGCTGCATCTGCCGTGTCTTTAAACATTCGGTTTGGGATGGTGTGGGGCTTCTAAGGAGAAATGCCTATCACTGAAAACCAGATTTTGATACTTTGCATCTCAGAAAATATGGGGCTCCCTACCCGGGTCCCCTCCCGATCCTCGGCTCTCTCCACGGTCCCCCTGCCCTTGCCTGGAGGTCTGCTCCCACCCGGGTAGACCTCCCGCAGGTGGCCCCGCGGATCCCCGCCCTCCCCTCTGCCCCCTTCCTCCCTGCCCTCCTCCGCCCCCCGCCCGCCGCAGCCCCCAGCCCTGGCCCCGCCCCGCGCCGCCGCTCCGCGCGCATTGGCGCCGCCGCTGTCAGTCCGCGCCCTGGGGAGGGGGCGCCGCGGGCTGCGGTCCCTCTGCGGCGGCTGCTGCTCCGGTGCGCCCGCGGCTCCCCCGCTGCCTGGGTGGCCGGCCCGCCGGCGCCCGCCCTCTCCCCCGCACGGAGCGGCGGGGACCCCTGGTCTCGGACCCGGCGCCATCGGTAAGTGGAGGAGGGCGAGGAGGTGGCGGGAGGAGAAGGTGCGGGCCGGTGTCCGGTCCCCGCTGACCCTGCGGGCGGCGAGGTGGGCGGGAGGAGCCCCCGCACCCCGGATCTGCGCCTCCGGAGACGGCCGGGGTGAGAGGCGGGGAGGTCACTGGTCCGCACGGATCTCCAGCCAGCGCGACCCTCCCGGGCTGTGCGCAGCCTGCCCGCTGCCTGACAGCTCGCCCTGGACGCAGGGGTTGCGGTGGATTTTTCCTCCTTCGCCCTATGTCGGAGGGGAAGGGACTGGGGTTCCTGGTTGTGCAGAGAGCTGGAAGCTGGGTTATCCGTCGCACGCCCCCGGCACTTTCCTTTTTGAGTTTATCCCGAGCGGAGCTCCTGCCAAAAGGCTCCCCCCGCTGAACGAGGCGCCTTCCTCCGAGGGAGCTCCGCGGCCCGCAGCTGCCGCCGGGGAGTCACCGCTTTCCCGGGGAGCGCTCGCTCTTCCCTCCGCGCTGCTCCGCTTCCAGGGGAAGGGGGCAGGGGTGTTCCCTGGGGCTTTACTCTTTCGATTCTATGCGGAAACGATAATAACCGGTAACTTTAAGCTGAAGGAGGAATCGCTTGCAGCCTAACATTCTGCAAAGTTTTAATGTCTACAGACTGCGTGTCCCCCATTGCAGTTAGGTTTTTGTTTGGGTATTTGTCTTGTTTCTACAGTGAGAGGGAGTCATTCACATGAGCTTCTCGAGCAGCTGTCCCTGTTAGGTTCAAATGATACATTCCCAGACGTGACCTCTCATTTCAATATTTCTTTTTTTTATTTTTTTAAAATATATTTCATTGATTTTTTACAGAGAGGAAGGGAGATAGAGAGCTAGAAACGTAGATGAGAGAGAAACATCAATCAGCTGCCTCTTGCACAGCCCCTACCGGGAATGTGCCCGCAACCAACGTACATGTCCTTGACCGGAATCAAACCTGGGACCTTTCAGTCCGCAGACCGATGCTCTACCACTGAGCCAAACCTGTTTCGGCTCTCATTTCAATATTTCTGTTAGTTATACATCCTCTGGTTAATAGAAGTTTTCAGGAGCCAAGAACTTACAAGAGATGAGACCACTTAAAGAAAGCTCCAATCAGCTGTGGTTCTAGTACCGATAGAAGCATTCAATGAGGAGGGACACTTTTACATGTTCCTATTTAAGCTCCATTTTTGCTATCTAGAGGACTGTCTTGCTGTCAGAAGCATGTAGTATGTAACACCCAACTTTAGGAAACACTTAGATCATAAACTGATTTTCAGAGTTCCAGTTCCTTATGTGGCTCACAGAAGCAAGAACTACCCAAGGGAACCTTCAACAGTGAAAGATTTGCATGAAAACAGCCCAAGGGATGAGTCCCTTTGCTTATTTCAGGACATCCATCAACTGGAATTCATGGAGTTTTTGTTAGATGGTCACCCCGGACCTCTGTTTGTTGGTACCATCATACCATTCTGTGGGTTAATTTTTAAATATATCTTTATATTTAAATCTAACTAACCAGTTTGCCAGTTGTAAAGTTTATTATTTACATTTGGCTTTCGAATTATGATAGTTCCAGAACCAAGAAAATAAAATCTAAGAATTTCAAAAGCTTAATTTTTAAAATAGCAAGAACTCAGTCTAATCTTGATTCAATTATGAGTTGATGGGCTACATAGTCTATATATATAAAAGCCTAAGCAACTGTTCAACCGGTAGCTATGCCGCACTCTGACCACCAGGAGGCAGGTGCTCTGACCAGTAGGTTAGCTTGCTGCTGGGGTTGGGCTGATCAGGACTGGGCAAGATGGGCCAGACACACTCTGGAGCCCTCTCCCTCCCCTCCCTGGCCCCGATTGTGCACTGGTGGGGTCCCTCAGCCTGGCCTGCACCCTCTCGCAATTTGGGACCCCTCGGAGGATGTTGGAGAGCCAGTTTTGGCCCAATCCTCGCAGGCCAGGCTGAGGGACCCCACCGGTGCACGAATTCGTGCACCAGGCCTCTAGTGGTTAAATAACCATTAAACATTTTTAAATTTTTTTGACTAATGAATGTAGTACAGATTAGCATCTTTAAACAATTCCATTTTTCTTTTTTTTAAATATATTTTTATTGATTTTTTACAGAAAGGAAGGGAGAGAGATAGAGAGCTAGAAACGTTGATGAGAGAGAAACACCAACCAGCTGCCTCTTGCACACCCCCTACCGGGGATGTGCCTGCAACCAATGTACATGCCCCTGACTGGAATCGAACCTGGGACCTTTCAGTCCGCAGACCAACGCTCTACCACTGAGCCAAACCGGTTTCGGCTAAACAATTCATTTTTCTGATGAAACTTAAAGCCCAATTTCAGAGCATGGGTTTCAGAAAAAATCTGGGGTGGAATCTGAGCTCTGATACCTCCTAGCTGTGTAATCTCGGCCACGTTGCATAACCCCTCTAAGCCTGTTTCTTTGTAGACGGCGATACCACCACCTACTCACTTTGTAATGGGAGGATTAGATATGTATACAAAAGTGCTTAGCACTTCCTAAGACACAGAAGTTCCTCAGTAAGTGTCAGCGATTACTATCGTTTGCTCTTACTGACCTTCAACTATGAGCTCATTATGGAAAATGTTTGAACAGCAAATACTTAGAAAAAATGTATACAACTAAATTTAAGGGTGGCGAGTCATAGCGATGTTACGTTTCCCCAGAGTATGTATGAAAAGCAGCACTTCCTTGGCGGAACTTACATTTTTAGAACAGAAACCTTATGGTATAACAGAAAGAGCATTGGAGAGTCAGAGTCTTCAGTGCTAACTATGGTCATGACCTTGCCCAACTATATGGCTTTCCAGGCTAACTGTCCATTACGATGCTCAATTTCTTCATCAGACTGGACTTGATTAATCTCAAATAATCTCTAAAATCCTTTTCAGCTTCCGAATTTCTGATTGCATGCAATAAAAATTACACTAGCTTCCTTATCACCATCATTCTTTGTCTGTTTAACTTGCAATTCAGAGCCATAAAGACAGCACAACTAGCCCTGGCCTGCGTAGCTCAGTCGGTTGAGCATCCACTCACGCATCAAAAGGTCACCAGTTTATTTATTTATTTACTTTTGGAAAATGGCCATGCATAATGTTTCCTACCATATATTAAAATAAAAACAAAGTTTCAGTCTCTTCACAAGTAGAAATTTATATTCTCTGGATTCTCTTTTCTGATTTTTGCTGCAGCTTCTGCTTTGTAATCAGATGGACAGTTGTGCTTGTCAAAGTAACGGTGAAGTCCACAAAACTAATTTCCACATCGGCAGTCAAACCCAGTAAGGCCAGCTTTCTTTCTGCACATGAAACATCTATTCTTCTTCGGTTTGGATAACTCGGGAGTTTTTTCTTCGCTTTGAAAAGTACAGGGTTGAGAAACTGATGAACTGGGCTGAGTGACAACCGGCTCTGACACCTCTGTCTTCGGGGTAGTCATTTTGTCCTCTCTTGAAACGCTCATTTCTGTCCTTTGCTGAGTTACAGGCAAGGCAGCCACAGGCACATTTCTTGGTTTTTCAGATATGCTGCCAGCAGCACCTTCACAGTTGTTTAAACCAGCGTCTGCTCTTTGCACAGATGCAGAATCTGAGGTAGGGCTGTTGGAACCACTAGCTGCCCCCATTGGGCTCATTCTGCCACTATTCTGTGCCTCTGAAGATGCTCTTTGTAGCAAACAGAACACATTCCATTTGTCCTAGGATTCCCATAAAAGCCACATCCTGTACTGCAAGCATGGGCCCTGGGGTCTGGTTAGTCTCCTGAGCCGTATTTTTCTGCGGTTGCATCACGGTGCACGCCGGATATGGGTGTGAGATAGTTCGACGTTTCTCTGTGTCTCTCCTCCTCTGTTTCTCTCCAAGGTCACCAGTTTAATTCCTTGGTCAGGACACATACCCAGGTTGCAGGTTTGAACCCCGGACAGGGTACATACAGAAGGCAGCCAGTTCATGTCTCTCTCCTGGATGTTTCTCATTGATCTCTCTCCCCCTTCCTCTCTCTCTAAAATCAATAAAAATATTTTTTTTAAATAATAACATCAGATTTGTAGAAACAATCCAAAAATGAAGTGTTAACAGAAACTAGAGCAAAATGTATTTACACTGCATTTTTTTTTTACAAGGTAAAAGTTAAGCCCCAGACCTGGCTGATATAGTTCAGTTGGTTGGAGCACTGTCCCATGCACCAAAGTGTCCCAGATTTGATTCCTAGTCAGGGTACATACCTGGGTTGCAGGTTCGATCTCCAGTTGGGGTGAGTATAGGTGAGTAGGAGGCAACCTATGGATTTTATCTCTCTCTCTAAAATCAATTTAAAAAGTTAACACCGATTTTTATTCTCCAGTCATTTTCAGTAAGTTATAATATGGGAAACATGCCTGGTAGAATCATACACATTCCATGGAAATTGTCTATAGAAAACAACAGGCTGATGGTGAAATAAAATATCTTCTTTTCTCTCACCAGGTTAATCTTTAACTAAAACCAAGTCTGTCAAGTAAAGGGCTTTCACGAAGAAATGAAAGAGAAATTACAAGAACTAGAGAAACTAAGCATTTGCCTACTGGAGAAACCACCTCAAACAACTGTGTGGAATTGGAAGAAAGGAGTGAACACACCTGGGAGAAATTCTGCTGAGTGTGACCCTTTTGCCCAGCTTCTTGTCGTAATCGGCTGCTAAGGAAGAGAGACTATCCTTTTCGAGAGAGTGTGTTGTAAAAATGGAGACCCCAGTTTCTGACATTCAAGTAGAGAGCAAGGATGAGACGGGATCAGCAGAAGTGAGAGCTCGGGATGAGAGGCAGGAGGAAAAGGCATCGATGCTTTGCTTCAAGAGAAGAAAGAAATCTGCCAAAGCCACGAAGCCCAAAGCCGGCCCTGGAGCCGTGGACGCGGCCAGGGAGTACGGTTCAGGAGCTGGAGCTTCTGAGCAGCCACAGCCCCCGGCGGGGGCCTGGGCCTCAATAAAACGTCTAGTGACGCGCAGGAAAAGGTCAGGCTCTTCCAAGCTGCAGAAGCCCTCCGAGGCCAACGTGCAACCTGAAGTCAGCGCCGAGGATGCTGATCTTCCTAAGAAAAAGGCAAAATCCAGACTGAGGATTCCCTGCATAAAATTCTCCAAGGGGGAGAAAAGACATCATTCCGAAATCATAGAAGATGCAGACTGCAGCGTCCAAGTTCAGGTAGAGGCAGAAAGGATGGATACAAAAACCCCAACCCAATCGGATGAAGACCAGGCAACAAAGACCCAGCTGACCCAGGAAGTGAGTGGAGCGGTCTCACAGGTCGGGGGTGATGAGGTCTGCGAGTCAAATGTGAGCAACAGCGGAACTTCTCCTGGAGAGAATGTGATTTCGGTAGAACTTGGGTTAGAAAAGGGGCATTCTGCTATTCACACAGGAACTCTAATCCTTGAACAAGACATTGAAACAACGGAGGAAAAGCCGAGTATCCAGCCCCAGCAGACAAGCCCACCGGAAACTTCAGAAACAGAACATCAGCCACCGGTGGTTTCTGATGCTCCCCTCTCACCTGCATCCCCAGATCAGCAAATCGCGGAAGAAGCCAGAAACCGTGTCCTGGAAAGTGAGCCAAACGGGAAAGACCAGGAAAGTGGAGAGATTGTAGCTGAGGAGATGAAGCCAAAAGATGATGCGTTGAGCCAGGAACCCGATGTTAAAGAAACCGAGGTCAGTGCAGAGAAACCCAAGCCGGAAGAAAACAAAAGAATGGAGCCCATTGCTATTATTATTACAGACACTGAGATTAGTGAATTTGATGTGAAGAAATCGAAAAATGTCCCCAAGCAATTCTTAATTTCGATTGAAAATGAGGAAGTAGGGGGTTTTGAGGGGAGAACTTCAGAACAATATGAGTCACTCTTAATGGAAACAGCCTCCTCTCTTGTCAAGCACGCTATCCAGTTGTCCATAGAACAGCTGGTTAATGAAATGGCCTCTGGGGATAACACAATCAACAGTCTTCTACAGTGACTCCATTCCCAGATCATGGGAGGGGGGAAACATTTCACAATGAGTTATTTTACGTAATCGTGGCATTTCTTCTTCGTTAACCAATGAGAGATTTTCATCTGGGGACTCTAAAGGCACAACGTCAGCCCAGAAGTGTTGAAGAATGAATCCAGTCTATGAAACTCCGCCTACCACTAAAACGCAGCTAGCTACTTCTGGATGGAGGATGTCAGTGCAGACCACAATAGCCAAGTGGCATAAAAGGAGTTGCTGAGATGGCAGGTGAAGATGTATTCACTGAGCACTTATAAGATGGCATCATCTCTTTTTGGTCCTCTCATGTCACAGAGCCTGGTTTCCTTCTGATAGTTCAACTCTGTGTACAGGTTAACATGACATTCCGTTTTCAGAACCTTTTTGTTACAGTGCACATTTATCTTGTTTAAAATGGTGAGTAAGGTGAGCTCTTTTTTTGGTGTGAATGTGTTATTTATATTGTTAGACTCTAGGCAGTAGTCTTACCTTCAAAAACATTGCATTTTCCCAATTTCAGCGGAATGTGCAGAATATGCATAGTCAAACTTGAAACGTGGATGGTCTCTAGTCTTGCTCAAGTCCCTCACAAAAGCCATTCACGAATGTATCCAACAGGCAAATCATTACCAAGTGCCACGATGTGGGAACACAACACGGAGAGCATTCTCCCTCGCCAACTTCCTTCTGCCCCAAACAGACTTGTATAAATCCATGTCTGCAGGGGATCCTCCGCTGAGAAGGTTCAAAACAAAACAAACAATCAAAAACTAAACAACAGCAAGAGCAAACAGGAAAAGAGTGGAATGTTCCTTTCCATCCGAGAGAGAAAAACTTCCCAGGTACCAAGTCACCACAGAACAAGGATTCCTTTGCAGGCTGACTGCTCCCGAGACCTCAGTCCTCAACTCTCCTCAGAAAGTCATAATCAGTAAAAATATTACTCCTGATCAAGAATGAGCCAAGTACAAGATTGAATAGAAAGTAAAACATTGCTAAAGCACAGTATATTTTAAACATCCGTATTCTTTCATTGTGCCTGTGTGTTGAGACACTAGGAAAAAACATTTCACATGGACATTGGAAATTACATTCTTCATCATTTTTTTACAGTACAGCTAATTCCTTACAAAAAAAATGAACTTATAACAATGAGAAGGGCTTATTTGCATTTTATTCAGTTACTGAACTCATCCATCTAATCAGTGATTGCCATCCTTTTTGAAAAAGGGGTTTTATTTTAATCTTTTCTTGTGGCCATACTACTATAATGTACTTCCTTACCTCTCAGGTTGGGCTTCCGACTGTACAGTCCCCCACTGTTCAGGTTGAGTGACAGTGTTATTCTAAAAGTAGGTAAGGAAGAGCTTTCACTGGAGTTGTACAGTGTTTGCCAAAGAGCATTTGTACATTCCTGGGGGGGGGGGGGAAGGATGTACAGGAGATGATTTTAAATGATCTTGTGACTTCGTGAATTATTTATGGATTGCATATAGGAAGTATGTGCTAATTTGTCCTGTATAATCCTCTTTCTTCCCTCCTGTAAGTACGTGTTGAGACCTCTGGCAGAGGAACCTAATCTGCCTTTGGAACTGAACTATTATCAGTGAGATTCTTTGCTGAGAAGCATGAAGATTTTCCTGCCTTCATGCTTGTAAACTTCGGGGCAACCCACCCAAATCCTTCTGCCAACAAGACGAAAAGTGGATCTTCCAAAACACATGACCCAGAACACCAGTTTCTTTTACTTGTTTAACTTTTAAACATTCTTTTAAAACACGTGTCAAACACAAGGCCCGCGGGCCAAATCCGTCCCACCAGGCCTTGCAATGTGGCCCACACCGCGCTGTCATCACTGCACTCCGCTGCGTTTCCATCACAATGACTGTTCAGTAAACCATTCGGCCCGCGATTTAGGCTGGATTTTAGATTTTGGCCCCTTCTCTGATTGAGTTCGACACCCCTATTTTAAAAGATGGCTGAGTCATCCTCCCTAAACGTATTTCTTTTTAGTTTACTATCTGTGGTGCTAATGGATGTGGACAGCTCCCAGCAAATATCCATATAGTTAAAAGTGAACAATTTAGAAAACCTGACTGAGGTTGGTACATTTTACAGTGTTTTGAAGAATCCTGCCTTCATTTACTGCAAGATGCCTCAAGCCAATACCTTGCATTGTAAGTTTTTAATCTCTCATAATTGAGCAAAAAGTACACCACTTATTGAAATAGTTTGAAAATATTTGAAAGGTTTAGGTGTATTTATTTGGGAGTTTTATTATTTTTTAAAATATATTTTATTGATTTTTTTTTTACAGAGAGGAAGGGAGAGAGCTAAAGAGCTAGAAACGTCGATGAGAGAGAAACATCGACCAGTTGCCTCTTGCACAACCCCTACAATGGATGTGCCCGCAACCAAGGTACATGCCCTTGACCGGAATCGAACCCTGGACCTTTCAGTCCGCAGACCGACGCTCTACCACTGAGCCAAACTGGTTTCGGCTATTTAGGAGTTTTAAAACTGGATACTAGGTAAATATGTGTAATGAACTTTTTGTTAAGAAATTAACCTTTTATCTAGTGCTGTGTTTCTGCCCCCGCCCCCACCCCACATTGTATCAATAGTTTGATATATATATTTTATTAGAATATTATAATAGATTGTTTTTATGACAAGTGTACTCTACCTGCACTCATTCTTTTTTTTTTTTTCTTCAATCTATTTTTATTGATTTTAGAGAGGAAAGGAGAGGGAGAGGTAGATAGAAACATCAATGATGAGAGAGAATCATTGATTGCCTGCCTCCTGAACGCCCCCTACTGGGGATCAAGCCTGCAACCTGGCATGTGCCCTTGGCTGGAATCGAACCTGGGACCCTTCAGTCCTAAGGCTGACGCTCTATCCACTGAGCCAAACCAGCGAGAGCTACTTGCACTCATTCTTAAGTGGTTTCTCCTCAATCTTTGCTACTGAAAATATCTGGTGAATTAATAAGTAGGATTCCAGTTTGAAAAAGAAATCAAGATATTAGTTGGTTTCAACCTGATTATATCTTTGACGTGCAAAATCCTACTACAGTGAATTCTAAGGTGATCCAAATTGTTTTGTTGTTATAGAAATAATTTGGAATCAGATGACTTAGAAATCTCTCAAAACTTTTTATTATAATGGTATTTTAAGCAATTGGACTGTATATGTATGGCATTAAATGAATATAAATAGGTTCTTATTCATTCACAATCCTTTAACAACAGTAACATGATCATTTAAAAGGCAATTTATAGCACATTTTCATTTAAATTTGCTGTGGTTGAAGTGTTGTCTTTAGTGAACATTTATTAATTAGTGGGATTCAGTTTCTCTTTGAACTCAGAAGTTTTCAAGCTGGTTGGCTTACTGGATGCTTGTTAAGTTTTCAGCATCATCTTCCCCCCTTTTAAGAATCAAGTGTTTATTCAATTTGCTTTTCAACCCAGAGAATATGAAACTCTCCTCTAGTTTATGTAGCATTTTTCACTTAATATTTCCTTACAGAACTTTATAGGACATAAAAATAGCATCTGGTAGCACTTAGGTAAAGGTAGCAGAAAACAAAAGAACTTCCAAACAGAAATTATGTTCCTTGCCACCTCCTCCACTTCAAAGAATAACAAACACGTGGCACACATGGAGTTCTTCAGAAAAACTGCATCATTTTCTTCCAAGGTAAACTATTTGACAGCTCGGAGTCTGTGATGATCTTAATTGGCCTTCTATTTAGTAGAGTCTTAGAAACGGATTTATTTCTGAGAGACTTTTTTTCATCATTATGTGTGAATAGCTTTCCCGCTAAAGACTTTTAACGATAGGGGTCATAACAGGGCATGCAACTCTGAGTTAATTTCATCAATTTCTAACTTCAAGTTGCCTTATTTTTTGCAGTTAAGAAATATGTTTTTCAGGGTTAATAGCAGAATTTTTTTTTAAAAAAAAAATTGTTAAACTTTAGAATCCCATTGAAAAGATCCTTTAAATGTCAACTTTACTCAACCTTGTAAAAGTCTTTCTAATTTTATCTGACACTTAATACATCAGTTGACTTTCCTGCCGATCATTTAAGATTTAGAGAATTCTTTACAAATTCCTGTGTTTTATTGTATGACATGACGTTTCTTATTTTACAGAATTCACAATTTCAATGCATAGACTTTATGGTACATTTCTTAAAAGAATTTTTGTAGTGATCTCTATTTAGTTATAAAAATGTAACAGAAGGAAACGACATCAAATTTAGATGTCCCAATTAAATTCAACTTGATGCAACCTGAGTTGGGTATAACATACACCAAACACTTTGATAAAGGGGACAGGCTGCCTGCCCTCCAAGAGCATTGTCAACCAAGGGAGCAGTCCATACAGCCCCGGGACAGGAGTGAAGGCAGAGAGCCCCAGGCAATGAAGGCTGCATTACCAGGGCCTTGGAGGGGAGAACAAAGAGAAAAACAATTTTATCTGGTGTGGGAAGTGGCCATAGAAATACAGGGGCAGCTTGAAAGCATTCCGTTTCTAACTAGTTAAACGGTATATTCCTTCTGGTTTGTGAGCAGGTGCAGAAAAATGCCTGCATAATGTTACATATTTATAGTAGTTCTTTGTCTGTAAAATGTTAAGTGGGTGAGCTGTTATAAAAAGTTCCATATTGTATTTCTCATTAAAATTAGTACTATTATTACTGTGGATCAGATGCTAATATTCAAGAAATAATCCTCTAGTAAAAAGGTTTCGACCTGAATTAATACGTGAACTGACTGTTAATATAGAATAAATGTCATAATGGCTCATGTTTATTTTACTTATTCAAATCTTTGAAGAGAAGCATGGTATCTGACTTTCATTTCCTGAAACTGTGAGGATCAATCACACTGATGAAAATACTGAGTTTACACTACAACGAGTTCTCTGCTGACTGGGTGTGGGACAGACATGCCTAAGAAGAGCCCACCGCCAGCAAACCTTGCATTCAGTTTCATTGACCCGATTCCATGGAAAGGGCGATTCTGACTGGTGTCTCCTACGAATTTGACAGAGGTGTACTTGTTTTCATCACCTCTTGCTATATTCATTGTTCCTGCTTTATTTTAAACTACAAGTTGTTAATAATCTTTATGGCTTTCTAAATAGCTAAGCAATCTTGACACGAACATGCTTCAATTATTCAGATGATGCCTGCTAAGGCGGAGTGTTTAAAAAGTTCTGAGTGTTGCCCTGGCCTCAGCTTCATTCCAGGTCAAGGTAATGTATGTAGGTTGCAGGTTTGATCCCTGGGTTCGTGCAAGAGGCAATTGATCTCTCTCTCTCTCTCTCTCTCTCTCTCTCTCTCTCTCTCTCTCTCTCTCTCTCTCTTCCTCTCTTCCTCTCTTCCTTTCTTCCTCTCTCTCTCTCTCTCTCTCTCTCTCCTCCCCCCCACCCTTCCTCCCTTTCCCTCTTTCCCACCCTCTCTAAAAATCAATGAGAAAAATATCCTTGGGTAAGGATTAATAAAAAAACAAAATAAAAGTTCTGAGTGTTTCAAGAGTTTATTAAGACACTGATTTTATTCCCCTCATGTTGACAATCCTGTTTTTTCTTAAACACAACCCAATAGTAATAATTGGACTCTATGAGATAGAGTATTTCCAATCTCTGGACCAATTTAAAGTTGATCGTGTCTTAAAAGTCCTAAAACTAAATCTTGCACCAAAGCAAAATATTTCATTAATGTACAAATACTGTACATTGGGTATTTAACATTTCACATTTTGTAGAATTTTAAATTAAATTATATTTCCTAATATAAAAGATACTCTACCTTTTGCAAAACTTGTCCTCATAGGCAATTCTAGTTTTCTTTTTAGATCTACATTTCATGCTAAAGTCTGGTGTTCTCAGCCCCTTCGTGAATATATCTACCTTTTTATTTTCTCCCTGAAGTCTTAAGATCTGCAGGGGTTACGCTCCCTAGCTTAGGAAAGAGAGTACTTATGTGTCTTTGTACATGAGCACACTACGCATGCACGGAACATCCTGAGCAAAGCTGGCCATAGGCACCATGAACAAGTAAGGAAAACCTAGGTGAGGGGAGGAGGAGGGTGCAGTGAGTGGCCCAAAGCTAGAAAAACTCCCAAACCGAAAACTGTCTCTGTAAGTGCCAGCCTATCATAACAGCAACAGGACCAATGTCCAGCAGTTTCTGCACATCTGCAAGACAAGACACATCTCCCCATGACTCATTTGGTAGCTAGACTCAAAGAGGACTTAAGGTCTTATCTTGATGACAGTGTAGTTATGGAGCAGGAATTAAACCTGTCATATACTGCTCGCAGCCATACTTGTGGGCTAAACCCCAGGTCTTCCACTTCTGCACTCCTGGGAAATGGGGGAGTATAGGGGGCACAAAAGCAGATGCAGTCATTTATACACTTGTACTCAAACTTTTTATTCCCAAATCTGTACATTGGACATCTGTACCTGTAGGTCACAGGTCTGGTCAGTATGGCTACAGGTAGGTCTGGGCCACATCTGTGATGAGTCACAACCACAAATAATGCAGCTACAGGCAAGCATGCTCCAATCAAATATCCTCCTTTGAAAACTACAGTGAGGATATTTCACGTGGAATAGCTATTTGCAGCATACTACTAAAATCAGAATATCACTTCTCTACACAGATCATCCAAAGTCAGAGTACTTCCATTATGCTCACCAGAATGGTTAGATTTATCCTGTACTCACACAGAATGCCATACAATTGGCCACTACTCAACTTAGGTGAAAAAAGCCAATCAGACTTCCTGATCTTTTATTGAGAAACTAGTGGCCAGTGCATGAATTTATGCACATCGAAAGGAAATTGAGTAGAAGAAATATTTTAATATGGCTATTCACCATTTCTCTATAATGGAAGTGTCAACCAAATTCACGATTGACAATGACAGATTGAAACATGAATAAAGCCAAAACCGGTTTGGCTCAGTGGATAGAGTGTCGGCCTTCGGACTGAAAGGTCCTGGGTTCAATTCCAGTCAGGGGCATGTACCTTGGTTGCACGTACATCCCCGGTGGGGGGTGTGCAAGAGGCAACTGATCAATGTTTCTCTCTCATTGATGTTTCTAACTCTCTATCCCTCTCTTTTCCTCTCTGTAAAAAAATCAATAAAAATATATTTTTTAAAAAAGAAAAGAAACGCATGAAATTGGCGCCAGTGAGAGCTTTATATGTATCACACATGCGCAAGTCAACTTAGCTATACACACACACACACACACACACACACACACACACACACACACTAGAGGCCTGGTGCACAAAATTCGTGCAAAGGGGTTGGGGTGTTCCTCAGCCCAGCCTGCACCCTCTCCAATCTGGGACCTCTCACAGGATGTCCAACTGCCCATTTAGGCCTGATCCCAATCCAGCACTACTGGCTCCCAACTACTTGCCTGCCTGCCTTCCTGATTGCCCCTAACCACTTCTGCCTGCCAGCCTGATCACCCCCTATCTACTCCCCTGCCAGCCTGATTGATGCCTAACTGCTCCCCTGCCAGCCTGTTTGCCCGTCAGGCCTGGTCACCCCTAACTGCCCTTCCCTGCAGGCCTGGTCCCCCCATCCCCCAACTGCTATCCATTGCAGGCTTGGGTCCCCCCCCATCTGCCCTTCCCTGCATGCCCAGTCACGCCCAACTTCCCTCCTCTGCTGGCCTGGTCCCTCCCAATTGCCCTCCCCTGCTGGCCATCTTATGTTCACACAGGATCTTTGATCACATGGGTGCAGCCATCTTGTATGTTGGAGTGATGGTCAATCTGCATATTATTCTTTTATTACATAGGATAGAGGCCTGGTGCATGGGTGGGGGCCGGCTGGCTTGCCCTGAAGGATGTCCTGGATCAGGGTGGGGGTTCCCTTGGGCTGTAGGGTGGCCTGAGTGAGGTCAACTTCTCTTTCAGGTATCTGTCAGAAACACAGTAGTAAATATCAACACGAAGCAGATTATTATTATTATAGATCACGCAGGCAGAACAAAGGGTAAAATATTTAACTGCAGCAGTGTTTGACTATAGTCTACGTAGTGAGAAAACCTGAAGTCATCAAGGTCCACCATTTCTTACTTCTTTTCAGTCAGGTCAAGTTTCTAAACTTTCTAAATCTCCATTTTCCAGATAATGAAAAGAAAATAGGATTCTACTGAGTCTCCTATTTACCTACTCCAGGACTTCTGTGAGGATCAACTGAAATGAGGCACGAGAAAATGCTTCACAGACATTGCTTGAAGTGTAAAATGTTTGCACTTGGCTATAAAGCAAGTTGTGTTCCTGGGCTGAAGAAACACCACGAAGGCTAGTTGCTAGGGAGAGGAAGCCTGGCATTGCTATGTGACATCATTACCCAGCACCCCCAGCAAATGTTCCGGGCTGGTCTGGGCTGTAGGCCGAATTTTGAGCATAGGGTCTTGGCAGCATTGGCTGCAATTTGGTGGGCTGTCACTCTGGGGTGGTGGCAGGGCCTGTGTCCCACTTGGGGGAAGCTGAGTGAAGCTTTGTCGGCGCCAGATCTATGGTGCTGTTTCTTTGTAAATGGCCAGTGTGCATCATGGCAGCTCCTGTGCTGAACATCTGCTCCCTGGTGACCAGTGTGCATCATAGTGACCAGTCAGATGATCAGAGGGACACTTAGCATATTAGCACTTCATATATATATATATATATATATATATATATATATATATATATATATACACATACACACACACACACACACACACACACATACCACAAACAAGTTTATCAAAAATTTTGTTGATTCTGGAGTTAATTTGCTTACTATTATTTTTAGTTTTATGGATAGGCAATCCTATTAATGTCTGACTAATGTGCTTTTTCTGATTTGTGAAGGGTTGAATAGTGAGTGATGATCATTATGGTTTATTAAGCTCTAAGGCTTTTTCATATTGTGTGATTGAAAGGGCAGGGCGGGGCGAGGATGAGCTCCCAACTCCGCCCCGCAGGGCGGAGTTATCCCTAGCCCTCACCCAACCAATCAGGGTTAGCCGAGGCAGTGACATCACCACTGACCGGAGTAAAAACCCTGGACTGGGCGAAATTCGCTCTCTCTTCCGCCATGCTGCCGGCGTGAGTGGGAGGAGCCCATGTTAGCATGGAACAGGCTCTTTTGTTTATTGCATTGGACTCGGCTCCCTGGTGGTCCTTGAGGATCACGAAGTCTGGGCGTAACATGATCTTAATTTTTTTCCATTAAGATATAATTTACATACATATAACATCTGTTCTTTTTAGTGCAGAGTTCTGTTTTGTTGTTGTTGTTAATCTGCACCTGGGGATATTTTACCATGGATTTTTAGAGAGAGTAGAAAGGGCGGGGGGGGGGGGGGTAATGTGTGGAGACAAAAAGAGAGAAATAAATGCACGGGCCCTGACCAGAGCTGGGGATTAAGCCTGCAACCGAGGCATGTGCCCTTGACCAGAATTGAACCTGGGACCGTTCAGTCAGACCCTGGGCCAATGTTCTATTCACTGAGCCAAACCGACTACGGCCAGAGTTCTAAATTTTGACAAATACATACAGTTGTGTCACCTAGGGAGTATTTTTTCATTGTTCTTTATACCCCTGTGTATTTTAATTTAATATAATTTCCTGGATGAAAACTGCTCCTGCTGCAGAAATTAAAAATAAGGGCTCCTTAAATCCAGCACCTAAACCAGAATAAGGAAAGGCAGGGCTACCAAGCACGGCTGTGCAAATTCTGCACTGCCCAACTCCAGGAGAAGCATTCGTTTGGTAGTGGTGCCCCCTAGCGTTTACTCTGCATACTCGGCTTGGCCGCAATGGTGGCTCTGAACACAGCCACCAGTTTGAGATCTGCAAAGCGTGTGGTGGTAAAACTGAAACAGGAGGTGTTTCAAGTAAAAGAGAAGTCTTCCATTTACATGCCTTTCTTCCCACACTGTAAAACAGTGAGATAATAATACCTTAATTAAAAAAAAGTGAGATAAAAAAAGAGGACAGGAACCACTGAGCTCATGGTATCAGACTTCGCACGTGTGAAAAAAGGGTAATGTTGGTAAATGAGAACTGGTCCAATACAGACTTCTGAGACACATTCCACTGAAATCTTTGGTCTGCATTTTAAAAACGTTTTCTTTACCTTTGCAAATGTTATATCATTTTTCTAAGGAACTAACATAGGTTCTTTAGATTTTCCTTCCTATAAGGCACTTACTACAAAACGCGAGTGGCCAAAAAGAATGTTAATATTTACCTCTATGATTTGGATTACCATACCATATTGTTTCACTTCAGAAAAATGTGGCAGCGCTAAATTCATGAGATCTCATTGTTTCTCAATATATTTTTATTTATTTCAGAGAGTGAGAGGGAGAGAGAAAGAAACATAAAGGATGAAAGAGAATCGTTTATCAGCTGCCTCCTGCATGCCCCACACACTGGGGATCGAGTCCGAAGCCTGGGCATGTGCCCCCCGACCTGGAATCTAACTGTGACCTCCTAGTTCATAGGTCGATGCTCAACCACTAAGCCAGTGGTCGGCAAACTCATTAGTCAACAGAGCCAAATATCAACAGTACAACGATTGAGATTTCTTTCCTTTTTTTAAAAAAAAACACAACATTTTATTGATTTTTTTACAGAGAGGAAGAGAGCGGGTTAGAGAGCTAGAAATATTGGTGAGAGAGAAATATCGATCAGCTGCCTCCTCCACACACATCACCGGGGATGTGCCTGCAACCAAGGTATATGCCCTTGACTGGAATCAAACCTGAGACCCCTCAGTCTGCAAGCCAATGCTCTATTCACTGAGCCAAACCAGTTTTGGCTGAAATTTCTTTTGAGGGCCATTTAAAAAAAATTTTTTTTCTCTTTTTCCTTGTTGTTCCCATGCTTTCAGCACAGAGTCAGCCACATGAAGAAAAACCCTGTTCGCTAAGCTGGGGTTTACTTTTCAGATTGCACCAGCCAACAGGGAAGCGGTCAGATGCAGTGGCGGGTGGCTAAGAGAGCCAATTTTTTTAAACTTAAACTTCTTCTAACGCCACTTCTTCAAAATAGATTTGCACAGGTTGTGGTATTTTGTGGAAGAGCCACACCCAAGGGACAAAGAGCCACATGGGGCTCACGAGTCACAGTTTGCCGACCACTGCACTAAGTCATGCCAGCCAAGAAATTCAATAATAACATAGATCCTGACTAGAAAAGCAAACTAAAACTCCAAGGTCTACTCTTAAAGGCTCACAAGAATCCTCAGAAATGCTTGATATATCACAATAAATGTGATCTTTTTAAAGTTATCTGCACCTTAATCAAAAGAGTGTCAATATATTGCAGTACCTAATATAGTATGGAATTCATGACTCTGTAAGGTAAAGCAAGATCCAGGAGTAGCAAAGTATTAAAAAATGTAGCCCTGGCTGGTGTTGTTCAATGGTTAGGGTGTTGGCCAGCACATTGAAGGGTCACAGGTTTGATTCGTAGTCAAGAGCATATACCTGGGGTCAAGGGCATATACCTGGGCTCCAGGTTTGATATTCACCCTGGTTGGGGATGGGGAATGTGTGAGAGAGAAACAATTGATGTGTCTCTATCACATGGTTTCTCTTTCTTCCCCTTCCACTCTAAAAAAAAAAAAAAAAAATCAATGGAAGAAAAGTATCCTTGCCCTAGCAGATTTGGCTCAATGGATAGAGCATTGGATAGGACTGACGGGTTCCAAGTTCCATTCCAGTCAGGGCACATGCCTGAGTTGCAGGCTCGATCCCCAGTAGGAGGCAGCTGATCAATGATTCTTGTCATTGATGTTTTTCTCTCTTTCCTCTAGCTTCCTCTCTGGCATTAATTTTTTTTTAAAAAAATTCTCAGTGAGGATTGACATAAACAAAAGTGAATTAAATAGTGGTGCCAAATTTGAACATGATATAAAATAGATTCTTGACCTCATTGGTTTGGCTCAGTGGATAGAGCCTCAGCATGCGGACTGAAGGGCCCTGGATTTGATTCCAGTCAAGGGCACATGCCCAGATTGTGGGTTCGATCCTTAGTAGGGGGCATGCAGGAGGCAGCCAATCAATGATTCTCTCATCATTGATGTTTCTCTCTTCGTCTCTCTCTCCCCCTTCCTCTCTGAAATCAATACAAATACTTAATAAAATACATTCTTTTTTTTTAAAGATTTTTTTTATTGAGCCCAGCTGGTGTAGCTCAGTGGCTGAGCATTGACCCATGCACCAAGAGGTTGCCTGTTCGATTCTCAGTTAGGGCACATGCCCTTGTTGGGGCTCAAACTCTTGTGGTGGCTGTGCTAGAGGTAGCCGATCAATGTTTCTCTCATTGAAGTTTCTATCTCTCTGTCCCTTTCCTTTCCTCTCTCTTTCAAATCAATAAAGTATTTCTTAAAATGATTTTTTGTTTTAGAGAGAAGGGAGAGGGGGAGAAACATTGATGCTGGCTGCCTCCTGCTTCCCCCGTACTCCCACCGTGGGATCCAGCCCCTGCAATCTGGCCATGTGCCCTGACAGGGAATCGAACCAGCAACCTTTCAAAAGGGTGCATGGGACTATGCCCAACCAACTGAGCCACATGGGCCAGGGCTAAAATAGATTCTTAAAAGGAACACTGGTGCCACATTTGGGTCAGATTAAAAATTTACACAAATTACAACCTATAATCACTTTTTAATTTCACAGAGGCCTTGATAGAGACACAACTGCTTAATTCAAACATTACATGAATATAGTACATGCTCCTTCATACCTGAATTTTATTAACAGCATTTTTACGTTTTTTTAATTTTTTTTTATTTTTATTGAATTGAGAAACATCCATTGGCTGCCTCCTGCACACTTTGTACTGGGTGGAGATCAAGCCCACAACCCTACCATGTGCCCTGACCAGGAATCAAACCGGTGACCTTTTGGTTCATGGGACAATGCTCAACCAACTGAGCCACTCCACTTGGGTATTTTTAAAAAATATATATTTTTATTGATTTTTTACAGAGAGGAAGGGAGAGAGAGCTAGAAACATCGATGAGAGAGAAACATCCACCAGCCGCCTCCTGCACAACCCTCACCGGGGATGTGCCCGCAACCAACGTCCATGCCCCTGACCGGAATCAAACCCGGGACCTTTCAGTCCACAGACCAACGCTCTTACCACTGAGCCAAACTGGTTTCGGCCACTTGGGTATTTTTTAATCTTTTTCTTTTTTAATCCTTACCTGAGAATATTTTCCCATTGATTTTTATAGAGTGGAAGAGAGAAGGAAAGACAGATGCCGATGCAAGAGACACATCAATTGGTTGCCTCCTGCATATGCCTGACCAGGGCCTGCAACAGAGGCACGTGCCCTTGACTGCAGCTGAACCTGGAACCTTTTGGTTCTTCTCACTGAGCAAAACCAGCTAGGGCTTTTACAGGCTGAGATAAAGGATAATACAAATAGAATTTAATTCTGAACTAACACCTCTCATACTAAGAACTTCAAGGATGACTGTGATAAAAATCCCAAAATTTCTCTTGACAACCACCATAAAACTTATTTTAAGCTTTTAGACCAGGATTAGTCAACCTCAGTACTACTGGCATCTTGGGCTGGGCAATTCTTTGTGGGAAGCTAGCCTCTGCGTTGTGAGATGTTTTGTTAGTAAAGTAGTCCTCTACCCACAGAATACCAGTAGCAACTTTCCCTCCACCCCCACCCAGTCTGACAACCAAAAACATCTCCACATTGCCAAATGGCCCCATGGTGAGGGGACCATCTGTGTGATGGTTAACATGTGTCATCTAGACTGGGCCATGGGGTGCCCAGATGTTTGGACCAACACTATTCTGGGTGTGTCTGTGAAGGTGTATTTAGATGAGATTAACATTTGAATCCATAGACAAAGCAGACTACCCTCTCTAAAGTGAGTGGCCTTAATCCAGTAAGTCAAAGGCCTGAACAAAATAAAGACTGACCTTTCTTAGAATAAGGCAGCAATTTTCAACCAGTGTGCCGCAAGAATTTTTATTTTATTTAAAAATATTTTTATGGATTTCAGAGAGAAAGGGAGAGGGTTAAAGACATAGAAGCACCAATGAGAATCATTGTCTACTGCATGCCCCTACTGGGGATTGAGTCTGCAACATGGGCATGTGCACCAACTGGGAACTGAACTGTGACCTTCTGATTCATAGGTCGATGCTCAACCACTGAGCCATGCCAGCCAGGCGCTATAAGAATTTTTTAAAACATGCAATACCTTACTATTTTAGTCGGGGGCAGTGACCTAGTCTCCCTTAGATTGTCAAATAAAAAACAACAGCAACTGCCCTGACTCAGTAGCTCAATTGGATAGAATATCACCCAGAAACGCCAAGATTGCAGGTTCAATCCCAGGTCAGGGCACATACAAGAAGCAACCAGTGAATGGATAAATAAGAGGAACAATAAATCAATGTTTCTGTCTCTCCCTTCCTCTCTCTAAAAATAAATAACTTAAGATGAAAAGACATCAGTCAACACAATAGTTGTCTGGTGAAAGTCAAAATTATATATATATATTTTTTTTTGTCAGATCGGCAAAAAATGTGTACCAAAAAATGTTAGTAATTAGTTTGTGTTCTATGAGAAGAAAGGTTGAAAACTGCTTGAGTAAAGGAGCTTCTGCTTGACTATTAGCTGGGATGTTGGTTTTTTCCCTGCCTTTGTGGGGCTGCTGGCCTTTGAACTGCAAGTACACCATCAACTTTCTTGAGTTTCCAGCTTGCCAAATGTAGATCTTAGGACTTCTCAGCCTTCATTTTTTGGCGATCCAATTCCTTATAATCAATCAATCTCTCATGTGTCAACTTGACTGGATCATGGGGTATTCACACACATACACATTCACTCACTTGCATCCTGTTGGGTTCTCTGAAGAACCCTAATACATCCTGGTTGAGAACCACTGTTTTATATGATTGTTACTGGAGGAGAAGCAGTAGGGAGCAAATAGGAAAGAAAGAAAAAAGCAAAGGTAGTTTCTACACTTCTAGGGAAAGTGTAGATATTACCTTTCTTTCCAGAAATGGTGGATGGATTGTTGTTGCTAAGAACTGGGCTCACTGATACACTTTTGCATCACACATCCAAAATGTTACCTGGCATAGACCACTTACCTTGGCACTAGGAAGGTATTTAGTAGGTACTATTATAAATAAGAACACATTTTATAAGCTGAGATAATAAAAGATGTTTATGATCAAGTCACATTAATTTATTTTTCATAAGATACATCAAACCCACTGTTTTTCTTCATTGAACAGACTGTCCAACTATAGCAGGAAGGGCAGGGAGGTTGGGGGGAGGGCTGTAAGAGATCAACCGAAAGACTTGTATGCATGCATGTAAACATAACCAATGAACACAAAGCACGGGGAGGGGGAGCAGGTGAAGGCATATTCGGGGGGGAGGGGTACAGGAGAAAAAAGGGGGGAGGTTAAGGGGGGAAAAAGGGTGGTTAAGGGGGGAAAAGGGAGACATATGTACTATTATTTGTAATGCTTCAAACAATAAAAAAAATTATAAGAAAAAAAAGAATGTTTCTGAAGCAAACTCACAGAACATACAATGTATTATTGATTTCAGGTTCCTGTATCTTGCTGTGTTACTTGTATTTGAGAATTTCTTCCGTGGGCCTTGTTTCTTGTATAAATGTTTGACATCCAAGTTTCTGTGAAAGTATTTAAGTTGATATCTGATGGTTTTATTTGGCACAAAATAGAAGAGTTGATGACAGTTTATGTCAACTGCACTGAGGCAATTTCTACTAAGTAATCAAGTGCACAGAGACATCCTGAAGCACAGTGGATTCTTCAAGGTCTTGACACCAATCATAGTGTGTGATTCCTTGTATTTAAGACATCCAGGTTTGGGGCTGTGTAATCTCACCTGTTTTCAAAAAGTCCAGCCATACAAACACAGAAGTACAGCATAGAATACTCATTTACAGATTTTACTCTAGACATGGAAAAGTTAAATATAATAAAATGCCACAGAACTACCCTTAGTTTAAAATATACCAAGTCACAGATTATATTATGAAAACTTCAATTACTACAAAAAATCGGTACTTATCAATGATTTCAATTACATCAAGACTATATATGCCTGTGCAAATCAACATTAGTGGAATTATACATTTTCAGGTTCTTTTTCCATGATTTATATGTGTTTCCTTCTGTTTTAAATGAAGTCTTTCCAATACCATTTTAATAGAACATAATGAATTATTGTTATAATTACCACTCCATTTCTTGTCCCCATCTACCTTTTAGATTACTTAGATCAAAAAAATGAAAATATTTTACCATTGCTCTTCTTCTTTTCCTAGGTATAAACAATATGTTTGGAAAAACTTTCAATAAAGCTGAAATTGATGTTTATTTCCCAAAATGAAAAAGGACTAATATCCTTCTTGGTAAAATCTAAAGAAAAATATTAATGATTAAGCTATCGTAGAAAAAGAATACTGGAATATTTGTAAAAAGTAAAAACAGGAATATTGTTAGTTAATTATTGAGTGTTGAATAGTACATGACTGCTTCTAAGATGTTCTAGAATGTATGGGTTGGAATATTTAAGTTACTAGATTCAACTATACTAGTAGAATACATATAGTTTTCTTTATGTGACTGCTTTTTTATCAATAATAATAAGAGCTTAACACAGTTTTAATTCAAATCCTCACAACAGACATGTGAGGTAGCGATAGCTTATATCTATTTTACAGACAGAAAATCAGAGCAAGAAGTAATAATTTCAAAAGATATAATATAAATCAAGAAATTCTTGTTTTCTTATGAGTCAGACTGTACTTATCAGATAGTGAATTCTTATAATATGCTAATAAAGACAATTATTGAAATAGTATGTTTTTCTTCAGGGAAAAACTATTTGTAGAATCTGGAAAAGAAGGAAAATTTCTAACCTAATCCAAGGGGGAAATGTCTGTTTAATATTTGCCTGATACATTGGTTATGGTGCACATACATTTCCAGTTTTTAGTTTGGTAATAATGATGCAAACCATTATGTATGGCTAAAAATTATTAGCTCTATTTTACAGATGATAGTCAAAATTAAAGGCTTTAGCTGAAAGAACTTCCTTTATACAAAGTAAATCTTCTAAGTGAAAAATAATGTCTTTAAAAAATACACTCAGGGCACAGTGTTAAGTCATACCAGTTACTTTAAAAATATGCCTGTTGAACAAATGAAAACAAATTAAGTGGGTCAGTTCCCATACCACCTCCCACTGGTTCTCTAGAACCCAGCTTTGGAGATATTTTAATATTTTTCCACTTCCTAAATCAGAGAGTATCATGAAGACTAAGGAAAGAACATTTGCTTTGAATTCCTAATAAAATAACTATGTGAATAAGAATAAAAATACAGTTAACCACTATTTTCTCAACCCCCACAAATGTAGATATGTTTCTGCTTTAAATTTATGATGTCTATCATGGTCAATCAACCCCAAATAAACTCTTACCATTTCTCCAGACCCTGCTCTGAACTGCTGCCCCACCCCATAACTTATATGTATCCTAATCACATCCTTTAGACACAAACTTTTTGTGTCAAGGACCAATGACTGAGGAAGTAGTAAAGAACAGAGAAAATGTATGAAAACAATGAAAATGAGAAAAATAAAATTTTACTTGAAGATGACTAAGAAATATATCCTAAATAGCCTAAAAGACATGAAAATCAATGTTAATATTTGTGTTCATCTTATAAGATGAAATGTTTGAGGGAAGTATGAATTAGAATAATTACTTAAATGATTTAAATATAACATTTGACAAAGGCCCAGCCTGTGTGGCTCAGTGTTTGAGCATCAACCTACAAACCAGGAGGTCATGGTTTGATTCCCGGTCAAGGCACAAGCCCAGGTTGCCAGCTCAATCCCCAGTGTGAGGTGTGCAGGAGGCAGCTGATCAGTGACTCTCTCTTATCATTCATGTTTCTCTTTCCCTCTCCATTCCTCTCTGAAAAATCAATATATATATATATTGATAAAATTAAAGTTCTGACCCCAAAGGGCGTTTATTTTAACCACTTACAATACAATTGATCCAGGAAGCTTTACTCACTTGTCTAAGGTAGAAACTTCACTCCTTTAGACAATGCCCAATGGTTTTATTCATTCAACCCTCAAGAAAAACTTACCTCTTCATAATTCAGCTAACCTCAATTTACCCAGAGAAATCCTTTGCACCCTTAGAATGAAGTGGATTATTCTTTGAGCTCCTTCCTGACTGAACTCTGATGCTACCAAGAGCTTTAACCCTCAAAGGTAATGGCTGATGCCCTTGCTGATTTGCCTCAGTGGATAGAGCGTTAGCCTATGGACTGAAGGGTCCCGAGTTTGATTCCAGCCAAGGGAAACATGCCTGGGGTTGCCAGTTCGATCCCCAGTAGGGGGCCTGAGGAAGGCAGCCAATCAATGGTTCTCTCTTATTATTGATGTTTCTATCTCTATCTCCCCTCTCCCTTCCTCATGAAATCAATAAAAACATATTTTTAAAAAAGGTCATGGTTGATACCTGGTCAGGGCATGCCGGGTCGTGCGCTCAATCCCCAGTAGAGGGCATGGAGGTAGCCTATCAATGATTCTTTCTCATCATTGGTGTTTCTCTCTCTCTCTTTCCCCCTTCTTCTATGAAATCAATAAAAAATAATTTTTAAAAATTAAAAAAAAAACATTGGATTAGGCAAATAACACTGTGGTGTTAGTTAATGCAGATCTATTTGAATCTCTATCTCATATCTTCATCTCTGTGTATGTACCTTACTATTACTCTTTAGTATTTTTTATGTCTGACCTTTCTCCTTTTCTCTCTTTTTAACTAAAATATTTTCTATTAAAAATGGGGTATGCTTACAATGTTAAAAGGTAAATAAAAGCCATGTAAAATGTTGCAGAGCCAGTAAGTAAAACATAATTTAACAACTACTAATAATTTGGTATAGCTATGCTTAAAACATATTTTATACACTGTAACATAGTTATGCATTAAAATAACTACCAATTTCCAATATGGCAGAAAATATTTTAAAATAATTCTCTAGGGGCTTATTCATGTAAAACATTAGGCAAAAGTACCAGTCTAGAGTATTCTTTAAAAAATATTTCATTTACTTCATATTAATTTGGTTTTACTGAATCTACAACCTGGAAAAACTTAGCAATTCTATAAATAACTCTTTATTCTAAAGTTCTATATTACTACATTGACTTTTTTATTTCTAAATTGTGAATTAATTTATGAGAAGTTCACAGTCTTCATTGAAGGTTATTTTAAAACCATGAATTAATATCTTACAACAATGTTAAAACTATGGATAAATAGTAAAGAAAAAGTTAACAGAACTTGAGGAAAATAATTTATGAATTAAAAAAATGCATGTGAATTCTGTCAGAATTGTTATTTCTGAAGAAACTGCTACTCAACCAGGATAGTGTCCAGGTTTTCTTGTGTGAGCTCTGACTCTAAGGCACGAGGTGAGTCTAACTGTTCTTGCGACAAGCGAGAACTTTTCAGGGGGACATCCGACCAGCTTTCACAATACGGCTGGAATCTCTGGGTTAATGCGTTACCAAACCTTTGGCATCGGTTATATCTGTAAGATTTACCTCTGTGTGTATACATGTGTTCCAGCAATTGATTCTTTCGAAGAAACTTATGACCACAGATGGTACAACTTATTTTTCTTTTCCTTGAAAAAGAAAAATTGCAGTTTAATTCTACTGGCTCTGTGTCTTTGGAGATCAAAGACACTTGACTGATCTGCAAAGGCTCTGTGGCACCCCGGTTTGAGTGGTCAGGCTGTTGCTCATTTTCCTTAACAATGAAGGAGCTGAGCCTGTGGCATTCAAGAGCTTCGTTATTTTCATTAAGTGGGTGCACTTCACCAAGGTCATTACTTTCCAGAATAGAAGCAGGGACACCAAATGGGAGGGAGCCAGATACATGGGTATGGAGATGTTGTCTTAGGTTACCACGAGAATCAAAACGTTCTCCACAGTAATGGCATAAGTGAATTTTGATACCACTTTCGGTGAAGGTGGGGCCTGTCATCTCGGATGAGGATGAGGAGTGGCTCTGGGAGATCACGGATTCTGGGTCACCTCTCTCCTGCTTGATGGACACTGGAGGCTTCTGGGGTTCCTCCAAGGCCTGGGCTGCAGGATGGACCTTCTGCTGGTCAGTGCCATCATCCAGCCCAATAGCAAGAGAAAGCTGCAACTGGGGGTGGTCACTCTGGACAGCGGCTCTGTGTCCACTGTTATTGGAAGGAGTTTCTTTGACCTCCAGCCCTTGCTTGACAGCTGTTTTTTGGGTTGTTGAGATTTGGATGCCATACAAATTTGAGGATTGCACAGTCTCTGCTGAGAACACTTGATTCATTTCAGTTGCAATGTGAGAAAGGTAGTCGGCATGAAGAAAGCGAATCCCTTCCTCCAAACGACTGTGATCTACAATCTGTTTTGGTCCTTTCCCCGTGTACATAATGTGCAACAAATAGCTGAATATGTCAGGCTGGATGTCAGTTGGTTGTATTTTTATGCATTCACTGTTAAAAAAAAACAAAACAAAAAACAAAAAAAAAAAAAACAGACCCACACAAAATGAAACAACCTAGTTAGTCTTTTAGTTAACAGTATACTCTTAGGATAAAGCAATTTTTTCCCAAGAAGCTCAAATTTAGCAATCTGCCTGGATGAAAGACAGCAACAAAAGTTTAAAGTTTCATTGGGTACCAGTTTTATGGCCGAGCAACCAGTTTCCATGTCTCCAATCTATTGCCGAAAGTTAGGAAATAGACAGATATCCTGAATAGTTCAATGTTTATGTAGTGACTCCTAAGTGATTCTAGCTGCCAGAGAGCAGAAAAATTACAAATAAAATAGGTATCCTGCTTTTAAAGAACTTAAAAAAATCTATTGAGTATATAACCAAAAAAAGGAACTCAAATAAATACCCATACACCCATGTTCAGTACAGCATTATTCATATTACCCAAAAGATAGAAACAACCCAAGGGTCCATCAACAGATGAATGGATTAACACAACGTGTCACATAGATACAATAGAATATTATTCAGTCATAAAATGGAATGAAGTTCTAATACATGCTACAACATGGATGTACCTTGAAAATATGATAAGTGAAATAAGCCAGATACCAGGGGACAAGTTTTGTATGATGCCACTTGTAAGAAATATCCAGAATAGGCAAATTCATAGAGAAAGATGGTAGTTTAGCGGTTAACAGGAGCCTGTGCAAGTGGTGGTGAGAAATTGTTACTTAAAAGGTATAGTTTCTGGAGAGATGAAAAGTCTTAGAAATAAACAGTGGTGATGGTTGCACAACATTGTGAATGTAATTAATGCCACTGAATTATACAATTAAAAATGGTTGAATGACAAATTTTATGTTACATATATTTTATATTTTAAAATATATTATATTTATTTTTTACAGAGAGGAAGGGAGGGAGATAGAGAGTTAGAAACATCGATTAGCTGCCTCCTGCACCACCTACTGGGGATATGCCTGCAACCAAGGTACATGCCCTTGACCAGAATCAAACCTGGAACCTTTCAGTCCATAGACTGATGCTCTATTCACTGAGCCAAACCGGTTTCGGCTATGTTACATATATTTTATCACAATAAAATTTTTTAAAAAAATTTAAAGGGTGTATTGAAATTGGTAATATTTAGAAATCAAGTTATGCTAACCTTATTTTGTCTTCCAAACTATATTAATACATATATATATATATACTCTTTAAATCACAAGTGGATACAGGGATAACTTTGGAAAGCTTTAAAAACTCCATTTTACAGTTCAAAAGTCATTTTTTACATATGAGTCTAGAATTCAGATAACAAATGGAAATAACTGTGTAACAAGAAATCAGGGAACACCCTGAAAAATTAGGATAAAGACAACCTGAGGGAAGTGTTGGATGTCAAGGAACAATGGAATCGGTCCATGGACTCCCCTGCCCTGAAGCAAAAGTTTGTAAGAGTGCATCAGAAAGCACTGGTGCCGAAACCGGTATGGCTCAATGGATAGAGCTTGTGGACTGAAAGGTCCCAGGTTCGATTCCGATCAGGGGCATGTACCTTGGTTGCAGGCATATCCCAAGTGGAATTGTGCAAAAGGCAGCTGATCGATGTTTCTCTCTCATCAATGTTTCTAGCTTTCTATCCCTTTCTCTTCCTCTCTGTAAAAACTCAATAAAATATATTTAAAAAAAACAACAACAAACTACACTTAAAAAAAAAAAAAAAGAAAGCACTGGTGTCAGTATGCTGACAATCCATTTCTTTCGTCCTGAGATCTTGGGATTCCCTCTTGAGCTTCACTCTTAGCTTTGACCCACCCATATCCACAATCTGTGGCAGGTGTTTTTTTTTGTTTTGTTTTTTTAATATCAGCACAGAGCTCTGTTATCTGAGGATTTTTCAATTGCTCAAGAGATAACACATAGCAGGCTGCCACCTTTGTATCTCCTGGATTTACTTTAGCAAGGTACCGGGTACACAACAGGTATGAGAGGTGAGCCAACCCATAGCTCTCAAATTAGACTGAAGGTAGTGTTTCTAATCTAGTTCACAGAGAGGAAACTCTTTGGCATGGCAGAAAAGGCTACCCATTACTTGTCTCCGACTCTAACATCCTCGGTACTTTGTGCCATACATTCCAATCATTCTGATCTAGTCTGGTTCATATCTGCATGTTTTCATGCATGTTTTCCTCTACCTTCAATAAACTTTCTTTCTTCCTTCTACAACATCTGTAAAACAACTCCTGATCCTTTAAAATCTAGGACCACTGTACAGCTTGTTCCAATCTTCTCAAAACAGGGCTGCCGACTCTCCACTCTGCCTTGTGCAACATTTCTTTTGTAGGCTTACTACATTGTTAACAACAGTAACTTACGGTGCAAAGCTCCTGTTCTAAGAATCTTAATTTTATTAATCCACTTATTTTTATCAACACCATGGGTGGGTGCATTATTCTAGTGTTTTACAGAGAAGGAAACTGAGGCACAGAGAGAACAATTATACAGCAATTATTTTCTTTATATGCATTATCTTTTATTAGACTACAAATTTCTCCAGGGCAGATTATAACTTATTTGTTGCTGGGGGCTGTTACAGTGCCTAACATGTAAATGCTCAATCAATAGTTGAATGAATGAAGAATTTAAATAAATGTATAACTGAGCTCTGGCCAGGTAGCTCTGTTGCTTGGAGCATCATCTCATACACCAAGAGGTTGTGGGTTTGATTCCAGATCGGGGCATGAATGGGAAGCAACTGTTAGATGTTTCTCTCTTACATTGATGCTTCCCTCTCTCTCTCTCTCTCTCTCTCTTTCTCTCACTCAAAATCAATTAAAAAACAACACATATCTTGGGTGAGGATTTAAAAAAAATGAGAAAATCAACTTTCAAAAAGCAAATAAATAAAATTAAAAATGTATAATTGAGGCTGAAATCCTAGATATTTCATGTAAGGTCTTTAAAAAAAAATCACAGACAGTTCTATCACTTTCAACGTAGGATAGAATAAAGCTATTCTTTATCAAGAGCTCAGAATATGACCACCACTTCTCAGCCCTCTGCCTACATAACTATTCTATTGGGGTAACCTATATTCAAAAAAGCTTTTAGAAAAAATATTTGAAACAAATGACCTTTGAACTGTAATATGGAGTATAAGGTGAACAGAATTATGACATCGAAATCTTGATATGAAAGTGTTATGGAATAAAAATCAACAACTTAGTATTTAAGAGCACAGACCTTTAACAGCACAGATCTACGTTTGAGTCAAACTTATTAGCCTTAGTAGCTGTATAATCCTGAATGGGAAAGTTACTTAACAACTGAGCCTTGATTTCCTATCTCTAAAATAGTATGGACAATAGTATAATTTACATCAGGTAAATACTCAGTGCTTGTATAAAATAATCCTTCAATAAATTTGAGCTATTGTTGTTTTTATTCTTATCTTCCAATATGAATCCCTCACACTGCATTTAATTACTGATATATAAAAAATATATAACATTTTTTATGTGACCTCATAACAAGAATCCCCCAAATGATGTTATAATAAGGTTAGACATATCATAGTATTAAAACTCTTTAGATTTACAAAAGCACATCCTTACCTTGTTTGGTGAATAAATATCATCTTGAAATAGTTAGAAAAAGCAGCAAGCACTGCTCTGTGGGCTTTGAAGTAAACATCTCCAATAGCAACTGTGCAATCACACAGAAAACCAAATTCTCGTTGCATGTTCAGCTGCTGCAGAAGGACAAGGCTATGGCTAGCTGTGTCCATTGTGACTCTGAGGAAAAGGAGAATATAAAGATTTTATTTACAAAACTGGCTACAGTTCACATAAGCCTGAGTACAAGGAGATCTATTGTACATTTAAATAAAATTATTCAATATTTTCTTTATTTTAATCCTCATTGAGGATATTGATTTTAGAAAGAGAGGAAAGGAGCGAGAGACAAATATCAATGTGAGAGAGGAACATTGATCAGTTGCCTCTTATATGCACCCAAACCAGGGATGGAACCCATAACCTAGGTATGTGCTCTGACCTGGGATTGAACCAGCAACCTTTTGGTGTATTGGACAATGCTCCAACCAACTGAGCCACCAAGCCAAGGCAACAATTTTCTTATTTTATTTTAAATTAGTTTACATTCCATATTATTTTGTATTGCCTTGGCTGAGTGGCTAGTTGGATTTCCCAGTCAAGGCATATAAGAATCAACCAATGAATCACAAATAAGTGCAGCAACAAATTGATCTCTCTCTCTCTCTCTCCCTCTCTCTCTCTTTCTCCTCCTCCTCCTCCTCCTCCTCCTCCTCCTCCTCCTCCTCCTCCTCCTCCTCTCCCTCTCCCTCTCCCTCTCCCTCTCCCTCTCCCTCTCCCTCTTCCTCTCCCTCTCCTTCTCACTCGTTTCAGCTGTGCAGCATACTGGTCAACAATTTTCTATTAACTTCACCCCAAACTTAGTTAACACTAAATCCTCCTAATATGACAATTGGTATCAACTCTGCTGAAACCATAAATATTTATGGCTTTTCTTCATCTGGTAAGAAGGTATGAGTTGACACAGGAGCAGAAGGAAGGCCTGTCCTCTTTTATCTATGCAACCACAATGTTTTTAGTCCTCAGTTTTCTTCACTGGAAAAATGGGAATGGGATATTGATCCTTGCCTCAGAGCTAAATGAGAAGTTAGGTGAAAAGCACCTACCATACAATGTTTGGGAAACTCATCAGTCACAGTAAGGTCAGGAGCCCTTAAAATAGATGTCAAACCACATCTCCTGATTTACAGGAGGCATGGAAGTCTCATGGGAAAGAACCTAAACCCTGATCTTAACTGGATTCAGACACATATACCATTAAGTACGGAGAGTCCTGACGGAAGTAGAATGCAGGATGGGTGCACTAGTCTCAGGGGGAAAATCATGCATGAGGAAGAACCTGCAAAAGAATTCTGGCAGAGCAGTCTAGTGTGAGTACTAGGGCATTCAAGAAGACTATGGTTCCAGAGGTGGGAGGCTGTGCTTCACCACCTTCTCCACCCCAACTGTTCAGAGAGCCCTGGAGCTTTAGGGAGAAAGCAGTTGGTATGGAGGGCATCATGGGGGGCTGGGAGAACCTCCTCTGAAAAAGCAGACCTAAAAAGGGACTGAAGTTTCCTTCCTAGCCAGAGAATCCAAGGGATAAGCAAGTGAGTGAGTGCGGTGTGGGATTAGCTGTCTGGACATTGGCAATAGCTTGAGGAGCAGACAGCTCAGTGATTGATAATAAAGATAGTTAACATTATATAGAGCTTCCTATGTGTCAGGCAATATTTCACTGATTTAATTCTCAGTACAGCTCTGAAAAAGGGACTACTCAATAAATCTTACATATGATGAAAGTGAATCAGCAGAGAGTTAATTTACCCAAGGTCATTGCTAGTAAGCGGCAGAGCAGGGGATTCAAACTCGGGCAATGGGTTCCAGGACTCAAATGTCCTCCCTCTCTACCTCCCAGAGAACATGGCACACAAACGAGAGGAGCCAAGGGAACAGTTTGGATTAGACAGCAAGGGGCCCTGGGAAGTCTCTGCAATATTTGGATTAAATGTTTGCTCCTGGGAGGGAAACCAGGGACCAGGGAGTTAAGGATGGGAGAACTGTACAGTTTTAACTTAAAACAAAAACAAAACCTTTTATGCAAGTTTTATATAATAGCTATATTCCTACATGTAATCCCTTCATCTCACTTTTAATTTTTATTTTATTGTTGGAAGTATTACAGATGTCTCTCATTTTCTCCCTTTTTGACCCTTCCACCCCACCCTCACCTCACCCCAGGCTTCATTTTTTTTTAATATACAATATTTTATTGATTTTGTACAGAGAGGAAGGGAAAGAGATAGTTAGAAACATCGATGGGAGAGAGTCATCGATCAGCGTCCTAACTACCATACAATGTTTGGGAAACTCTTGCATACTCCCTACTGGGGATATGCCCGCAACCAAGGTACATGCCCTTGACCGGAATCGAACCCGGGACCCTTCAGTCCCCAAGCCGACGCTCTATCCATTGAGCCAAACCAGTTTCGGCCCAGGCTTCATTTTTTTTTTTTTTTTTTGTAATTTTTTTTTTAAATCCTCACCCCAGGATATTTTTCCATGGATTTCCAGAAATAGTGAAAGGGAGGGAGGAAGTGGGGAGAGAAAGAGAACATCTTTGTGAGGGAAACATATCACTTTGTTGCCTTCCGTACACATCTCTTCTGGGGCTGGGGAATCTGCAACCAAGGTGTGTGCTCTTGACTAGGAACTAAACCCCAGACCATTCAGTCCCCAGGTTGATGTTTTAACCACTGAGCCAAGCTGGCCAGAATAAAAAAAAATATTTAATCCTCACCCAAGGATATGTTTTTTTAATTAATGAAAATTTTAATTTTTTTGAGACAGACAGACAGACAGACATCAACGGCTGCCTCCCACACCCACTCTGAGTGGGTATTGCACCTGTAATGTGGTCAGCAGCTATCAAACCCAGACTGTTTGGTGTACAGGTTGATGCTCCAACAAGAACTTACCTTCATTTAAAAAATATATATGTATATATTTTTTATTGATTTCAGAGAGGAAGGGTGGGGATATCAATGAGAAAGAATCATTGATTGGCTGCCTCTTGCATGAGCCTTGATCAGGAATCTAACCGTGACCTCCTGGATATTGGAAGCCAAACAGCTGGGCTTCCTCTAATTTTTAAAACTGTATTTCCAAAAGACAAGCAGGTACAGGGAACAATGTAACAAACACCCACCCTCCCACCCCTAAGCACAGAAAGTAAACAATATAAGACCCCCTGGTATCTTCCCCCTCATTCCATCTGCCTACCTTGCCTCCAAAGGTAACCACTACCCTGAATTTGGTGTTTATGATTCCCGTATATATTGTCACAATATTACAGCATCTGTATATATCCCTTACGAAGGTACGGTACTGTTTTCCATTTTTATATAAATAATATTGCACTTCAGGAATCCTGCTTGAATTGCTTAAGTCTACATTCATACATTTCTTTTAAAAATCCTACTTATTCAAAAATAAGTTTCTCCCTTTACTCCAATTAAAAAAGTAAACACAATGCTAAAACCGGTTTGGCTCAGTGGATAGAGCGTCAGCCTGCGGACTGAAGGGTCCCAGGTTCGATTCCGGTCAAGGGCATGTCCACTGGTTGTGGACATATCCCAGTAGGGGGTGTGCAAGAGGCAGCTGATCGATGCTTCTCTCTCATCGATGTTTCTAACTCTCTCCCTCTTCCTTCCTTTGTAAAAAATCAATAAAAATATTTTTAAAAAAAGTAAACACAAAACCCTTATCTCTTACATTCTCATTTTAAAGTCCTTTAAGTAACAATGAAATAACAAGATAACAAAACCTATCAAGACCTCAGCCTACCTCTAAGAATATAAACAAAATTCGAATTTTAGGTATTGTTCCAATTGGAAATTTCAGTATGTAAAAAACATGCATCTTAGATTCAGTGAAATGGGTCAAAGTGAAGTACCTTAAACTAGCCTATAAATTATCTCCAAACCGCCCCCCCCATCATAAACATTTTCACTAGTTCTCTATACACACACACACACACACACACACACACACATACACACACTACATTAATAGAATGAATTACTGAACCATATAGAAATGAAAATGGCACACTAAAAAGCCACATATTAGCCGAAACCGGTTTGGCTCAATGGATAGTGTCAGCTTGGGGACTTGACCGGTTCGATTCCGGTCAAGGGCATGTACCTTGGTTGCGGGCATATCCCCAGTAGGAGGTGTGCAAGAGGCAGCTGATCAATGACTCTCTCTCATCGATGTTTCTAGCTATCTCTCTCCCTTCCTCTCTGTAGAAAATCAATAAAAAATATATATAAAACAAACAAACAAAAAAACACATATTATAAAAACGTTGTGGTTAATGGTATATGAGTAACAGTTAAATTCACTTGTTGAAAAAATATTTATTGAAGAGAAATTTAATAAAGAAAAATATTTGAAAGCATGCATTGCACAAGGCATTGGGACAGAAAAAATACATAGCTGCTGAAATCAAGATTATAAGCTAACAGGGGAGATAAAACATAATAATTACAACATGAAGTGACAAGTGCTATAGAGCAGCTTGGAGAACAAGTTAAGTGAGGGGGGAATAAATAACAGGAAACCCAATGGAAAATAAGCCATTTGAACTGAACTTAGATAAATAGGCAGAAGGTGAACATAGCATTGCAGGCAGAAAAAAACAGAATGAGTAAAATTACAGGGAGGGACATAAATATATAGATAACTGGAGAATTCAGTTTGGTACAGAAAAAAAAAAAACCCACAGTAGTGATTTAACAACATGGGGTCAGCTAGCTGACTGAATATATAGCTCACTGAATATAAACTAAAAGGTGCTCCAGTGGTGTCTGTTAAGATGTTGTCTGTGAGGGAGAACAGTGTAGTAGTCAAAGTCTGACCTCTGGAATCAGACAACTTGGATTAAAATTCTTGCTCTGTCACTATGCTGTATGGTCTTCACAAAACACAATGCTAGTCCTCCGTTTCACTTACAAAATATGGGTAATTATGGTATCTACCTTACAAGTTAAGATGATGCATATAAGCACTTAGATATGTGGTCCCATAGTAAGTGTTCAATAAATAGCAGTCGTCATCATCACCACCACCACCACCATCATTTGGCTTCTGAGTCAAGACTAGTCAGTTTAGTTGGAATATATAAACAAAATCAATAAGTGAAAGGCATGAATAAATAAAGAACAAGGGGCCTACTGCAATATCCAAGTAATGGTGCAAATGAAGGAAAGAATACGATACACCAGACGTAGAACTGACGTGACTTGGCAGCAGATGGGATGTGGTCAGCTACAGAGATCAAGTCAAAGGTGAGTCTCAGAATTCCAGCATGGGTAACTGGAAGACTGTTCATTCCTTCAGATCATATTTGCAGAGTAACTGCCATGCACAGGAGTTGATAGAAAGGCAGGGATGCCAAACAAGAGACTTAGAAACTGGCTTGATAAGAGTCAAGTTTCACTTTGGACACAGTGAGTTCAAGTGTTCACTTTAGGACATCCGAGTACACGTGTTTAGTGATCCGAGTAGAGACAACATGCTGGTCTGAGGCTCTAGAGAGAGCAGGGCTGGAGAGGGAGAGGAGGTCCCCTAAAAGGACAAGGCTGAAGCTGCCGGAGTGAATGGTTCTATCGCGTAAACGAAGAGAAAATAAGGTAAGAATAAATTCCTGAACAACACAGAAAAGATACAATAAGGGGACTAGGAGAAATAAGAGAATACACTGTCATTGGGTAGGATAGGGAGGTGAGGCGAAGGTGAGAACCTTGGCAAGAGAAGGTGGCAATGACGGAAAATGCTGCAGAGTAACTCGGGGATGAAGCCTGTTACAACACCCCCAAGTGTGTGACCAAAGGTTTTTGGTGACCTATGAAAACAGTTCGGAAGAACAGCAAAAGCAAAATATCTGACTGCAAGGCTATACTGGAAAGCAGCAGCCATAAGGAGTAGCTACACGTAAGATAGGTCATTGAGGATGCTGCAGATTGAAGATAACTTTCAAGCTAAAGAAGGGTTGGCACCTCTAGAAGCCATAAGGAATGCAATCAAAAGTATAAGCATAGCAGTGAGCCATGGAGAAAAGAGGGATTTCTTTTTCTGACAGTGGAGAGGAACTGGTCAATGTGAGGAGCAAGTATTCAAAAGTATTCTTTTAGATGTCACTGATTTACAAATTAGAAGTCAGTCCACATGCAAAAGGAAGAGATAAGTTTAGGCCTTGAAAGGAACCTAGAAAAAGCGTGGATGAGACCATCAAACCTCAGAGGGAAGGTTGGGGAAGGGATAAGGAGGAGAGATCAACCAAAAGACTTGTTTGGTCAAAACTGGTTTGGCTCGGAGAAACCAAGATGGCGGCATAGGGTAGATACCCGAATGCAGCCTACCACAACAAATTTGAATTTAGAACTGGAAAACAGGGGAGGCATTTCCCTGAAGCGCCGAATGGCTAGCTGAGAGGAGGCTCTGCCATCCCTGGGAAGGAGAGAGGACACGCTGAACCTCAGGAACTGTGAAGTTATGGAGAAAAGGTGCTGGCTTACTCCCTCCCGGCGTAGAGAGGAAGGGCTGGACCGAGATTGCTGCTGGCTTACTCCTAGTGCACAGAGAGGACAGACCGCTAACATGTGGCTGGCTTTCTTGTTCGAGAGGAAAACAGAATCACCCTATTGCTCTGATAGATAGCCCCAGACAGGGAGAGGCCAGACTGTCAGGCAGTGGGCAGAGATCTCTCGGAGGTGTGTGAAGCCAGAGGCCATTACTGCGGGACTTGGGGAGGAGCTGAAGGGAAAACAAAGTTTGTCTGCACCAACCAGAGACTCCGCCCCATCTCTGGCTGAGCACAGAAGCTCTCCCAGAGGCTGGCTTTCTCTAAGGAGGGACTGACAGGAATCCAAAGCCTGTCTGCGCCTTTACCAAAGAGGTGCGTGCACCTGCAACCAATCTTCCGAAACTCACCGCGAACAGGACTTTATAAGGCAAGACTGACAGGGAACCAAAGATTGTCTGCGCCACCCCGAGACCCCGCCCTATCCAAGCGGAGTACAGAAGCCCTCCTAGCTGAGACACTGCTGATCCTCACAGCCAATTGGCTTGGAGATCAATGCTTCCCAGTGGTACCAACAATTAGCAAGGTTTAACAACAAGACTGCACACACAGCCCACAAAGGGCTACACCAAGACTGTCCACCGCAGGTAACTGGGAAGGCTGTGCTACTGGGCTCTACCAGAACACCTAGCACACAAAGCTATTCCATCAAATCAGGGAAACAACTAAAATGCAGACAAGAGGAAGGACAAAAAGGAAGGAGATGGAGGAAAAGAAAAGATTGGACATTGAGTTCAAAACTACAGTTATAAGGTTATTCAACAATATCCTAAAAAAGGCAGATAAAATAAATGAGACCTATGAGGATATGAAAAGGGAGCTACTAGAAATAATAAGGGATCAACTAGAAATGAAGAAAACATTGTCTGAAATAAAAAATATTATACAAAGTCCTAAAAACAGACTGAAAGATCGCAAGAATCAAGACAAAGATTTAGAACACAAAGAGCCAGAGGACACTCCTCTGCAGAAGGGAGAAGATAAGAGAATCCAGAAAGTTGAAGATAGTGTAAGAAACCTTTGGGACAATTTCAAGCGAACCAACATCAGAATTATGGGGATTCCAGAAGAAGAGAGAGAGCAAGATACTGAAAGAATACTGGAAGAAATAGTGACTGAAAACTTCCCCCACCTGGGGAAAGATAGACTTAGAAGTCCAGGAAGCCCGCAGAACCCCAAACAAAAGGAATCCAAGGAGGATCACACCAAGACACATCATAATTAAAATTCCAAGAGCAATTCCAAGAAAAGCAGGTAGTTACCTATAAAGGAGCACCCATACGATTGTCAGCTGATTTCTCAACAGAAACCATGCAGGCCAGACGGGAATGGCAAGAAATATTCAAGGTGATGAATAGCAAGAACCTATAAGCCAAAAATAGTCTACCCAGCAAAGCTATTACTCAGAATCAAAGGACAGATAAAGAGCTTCACAAATAAAAAAAGCTAAAAGAGTTCACCACCACCAAACCAGAATTATATGAATTGCTGAAGGGGGTTATTTAGGAAGAGGAAGATAAGATAAAAATTATGATCAACAAATACGTAACTATCAACAAGTGAATCTAAAAACCAAGGGAATTAAAAAATCCGATGAACAATATTAACTGGTGAATATAATAGAATCAGAGGTATGGAAGGGGAGTGGACTGACAATTCTCGGGGAAAAGGGGAGTGGGAGTTCGGGAAGAGACTGAACAAAAACTGTGCACCTATGGATGAGGACAATGGGGGTGGGGAAAGGACAGAGGGTGGGGTGGGAACCTGGTAGAGGGGAGCATTTGAGGGGGGGAAGAGTGGACTCTCTCAGTGGAGAGAGTCAGCCTGTGGACTGGGAGGTCCCAGGTTTGACTCCGGTCAAGGGTGTGTACCTTGGTTGTGGGTACATCCCCAGTGGTGGGTGTGCAGGAGGCAGCTGATCAGCGAGTCTCTCATCGATGTTTCTCTTTTTCCCTCTCTCTTCCTCTCTGTAAAAAGTCAATAAAATATATTTAAAAAAACAAGACTTGTATGCATGCATATATGCCTAACCAATGGACAAAGACACCAGGGGGTTGAGGGCATGAGTGGGAAGGTGGGGGGGGCGGGCATGGGAGGATAAGGACACAAATACCTTAATCAATAAAGAAAAAAATACTTGAAATAAATGATTATTTAATGCTAACATAGAGCATTTGTTTATAGAGAACTTTCATATATATTCTTTCTGCTTCAGATAATTT
Organism: Pipistrellus kuhlii; assembly: GCF_014108245.1. Classification (NCBI taxonomy): domain Eukaryota; kingdom Metazoa; phylum Chordata; class Mammalia; order Chiroptera; family Vespertilionidae; genus Pipistrellus; species Pipistrellus kuhlii. The sequence continues at coordinate 19,424,436 of NW_023425404.1, read as the reverse complement.
CTTCAAGTTCATTCACTTTGTCATTTATCTATTAAATCCATTCAGTGAATTTTTTATTGTAGATAGTATATAATATCAGACGTGAGCAGAGCAAGGACTATGGGGCCAGGTACGGAAACTCACAGGGCAGAGAGCCCTGGATGCCTAGCAAGGGGCAAAACTAGGAAAACAAGAACCTTGCCTCCAGGGTAACCTATCCTCCTCTAGCACATCACTGGTCATGTGGTTTGGGACGCCTGATCTTCTCATCCCTAAAGAAAACATCTAGCCCTAGCCAGTTTGGCTCAGCAGATTGAATGTCAGTCTGCAGAATGAAGGGTCCCAGGTTCAATTCTGGTCAAGGGCACACGCCCAGGTTGCAGGTTCGATCCCCAGTAGGGGGTGTGTAGGAGGCAATTCTCTCTCATCATTGATGTTTCTCTCTCCCTTCCTCTCTGAAATCAATTAAAAAAAAAAGGATAACATGTAGGCCTTCGTTGTATTTCAGCTCCAGGCCCAGAAGACCAGCAAAACCAGACAAATGGCTGCCTCAGGACCAGCCACACTGACTAATGACCCTGCCCTGGCACCAGCTAATCACTGGAGACCACAACCTAGAAAGAGCATACCTGGAAAGCTGATGAATATTCCATTAAGTCCCTCCCCTGGAACCTCCCCTATGATTTCCACCTGCAAGAGAGATATGCTCAGGACAAAGGATCCAGTGCTCGCTCTCCCTCCAAGGAGCATGCCTGTGCCATTCCCTTCTCCCTCTCCTTCCCCCAAACTCTAAGGAACCCCATGAGACTAGCAACCTGGTACAATGGGCAGATCATCCTGGGTTAATCCCGAGCCTGTCTCCAAGGTCCCCTTTTCTCGGACTTCTCAGTGAGCCAAAGCAGCCTGGTCTAGGCTCTCCTGGTACTTCTTTTATGTCCTTCCTTTTCCCACTCAACTACTTTTGCTGCCATAATGGACCCAATACCCTCTTGCACGGTGCTGTGTGGCCCTTCCCTTTGGATATCCCCATCCCACAACTGCTTTTCCTTAATTAAAAAAAATAAATAAATAAAATTTAAAAAATAAATATATATATATAGATATAGATATATAGATATAGATATAGATATATAAAAATTGACTTTTTACATAGAGGAAGAGAGAGGGATAGTTAGAAACATCGATGAGAGAGAATCATCGATCAGCTGCCTCTTGCACACCCGCTACTGGGGATGTGCCCGCAACCAAGGTACATGCCCTTGACCAGAATTGAATCTGCGACCTTTCAGTCTGCAGGCTGACGCTCTATCCACTGAGCCAAACTGGTTTTGGCTGCTTTCCTTAATTAATTAAAAAGTTCTTTATTCACCGTTTGAGCTATTCAGACTTACTTTAATCTTTCAGTGTATTTTCAGGTCAAAATTTTTCATCTTATTGTTACTTTCTCTGTTGAGATTTTTTATTTGTTCATACATTACTAATTTTGCTTTACATCCGTAAGCATAGTTAAAATTGCTGCTTTAGATCTTTTCTGCCAAATCCAACCTCTGGGTCATCTTGGGGTTAATCTTCATTAATTAGGGTAATAATTTCCTGTTTCTTATGTGTATTCATTTTTGGTAATATCCTAGACACTGTGATTACTTAAGATTTTAGATTCTATAATTGTCTTCTGAGTACTGATGTTTTTGTTTTTTGCAGATAATTAACTAGGCTGGACTTTAACTCCAAGTTCTGTCTCCCTATGGTTCAGATATTTCAGTGTTATGCATGTTGTTTAAAGGCTGTTCAACACACGTGTAAGTTTAGGAGTTGGCAAGAGATTTGAGCTGAGTTTATACGCAGTATTTAGAACTTTCACTCATCCTTTCTAGGGTTTCCTGCTTAGTTTCCAGCTATGTCATCACTCTGAACTCTGTCCTCCTTTCTTCAAGCAAATGATCACAGGTTATTATCCCAGTTTTAGCCGTCCTCTCATGTCACCAACTGGGGTCTTCTCTCAGGATAAAAGCCATAAAAGTGGAAATTTATCCACTGCTGTTCCCTTCTTCAAAGTACAGTCTCCATTCCAGTTTCTGCGAGCATTTTGTCACTCATGGATGACATCTGGTAGTTTTTAAACTTTTTTTTTTTTCAAGTTTACTGTTTTTATCTCAATAAAACTATAAATTTTTATATATCTCAACCTTAATAGAAACTATTCAGCTATTACCCTTGATCAGCAGTTCTAAAAAGTTCTGGTCTCAAAATTCATTTACACTCTTTTGAAAAAAATTTACACACACACATATATAAATATAAATATAAATATATATAAATATAAATATATATATATATATATATATATATATATATATATATATATATATATAAATATATGTATTACCCTAGCTGGTTTGGCTCAGTGGATAGAGCCTTGGCCTGTGGACTGAAGAATCCTGTGTTCGATTCTAGTCAAGGGCATATGTCCAGGTTATAGGCTCAAACCCCAGGAGGGAGCATGCAGGAGGCAGCTAATCAATGATTCTCTCATCATTGTTTCTATATCTCTTTCCCTCTCCCTTCCTCTCTAAAATCAATAAAACTGTATTTAAAAACAAGATGTTTACATATACATATACATACATACATATATTTGTGTATATATACATACACACACACACACACACATATTTTTTTAAGAGAGAGAAACATTGATTGCAACCTAGGCATGTGTTCTGATCAGGAATCAAACTGGAGATCTTTTGCTACATAGGTCCACACTCAACCACAGAGCCACACCGGCTCCATTTACACTCTTAAGAAAAGTATTACAGACTGGGAAGATCTGTTGTTTGTGTGGGTTACCTTAATCAACAGTTACTATACAAGAAATTAAAGATGAGAACTTTAAAAATTTAAAATTTATTAATAACAATAAACCCATTATTTAACATAAATAATATTTTCTTTTCTAAAACATTTTTTTTAAGTGAGAAGGGTGGTATTGTTTTATATTTTACAATCCTTTTTAAAAATATATATACTTTTTTTATCTTAGAGAAGAAGAGATAGAAACATCACTGAGAATCATTGATCGGCTGCTTCCCGCACACCTCCTACTGGGGATTGAGCCTGTAACCAGGCACATGCACTTGACCGAAATCAAACCCTTCAGTCCACAGGCCAATGCTCTATCCACTGAGCAAAACTGGCTAGGGCTATTTTATAATCTTTAATACCAGGCTTTGAAAAATATAGCTGGCTTCTTTTCCATGCTTCTTCTTTCAATCTGTTGCCATGTTTTGGTTCACATATATTAAGAGAATTTGGCCTTGCAAAAGAGAGATCCGTGTAGACCACTGAAAGGGTTTCAGGAACTTCCAAAGACCACATTTTGAGAAATCTGCCCTACATTATATTATTTTGATTCTATGCAGTAACAAAGCAGGTACTGAATTAGTTCCATTTTATAGTTGAGGAACCATAGGCTTGGAGAACGTGGGAGAGGTACCCAAAGTCAGATAACTAGTTATTACGATGATGCTAGTAGTACTTCAAGTCTGACTTTAAATGCAAAGTCCTTTTTTCAAAATCCCCTTCTAGAACTTTCAACATATATATTGATGGCAGTTACAAATATACTGATTGAAATAAAGGGATAAATTTTCCAAGTTTATGAAATGAAACAAATTCAGATGTGTTTAAAAAACAACAACCAGCAACTTACATACATAATAAGTTCATTCCAACTTGTTTTCATAATAATAGACCTTTGATTATTTCAAGGCAACATAACTAGATTTTACCTGAGGTCAATAAAGCCAATCCATCACAAAGTTACTAAAAACATTTCCTAATATAACCCACTTTGCAATTTATTAGGTAGGCTTTTATGTAACCTTTGTTCATAGTTTCTTTGATCATCAATTTTATTTTGTCTAGTATGTGGAACAGCCAAAGTTTCTTATGCATACAGAAAGATCTTAGAGGTTACATCTGAGAATTTTTGGTGGAAGTACTAAGATGTGAGAGGTTGCAGAAAAATAATTTGTCATTTTATTATACTTACAAATACTAGAGCCAATATAAGAGTGCTACCTATTAAAATACTTTATCTGTTATCCAAGTGGTATTTGTACTACAATGGAGTTAGCATTATTTTAGACTACAAAAATCTTCTTTACTTACTAGATTGTAGTAACTCTAGAGTAGCTCAAATTAAGTAAACTAGAACAGCTTTATATCGGTATCTACATTTGTTTAATTCAAAGTTAACTTGATATTCAATATCTTTGATTTTTATTTATTGAAGAAAAATCTATTGTATAATAGATGACTTTCAGACTTAGGGTAGCCAGAACAATGTCCTGGAATATACAGCTTTCCATTGTCTCAGGCTGTAAGAATATTAAAAAAAAAAAAAAAAAAAAAAAAAAAAGATCTAAAGAAGTAAGACATTTATTTCTGTGGAAAACAAATAGTCTTAGATATTTTCTCTGTGGTTCCTACCTCTGTGACTTTTTTTATTAAGGCAAGGAGATAGGAAAGTTGGCAGAGAAATGTGTACAGCTTTTTTGAGATACTCACTCATGGCTATAAATAAAAAGGTAAAGGCAGAGATATCCAAACCTGCCACATGATAAAGGTTTTATACAATGATTTACACTTTTTAATGGTACTTTCACATAATTGTAAAGGTGTAACCTAGAGAAAGAATGTTTGCAGAAATAATTTTATCCTGAGATAGTGGCTTTTATTGCTGATTGTATTATAAAACTTTCCATGATGAGTTGTACTGAAGTCTAATTCCTACTCCAGACTAACCCAAACACAATCGCTGGGGATAAAGCACCAATCCTTCCTTAAAAAGCTCCACAGATGATTCTAATAAGACACCTCAGTTAAGAGCCACGGCATTTGAAGGGAGGACAAAGAAACAAGTCAGTCCAAGACTAATGATATGGCAATCGGCTGCTAAAATATTCGCTGCTAGAATTAGTGGAGAGGAATAGTGCACCTGTGTTTAAGGCAGGAAAGGGAAATGAATGCAACACGATTATAATAATCAGTCATTAGCGAACACTGTAGTTCATTATTAATAATTATGTATAACAGGATAGTATAAAAATTAAGTTACGAAATTCTTATTAAAACGTCTCTTACATGCCGTTATATTGGCTGGCTGAAAAAATATTGTGGGCCACGTGCAGCCCATGGGCGGCGAGTTTGACATGCTTGCTTTAGAGAATACGTCACAGAGAAAAAGAAGCAACTTCATAAGAAGTGCTAAAAATGTGGGAATAATACCAATTACATTAAGTGAACAAAAATCAACAATTATAATTCTAATTGTAACTTTAACCAGTTAGCCACATTAAGAAATAAAAGTGCTCCCAGACCTAGGCAGTCTGGCTCAGTGGATAGAGCATCGGTCCATGGACTGAAGGGTCCCAGGTTGGATTCTGGTCAAGAGCACGTTTGTCAATTGCAGGCTTAATCTCCAGCCCTGGTTGGGGTGAGTGGGAGAGGCAACGGATGGATCCAATGCATGTGCCTCTCTCAAATCAATGTTTCTCTCTGTCTCTCCCCCTCTCCTCTCTCTCTAAAAAAAAAAGACAGAGAGAGAGAGAGAGAGAGAGAGAAAGAGAGAGAGAGAGAGAGAGAGAGAGAGAGAAATCAATGGAAAAATATAGTCAGGTGAAGATTAAAAACAAAAAAAAAGTGCTCCCAAGCTAGTAGGATGAAGAGAGGGGAAAGGAGGAACATACCATTTTCACTTTTTAAAAAGTATTTAGGAAAAAGAGATATTTACTCTCATACACCTATTTTCATACCTAAAAATGATGTGGAGCCGAAACCGGTTTGGCTCAGTGGATAGAACGTCGGTCTGGGGACTGAAAGGTCCCGGGTTCGATTCCGGGCAAGGGCATATATGTTGGTTGTGGGCACATCCCCAGTTGTGTGCAAGATGCAGCTAATCGATGATCCTCTCTCATTGATGTTTCTAACTCTCTACCCCTCTCTCTTCCTCTCTGTAAAAAATCAATAAAATATACTTTAAAAAATAAAATAAAAATGATGTGGAAATCCCAAATATCGTTTGAGGTAAGATCTGCAGTAATTCTAGGCATCACTGAGAATATTACAGTAGAGGGTAAGAAGCAATCATGCTAGATGGCACAGGAAGATCAGTTACGCTCTAGAAACCTTAACGGAACAGGGAAACGTTAGTTTGGGGCCTCCCACCTGTTGGCAGACACAGCCAGCTTATATCACATCTCTAACACCCGTCTAACCAACATGTGGGAGGCCTGGTAAAGCCACAGCACCAGGCAAACAAAAATGCTAACACCAGTCTGTGCATAGTGGATCTTGAAGAAAAAAAAAAAATCAGAACCCTGTGAAGAAAAGGAAAAGATTCTTCTTATCCACTCTAAAAAAATAAAATGAAGACTTCGTTTCTGAAAGAAAAAATAAGGTACTGAAAGGACAGGAGAAAGCTGGAAAATAAGAGTGCTAGTAAAGATCTAGAGGAAAGTACAAACAAAAATGATAACTTCTGAATATAGAATGTTCCACAAACACATTATCCACAAGGGCTAATGAAACCCTTTGCTCAAAGTGTCTAGAGTTTTTCAGAAGAAACAAAAAGTCATTGTATATTGATTTGTAACCAGGAAAGAAATAATTAAGAAAAATTACAAAAAAAAAAAAGCTAATAACACAACACTTTTTCTAAAGATCAGATTAAAAAAACAATTCCTGCTAGCAAAGGGAAAGAAGTATTAATAAATTCAATCAATAACCCTGAAACCGATGTCTGCTTCAAACACTTTATTTCCTCTTCCTCCACTCTCCGGAAGCAAGTTCAAATAGTTATCTTTCCTATCCTGAAGGGAATGATCCTGTTCAAATTATCAATAGCTACTATTATTATAAGGAGTGTCACTGCAAGGCCTGTGCTGAGTGCTCTATGTACATTATCTCATTTAATCCTTACCGTGACTATCTGTGTTCCTTTTCTCTCCATTTTACAGAAGAGGAAAAACCTCGATTTAGGACACACAACTAGCAAATGTTATAAAACGGGGTGCAAAAGTTAGATCTGACTCCATAGTCTGTGCTCGTAACTATGAACCGAAGCAGCATTTTTCTTGATATTCTTTTATCAAAAGACTGAAGTTTGCAACTTGGAATAAATAAGCAGAAAGGGAGCACAGGAAGTGGTGTAGAAGTACTTTATAATTTATCAAGATAAGAGCACCTGCATTGCGTTTTTTGATGAGAGGGGAAAAAAAGTCTGCAATCATATAAAACCCCAACTCTTTTCTGGCCCTGCTATTACTAAAACGGGCCGGTTTTTCTTTAACAAGATTGTCAAGCAGCACCTACAGACCACTGCAAATAAAACACTCCGGTTCAGTGGTGGGGAAGGCATTATGCAAGACTTCCCAGCACAGCCTTCACCAGGATATTTTACGGCCAAGGCACTCGGGCCCCTCCTCCCCAGAGCTAGACAGCCTGGCTCCTTCATATTCCCCTCAGGAGATAGGGTGGAAGCGCACAGCTCCACTTTCGAAGGCACAGAGGGCAGCTGAAAGTCCTGCTCAGCTTCTCTGGGCAACCACAGGCGCCAATAAATCAGCCACAGGCGATTTCTCTCATCCCCTTCCTGGCTTGAAGTGGCTGTGAGATATAGTCTGTGCAAAAGAGCACAGACTAGACTTGGGAGATAAGTGATCTAGGCTTGAATTCTGCTGCAAATGGCTGTATCATTGAAGCCAAGTAAATCCCTGAGCCTACTTCCTGGTTTGTTTAAAAAAAAGAAAAAGAAAAAGAAAAAAAAAGGAAATAATACTACCTCCTTTTGGTTAAGTATAAGAAATTCACGCAGGTACTTAATAAAAAGCAACCAAACCTGAGCAGAATCCATCTTCACTACCTCCAAACAAGACATTCAGGGTAGGGCTGGGCAAAAAGGTGTAGCAAGCCTTGTGAGGTCCCTCCCTCCTTTTTCGCCGACCATGACTGTGATGTTTCACTGCTTCCTAATGACCTTCCAGCCACCAGTACTCATCTATTCCACGTCCCACCCATCATTGTTTGGTTCCCTATGAAAGAGCTGATGTCTGATAATGGATTAACAGTTTATTCTTAATTAAAACATAACAGATAGCCGAACTGGACTTCGATGCCTTAACCTTATGGTAGCAAACAATGCTGCAAATGTTGGTTATTCTTGCAGAGAACAGGGCTGAATGGGGGGTGGAGAGGGGGAAGCTTTGAGCTTCAAAGTACATTATAGCCATTCTATTTCACCTGGAAATAGTGCCAACCCCATTTCTTAAAATACCAAACCCATCACACAATGACCAAATCTGATTTCTCAAGACTCTGGATCAAGCCCAGTATAATCACCTCTGACAAGACAGTCTCTATACTGAGCGGATTAAACTGGCACTGCACTCCTGGTGTGGTAGAGAGAGAACAATGACCAAGGTGTCCGGAGCCCTTGAGTCCACTTATACAAAAGGTGCGGGGCCTCAATCAAGCTGCACGCTTGCTCTTTAGGCCGGGTGTCCTCACCTGTAAAATAAGAGGGGTGAACTGGACTTTCCATTAACGCCCGTCAGCTTTAAAAATCTGTTGATTACAAAGTGTGCTTTACACACTTGGCAAAATCCTGTAAGCATGAACAGCTTTACCCAAAAGACCTGATTCTCAAGAGAATGCATGCCCAGTGTAATCCCTTGGGGGGGAGGGGGGGGGACGGGACTAGGCGTTAATTTAGGAAACAAGTTAGCTGCTGTCAAGTTCCAGGTCCAGTTCAGGGGCTGCTTGAGCAGCTTGTTTTCTCCCAATGAGCGCTCGCTAGGGAAGGAAAGTGATACATGAGGGCAAGCTTTAAAAAAAAACGCCACCACAAACAAACCTGGGTGTGTTTAGAATGAGATCAATATAAAATGAAAAAAAAAGAAAGACATGAATCTTGAGTCGGGAGGGATACTTCCTGCTCTAGAAACATAGTAATCACAAAGGAGGCGGGGGAGAGGGGAGGCAGTGGCCTCGCGCAGGCTGCCCCTGGACACCCGCCCGCTCGCGGGAGAGGTCGGGCTGTCCGCGCGGAGTGGCGGCCGGGTGTGCGGCGGGCGTCCTCGCGCGCCCCCCGCCTGCGCCGGGCCCCGACCACGGCCTCGTGCGGGCAGCGAGGGCGGCGGGGGTGGCTCGGGCATCCTCGGCCCAGCGCTCACTCCGCGGTTGCCATTTTTCCTCGTTTTGCCCTGATTGACATGTCAAACGGACCGAAAACACCCCCTCTCCCCTCAGCTACTTGCATCTGTTCCGCGACCGGCGCAGCTGCAGGCCGCCGCCGCCGCCGCCACCGCCCCGGGCGGCACGCGGGCGGGAGGGACCGAGCCTGGGGCAGCCCACAGGGGCCGGGCCGGGCCGCGCCGCTTACCCAGACGCCGCCGCGGCGGCCAGCCGGCTCCTCCATGCGGGAGGGGCAGCTCCCGCGCCGCAAAACGTCACGCGGCGGCGCCGGCTCACGCACCCCTGGGGCCGTTCTCGCGCGGCTTCCCGCGCCGGCCGCCCCGTGACGGACCCACGTGACTGCGTGCCGGGTAGCCGCGAACGAGGGGCGCCGGGGCCGGAGTGTGCGTGCGTGCTTACGTGCCAGCTCGCCCGCCCGCCCGCTCGCTTCAGTGGCCAAGCCGGGGGTCGGCGGCGCTCGGCGCCTTCGCCGCCGCAGTCCCCCAGTCGTGACTCTGTAGGCGGAAGCGCGGAGGCGAGCCTGAGCGTTACAGGCTTCCCACGCAACCGGGTGGCCCGGGGACTTTCCACCGGGGTGTGCAAAATCATGGGCACCCCTTCCGTTCGGGACTGGGACTGGGGGGAGACCTGCCCGCGTGTCCAAGGGGAGCGTGATGAGGGCGCGGGGCCAGAGGCGCTGAGCCGCGGGAGCCTGGGAGGAGAGGGCGCGGGCTGGGCGGGGTGGGGCATGGCGGGGGAAGTGACTCCCAGCCAGAGGCCGACGGGGTGAGGGGAGCGTGAGGAGCGGGCGATCCCGGACGGACTGGGCGATGGTGCCGGGACGCCCGCCCGGGAAGTGCGGGGAGGGAGGGCCCGGCTGCCGGTCCTCCCGGGAAGGGGTCTGACTTCGGACGGGAGTGGGAGAGCAGCATCCAGCCCTCGGGGGAAGCCGGGTGGAGCCCGGTCCCATCCAGCTGTGCAGACGGGAGGAGGAGGAGGAGGTCCCACGCCTCCCCCGGGGGAGAGGGGCAGGAGGGGCGGCCAGCGAGCTGCGGCCGCGCCGGCCCCCGCGGTGCGGGTTGCGCCAGCCTCCTCAGAGCCGCCCGACGCAGAAACTTGTTGCAACAAACAGGCGACCGCGGGTGCCCCTAGCAGCCAGCGGCGGGCGGGTGGGCGGGCGGGAGGGAGGGGAAGGCTGGCTGGCGGACGCCGCCGCAGCGAGCTGGTGGGCAGACCCGGAGTCGCCGCGTAAGCGGGGCCGGCTCAGTGCGGTGCGGCGGGCGCGGCTGTGCGGCAGCGGAAGTCCTTTGTTGCAGCACAGTCCCCGGCGGAGCCAGAACCTCGCCGCGCCGCCCAGCCCGAGCGCCGCCCGCGCCGCCACTGCAGCTCGCGGCCCCTTCGCCTCCGCCCGCCTTCCGCGCGGCTTCGTTTGCCTTAAACTCCCTAAAACCTCCGCACCCCCGGTGCCCGCCGCGGCCGGTGAGTATCTGCCAGTGGTGGGACAATTTGCGCAACTTTGGCCCGCGCCTCAGGGCGGCGGGGCGGCGGGGCCTGGCGGAGTGCGGGGCCGGACGGCGCCGGGAGGACCCGCGCGGGGAGCCCGCCAGAGCGCGGCCGGACGCGCCGTGAGGACCCGGCGACGGGCGGCTGCCGGGCCGCCTCCCGGTCCCGCCGCCCACCGGGTCCGGGGCGTGAGGCCTCCCGGGGTCGGAGCAGGAGCCCCATTGGAGACGAGTTCCCGCATCTGTTGCCTTCTTTTCCCTTTCTTTCTCGGCCTTTATTTTATTTTTTGAGGGGGGGGGGGGGGAGGGAGGGGAGGTGTAGACGGAAGGCGGGCGGACGGGGCTGATTGACGTGCCCGGAGCCCGCTTCGCTCCCCGCCGCGGCGGCTCCCCGACGGGTGGGAGGGGAAGCGTCCCGGAGCCGAGGCCGCAGACTTGGGCGCGCTCCGAGGAGGAGGCGGAAAGCCGCGCGAATTCTTGCCACGCTCTTTCCCACCCCCTCTCGCCGGCACACAAGCTTTTTTTTGTTCGGCAGAAAGTGTGAGGGCTCGGGTTTGGGAGTTTTCGGTGGAAAAGACCTCTTTCCCGGGAAAAGCGCTGTTTGGAAGTTGTGTTAGTGTTGGGCGAGTGTGCTGGACGTAGATGGGGAGTCGTTGCCGCTGAAATACGTGGGCTTGGAGCTGAGTTCAGCCACCTCCCACTCTCCCAATTCTATCTAACCACGCATCTGTCTACATGTGATCCGAAAGGTTGACATGACATTTCCCAGGCTGGGAGCGGCAGGGAGATGTTGGTGAAAGTCCTCGTGTTTCCTGGCGGCAGGAGGAGATTGGTACGTGTGTAATAATAATGTTCCTCAGTCGGCGTGGTCGGTACCTGCAGAGTCTCCCCTGGCCTGCGTGTGTTTCCACTTACAGTGTGTATCTCGGCGGGAGAACTATTCCAGGAACAGTTTTCCCTTTGCCACTCAAACCCCAACGGATTGGTCCAGGTGTTTTGAGGAGAGACGTAGAATCAGCTTCTTGCGCTGAAGTTTCAAGCTGTTTGGAGCAGATTTGGAGAAGGATGCAGTTCTTAAGATAATTTCAAAGCAATCACTGCCTTCTCATTTGAAACAAGTGTATTTAGATTCTGTGGAGCGTTGTCATTGCAAATGGATAGGATGGGGAGAATTGGGACACAAAATGATGAAGCTTGACTGAGGACTGGCCAGCCGCACCTCAAAACTTTCCCCCAGATCACTTGCTGGATATCTGATAAAGTCTCAATAATAACTGAATGGCTTTGGGAGCCAGTTGGGAGCTTCATCGTCTTAGAGATTGAAATGAAAGCGTAGTGGCAGTGAAATTCTCCAAAGATTAATAAAGGTAGTTTGCAGTAGAGCCTTCAGATAACATATTTATTTTAAAAGCATATTTGTGTATTATGACCAAATTTTCATCTCACAGAATAACTCAGGTTGCGCAGTCTCTCCTGTAGCCTTTCTATTCTTCCCACTCTTATGTGGTGGCCTACTTTGCGGTGGGGGCTAGGGCATCATTGTCAGAGAAAACAGGAACAATGTTTAACCTGGACCTACCTTTCCAGGGCATGAACAGTCTCAGCTACTTGATCTGGATGGACCTTGCGTTTTGATTTTGCTTTAATACCACTATATTTTTGTGCTTAGCACCATTTCCCATTAGGAGTGCCTGCTTTCAGGTCTCTCCTCCATCCAGGAAAAGTGCTCAGCCTTTGCTATTAACCTTCTGGCTCAAATGGGGAGGAAACCATTTGGGATAAAATGCAGAAAGTGTTCCATAGATTTTTATTTTTGAGCTACAATCTGTTGTCTTCCCCAAAACTCGAGGTATAGTTGAAAAACATTTGCTTGAGAGGTCACTTTGATCTCTATAGGATGTTTTCTCCTGATATTTTCTTCTTGTGCTAATATTTCTTACCATAAAATATTGAAATTATTTATTCTCATACTCTAAAAAAATGTAAATCCACACTCAACATGCTTTTATTGATTTTAGAGAGGAGAGAGACACACACACACACACACATCCGGTGTGAGAGTGTACTGGATGACACTGCAACCAACTGAGCCACTCTGGCCAGGTCTATTCTAATATTCTGATATGAACCAAATCAAAAGTGATTCACGTCCCTTTTTTCCTCTCAAAACGGAAGTGCTTTGCCTCGCTGGTGTGGCTCAGTTGTTCAGCATCGATCTATGAATCAGGAGATCACGGTTCGATTCCCAGTTAGGGCACGTGCCCAGATTGTGGGCTCGATCGATGTAAGAGACGGCCAAACAACTCTCCCATCATTGATGTTTCCATCTCTCTCTTTTCCCTCTCTGAAAGTAATACAAAAATTTTTAATTAAAAAATGGAAATACTTTATTATAAAATTCATGCTCTTTGTGAAAATTCAGTCTACACTGAAGTTCATAAAATACAAAAATAAAAGTCATTCTGACTCCCACCTCCCAGACATAATGATTGTTAATAGTCAATTCCTTGTTTAAAACGAGAGAAAACAAGATTTGATCATAACTGTGCTGCTGTGTATGCCTCATCCTGCTTAGGGATGGCCTGTCAGATGATTCATGGGCTCATGTTTTCTGTTCACTACTCAGATTGGTGAGCATTGACCAGGTAGAGGAAAAGGAAATGTTTTGCATTGGGCTGATTTGAAATTCTGTAATTAAGTAACAAGCATGAGAGTTTAAATATAGATAACAGGGCTGCTATTTTAGGTCTGTCCGTATGAAGTACTTGTTGTACCTTGGTGGGCTAGTGTTAGTTCTCACACTTTAATATTAGTGTTGATGTCCAGCCTCTCATTGATTTATTACTAGCCAAACTCATTAAAACAAAACCAAACCCTCACATTGTAGGGAATGTCATAATTTATAAGTTGGGAAGGAGTGGGTATACTTGCCATGAAGACTATCGCCAAGATATCCTGTGCCGCTGGGGGATGAGGGTTTCCTCTATTCAGAAGTAGCATGCCAAACATGAAGGAAAGGAAATTAGAGGAACGAAGGGGATTAATGACAGTGGTTTCAGATATGGCATGGAAGGAGATGGTACATATTTAAGATAGTTTTTTAACTATATATTGTGGCTTGTATGGTAACAACAAGTGGTCTTAATGCAAGTACAGAGTCACATGTTACTTAGCCTGATATATTTATGAAGAATGAGCTGTGACACAGTTGATGATGTTCAAAAAACAAAATAGTGCATACACATTCAATCACAACATTGGTTATTGAAGTGTGTTGGAGACATGCATTTTTTTTTTTTTTTTATACTACTCTGCTTTGAGTTTAAAATAATTTCCAAAAACAAAATTGGGAAATTAAAGAGAATTAAATCACCAACCAAAATTTCTATTCATTGTCAAAGATATATGTAATCCTTTTTAGAGAAAACCAAAGAGCTCCATTCCCACTTTAATTCTTTAGTATTACAGAAGGGCTTGCCCTGGTAAGCGGTGGGAGTCAGCAGATGGGAGAGGAGGTGGGGAAGGGGCAGGACATTCTAATTGCCATATGGGGCACTATGAGAATGGGGTTACTGCATGACTTAGAATGTTTATTCCAAAGGGACACGAGTTCATTGTCATTGCCAGTGTTGTCTGGTTTATAAAAACTGAAACTTAGGGCTATGATTAAAAAAAGAGTTTGAGCCGCATCTTATAATTATGAGCATTTGATATCAGCCACTAAACCTGTTCCCTATTTACAAAATGAAGTTAATGAAAATACCCACCTCAGCGTTGTTGTGAGAATCAGTAGTATAATGCATGGGAAATTGCTTTGTAAGTTTTGGGCCACTGTAAAAAGGTAGGGCAAAGGTAGGTTTATAGTTGTTGGTATGGGAGAATAATACAATACAATAATCAATATATATAAAAGCCAAGCAACCAGAACAACAGAATGACCCGTTGCTATGACACTCACTTTGGCAGCCAACCGGCCCAATCGGAGCCCAAATCAGCCACCCTAAACTCCCATGTGTGTCCCCCTCCCCCTGGCCTGGCTCCCATGCACCGGGCCGCTAGTAAATAATAAGTAAACTTTTGCCAAAAACAGTTTCGCTCAGTGGATAGAGCGTCGGTCTGCGGACTGAAAGGTCCCAGGTTCGATTCCAGTCAAGGGCATGTACATTGGTTGCAGGCGGATCCCCAGTGGGGGGTGTGCAGGAGGCAGCTGGTCAATGTTTCTCATCGATGTTTCTAGCTCTCTATCCCTCTCCTTTCCTCTCTGTGGAAAATTAATAAAAAATATATATATTAAAAAACTGTTTTAAAAAATAAGTAAACTTTCACAAACTCAACTGTAAACCTACTTTGCCTCACCCTTTATATAAAAGTTGCCATGATTGAAACAGTGCAAAAAAAAAAAAAAAAAGATAAGCAAAATGAAATTTACCAAATATCAAGGCTCAGGGAGGGATACAGTGATGACTAAAACAGTGCCCTGATCTCAAGGAGCTTGCAGCAAAGCAGGGGAGCCACATAATTATAATGTCAGTGTGGTGATGGATATAGTATCCCAGTTTGAATGATATAAGATTTGTCTCCCTATAGTTGTAGGTACAGGCTGTTTTAGAAGCACAGAAGAGAGGTGTCTGAGAATAAGCTAGACATAGGAAAAGGTCTAAGCAAAGGGAATAGCATATACGAAAGTATGAAGGCTTTTACTATGTTAGGTGCTGTAAGGATGAGGGGGGATCTTAAATCTCAAATATATTTAAGGATTAAAAATGGAGTTAAGCTTCTTAGAATGAACACACTTTTTATGATACTCTATTGGTTTCATTTCATTGACTTTTTAAAATAGGCATTTTTGTTGATTTTTAGGAACAGAGAAATGTGGGTGTGAGGGCGGAAAATCTATCAGCTGCCTCCTGCACATTCCCTACTGGGCGTGTGCTCTGACCGGAAATCGAGCTGGTAACCTTTTGCATGGGACTATGCTCAACCAACTGAGCCACCGCAGCCAGGGCTTACTGACTTTCAAGTAGATAAAAGTGTGAAAGTTTTCAGGGATTTGGTTAGAATTAAACATCAGCTAGCCCAGCTGGCGTGGCTCAGTGGTTGAGTCTCGACCTATGAACCAGGAGGTCATGGTTTGATTCCTGGTCAGGGCACACACCCGGATTTCAGGCTTGATTCCCCAGGGGCGTGCAGGAGGCAGCTAACCAATGATTCTATCTCATCATTGTTTCCAACCCTCCCTCCCTTCCTCTCTGAAATCAATAAAAATATATTGAAAACATCAGCTACAAAATTAGAAACAATACAATTGAAAAATATGTGTGCATCTGCTGAAAAAGAAACGGTAGGCCTTCCCATCATCGGAGAGCTGCCTCACCAGTTACTCATTCAGCAGCCTTTACTGAATACATGTTATGTTGCAGAGAAACAAAAGAGCCAAAATCCTTGCCTTTAAGTTGCTCATAATCTAGAGGGGACACCAACACAGGAAATTTTGGTAGTTGATTTTTATTTACCATTTAATCTGTGATAGGCACTGTCTTATGATAAGTATAAATGGTAGGAAAGATTCCCATTCTCATTCTCAAATAAAAAGTGAGCCTGGTTGGTGTGGCTCAGTGGCTGAGTATCGACCCATGAACTAAGAGGTCACTGATTCAATTCCGAGTCGGGCCACATGTCTGGGTTGTGGGTTTGATCCCCAGTGGGGAGCATGCAGAAGGCAGCTGATCAGTGATATTCTGTCATCATTGATGTTTCTGTCTCTCCCTCTCCCTCCCTCTCTCTGAAATCAATAAAAACATTAGGGGGGGAAAAAGTGGGGAAAAAGAATTGAGGTACAAGTTGGTTAAATAACCTGCTCAGGGTCACACTAAGAAGTGGCAGAACCGGAATTTGAACCCAGACAGCCTGGTTAGTCTGCTTTAACATCCACTTCATGTTGCTGTTCTGATGATTAAAAAATATAGTGTAATAAGTGCAAAATGAGATAATACACAGCAATATGAAAACCTAAAATAGTGGGAGAAGGAGGTGTTACAAAAGACTTTCTGGAGGAGGTGGTAAACTGATTATTAAATGATATATGGGCCAAAACTGGATTGGCTCAGTGGATAGAGCATCTACCTGTGGACTGAAGGGTCCTAGGTTAGATTCCGGTCAAGGGCATGTACCTTGGTTTCGGGCACATCCCCGGTGAGGGAATGTGCAGAAGACAACTAGCTGATCGATGTTTCTCTCATCAGTGTTTTTAGCTCTCTGTCCATCTCTCTTCCTCTCTGTAAAAAACCAATGAAATATATATTTAAAAAAAATGATATATGGGAGAGTCAGACAGAAGAATCAATCAGCAAAATGGAGGTAAAAAAATATATGAAGAAATGGGGGGGTGCTGGGGTGACAAGCAGTTCTATGCTGCTTGAACATGAAATTTGAAGCAGGAAATAGCCAAACAAGACTAGATGGGTGGATGGGGAGGGCATTGTATGCCTAGCTAAGGAGCTTGTACTTGAGCCTGAGGATATGTGAAGGGAACTATTGAGGTGTTTAAGCAGAAGAATGGTATGGTCTTACTTTCTTCATGAGTTGTCTAAGGGTGAGGGGTCAGTTAGGGAGCCTGTTGTAATAACTCAGGGTGATGATAGAGGCCTGTGGAGTTCAGGTAAGGTAGTGATGGAATAGAGGGGCAGATTAGAGAAATATTTAGTGAGAAAAATGGGCAAGATTTACCTAGTAATTATGAGTGAGCAGTCCCAAATGACTTCCAAGTAGTCTGAACGTTTAGTGCATCATGTTGCCAGCTAAGATAGAGAATACAGGTGGAGGAGCAGTCACAGTCACAGAGTGAGTTACTTGGAATAGAAATGCCACAAAATGAACTCCAAGAATATGAATGCCACGTGCAAAAAGGGACTTTCTGGTCAAGCTGTTTTTTGCCGAGAAGCTTACTGTTCACACATTGCCCTCTGGTGGTCAGAAGATGCCATGTTGCCTCTTTAGGATGAACTGATCAAAATAGAGACTATTTGGATTAAATACTTGTGTTAGTCCACTTTTGAGGGAGAGAGGAATATTCCAGAAGCCACTCTGTTCCCTTCGTTTTCTGTGTGGATGAATTTCCTGTAATGCAGCTGAACTACAGAAACACCTCTCTTATTCACAAGTTTATCAGGAGCCCTTGGCTGAAAGCAAAAAAGTAAGGCAATTTGTTGCTTATCTACAATTAAAAATAGGTGAAACAAAATGCAGGAATTAAAACCTTATCTTATTCATAGAGCACTTCTGTAGGTCCTCATAGAAAATTATTTACATAGATTCAGTTTCGATGAGTTTTTATCTTTTATGACCCATAACAGATTGAAATAGTGGGCAACAAGAATTCAGCACACCTTTTAGAAGAGACAGTTGTTGGCTTGACAAGGAGACAGAAAAACACTGACCAGCAAACCACAATCTCCAACAGCAGCAGTTTAGGTCACTTTGTAGGTGCAAACCACCCTTGGAAATTTGAATAGCTCTATATTTCAGTAATACAGTTGACGCACAGGAGGAAGCAGGCAGCCGATTATGCTGTACTTGGGGGGCTGCAGTTGGAATAGTAGGAAGAGCCCTACACTGGGATTAAGAAGGCCAAGGTCATATCCTGCCAGCCACTGAAACTAGATGTGACTTTGAACCTCTTAGGACCTCGGTTTGTTTTCTTTTTCTTTTTCTTTTTTTTCTTTTTATTGATTTCAGAGAGGAAGGGAGGGGGGAGAGAGGGTAGAGAGAAATCAATGTTGAGAATCATTGGTTGACTGCCTCCTGCATGCCCCCTATTGGGGATCAAGCCCACAACCCAAGCATGTGCCCTTGGCTGGAATCAAACCCAGGGCTTTTCAGTCCAAAGGCCAATGTTCTATCCACTGAGTCAAACTAGCTAGGGTTCAGTTTGTTTTCTCATCTATAAAGCAGCAGGCTGAATTTTTTTTATCTCTTTGTAAAATTCTATGAACTGTGTTTACAATGATGACAATAATATTTAAGAAAAATTGTATTATACTTGGATTGAAAAAGCATAAAAATTTTGTCATCTCTATGTAAGTCCTATGAGGAGTATGATTATCTGTATTTTATTTATTTATTTATTTTTAATTTATTTTTTTATAATATATTTTATTGATTTTGTACAGAGAGGAAGGGAGAGAGAGAGAGAGTCAGAAACATCGATGAGAGAGAGTCATCGATCAGTTGCCTCCTGCACACCCCCCACTGAGGATATGCCCGCAACCAAGGTACATGCCCTTGACCGGAATCGAACCCTGGTCCCTTCAGTCCCCAAGCCGATGCTCTATCCATTGAGCTAAACCGGTCCCGGCTGATTATCTCTATTTTATAGATGAGAAAAGTAGGCTTGGAAGGAAAAACATTTAGTGGTAGAACTGGTATTCAAATCTGTTGGCGTCTGCTTCCTGGGCTCTTAGTTAATACTTTCATTTAACAAGCATGCATTCAGTGCCAGCCATGTGGGAAGAGTGTGCTAGGCACAGAGAACACAAAGGCCAACAAGCCTCACTCTTGTCCTTGAGAGTTCAGTTAGGCACTGTTGTACAGTACTTATGTTATTATTAATGATATAAATGATACATTAGCATTATTACAGCCAACATACAGCTAGCTACATTAGAGGTTTTAAAGATTTTAGGGTATGAGCCCTGGCCAGTGTGGCTCAGTTGGTTAAACATCCATCACAGCACAGGTTTGATTATTGGTCAAGGCACGTTTTGGGGTTTCAGGCTTGATCCCCAGTGGGAAACTTGCAGAAGGCAGCCCATTGATGTTTCTCTTTCTCTCTCTGTCCCTTTCCCTTTGTCTCTAAAATCAGTAAAAATATAAAATTTTTTAATTTTTTTAATTTTAGGGTGTGAGCATAAAACTCAGCCACCATTTATAGCATTGTTTCTATGGCAATATGTTTCAGGCTCCAAATAACTAGCTTAAAAATAAAGTTTTAGGACATAATTATAATTTCAGGACTTCCTGTACTAAGTATTGAGTGTACAGTCTAATAATCAGCCAGAATGTGCCCTAAAAAGTGAATAAAATTTTCTAAACTTGATCATGTCTATCATTTAAATGTCTTGAAGTGTGAAACCTTTTATCTTTGGGATCCTGTACAACTGGTTTTTCCTAGAAATTTCTAGGGAAAAACCTAAAAATTTGATTAAGTTTAAAAATTGGACTATATACCCTGGAAAATGGTATTCTATGAAAGAATTTTATTGAGATGACATTTAAAAAAAATATGACTTCTTTATTGATTAGAGAGAGATAATGAGTGAAACATTGGTTGCCTCTTGTAAACACCCCAACCGGGACTGAACTCGAAACCTGGCCATGAGCCCTGATGGGGAATTGAACTGGCGAACTTTTGGTTCATTGGATGACACTCAACCAACTGAGCCACAGTGGCCAGGGCTGAAGTTATTTTTATAGGTGGCAAATTGTCAAGGCCATAATCTCAGGCTGAAGAGTCATACTGCTTGTGTTCTAATCTTACCAAGTCCTCTGTAGCCTTAGGAAGGTTATATAATATTTTTTTTTAAATCAATCTTTATTGTTCATATTGTTACAAAGGTTCCTCATTTCTTCCCCCCTCCACCAGGTTCCCACCCCACCCTCTGCCCCCTCCCCATCCCCCATTGTCCTCATCCATAGGTGCAATTTATGTTCAGTCTCTTCCTCCCTTCCTTTTCCCGATAGTAAATCCCTTTTCAGATAGTAAATCAGTTACTTAGCATTTTCTCATATCAATAATACCACCACATGCCCAATGATACATTTCACACAAAAGACATTTACAAATAGGTCAACCAGCCTCATCCAGGCCCCACCCAAGGCACTCAACACCCCAGCCCTATACTAACTCAACACATCCAGATCTAAGCCTTCATCACTTGATTCAGCAGACCCTCAAGTTCCCACAAAAGTTTCCAGCCATGTCTGAGAGGCAGCCGTGGGGCAGGGGCAGGCGAAGAGCGAGCTGTTCCAGTCCTGGTTGTTCCGGGCCTGGCCTCTGTTGCTCTGGTTCGTTCCACAACCAGCTGCTCCGGGTCTGGTCACCGCCGCTCCTGACCTAGTTGCTCTGGACCTGGCTGCTGCTGCTCTGGGCCTGGCCGCACCCGACCCGGCTGCTCCGGGCCTGGCCGCTCCCAGCCTGGCAGCCGCTGCTCCGGGCCTGGCCGCACCAGACCCGGCTGCTCTGGGCCCGGCTGCCCCGGGCCCGGCCGCTCCGAGTCTGGCCGCTCCCAGCCTGGATGCTCTGGGCTTGGCTACTGCTGTTCTGGACCTGGCTGCTCCCAACCCGGCTGCTCTGGGCCCGGCTTCTTCGGGCCCGGCCACTCCGGGTCTGGGTGTTCCTGGACTGGCCACCCTGGGCTTGGCTGCCTCCGCCTCAGGCCTGGCTGCCACTGCCCCAGGTCTGGCTGCTCCAGTGCTGGCTGTTGTTGCTTTGGTTCTGGCTGCTGCTGCTCTGGGGCCTGGCCGTTGCTGCTCCGGGCCCGGTTGCCATTGCTTTGTGCCTGGGCACTCTAGGCCTGGCCGCCGCTGTTCCAACATTCTGTCCTTTTTTTTTTTTTTTTAACGCATTTATGTTGCAATGTTGGCTGGTGAGTTGAGTTCTGACTTAGTCTTTGATTTTTCAAGATCTTCTTTGTATTCTTTCTATAGTAATTTTACTATCTTTTGCTCTCACTTGATGTCTTCACATTGAGAACTTTGGTTTCTTCCTCCTGTCCTGGGAGCTCAGCAGGTTGGCCTGTGGCACCCCTTTGTTCTCCGCAGGCTCCCGCGCTGCTCCAGCCTGTTGCCGGGGTCGGCGCTGCCCAGGAAGCAGCCCCCGGCCTTGGCTCCGTTGCCTGCGCTTAGAGGTCTATGGCTCAGGGGCACCCCCCCTCCCCTGGGGGCCCCGGCGCCCGGCTCCCTGCCGGCGCCCGGCTGGCTGGTGTCCGGCAGGGGCTCCTGCTCCCCGGCAGGGGCTCCTGCTCCCCGTTGCATTCCTCCAGTCTGGAGCTTTTTTTTTTTTCTCCTTCCCGCTAGGGGAGTCCAGCATCAGAGTCAACATTCAGTCCCCTGCGCACAATGTGCGCGCGACTCCGGGGGCCCTGCTTTTCGCTGCTCGCTTGGGATTCCGCCTCACAGCCCCGTCTCCCCCTGCCGGAGCCTGGGTCCCCAGGGTCTGGCTCATAACTGGGGGTCAGCGCTGCCGGTTCGGGGGTTTAGCCCAGGCTGGGGGTTTTATTTCCTTCTTGCTAGGGAACGCCAGGCAGGCACCCAGCCCTCTCCTCCTCTCCGGCTGCGTCCTCTCCGTGTACGCGCATGTGCATGCGCGCAGCATGTCTCCGTACCTTAGGCTTTTTTTCAGCTCCTCTGATTTTCCTTCTGGTTTTCTCTTTCCTTCTTGTTGTAGCATTTTCAGTCAGTCGACTACCTGTAGCTCTGGGCGATATCCACTCTACATTTTAGTTGTATTCCATTGAAATTGTTGTGTGCTGCTGCGGTTAGGTGTCTACCCGAGCAGCCATCTTGGATCCCCAGGAAGGTTATATAATATTGTGTGCCTCTGTTTTATCTGAAAAATGGGTCTTCAAACATTACCTACTTTGTGGGTTTGTTTGGATTAAATGTCAAAATTATAAACATATTTACATGTATACATACATGTCTGTAATACATATGATAATTCACACAGACATTTGCTTAGTCTAGAGCCTGACCCATTGATGGTAATGCAATAAAACAAATATGCCTTCCCTCAATTACATTTCAAACTTTTATGCTGCTGTGTACCTTTTTTCAGTTACTCACAGTTACCTATACAGATTACCGAAATGCCTTTCTTTCCCTTTGCTTTTTCTTTTTTTCTATGCCTTCATTAAGGCCTCATTTAAATCCGACATCCTTCCTAAAACCTGTTAGAGTACAATTTGTGCTCTTTTCTTCCTAAACTCTTCCTGAACTTTATTCAATATAGTTTAGTACTTAATTTTCTCAGATTGTTTCTTGGTTTAAAATTTAATCTCTTATCTGTAATTAGCTCTGTTGTATACCATCCTTCTTTACCCTCTACCTCAATGCTCTGTGCAGTATTAGGAATATTGTAGGTGTTCAATACATTCTGATACTCTGATTTATAAACATGAGAGAATCCTTTCATTTCATTTCAGGCTTCTTAAAAAGCTAGCCTGTAGCTCTCATATTAAATCCATGTACATACATTCAATATGACATAGAAATAGGTACAAGGAAATATCTATATTAATAAAAGGGTAATATGCTAATTAGATCTGGAGACCCTCCTGACGTCCTTCCGGACAAAGCCATAGTTGGGGGGAAAGGGGCAGGTAGAGGCAGTTAGGAGCAATCAGACCAGGAGGGGAGGGCAGTTGGGGGCAAGCAGACCAATGGGGGTGGGCAGTTGAGGGGAGATCAGGCCAGCAGGGGGGCAGTTGGGGGCGAGCAGGCCAGCAAGCAGAGTGGTTAGAGGCAATCAGGCAGGCAGGGTCAATTCCAAAATTCCTTTAAAGTTACTTTACTCACTTTATATGCTAATTTATAGACCCTTAAATTATCATTTGACCACAGCTAAGGCAAAGGATCATCCAGCAAAACTTTTTCCAATTTAAGAGTTTTAGCTATGAAGGAAAAGTATTTCTGAAACCTTATTTTGTCAGTGAGAAATTTACTGAAATAGCTTGCAAGCTTCAAAACTTCATATGTCAAATTTTATGAAGTTGTTAACATAGATATTTTTACATTTAAAAAAGTCGAATTTCGTGCAAAAAAAAAAGCATTTGCGGGGAGTTTTAATTAATTATTTTGAAGAAAAGTGCTGCTGAAAGTTACTGTATACTTCGGGAAGCTTATGGTGAGCATGTTTCATCTCAAGATACTTGTGAACGCTGGTTTAAATGCTTTAAAAGTGATGATTTCACTGTGAAAGACAATGTCCAGGTCAACCAAAAAAGAAGATCAACAATTATAAGCATTATTGGATAAAAAAGTGTGTCAAACTCAAAAACAACTTGCAGAAAGATTAGACATTGCTCAGTAAACATTTTCCAATCGTTTACAAGCAATGGGAAAGATTTTAAAGGAAGGAAAATGGGTGCCACATCAACAGTGAAAGACAAATGGAAAACCTTAAAGTCATCAGTAAAATGTTGTTTCATCAGCACAAAAGAAAGTCTTTTTTGCATCGAATTGTGACTGGTGATGAAAAGTGGATTTATTTTGAGAATCCTAAACTCACAAAATCATGGGTTGGTCCAGGTCAACCATTTACATCGACTGCAAGGCCAAATTGCTTTGGAAAGAAGACAATGCTTTGCTTTTGGTGGGATCAGAAAGGTGTGGTGTATTATGAGCTTCTAAAACCAGGTAAAACCATTAGTACTGATCACTACCAAAAACAAATAATCAATTTGAACTACACTTTGGTCATAAAACGACCAAATTTGAACTACACTTTGATCATAAAACGACCAGAATGAGCCAGAAGACATGGTAAAGTAATTTTGCTTCATGATGCGCACCATCACACACTTCAAAACCAGTCAAAGACACGTTAAATGATCTTGCCTAGGAAGTATTAACCTACCTGCCGTATTCACCAGACCTTGCTCCTTCAGATTACCACTTGTTTCAATAGATGGCACATGCACTTCCTTTTTTCTTTTTCTTTTTTTTTTTTTTAAAGAGATCTTCAGGGAAATTTATTTTATTTTTTTAAAACATATTTTATTGATTTTTTTACAGAGAGGAAGGGTGAGAGAGAGCTAGAAACATCGATGAGAGAGAAACATTCACCAGCTGCCTCTTGCACACGCCCCACCGGGGATGTGCCCGCAACCAAGGTACATGCCCTTGACCGGAATCGAACCGGGGACCTTTCAGTCCGCAGACCGACGCTCTACCATTGAGCCAAACCGGTTTCAGCGGCACACACACTTTCTGAGCAGCACTTCAAAACATACAAAGAAGAGGAAAATTGGGTCTCTGAATGGTTTGCCTCAAAACAAGAAACAGCCAAAACCAATTTGGCTCAGTGGTAGAGCGTCAGTCTGTGGACTGAAAGGTCCCAGGTTCGATTCCGGTCAAGGGCATGTACATTGGTTGCGGGCACATCCCCAATAGGGGGTGTGCAATAGGCAGCTGGTTGATGTTTCTCTCTCATTGACGTTTCTAGCTCTCTATCTCTCTCCCTTCCTCCTCTCTGTAAAATATCAATAAAATAATATTGAAAACAAAAAACAAACAAAAAACAAGAAACGTTCTATTGGGACGGTATTCACAGATTACCTGAAAGACGGGGGAAGTGTGTAGCCAGCGATGGACATTACTTTGAATAAAGCACTTTTGATGTTTCTCTTGAAATTACATGTTTTCATTGATTACAAAATCCGCATTATTAACCGGTACAGCTGGTATACAGTTAATTTAGGAAATAAGTCTCCTGGATAAGACTAGATGCAAATATATGGATAAAATTATATTACAGCCCAGCTGGTGTGGTTCAGTGGTTGAGAGCTAACCCAAGAGGTCACCAGTGTAATTCCCAGAGAGGGCACATATCCTGGCTCAGTTCCATATAGGGGATGTGCAGGAAGCAGCCAATTTATATGTTTCTGTCTCATTGATGTTTCTATCGCTCTTCCTTCCACTCTATCTAAAAGTAACATATTTTTTAAAAAGTCATATTACAGATACAGTTCAGATGGAGTAGTCACAAGTGCAAGAGCACCTGGGCAATAAGCTCTGTTAAGGACTCATGCTTCGTCCTTGTGTTCTTCGAGAAGGGTGCACTGCGTAGTACCAAGCACTGTGTAGTAACTACTGTACAGTGGTGGTTAGTACTCTGGGTGGTCAGGAATCCCAGTACCTACCTTACCACTTATCTATACCCTTTGATACATTGTATAACAGCCATAGATCTTTGTCCTATGAAATAAGAATTTTGGACTAGATTGTATCTCTTTAAGCTATAAAAGTCTATGAATATCTAAATTGCCTAATGTGCTTGGATGTTTTTTATTAATTTAGAGTGAGCTGGTAAGCTTTTTCAGACTAAATTTTTAAAAATTCAGTATACAATTTTTGCATCACTTAACTCAGTGGTCGGCAAACTCATTAGTCAACAGAGCGGCAAACCACTGACCTAACTCCTTATTCTTCCTAGAGAACTTCACACACACTGTGTGTCCTACCCTTTAAATCTCATTTGAAGTTTCTGTTCTCAGCCCTAAGCCCCTGGCTTCTAGCTGTAATACATTTGTCCTACCAGCGATGCAACTAGTAACAAAAGCCTCCACCAGTTTCAGTTATAAAAACAAGAACAACTGACCTTGGCTGGGAAGCTCAGTTCAGCATCATCCTGATCAGCCAAGGTTACAGGTTTGATCTCGGATCAGGGCACATTCAAGAAACAAGGAATGCATAAAGAACAACAAATTTCTCTGTCTGTCTCCCTCCTTCCCTCCCTCCCTCCCTCCCTCCCTCCCTCCCTCCCTCCCTCCCTCCCTCCCTTTTTCCTTCCCTCCCTCCCTTCCCTCCCTCCCTCCGTCCTTCCCTCCTTTTCTCTCTCTCTCCCCTTCTCCCCCTCTCCCCCCTTCCTCTGTCTTTAAAATCAACTTTTAAAAACACAACTGAAATATAGCAATTCTTTTCTTTAAAACTGTTTATAAGCTTTACTATAACAAAGTTCACAAAAATTTTTTGGTAGCATTAAGGATATAAAAAACTTGAAAAGAGAAAACTTCTTTTGAAATTTGAATGAAAATTATTAATAAAAGTAAATTAATATAAAAATTTAATGCAAAAATTATTCTCAAGATAAGCTAAAAGTCTCAGGAATTTAGATCCCTCACCCTGTACTGTGCCTCCAACCTCCTTTTTGGTATTAGCTTTCTTAAAGCTTTTTAAAAAATATATTTTATTGATTTTCTTTACAGAGAGGAAGAGAGAGAGAGAGAGTTAGAAACATCGATGAGAGAGAAACATCTATCAGCTGCCTCCTGCACACCCCCTACTGGGAATGTGCCCACAACCAAGGTACATGCCCTTGACCGGAATCGAACCTACGACCTGGCTGACGCTCTGTCCACTGAGCCAAACTGGTTTTGGCTTCTTAAAGCTTTTCTGAATGAGGTGTAATAAGAACAGAGTTGTTGGTACTAATGTGTGAATGATTGCTCTTAAGTCAGTCTACCTAAAATTATTTTTACTCAGAACTTGGACATTTGCATAATGACGCTGATCAAACTACAATTTTGGGTCAGCCTCAAAGCTGTAGCATTGCATTAATTTTAGACACAGTCAGTATTTGTTCAGCTTCTAGCTCTATGAGGGGAGGATTGAAAAAAAGACGTGGAGGCAGTGGGATTCACACCCAGGCCTATCTGATCCAAGGCCTTCTGTACTCCACAGCACAATACCTTGTACAGAGTGGGCACTTGACTGAGTACATGTTAAATGAAGTCACTAACCTAGAAAAATTCAAAATTCACCTGCATGTTATATTCTTGAGATTACAGAATACCTGTGCTATGCTGACTCTCAGTATAATATTCAGTAAATATTTGTTGAATTAGTAAGTTGACATTAAAGTGCGGTTGATGCGCTTTGTTTTCGTGTTTTGTTTGTGTTAACACAGATTGTATACATTTTCACGAATTTGATTGATTGTAACTATAGCTACAGATTGCCTTTCACCTTGGTCTTCTATGTTGTTGCTTTAATTTTGGATGCCATAAAACTGCTTTTCATTTAATTAGAAGGTTCCTTGGAACCTTTAAGCTCTTCATGACATTTTATCAAGCACAGGATATTTAAAACCTGAAAGTTTTTACAGATTAACTGCTAGCTTTTATACTGCTAGACTCCTATTTGGAAGGAAGCTAAGCTTAGCTACATAAGCATCACAACCACACAGCTCTCACTATTGCCACTTCCATTAATTATTACATGCCAAGTATGATACATATTGTGCACATTGCTTCTATGAATTCTCATGTTTGATGTATTATTTGAATTATTATTTATCCCCACTTTGACAGTTTAGGAAACTTGGGGTCAATGAGAATAAACTAGTTACTCAAGGCAGCAAATTCTAGATTAGACCTAAGATTTGTCTGATCCAAAGCCTGTGCTCTTCACTGTACCATACTGTCCTCAGCAACATTTGTCTCTGCTTCCACACTGGGCATTCATTATCCTCTGAACAAAACTTCGTTTCATTTTAAACAACTCATCACTAGAAAAAATTTTGAGATAATATCTATCCCTATGCCTCTTTCTCTTTGATTTATTATTCATTAAAGGTCTTTCTGAATCCTACATAAAATAGGCTTGGGATGGAGAGAGGTCAAACTTTTCTCAGTTTCTTCTACAGTTTCCATTCATAAATATAGTTTTTAAAGTGAATTTTAGAGTGTGGGTTTATCTTGGTTTACTAACAACTTTATTATCAGACATTTGAAATTATAAAGAACACATTAATGAAAATCTCGTACATTAATTGCTTTTTGTATTTAGGTACGTACTGAATACGATTCCTCACAGTTTGGGCACAGATATCTGACTCAGAAAAGATTGGAATATTGTACCTACTTGAGATACTTGATCTAGTTTATAGAAAAGGTGCAGTGGTTGCAATTTCAAGAAGGCAGTAGTTCTCATGAGCCATCTTCATTTCACCAATGCATGTCAACAGTACTATTTCATACGCATTCCTACCCGTGCAACTCTATCTGAAGGCAGGAAAAGGAAGGCTAGATGAGTCTTTAAGTAGTAGGGAAAAGGGAAGGACCCACGAGTGATCTGTGATGAACAGATAAACAAATGAAGTAAGTAAACTCGGATATTGTCTTAATTACTACAAAGTTTGAAGGGTTTGGGGACTGAAGAGTGAGCATGTTATTTCTGTAGTTACTGTTAAATGTTCTTTTTATGTTCAAATTGCCTAGGAACTTTTTTTTTTTTTAAGTAGAAAACATATTCTGAAGTTTTATTTATACAGATTAAAAATTGAAACTAAAATTGGATTTTGTTTTAGCTTTATAATATAATAATAGGACTTCCGGTGCTTTTAATATTTTCCTTTCCTTTTTTTTTTTTTTTAAATCAAAGTCAACTCCCTACATTAAAAATACTTAATTTTTCCCTGAGTGTCAAGCTAGATGGGAGGTTGATGTTCGATTCCCAGTCAAGGCACATGCCTGGGTGGCGGTCTCAGTCCCCTGGTGGTGAATGTGCAGGGGGAGGCCTATTTCGGTAATTCTCTTATCGTTGGTGTTTCTGTCTCAATAAAAATGTATTTTTAAAAAATTCTTATAGTGTCATCCAGCCATCCTGGCTCAGTGCTTGAGCGTCGACTTATAAACCAGGGGTTCTTTCTATTCCCTATCAGGGCACATGCCTGGTTACAGGCTTGATCTCCAATAGGAATGTGCGAGAGCCAGCTGATCAGTGATTCTTTCATCACTGATGTTTCTGTCTCTCTCCCCTTCCCTTTCTCTCTCTGTAATCAGTAAAAACATTTTAAAAGGGGAAATTATTATTTTAAAAAATACAGTATCTACCATAAGTTGTTAAGTGGAAAAAGCTAGTTGCAGAAAGTAATGTAATAGTATGATCACAATTAGGTTCAAAAAACAAATATACAACAAAAGCAAAACTATGTGTGGCACATGGTAAATATTCATATCTGTTGATTCTGTATGTACCCTTAGAAACTGAAGATACAATCCAGAGTGTTTGGAGAGGTTATCTCTTGGAAAAGGTGTGCAGTTTAAAGTGCGTTTTTATTCAGTATACTTTTATGTTTGAATTATTTGCAGTGAGCATGCGTTACTTTTGTATACATTTTTAAACAGTCAAAAAATTTACAATCTATGAATAGACACCTCTTCTCAAATAGGTCCACTTTGTCTTATACCCTACAGTGCATATCAAGCAATAAAAGACACTATTTTATTTTACTTTTTACTCCTCATCTGAAGATATTTTTTCCATTGATGGTTTTGTTTTTTAGAGAAAGAGTGGAAGGGAGGGAGGAGGGGCACAGAGAGAGTGGAAAGGAGAGGGGGAGGGAGAGAGAGAGAAAGAGAGAAAGAGGTGAGAGAGGCACATTGATGAGTTGAATCAACCCAGGCTGCAATCAAGCCTGCAACAGAGGTGTACAGGCCTTTGATCAGGAATCGAACCCATGACCCTTTCTTCTGTGAGCCAACGCTCTTACCACAGAAAACCAGCCAGGGCAAAAAGACAGCTATTCTGACTCTACAGAATTATTGATTCTCCAGTGATCAAGAAAAAAGCAGTGATCAAACCTATTTGCTCAGTGTCATTTCCATGTAGCTTAATAAGTTTTTTTAAATAGAATTTTTCTAAGGAAATTTTCAACATACAAAAATTGAATTATACCTGTCTCCCAACTTTAGTAGTTATCAGTATATGACCAATCTCGTATCATCTCTAGCCCCACAGCCAACCCACTGTATTTATTTTCAAGCATATTTTAGATAGATAATTTCATCTATAAAGTATCAGTATGTATATCTGAAAGATAGGACTCATTTTTAACAAAACTAAAATGTCCTTATCACTTTTAAAAATGAGCAATTCCTTTATATCCACCATCTAATAAGTTTAATATTTTGCGGTTTGGTTACTAATTTTCAACTTAAGTTGCTATGTTATTTACTTTCATTGTTATATCCTTTAAGTACTTTTAAACTCATGTCTTTTTTTCCTTTCAAATTTAGTATACATTTTCCCTTGTAGAGTTGTAATGAAACCAAAATGGTGTTTTTTTTTCTTGACTTTTCTTGTTATTTCTTAAAATCAAAATGAGAAGCTTGACTAAATGACTATTTTTCATTTTCAAATTTAAAACATGACAGATATATATTATTGAATTTTGCTACATTAGAATGGAAGACTTGATTCATACCTTGACTGTAATAGCAAAGTGAGACAAGTCACAAATGGTGATCAGTTTTATTCTTTTGTTTAAGTGCTTTTGTGATATCTTGTCTGACTGTAATATTTTTGTTTTACATAGGTCGCTAATTAATAGAAGATGGCAAAGCCCAGCCACAGCAGTTACGTCCTTCAGCAGCTAAACAACCAAAGAGAATGGGGTTTTCTCTGTGACTGTTGTATTGCAATTGATGACATTTACTTTCAAGCACACAAAGCCGTTCTAGCTGCTTGTAGCTCCTATTTTCGGATGTTTTTCATGAACCATCAGCATAGCACCGCACAGCTGAATCTCAGCAACATGAAAATTAGTGCTGAGTGTTTTGATCTCATTTTGCAATTTATGTATTTAGGAAAAATAATGACAGCTCCCTCCAGTTTTGAGCAGTTTAAAGTGGCCATGAATTACCTACAGCTGTACAATGTTCCTGACTGCTTAGAAGACATACAGGATGCAGACTGTTCTAGTTCAAAATGTTCATCATCTGCTTCCAGCAAACAGAACAGCAAAATGATATTTGGGGTGAGAATGTATGAAGATACTGTGGCTAGAAATGGCAATGAAGCCAATAGGTGGTGTGCAGAGCCAAGTTCAACAGTAAATACACCACATAACAGAGAGCCTGATGAAGAGTCTTTACAATTAGGTAATTTTCCTGAACCACTATTTGATGTATGTAAAAAAAGTTCTGTGTCCAAATTATCTACTCCAAAAGAACGTGTGTCACGACGCTTTGGACGAAGTTTTACCTGTGATAGTTGTGGATTTGGCTTTAGCTGTGAAAAATTATTAGATGAGCATGTGCTAACCTGTACTAACAGACATTCATATCAAAACACGAGATCCTATCACAGAATAGTAGATGTTAGAGATGGAAAAGAGAGTAATATCAAAGCTGAATTTGGTGAGAAGGATTCTTCTAAGACATATTGTGCACAGACAGACAAATACAGAGGAGACACAAGCCAGCCTGCTGATGATTCGACTTCAACCACTGGAAGCAGAAAGAGTAGCACAGTGGAGTCTGAACTAGCCAGTGAAGAAAAAAGCAGAGCTGCTGAGAGAAAAAGAATTGTTATCAAGATGGAGCCAGAAGATATTCCTACAGATGGACTGAAAGATTTTAACATTATTAAAGTTACTGATAAAGATTGTAATGAATCCACTGACAACGATGAATTAGAAGATGAACCTGAAGAGCCATTTTACAGATACTATGTTGAAGAAGATGTCAGTATTAAAAAAAGTGGTAGGAAAACTCTAAAACCTCGAATGTCAATGAATGCTGATGAAAGAGGTGGTTTAGAAAATATGCGACCCCCTAACAACAGCAGTCCAATACAAGAAGATACTGAAAATGCATCCTGTGAACTGTGCGGACTCACAATAACTGAGGAGGACCTGTCATCTCATTATTTAGCCAAGCACATTGAAAATATCTGTGCATGTGGTAAATGTGGACAAATTCTTGTGAAGGGTAGACAACTTCAGGAACATGCTCAAAGATGTGGAGAACCCCAAGATCTGACAATGAATGGGTTAGGAAATACTGAGGAGAAAATGGACATGGAAGAGAATCCTGATGAGCAGTCTGAAATAAGAGATATGTTTGTTGAAATGTTGGATGATTTTAGGGACAGTCATTTCCAGTTAAACAGTATCCAAAAAAAGCAGTTATTTAAACATTCTGCCTGTCCTTTTCGGTGCCCTAATTGTGGCCAGCGTTTTGAGACTGAAAATCTAGTGGTTGAACATATGTCTAGTTGTCTAGACCAAGATATGTTTAAGAGTGCCATCATGGAAGAAAATGAAAGAGATCACAGACGAAAGCATTTTTGTAATCTGTGTGGAAAAGGATTTTATCAGCGGTGTCACCTCAGAGAACACTATACTGTTCATACTAAGGAGAAACAGTTTGTGTGTCAGACATGTGGGAAGCAGTTTTTAAGAGAACGTCAGTTGCGACTGCACAATGATATGCACAAAGGCATGGCCAGGTATGTCTGTTCCATTTGTGATCAAGGAAACTTCAGAAAGCATGACCATGTACGGCATATGATTTCTCATTTATCTGCTGGTGAGACTATATGCCAGGTCTGCTTTCAGATATTCCCAAATAATGAACAGTTGGAACAGCACATGGATGTTCATCTGTATACATGTGGAATATGTGGAGCAAAATTCAATTTGAGGAAAGATATGAGATCACATTATAATGCCAAGCATTTAAAAAGAACATAAATCATTTTCTGTGTTCTAATGTTTAGTTCATAGCAGAAAAAACACCAAAGCAAAGGATGTGAGCTATTTAGAAATTGATTTCTTAAGATTAATTGTTGGAAAAAAATTTCAAGGCCCTTTTACCTTAAATACTTTTGTTTAGGATCTTAAGTATCTACATTTTAGGTGTTCTTACATGTTTTTGTTTTTTCTTAATAGAATTCTTTGTTTTTAGTTTGTTTTAGCTATGATTAAAAATTTCTTTTAAATGTAGACTACAAGTGGTTGTTACCTTTAATGATTATTAAACTTTAGTTTTTTATTAATAAGGTGATGACTTCACTATTTCTATGTGGGGTTTTTTTGTTTTTTTTTAAGATTATCCTGTGAAATTTTAAACCCAACATCATTGGCCATTCCTATTTAAATTTTAAAAAGTAATTAGTTATTTGAAGCTATCCTATTCACCTTTAGCTTTTTTTAGCTTTTCTTTTTGGTAAGTTAAACAGTGATTTAGCCATTGTTTATTCCCCTTCTTATCAATAAAATTCATATTCTTATTACGCTGGTTAGGTGCACAGAATCTAACCCTGAAGGTTGACATGGGCTCAGACTTGGCCCCAAAAGATTGATAGACCTAAGAAAATTCCTATAAATGAATATTTTCCTATAATTGATAAAATATTATCATTTAATAATCACATTTAAAACTTATATTAAGTGTAAAACCCAATGACTTTACTCCATTTGAGAAATTTGTGAGGATAAGTCATTTTGTTTTGTGATATTAAATTTAACTATGATAGTTAATTAAAAAGAAATATCTTGTATTCATTTAAAATAATTTAAAATATTCTGATCTCTAAAGTGTGTTAGTTTATCAGTTATTTTTGTTTATATAAATAGATTTTAATAGTTCTCTAGGAATATGACATCTAAAGAAAAATGATTTTTCACCTTTAAAAGTACATACTTTTGGAACTTTGAGATTTGAGAAAGCTGCCATGTGTATTGATAAAATAAATAAAATTTAAAAATCAATTACAAATCTGGTTGTTCTATAAAAGTAGAGTGTGCAAAAAACCTGTCTTGTGTTTTATACTATTAAGATTTGGAGAAAATGTGCTTTGGCAAATTGCAGTTTATCACCATGCTTTCCTATTATTTTTTTCTGTAAAGGACTACAAACTTTGAGGACTATAAAATAATCACAGAGCATATAAATGGAAATAGTTTATCATTTTTTAGTTAAAGTAGTATTACTGTTAGGTATTGCTGACACAGGGTCTACATGAATTACATGTGAATTAAAACACTGGCTAACTGACCTGCCAATAAACACAACTATTGAATAGAATGCCTTTTAATGTGAATTACTTGCATTATAAATACCATTATCATAATGAATGGGATTTGAAATAACTCCAATATTTAAAATATAATTTTGTGAGTATAAATAGTATTGCTCCTTTTTTACATCAGGTTTTTAAGATATGCAAGTCATATTTTTGTATACAAATTGCATTAAAGAACAAATTGCCAGGAGAATTGAGATCTATTGACTATCACAGACTTAGTTGACAGAGAAGTACTAGAGTACAATGTGAGTCAGAGATTTGTGGGGAGACTTTTTTTTTTTTAAGCTACATAGAAAAAGTGATTCATCTTAGTCTTGGATATAGTAATTTAGCAAGTAATTAAATCTGAAATGCAACTTAAAATGAAATATGCCATATACATTATTGATAGGAACCTGATAAAAGTTCTGTAACAAACCCAGAGACAATCAGAGAATAGTGTAGAGAGGTAAGGGAAACTTAACTTTCTAAACTGTATAATATAATAAACATAATTTTCTATGGGACCACTATTATCCATGACCCTCATTAAAATCTATTGCAATGGCTTTTCCATCAAAGAACAGAGTTCTTTCTAAATAATACTACTACTACCAATCCATTTCCTAATGGATTGTCTACTCTATTAGGAAAGGTGATATAACTTAAGTGTTTTGACATGTACTAATAGCCAACAGTTAGCAACCAAATGTATAAGTGCTGAAGATCTGGTGCACGAATTTGTGCACACTAAAAGGAAATTAATTAGAAGAAATATTTTAGATCCTGGGGAGGGACCGTAGGTGGTTGGCTCCAGAGTGTGACCAGCCCATATTGCCCAGTCCTGATTAGGGGTGTCTTCCCCCAGTCCCCATTGGGGCTGGCCAGCCAGGAAGGGACCAGGGGAGGGTTCTAGGGCATATCCAGCCCTTCTCGCCCAGTCCTAATTGGCTGGACCCCAGCAGCAAGCTAACCAATCGGATGTAGTGTCTGCCCCCTGGTGGTCTGTGCATGTCATAGCAACTGGTCAAGCAGTCGATTGACTGATGGGTTAGACAGCACATTAGGCCTTTATATAGATAGATTAAACCATCTCTAATTTCACATGACTCAGATATTTATAGTTCCACAAAGCCACACCTCAAAGAGTTGTTTTCTCTATCTCATGTTATACAGAACACACACCTTTGGTTCTGGAACTAGCTACAGGGGGAGTGCGGACTTTAAGTATAACGTACAGTTTTCCTTGTTAAGGTAGAGTTTAATTTAAAGGCTACTTACTTGCCTTTTAAAATTAGGATTGAAAAGTATCCACCACCTCTGACCAGCCCAGTTTCCTCTCATTTTTTACTTCTTCTAGGGTGGAATTACAGCTTTGGAGCTTACTATTGCTTCTTGCGCTTTATTGCTGTGAAGACAATGAATCAAGGTTATGGAAGCTGTGTGCTCCTCTTGCCTTTATAATTTGAGTGATCGGGCTCCATATCTAAAAATGAGAGGAAAATCTGGATAAATATATGCACAATCTTATTTTTCTTTCCCGTCTCATAAACACAGTCTTGCTTAAAAGGACTTTTGTTCTCTACCATGGAATTCTAGAGTAATGGAAGCAGTGCCTAAAAGGCTTGCCATCAATTATAGTGCCACTCAGAGGTTTATAATTCTTTAGTAAACAGGACTAAGAAATGCAAGAGATTAATAAAGCGCAACCAAGGGGGGTGGACAAGGACTCTTAATCACCCATTTATTCAGAGAAGTGTCTTATCACATAAAGTAAAATAGCACATGTCTAATGTTTAATGTGTGAAGTTTGAATATAGACAAGGATTAGGAGAAAGATTCCAGGGGTTAGTTATAAAAATAAAAGAATTAAAATGAGTTTGCTAGGGCACTCAGAGCACCAATTAAAAGGTAAAATATAGACTGACCTAAAAAATCCTATTTAATGTGGTTGAGGATAAAAATATGAACAAGTCATAAAAGTTGAATAAAAAAATATTTGAAATTTTCTGATTTGAATAAAGATTGAAGTAATTTGGTAGGTTAAAATAATTTGATTATGCCCTGGCCAGTGTGGCTAGGTTGGGTGTCATTCTGTGCGATGAAAGATTGCTGCTTGATTCCCAATCAGTACACATGGCTGGGTTGTGGGCTCAATCCTTGGTCTAGGGTGTGCAGGAGGCAACTGATCAATGTTTTGATCCTGCATTGATGTTTCTCCCTCGCCATCTCTCTAAAAATCAATAAAATCAATAAAAAATCACTTCTTAAAAATTGTTTGAATAGATTTTAAAAATTCAGAGCTATAGAATGCCCAATAAAACAATTATGAACATGCCAAGGACATGCCTAAATACTTGAGATAATATACCAACTTTTTTTTAATATATTTTATTGATTTTTTTACAGAGCTGAAGGGAGAGAGATAGAGAGCTAGAAACATCGATGAGAGAGAAACATCGACTAGCTGCCTCTTGCACAACCCCACCGGGGATGCGCCCTCAACCAAGGTACATGCCCTTGACCGGAATCGAACCCGGGACCTTTCAGTCCACAGGCCTACGCTCTACCACTGAGCCAAACCGGTTTCGGCTATACCAACTTTTATATTCTAAAAGAGTGATAAGTGAGGGTTGTGGTTGTTGCCAACTTTCTTCCTGGTTAAAACAATAACTTGTTTCCCTAAATCACTTAAGGAACTTCCATATTTAATAGGTCTCTGGAAACCCCCCCTCCCAAAAAAAACAACAGTGAAATCGTTAAACAAAAACTTGTCATTATTTTTAAAAGCTAAATCAGTACCAATCAAAATAAAAATAACCTGAATGTGTATGTGCACACATAGCTGAGAATAAAGAAATTTGGTTTCTTTTTTCTTAATTTTAAATGGTTTTATGAGTTAAAAAATTTTTTTTTGTTTTGTTGCTGTTAATCTACTTTGGTCAGCTACTCATTTTTCCTCACCATCCCCATCTCCTGTGTATCATCAAATGCTTCTCAGTGATAAATGCTACTGTTCTGCAGGCACCCTAGCATTACTAGGATCCTAGAGTAGTGAAAAGTTCTGTGGGAACATGTCCTTGTGGTATGTTCTCCTTAGTACTTAGGGTATAGTAAACGGGGTGACAGGTGAATGCCAGGGAACTAAAGCAAGTAGAGTTATATTTGGTGTTAAGAAATTGAAGTGGCAGGCCAGATTTGGAAACCCATAATCCATCCATCCTAGGGCTCTCACTAGTAATCCTTGCATCCATTTAGTTAGCACTCTTCCTACTCTGCTAAATGCTTTGCATGTGTATTTCTGGTCTTTACAGCCTTATGAGGTAAGTATTCTAATTTTTCAGATGGGGACTGAGGTTCAGAGGGACTTTTTTCCTGAGACCACACAGAAAGTAAATACTAGATATGAGAGCTGGAATTTGAACCTAGACCTATCTGATTTCTACATTCCTGTATTTCATATCAAAGCTACATACTCCACCTACCAAGAAGCACAAAGAAGGGCCTTTTCAGCCTAGGAACACATGTGATAAAGCTCCCATGAGACTCTGTGCTGCTTGTTCATCACCTGTCATCTGAGGTACCTGGTACATAGCTGGTAATAGTGGTACCTAATGAACATGGTGAATGATGTAAAAATAATCAGTTGAAAACAAAACCTTTTTTTTTGAATGGGTTATTCAGGATGATGTTTTAGAAATAAAGACTAAATACTGATATGCTTCCATTTCCTTCATTTAAATTTAAAACACTTAATGGTATTGTCAGCCACTTTTGGGACCCATGATAGGCACTCAATTAAAAATTAATTTGAATTCAACTTACATATTTCTATATTTGTGAACTATCCTTTCTTTTCCTTATTCTTGACCTTTATGTTTTAATTTTTCCCACCAATGCTCATTTCCTTTCAATGGTTATGAAACTGATGAATAACTCAAATCATTTGAAAATATTCCCAAGAAAAACCAGGATCCCAAAATAAACAGTTTCCTCTTTTTGCCTTAACAGAAGATGTGGTTAAGAAATTTTTCATTTCTTTAGCTAAAAAACGAACAAAACAAAATCCCTAATTACTATAATGTGATTGGTTTGATTTAAAGTTTATAGAGCAATCAAAATTTGACTAAAAACAAAAGCTGTTCTTTTTGCCCAGCTGGTATGGCTCAGTGGTTGAGTGTGGACCAAGAGGTCCACAATCAAGATTCCTGATTGTCACATGCTGAGTTGTGGGCTTGATCCCCAGTAGGGGGCGTGCAGGAGGCAGTCTATGGATGTTGATTCTACTCATCCATGTTTCTCCCTCTCTCTAAAAAAAATAAAAATAAAAAACATTTACAATTTTTTCTAGTCATTTGTAATTCAGTTTACAAAAAAAACAAAAACATAAAAAACACTATGGCTTTCAAGGGTAAACTTTAACAAGTCTTACAGATTTGTAAAAGAAATGAAAGATAATCTCAGAGAACAACAGCTGTATAACCACCCTAACATAGAAGCAAAGTTTAAACAAATGAACAGTTATTTAATGGTTTAAGTGAGAGTTTCCTCCCAATTGAAACAGGTTTTAATGTCCTGCATCTGTATTGCCAGATTTTTACAGCCTATACAATAGGTTTTACTTCTGTTAAAATCTACTTCAAGGATCCATCTGCCAAATTTTATTTTTCACGTTAAAAGAATGGGTAATGCCCATATATTCATTGGTCTATCAAACTCAAGGACATATTTACTGGGTAACATTGGGAGAGTCTTACTAAAGCCAGGTGAAATTTAGCTACTTAAAAAAACTGCTAGCAAGAGGCAAAAATGCAAGGATTTAGAACTTGTATTGGTAAATATTAACTAAATGACTATAGCAGCTTGTAAATTCATGCTAATTTTAAACCAATTTAATACCACCTACATATTTATATGTGCATGCTTATTTGATTTTAGCTTTAAGAAGTTTAAATCCCATTTAAATTGTTCCCCTATTATATTCAGGAAAACCAAATCATTGAGATTCTTTAGTGACAATTATTCATCCTTTCTATCAAAACCACCACAGATCACTAGGGGGCAGGAAACCATTATGATTTCTCATTATCTTATTCATTTGCTAACAGAAAAAGATGGCTGTGAAGATAATAGCTCAGTGCTTGGCTCTGGATTGAATGTATCAATGTACTAATTGCCATTATAATAAGTCAAATCACAGGAAATTAGAATCAAAGGATGACCCCCCAAAAAAAGGCATGCTTTCATTTTAGAGTCAGGAATATTAATTTTATGTGAGAAAATTTCTATATCCTCATCAATTTGAGAAAGGAATAGTTAGGTAGACAGCCTTAAAGCCCCCAGTTAAAGTTTAAAAAGTTACTGTGTTGTTTTTATTCTACTTAAAGCAATTCCTTATACCAATGGGAATTAGCAGAATTCATTTTTAGATGAAAGAATTCTAAGCATACAGATTATGAAAGTCATCTTTTCTTTCAAATGCTTATATGTTCCCTGATGTATTGGGGCTGGGGATGGGATGGAAGTATTTTAAGAAATAATCTTTGTTAAAAAAATTAAGGCCAAGTGTTGCTGCAAAAAATATAATTTTACCCACAATCACTGGGGCAGGCTAGGGAAGCTATGAATTTAGGAATTTGAAGGAAAACTGTGTGCTCCAACGTGTTTGTGTGTGTGTGTGTGTGTGTGTGTGTGTGTGTGTGTATACACTACATTTACAGAGTGTATTCAGTACTTAATAATTAGAGAAAACAATGTTAACTTGATGTTTCACTTTTAAATTTGTTAGGTCTATGTTTCAACCAGATTTGCTATTAATAAGTTAAAGTACATTGTAAAATTATTTGAAGGAAAACACTTAACTGTTTCCTTCTCCCTACTTTCATCTACCTGGCTGACATTCTATCTTTATGTTACATATTTATGTGCTCTACCCGTTCTACCTTAGATAATGCAAGGGAAGGGGCGGGGGAGTGTCCCTATAGTTGGAGAATTATTCTAGTGATGAGAACACCTTATATTTGAAGGGTATAATGAGTTACATTGGGGAGAAATTAAATAAATTCAAGTTCTAGGAACTATGCTTTTGTTTCCATTCTTTGTTCTATTAATAGTGTGCTGGTCTGATGCCAAAAGCCATGAAATTCTGACCTAAGACATGTATCTTGCAGAGCAGTCAACTTGTAATATTATTTTCTTGAGTTTTGTCTTTTTCTGTGTGGCAGTGGTGAAATAGGGCCTTCTAAACCTCTGGAGAAGTGAGATCTGAATTTGGAGAGGACCTGGGGAAGAATCAATCTTCAACAGATAATCTTTAAATCCAGACCCAGGAATATCAGATCTGAAGTGACACCATCTTTTCTGTCTTCCTGACAAACCTCGTCAGCCCCAAATGTTCCAGTTGCAAGCATCCAAGAAAACTCAGAAAAGACCACTTTGAAATCATTTTGTTGTGACAAAATTGAATCACGGCGACTCTCCTAGTATCTGTGGAAAATCTGCTAAAGAAAATAGAATATTCATAAGACTTCAATGGGTAAAGTTGCACCAAAAAGAAACTATATGCTTATTATCTTCCAGGGTCCCTTCTAAAAGGCTTGCTAGGCTACTGTAAATATCTATAATAATAAAAGCATAATATGTTAATTAGACCAGACAGCAGGATGACTTTCAAGATGAAGCCAGGGCTGTGAGGGCTGAGGCAGCCGCCATGGCTGCAAGGGCCAAGCCCCTTGCACAAATTTCGTGCATTGGGCCTCTAGTAATCACATAACTGCAAACATAATTCTAAACTTTATCTGAATCAGAGTTCACATATTATGAAATGCTTTTAGACAATTAAAAAATTATACATAAAAATCTGTAGAGTATAAATAAAAGTGGGTACAGAGAAAAAAAGCAAGAACAATACTTTAACCAGAAAAGATAATATAGTTATTACTCACTGTAATGTAACACTTACCCTTTTTTTACTGTATATATGTTACAAGTTTGATTATTAATATTAATGAAGCTCCCTTTTAAGTCTGTTAACTTGAGGGGGGAAAAACAGAAGTGGTATTATTTCTTCAACAGTGGTAGATTTTCACAATTCACAGACAACCAAAAGAGTGTATCTTAAGATATTATTTTCTTTTGAATTTAGCAATATAACTTAATAGGACAGAATGAGTTTCTGTTAACACTTGTTTTCAGTATTAATGTTTCTCAGTTTTCAAATTTCAAGATAAAATTCAACTAAGTGTTGAATAAAACAATGGTTAATATATTTTAAAAGTCCTTTCATGGGGAAATGAAATGTTTGGTGAAATTTTAATTTGGCTACAAATATTTTTCAAAAAATACATTTCTAGCCATATTATTTCCTTATTGTGAGTATACTTGTAGTTTTACTTTTGGTTAACTGTGTACCCAATTCATTATTATTTTATTATATAATATTAAGATGTCATATATTTTCAGAAATGTTTATTAAGTTTTTATACCTATTCAAGTATTTTAATAAGGAGTTGCACAAAGAGATCTAACTTAGAGTATTCATGGAAGTATACGCAGTTAAGTTATTTAAACTCTAGCTATAAAATAGAATAACTTGAATATTAATTCTAATAATTAGATTTAAAAATCAGAAAAAGTTAATTACAATGTGTGGGTCCAGGGGCAAGAAAGTAGAAGAGAAATCCACTAAAGATTTCAAAATCATATTAATTCAATGGCTTTAAAATAAAACAAGTAAGTTTAGAAAACTGTTAGTTTCTGAAAAAACAAAACTAGAGTTAATCTCTTTTGGGAGCATGAGTGAAGCCTATAGAAAACAAACTTATAACAAGTAGGAAACAGAAAAGATAAAAAATATTATCAGTAATTAAAGGTTCCAGGAACAAGATAGTAGAGATTCAATAATTTTAATTGGCTGGTAGAATTAGATTCACAAAAGAAATATGCTTTAATTTTGATTACTAGAATATGAATATAAAGATAAGTGATTTAAATGCATTCTATAATTTGATTATTTTATGTATATTAGTACAAAATGGAGTTTATTTGGTTACATAGAGAGTTTTTGTTACATTTCTAATCCATTGCTTTTACCTAATAAAATTTCCTCCTCTATGTTCAGAAGTTAAACTGTCTGTATATTACTTTTATTTAAACTGTACTTTTCA
The DNA here is from genome assembly GCF_014108245.1 of Pipistrellus kuhlii. Lineage (NCBI taxonomy): Eukaryota > Metazoa > Chordata > Mammalia > Chiroptera > Vespertilionidae > Pipistrellus > Pipistrellus kuhlii. Next base: position 19,381,985 of record NW_023425404.1, on the reverse strand, counting down.
ACCTGACTTTAAAAAAATTATGTCTGAAAAGTTACCAATTCCTTCCATTCTCTAATACCAAAATAATAAAGTATCTGATATAGCTAATTATAGTGGTCCTAAGAAGCTTCAGAAGTACACAAAGAGAATTACTAAAATGATTATTGCCAAATCCTGTTTTCTTTTAATACACAATGACTGCAAAAGTACTAATTCATAGCAAACACAGATGGCAACACATTAATTAGGTTTCTTTAAAATACAAAACGAAACATTTATAAGAATCTACTGCCCTAACCGGTTTGGCTCTGTGGACAGAGCGTCAGCCTGAGGACTAAAAGGTCCCAAGTTTGATTCCGATCAAGGACATGTACCTTGGTTTCAGGCACATCCCCAGTAGGGGGTGTGCAAGAGGCAGCTGATTAATGTTTCTCACACTCTATCCCTATTCCTTCCTCTCTGTAAAAAAATCAGTAAAATATATATTAAAAAAAAAAAGGAATCCACTGACATAGTATTTCAAAGGGTTGGTTAATTCCTTTTTCAGAATAACATAATTTACTTATAGAAATAACTTCCTAACCAGTAGAATTCATTTTGTTTCTTTTCAGTTAAAGAACTTCCTAATTTTGTTTCCAGTGATCAGCAATGAGTACTCTCTTCATTTCAGATCAGTTCTGAAAGACAACTGTCATAGTTTCAGTTGATTTTAATTTTACTTAATTTAATAAGTGTCACCAATAACGGCATATTGAGTCTGACTGATTATTTCAGACTATTCCACAAGAGTCTATCCTCCAAGTTAGCACTCTACAAAACTGAAGTAGGTACCCACAGTCTTTATAATATGCTGTGGTCACAGATTTCTCTCCTGGAAAAGCCTTTCTTCTAGGTTTGATTCTGATAGCCTGCAGTGCCAGGCACAGTTTAATTGTAATTAATATCTATGGTTTAATTGTAACTTTTAAAGACAGTTTTCCAGGACTAAAAGAAGCAAATAGTGAAATTTTTCCTATATGACAGGTGATTGGATAAATATATTGGGACAAGATACTTCCAAGAATTAAAAAATGGCAGTATTTACAGAGGTCTAAATATAATAATTAGTTTGACACCAGTTTGCGCATAGATCCTCACCTTCTCTTCAGGCCAACATTACCTCCTCAAAACAATCCACACTTTATAAAGGTTGAATCTGGGTAGGGACTGAGACGCCAGAAAAATCCATAAAATTTTCCCCCTAGTAATTTGGGGAAAATTTATTCTTAGTTTCCCTAGGGCAGGCCTGACTATCCATGTACAAAGTTTTAGACCTTATTTTATTCATCTTTGTATCTCTAGTACAAGTATTTTCAGATGTGACTGTTTCATCTTTTGATATTTGCAGTTTGAGTACAGAAATATAAGAGGTAGGCAGATAATCTTCCTCTTATGCAAGAAAAAATATTCAGTTTTTTGGGGTCACTTTTAATAAACTAGTGAATCACTACTGTGTTCCAGATACTTTTCTGGCTGTTAGGGATTAAAGAGGGTTTGATATATACTAAAACTCTTGGTTTTTCCACACTGTATTGAACCTCAGCCTTTGGATTTTAAAAATACTTTGAAACACATAGTATTTATAATCTGCCAAACAGATTTCTTTTGTTGAAAATCAGTAGTAATTTCTATGTAAGTAGTAGGATTAGTAAACTTTGTCTTGAGTGAATGTTAATAGTCAAAATTCAAAAATGAATTGTAAAAACATAAGGGTATTTAGAAAAATTATTGATAATCCTACCATCTAGATAGAACCAATTTTGATGCATTTTTCATATACATAAGATTATCCTACATGTGGGATAAGAAGTTACATAAGTCTTGTATCTTATTTTCCACTTAATTATGTCAAAAACATTTTTCTGTGTCATTAAAATTCTTGTAAACAATTTTTATGGCTACATAATAATTCATCATATAGATATACTATAATTGATGTAATAATTTTATTGTCAGATATTTAAGCCATGTCCTTTTTGATGCTGTTATCATAAATAATACTACCTGAATGTTCTATTATTTCTGGATAAATCCCACATGGTAATGCTAAATAAAGGATATGATTGCATTTAAAGTAAAGAAAAAATATTATCATTTTGCCTTCCAGAAAGATTGTACTAATTTATATTCCCACTAGTAGAGTTTACCTGTTTTGCTGCACTGGTGCTGGCTATGAATATTATTTGTCCATAAATTTGCTAAGTTGATAATTTTATTAGACTATATTTTTAATGAATTTTGAGCCACAATCATCAAAAAGAACAAGATTTTTAAAAATCAATATCAATATAGAATAATGTAAAAATTCCAAGAATGCTCAGTGTATGATACTGTTCTAGGACTAAAAAAGTTTATTTCATATAAGATCAAAATGCAAATACTGTGTCTTTCTGGGAAAAGCTCAGGATCCCATCTAAAGTGTGAAACATCAGTTTACTAGGTAAAAAGAGCAGAAAAAAGATATTTGCTAGTGAAAATACAGATAAATTGCTACTGTGGTTTTACAAAGCCATGTTATAGATGAATGTGGCAGTTAGACTGCATGAGTTGTTTGTAATAACTGTACATAGAGATAGTACATAGTTACTAAAACCTCTCCCTTCTGAAGTTCAAATTTTAGTGTTTGTGTATATGAATTGGTATGTTTGCTTTTTGCAATCTTGCCTTGCCTGAGGTAAATGTGTGAGAGATCTGAAGAATTTGTTTTTCTTACAGTTCTGTTTTCTGTTGTAGCTGAGACCCTGTTTCTAAATCACATCATATTAGTTCTACAAAGATTTGGATTGTTCTCCAGCCCTCTAATTTCCCCCTTTTAAATATTTACATAAAAGACAATGTTTTGCAAGAAAAAAAAACATCAAGAGATAGGTACTCACAATTTAAGGCAGCTCCAATAGAAAACATTTGGTTTTATCTTTGTCTTAATATTTTCTTTAAAAGATTTCCTAGTTCATATTTTTTCTTTATTTTATTTTATTTTTTCATGGAAAAGGAGATGGGAATTGTGGTTAAAACCAGTACTATTTAATGAGATGAACAAATTAGTAAGAAATGTGTTTTTAAATATTGGAGATTACATATCCAAGAAAGGCAAATGTTCATTGATGAGGCTTTATAGGGTTCTAGCAACATGACTTCTAGGCCCCAGATTATGTGTTTCTCAGACAAAAACTTTGCCCCAGCACTGTCGCACACAACTTCGATATGGCCTATCCATTACTATCCTCTTTCAAAGGATGTTCTCCACCTCCCATAGCCTCAGGGGGTGGAAGTCATGGCAGATCAAGTTCTTAAACATATCCTGTCCACCTGAAGACGCTGTTTCTTATTTGTATCCCTGCTCTTGTAGTAACACTAATCTGTGTAAGATTTATAGTTGCCCGAGGATACAATGCTTTCCTCTTAACCCAAGCTCCTACAACCCGCACCGAGAATGCCTTTTCCTCCCCACTTCGCTGGCAAACTTCCGCCCCTGGCTCAGGCATGGCACCTCTTCCAGGAAGCTCTCACCCACACGCTTTCCGTCTGGATGGTGGTCCTCCTTTGTGTTCCCATAGAACTACTCTCGAATGATGTTGATCTCTTTGTTAGACTTCCAACCTCATAAAGACGATCTCCTTTTCTTTTTACTCTCACATAGTAGGTGCCCCTTAAAGCTTGTTGAGTAAATTGCCTACAGCTTCCTCCCGTAATGTGAGGTGCGAGCCCAGCGATTTTGTTCCAGTTTCTTTCCTTCAGGAGCCCATTTATAGGATCAGCTTCTACCTCGTCGCTCGGTGCCAGCAGTGCTTCCAAAGCCAACTCATGTTCCTCTTCCAAAATGAACCCTTCTCTTCCCTACCTTCTCTCATGTAGCTTGAGCACGGCTAAAGGAGGTCTCTCTCAAGGGAGCTGTCACAGACAGGACTCGGTCACAAACACGGAGCTGGGGAGGAGAGGGTCGGGCTGGGGCAAACGTGAGGCTTTGGTTGTAGGTGTATCCCATGAATAACTCAAAGTGGCTGATGCAGCCCTTGAAACCCAAAATAAAGAAAGCAGTGGAGAGAACAGGGAGACGAAATCAGGAAGCTTGAAGGGGCAGGGCCAGCAGGAAAAATGGAAAGCAAGTAGAGAAAGTATAGACGCCGGGAAGACGAGTTGCAGCCACACCCCAGTTCCGATTCCGCGCGGGGCGGGGAGCGGGAGGCGGAGGCGGGGCGGGAGGGGGCGGGGAGGTGGGGGAAGGCCTTTTCGGGGTCCCTCTCGGGCCCCCGCCCGGGCTCCTGTGGTCCTCGCCCGCCAGGCAGCTTGCACCGAGCGCTCACACCTGCGGAGCCGCTGCGGCGCACACCCAAACTCTGGGAGGCTGGCAGCCGACCCCACAACACCAGGGTCATTTCATTTTTGCCTCCGGCTTAGGGGGGAGTCGCCTTCACTCCGAGGCCCCCGTCAACATTAAAAAAAAGCAGGTTCTAGCCCTATTTCCTCGGTGCAGCCAGCTCAATGAATTGCCCTATTATCCCCGAGAGCTAGGGTAGCCGGTTCACTGGGCACTGAAACTGCACAGAAGGCCTAGAAACTGGGCGAACAGCCCGGGCAACTCCCCTCTCCGGGTCCCCTTCCGCGCCTCGCTCCCCGCTCCCACCACCACGCCCCGGCCGTTCTTTCCCCGCCCCCCGTGGAAGCCCGCGCTGCCCATTGGCCGCGTGCTCTGCCAATCCAAAGGACGTTGACGAATCCAGACCTGAGGGAAGGCAGAGGTCTAGAAAAAGCGCGCACACCTGTGGGCGCGAGGGGGCAGGAGCGAGGGGCGTGTGCGAGCCCAACGCCCCCCAGCTGCGCGGGCTGCGCGAGAGCAGCCGCGGACCCGGCCGCTGGGAGACGGGGGCGGGGCTTCATTTGCATAACGGCCGCCCCTCGGTGCCTGGCGCGGGCCGAGGCCCCGCCCCCCACTCCCTGGAAAGCTGTTGGGCCGCCGGCGGGTCACTCGGGCCGAGGCAAGCCCCGGCGGGCGGTCCTGGGCGCCGATTGGCTGCGGGCTTTCCCACAGGGCGGCAGGGCGGCGGCTATAAGAGCGGGGAGCTGAGCGGCGGGGAGCGGGAGGTGCTGCTGCTGCACGGCCGGCTGGTGTCAGGTGCCAGGCGACCGTTAGTGGACGCCGCCGGCGGGTTTTTCTTCTCTCCCCCGCGGTTCTCGCCTTCACGTCGCCCGCCTCTCTCTCTCTTTTCAGTCACGATGTCTGCCCGCGGCCCGGCCATCGGCATCGACCTGGGGACCACCTACTCGTGCGTGGGGGTCTTCCAGCACGGCAAGGTGGAGATCATCGCCAACGACCAGGGCAACCGCACCACGCCCAGCTACGTGGCCTTCACCGACACGGAGCGCCTCATCGGCGACGCGGCCAAGAACCAGGTGGCCATGAACCCCACCAACACCATCTTCGACGCCAAGCGGCTGATCGGGCGTAAGTTCGAGGACGCCACGGTGCAGTCGGACATGAAACACTGGCCGTTCCGGGTGGTGAGCGAGGGGGGCAAGCCCAAGGTGCAGGTGGAGTACAAGGGGGAGATGAAGACCTTCTTCCCGGAGGAGATCTCCTCCATGGTGCTCACCAAGATGAAGGAGATCGCCGAGGCGTACCTGGGCGGCAAGGTGCAGAGCGCCGTCATCACGGTGCCCGCCTACTTCAACGACTCGCAGCGCCAGGCCACCAAGGACGCGGGCACCATCACGGGCCTCAACGTGCTCCGCATCATCAACGAGCCCACGGCGGCCGCCATCGCCTACGGCCTGGACAAGAAGGGCTGCGCGGGCGGCGAGAAGAACGTGCTCATCTTCGACCTGGGCGGCGGCACCTTCGACGTGTCCATCCTGACCATCGAGGACGGCATCTTTGAGGTCAAGTCCACGGCCGGCGACACCCACCTGGGCGGCGAGGACTTTGACAACCGCATGGTGAGCCACCTGGCGGAGGAGTTCAAGCGCAAGCACAAGAAGGACATCGGGCCCAACAAGCGCGCCGTGCGGCGGCTGCGCACGGCCTGCGAGCGCGCCAAGCGCACCCTGAGCTCGTCCACGCAGGCCAGCATCGAGATCGACTCGCTCTACGAAGGCGTGGACTTCTACACGTCCATCACCCGCGCCCGCTTCGAGGAGCTCAACGCCGACCTCTTCCGCGGCACCCTGGAGCCGGTGGAGAAGGCGCTGCGCGACGCCAAGCTGGACAAGGGCCAGATCCAGGAGATCGTGCTGGTGGGCGGCTCCACGCGCATCCCCAAGATCCAGAAGCTGCTGCAGGATTTCTTCAACGGCAAGGAGCTGAACAAGAGCATCAACCCCGACGAGGCGGTGGCGTACGGGGCCGCGGTGCAGGCGGCCATCCTCATCGGGGACAAGTCGGAGAACGTGCAGGACCTGCTGCTGCTGGACGTGACCCCGCTGTCGCTGGGCATCGAGACGGCCGGCGGCGTCATGACCCCGCTCATCAAGCGCAACACCACCATCCCCACCAAGCAGACGCAGACCTTCACCACCTACTCGGACAACCAGAGCAGCGTGCTGGTGCAGGTGTACGAGGGCGAACGGGCCATGACCAAGGACAATAACCTGCTGGGCAAGTTCGACCTGACCGGGATCCCCCCGGCGCCCCGCGGGGTCCCCCAGATCGAGGTCACCTTCGACATCGACGCCAACGGCATCCTCAACGTCACCGCCGCCGACAAGAGCACGGGCAAAGAGAACAAAATCACCATCACCAACGACAAGGGCCGTCTGAGCAAGGACGACATTGACCGGATGGTGCAGGAGGCGGAGCGGTACAAATCGGAAGATGAAGCCAATCGCGACCGCGTCGCCGCCAAAAACGCCGTGGAGTCCTATGCCTACAACGTCAAGCAGACGGTGGAAGACGAGAAACTGAGGGGCAAGATCAGCGAGCAGGACAAAAATAAGATCCTCGACAAGTGTCAGGAGGTGATCAACTGGCTCGACCGAAACCAGATGGCAGAGAAAGATGAGTATGAACACAAGCAGAAAGAGCTGGAGAGAGTGTGCAACCCCATCATCAGCAAACTTTACCAAGGCGGCCCTGGCGGCGGGTCCGGAGCCTCCGGGGGACCCACCATCGAAGAAGTGGACTAAGCTTGCACTTCAAGTCAGCGTAAACCTCTTTTCCTTTCTCTAATTTTCCCCCCTTTTGTTTTTCTTCTAAATGTCCTGTGCCAAGTATGAGATCTATTTTTGGAAGCCTTTAGCCCAGTGTATGCATATGAAAGGAAAGGAGCAGCAACTTAGTTTAATTATAAAAAGTTAGTTCTGAAGTTTGATTATTTGAGGTTTCTCTTTAATGCATTTTGCTGTTTGCTGACTTGAGCATTTTTGGTTAACTTAGTGTTTGAGATGGGAGACCTGAAGTTTGCACACATGTTCTGTGGAAGCTTGGTAACAATAAAATACATAAGAGCTTGAATTGTTTATTTTTATGTACTACAAGAGGAGAGTCAACATTGCAGTAAAGTCAAGAACAGTCATTATTTTTGCACACAATTGCATACCTACAAATTCAAAGTAAAGCTGAAATTGATCTGAAAATTACTGTCTTGGAGTTTTCAATTTTCTCTTGGTACTGTTTTACTCACGTTTAAGATATGTACTAATATGAGATGAAATATATCTAACTCAATCTTGTCTAATTCTCAAATGAGTTTCCTGCTTTAAATTACCAACAACTCAAGGGGAGAAGATCTGGGTAAACTCCCTCCTCCTCCTCTCTTTTAATACAAAAACCAAACTGGAGTCTTGCACTGTACCCAAACTCCTAAGGCATGGCTTGAGTGTTCATGTGAAAATCCACCTGAATATTCCATTAAAATACAAGCTATATTCTGGGGTCAAGTATAAAATGATTCTTTAAACTAAAAAAAGCTGGGGCAGGAGTTGTCTTCTGATAATAGTATGGAACAACTTGCTTTTCTGTGTTTTAATTTAGTAACTAGACTCAGCTTAAGGCAAATTCCATAAGGATTTGTTTTCTGAGCAGGTATAATTTATAGAGGGATAAGAGATAAGTATTTTTTCCTGATTTAGGAATCATAATGCTTTCTCAATATCTGCCTTAAATCACTAGATTTCTTTAAAGGCAAACTGCAAGATAGTTCTGTATTTTGTTAATATACAACTTGTCCATTTTCCTATATATCTGATTTGAAGTTGTTACAAATAGGAAAATTACAGCCCTTTGGGATCTACTATCCTAGGCCTTAAAATTCACATCCTTGGGAGAAGAGAGTTCATGTTTATTTTTCATTGAAATTACACTTCTGCTTTGTTCCCATTTATTCTCTTTAAGGGGAACTTAGGAGAAATTCTGTAAAGCTGATTGGAAAATGCATAATTAACTTAATGTTTTCACCACACACAGATATTTTGCTATCTTTTTCCAAGTGATGTAGATTTGCTTCATGTTGTTCAATAACAGTGAATTATAGAACTATATTTTTAATATAGTAGTGGACCCTTCTTTTTCATGCAGAGAGATTAATTTTTGAATAATGGAATAAATTAGCTTAAAAACATTGGGCTTTGATAATGACCCTCACACAAGAGCTGGCTCCTATGTACATGGCTTTTCCTTTCTCCCTCTTCTCTTTCTCCTCCTCCAAGCAAGTCTCATTTGGGTGGGGGGAAGATAAAAAAGCAATTGTGAAATTGCTTCAAAATAAACTTTAAAAAATTACACTGAAAAGTTAAAGATAATTTGGGAGTTTTCAATGTTGGAGTCAAGCTGGTGGAAAGTTTTTAGCAAGGAGGCAGTAAGGGTATTTCATTGACTAGAGATAATATCACATAAATATTTGACAAACTACCTTGTTACTAAGAGAACAGGTCATTACTAGCCTTAGACTTTTAGCATTAATTTTTTACCAAGGTAATACCCATGCTTTTAAACTTCCAGTAGTTGTTGATTTGTTGAAAGTGTTTATCCCTTGCTCTAACATCAAAATATAATGGAGTCTTCTGTGAGTGAAATTTGATATTAGTATGACTCATTTTAGACCTTACTTTAGAAGACATTAGTTTCTAAAATATCAGAAAAACAACTAGTGGTAGTCTCTTTGATCCGGTGGCCTGACCTCTAGTAACTGCCTATAGCACTAATTTCAATCTATGTAGATACTTCATTTTTTATTATTTTGAAAAGAAATTTGTAAAGCTCCTAGCCTTCTTGAGTGTTTTTTTTTAAAATTCTGTCCTCTCAAATGTATCTAGATCTCAATATTATTAAGATAAAGCCACCAAAGCACCCATTTAGTGTTTCCAGGGGTCAGTTGAAACTAGTAACCCAGTAACTCCTGGGAACTTCTTTGCAGACATTAGATCAGCCATAGTCAAATGACAATGGAAAAAGCACTTGATCTTAGGATAAGGCTAAATTACAGTTTAAGAATTAATTAAACATTACTTAAACTTTAAAGTAGTGTGTTATGGTAGAGACTAGTGGTTGTGACTAAAGCAAATGCAATACATATAGAATACTAAGGGATAAAAAAATACATTTCTCAGCCCTAGCCAGTTTGGCTCAGTGGATAGAGTGATGGCCTGTGGACTGAAGGGTCCCAGCTTCCACTTGGGTCAAGGGCACATGCCTGAGTTGCAGGGTCATCCCTAGTGGGGGACATGCAGAAGGCAGCTCTCATCATTGATGTTTCTACCTCTCTCTCCCTTCCCTTCCCTCTGAAATCAATAAAAATATATTTTAAAAAACACATTTCTCAGAATAGGCACTTAAATTCTTATCAGAATGCCTAAATAACATATTTGTCCCTATTTTGAGGCGACAAAACTAGACACCTGTTAAGACCTTCTAGGTTGTTTACAGTATTTGAGATGAAATTTCAAAACAAGCTCACTCTTAAATTTTTATGGTAGTATTAATTTGACATATATAATGGAAATTCATTAAAAATTGTATACATTAGGAGATAGTAATATATATTTAAACTTAGCATGTATAATAGGATATTTGATGAATCATCTAATCAAGGGAGACTTAATGAGAATTTCTTTATCCTATATATAATCTTAAATGAGAATACAACCTTGCTATCTAGATAAAATAAAAATATTTCTTTTTATGAAGCTTAAATACTAGGCCCATGATAAGGCCTTTACCTATTTTAAATTGAATGCAGTTTTTAAAAATTGTGTGGTGAGGCATTTTCTTCTAGCTTGAGCACTGCAATTGAAGTTTTATTATTTTTTTATTTTTATTTTTTTAATATATTTTTTTTATTGCTTTTTCACAGAGAGGAAGGGAGAGATGTAGAGAGATAGAAAGTCGATGAGAGAGAAACATAGACCAGCTGCCTCTTGCACACCCCCTACTGGGGATGTGCCCGCAACCCAGATACATGCCCTTGACCGGAATCGAACCTGGGACCTTTCAGTCCGCAGACCGATGCTCTACCACTGAGCCAAACCGGTTTTGGCTGCAATTGAAGTTTTAAAGAATCTCAAATCCACACATTAGACAATTGCTAAAGGAATATGTAGATAGGTGAAGGAACAACATGAATATTCACTTGCTTCTGTGAAAACTGTTTTTGAAAGGCTACCCTTAAGCATTAAAATTAGATACAGAATTTCATTCCTTGAAGAAAAAGTCTGAAAAAAGAGCCCAGTGTATATTTTGACATAGCTCTTGGAATGGGTATATGCATTTCTGAAACTTAATAGGGTGATATTTAATATAGAAATGTCTTTTAGAACAAATCAAGAAGCCATAGGCTCTTTCCTCCACCACTTTCAAAGTAATTAGGTTGTTTGTGAATTCAAGATTGGGGAAATAAGCAACCAACAATGGAGTTGTTAATTAAAATACTGTCATTGTCATGTCCTTATATGTTCATTTTTAAAGGTAGATTTATAACACTATAAATCTTTCCATTATTAATTACTTTTTTCATAGTATAAACATGCATTTAATTAATTTAATGTCTTGCACCTAAAATCTGAGACCAGCAATTTAGTTCTGTTATATTCTCTTAGTTATATAACCATGAGAAGTTCTTTTAATTAGGGAAAAATCCACACATACACACAAAACAAAACCTTTCCCTCACAAGACACTTGGAATTATTAGTATTTAAATAGTACCTTTATCCCTACTTTAAAGTATCATGGATTTTTTTCCCCTAAAGATAAAATTATATTTCCATTTTAGGTTGTGAGTTTCTAATGGCATTAAAAAAAAATCCTATTTGGTGAAAAACCTAACCTAAGAAATGAGTGGATCACTATTTAAATAATGATTTAGCAATAAAAATATTTTCTTCCCTCTTTTGTGAGGGGTTGGTAATGCAGAAATATAAGGTGGTCCTTCAGAGTAATAGTTTCCTTTAACTCTATGTCCCTCTAGCACATGTGAAATGACTTGTAACTTTCACATAGGTCATTGTTTGGGGTTCTCAACTCCTATTTTTACCTTAGTTTTGTATTTTAGACAGCATGAAGTTAAACTATGGTGAAGTGTCAAATATCTTTGTTTTTCTTCCCTTATTGGGATAAACTGGAGGTTGACACAAGTGTGGTCTGTCTTCCGGATAATGGTTGTGAGGTGAATAGATTCCAGGTTTTTCTCCCGGTCTCCTCCTCCCCTCCCCCCAAGTTGTATGGCAGCTCGGTGAGAAACTCTTGGTCACTGGGATAGTCTTACTCCTTTTCAAATGAGTCATCTTGCAGTAAGCCGGCCTTGAGGCCACAGCCTCAAAGCAGCCCTGCCAGCGTCTAGGTAGGTGGGTTTTTGTATATCTTGAGCAAATCAGAACAGCTAACAGCAATGGACTCAAGTGAATGGAACATAAATCTAAGTGACTACGATTTTATATCACTTGGTTATCTTACCAAGTAGTGAGGAGTGAAAGTAGTGGGAATGCCTATTGCCGTATTTTAAAAATTTGTGGAGCATATAGTCACCGACTATTTACTGAGCATCCCATCCAAGCAAGCGGTGGGGATAAGACAAGAGACTACCTGAAGCATTCCCAGTCACGGTGCGCCATTCAGCATTGCTTACATCAGCGTTGGGGGGAGAGAACTACAGTTTGCCTATCAACTCAATTGCAAGAAGAAATGAAAAACATGACTTTTGAAAATGCAAAGTGTAGACATAAACATACCAATTGAATACCACTGACGCAAACCAAGTTGCTTGGAGCAGCACTGATCTGAGTCCTTATTAACGGCGGTGCTTTGCACTCACTGCTCCTTAGAATCCCTCCCAAACCCTCATTCGCGTGTCTTCAGACGAGTCATCAGTCGTCCCACCCTAGCTTTCACATCTAGTGATGCAGCGGGACAAGTTTTGAAAACTTTAATTCCAAGCTTCCTCCCCTCATCTCTCCTCCCCCCCACCCCACCCCGCCCCCTTCTCCTCCCGCCGCCGCCAACCCGCCTGGCCCCCTGGGCTTGAACTTGAAGTCTGGAACAAAGCGAAGTGGAAGTGAGTCCAGTTATTCCGATTACACACAATCCAGTGAAGGAGTCAGTTCCTCACGGAATACAACTCCCCCCACACCCATCCCTAACCTCCGCCCCGCCCGGCACCGGCTCTGTCACAGGAGGGGCTGACGTTAGGGCCCCGGCGACGCCGCGGCCCGGGCGCCGGAGCCCAGGCCGCCCCCGCCCGCCCCGCGCGGCAGCACCGCCCGCCCCGCGGCCGCCCGCGCGCCCGCCTTCCGGCCGGTTGCCCGGCGACGCCTGAGGCGGACAGAATGAGGCCATGGCTCAGGTGCGGGAGGAGCTGCCGAAGAAGAAGCGTCTGGACGCGCAGGGAGTTCTGCGGCACGAAGTGAGTGCGCCCGGGCCGCCTGTCCCGCCGGCGGCGTGGAGGCCGCCCCGCCCCGGCCGCCCGCCCCGCCGCCCCGCCGCCTCCCAGCGGCCGCCCTGCCGCCCCGCCGCCCCCCAGCGGCCGCCCCGCCGCCCCGCCGCCCCCCAGCGGCCGCCCCGGCCCGGGCCCGGCGGGCGGACTCCGGGAGGCGGGCGTGGCGGCTGCGGGGACAAACCCAGTGAGTGCGGCCCGGCCGCGCAGGTTGGGGTGTTGGTGCAGGTTCCACCGCTCCCCTCCGCACACAGCCTCCTGGGCCCGGGCGGCCCGGGCGGGGGCGGGAGGCCGGGGCGCAGCTCCGGGGCTGCGGGGCCCTGGCCCTCTGCCGGCTCCTCCGGGGAGTGTCCAGCTCCGCACCCGTTACAGGGCGTCCCGGGCCTCCCTGCGCTGTGGTCCGAGTCCCAGTTAACGGGCTGATGGCTAGGAGGGGCCTGGAGACCGCGCAGACCAAGTTCTGTAACTCCCCCTGCTTCCCATGGAAACCACATTGAAACAAGCAGGGAGGAGGAAATCCGGACTTCATGTAAAACACACACACACACACACACACACACACACACCCCACTTTAAGATTCTACATAAAGCAACTCATGGAATTACTGTTAAATGTTATTGTGAGACGTGGATTGTAAATTGAACTTTTCATTGTTTTTTGCTGCAATCATTTTATTTTACAACAGATGGGATTGCGATTAGGCATGTGGTACTGGAGAGATGAAAGCAAAACTCTTGAATTCAGAAGGTAAATTTTAATAAAATTTTATTATCACTTTTTATAAAAAATTATATGTGCTTGGAGTAAAAATAAAAAATTCAAACAATACAGAAGGGTATAGAGAATAAAATAAATATATGCTGTAAACCCCGTTCAATGATAGGCACTATCTTACTTATCTTCCTGACTCTAGAGCCATTTACAGAATTTCTCAAAATAGACATTCACCAAATATTTGCTTTTCAATAAACCAATTAGATTCAAGCACAGGAAGACTAGAGGCAGGGGATCAATTAGAAGGCTAGTTGTAGGAGGATTACAAATAGTTACACAGGTAGAAACAGTCAGTCAGGACTAAGTCCATGTTGGTAGCAATAGAGAGATGGGCGCAGGACTAAGAAATATTTTAAAGATATTTGCGTAGAATTGATAGAATGTGGTACCTGGGTGTGAAGGGAGAGGGAGAATTAGGTGTTTAGACTGACCCCCAGATATCTGGTTTGAGTAATTGGGTGGCTGGGATTGCCCATTACCCATATGCAGACTGAAAGAGGTAAAATTGTGATGTGTTTGACATGTTCACATGGATACGTGTTTTAGACTGTTTGACAAATGAGGCTGGAGGCCAGGAAAGGTGTTGGCTAAGCAGATGTAACTTATAGTTACATTATATTTAATGCTAATTAAACAAACAATTTAAAGACTAAGCAGTACATTAGAATCATAATCAAACTTTTATATTTCATTGAGTATCTATTTCAGGATTTGAGTAATTAGTCATTTCCAAAGCAGTGATTTCAGTTTGTCCTCAGATATCTCAGAAAATTTTTGTTGGACAATACTTTTTACTTACTGACCTTCTTTATAAGTTAAATAAAATTGTAGTATTTTTAAACTAATTCTCATATAAGCATTACTTAAAAACAATTTTTTTATTTGTCCTCATCTGAGGATATTTTTCCATTGAATTTTTGAGAGAGTGGTAGGGAGGAAGGGAGACACACACAGAGAGAGACACATTGATGTGTTGTTGTCTCCCACATGTACCCCGAGCAGCACCAGAGATGGAGCATCCTTCAATCCACAGGCTGACACTCTATCCACTGAGCCAAACTGGCTAGAGCAGAATTAGTATTATTTTTAAAAACTAATTACATATCTTATTTTCCATTCAAGCCTACTAATAAATTACAGATAGCAGTTTTACACCGACTTTCTTATTCACAAAATATTCATATTCATAAATGAAAGTTTCTTTTCATTTATTACCAAATTATTATTTGAAAATAGCTTGATTGATTTCCACTAATTTTGGAGAATATACATGGGATGGTTGCTTTGAAAGGGAGATTACATGCACAATGTTGAACAAAAAAGGCTAGACACAAAAATGTAAATATGCTTGTACTTACATATGAGTTTCAAATAGACCGAAAGAAAACCTATAATGGCCCAGCTGGCATGGCTCAGTGGTTGAGCTTTGCTCTATGACCCAGGAGTCATGGTTTGATGCCCAGTCAAGGCACATGCCATGGTTGCAGGCTGGATCCCCAGTTGGGGGTGTGCAGAAGGCAGTCAAACAATGATTCTCTCTCATCATTGATGTTTCTATCACGCTCTCCCTTTCCTTTCCTCTTTGAAGTTAATAAAAAAAAAATAACTGTAATGATAGATGTCAGAATAACCATCAGCTTTGGGGAGTTATCAACTAGCAAGGGCTGGAGAGAAGGCACAAGAGAATCTTCTGGGTAATGGTTACATGGGTATATATACATAGTAAAAAAATTCATCCATCTGTCCACTTCAGAGTTATATACTTTACTTCCTGTAAGTTATATCTCAATTTAAAAAGTTAAACAAACAAATCCCAAACTATGGACTCTGTGGAATCTACAAATTGGGGCCAGTTAGGAAAGATGGGGAAAGGACATCATGGGGAATAGATGGGAGGGCAGCTCTTTTGTCGTGGGGCTACTTTGTGGTAAAGCAACTCTGTGTGGCAGACCTCAATGTCAGGGTCACCTTGGGAGTCCAGCTGCTAGGATAATGCTGGGGAAGAGGAAAGAGAACATTGTGTTTAGGTCAGAGTTAGTGCTTGGATTTGATGGTAATATAGGTCCTGATTCTCTGTTAAAGTCTACGTATGCATATCCCATCACAAGTTAGAATGTAGGTTTGAAGTCAGAGAGGACTCGAGAGAGGGCCTTTTTTCCAGAGACAGGCCACCTCAGGGCATGGTGGTGAGACAGGGCAGAGGCAGAGGAGGTTGAGAGGGGCAGTGGTAAGGGCAGATGCTGCAGAGGCAGAAGGTCACTGCTCTCAGACTTAGTTCTGTTGGGTATTGCTCCACGAGTCTCTGCTGAACGTACAGGACTGCACTGCATCTATGCTCTAGCCCTCTCCCACGGTAGCATGGAGGGGTGAGATTAGAACTAGGGAGACAAGACAGTGCTGCAGCAAACCAAGGAGGGAGGGGGGGATGACTTGCAGGGGAAAGGAGAGTCAGACTCCCTCTAGAGCTAGCCAAAGAGGAAGAATGATTAGACAAGTCAAAGGAAGGCTTCCTGGAGGAGGGGCTAGCCAAGCCAAGGGCTGAGAAGGGGCAGGAATTGACAAGGCAAAGGGAGGTTGGGTTGGGGAGGAAGAGAGTGCATTCTAGGCAGAAGGAACGTGCAAAAGCCCATTCTTGAGAGGGCGTGGGGCATGTCTGGGAGTGCAGGTAGTTCAGCAGGCTGGGTGTAGAGTTCCAAGTGTCAAAGAGATAGAGGAGACCAAGGCAAGATCAGGAAAGGTCTTGCATACCATGCCGAAGAAGTTGAAATTTATTCAGAGGATTCGGGGGAGCCGTCAAAGAGTTTTAAGCAGGGCAGTAGCCTGTTATTAGAACTACATCTTAGGAAAATGACTCAGCCTGCAGCATGGAAAATAGTTTGGAGGGAGGCAAGACTGGAGGCAGGGAGATCAACTGAGAAGGAATTGCAGCCCAGCCAGCATGGCTCAGTTGGTTGAAATCATCACAGACACGGAAAGGTTGTTAGTTCCATTTCCGGTCAGGGCACATGTCCAGGTTTCAGGTTTCATCTCCAGTCTGGGCTCGTACAGGAGGCAACCAATTGGTGTTTCACATCTATGTTTCTTCCTCCCTCTCCCTTCCTCAATACAATCAGTAAAAAAAAAAAAAAAAAAAATTTTAATTTAAAAAATTAGAAAAAGAAGCAATTGCTCTGACTGGCATGCTAAGTGGTTAGAGGATCGGTTTGAACACCAAAGGATCTCGGGTTCCATTCCTGGTCAAGGGCACGTACCTGGGTTTCAGGACCCCAAGCTCCACAGTTAGGGCTCTGAGGGAGGCAACCAATCGATATCTCTCTCTCATATAGATGTCTCCCTCCCTCCCTTTCATCCTCTCTAAAAGTCAATTTAAAAAAATCCTCAGGTGAGGATTAAAAAAACAACCACCAATTGCAGAAACTTAGTTAATAGATGCTGCTAGCTAAAATTAAGATTGCAGCAGAGAGAAGAGAGGGAAGTAGAGAAATTGGAAAAATACCAAAGAATTGAATGGTTAGTGGACTGTGAGGGTTTAAGAATGGTAGAGGAATTAAGGATGACACATTTTCTGCCTTGGACACCTGGGCAGGTGGTGGTACCTCTTTGCTGAGATGGAGACAGCAATAGTGAATACAAGTTAAAGAGGAATGAGTTCAGTTTGGACATAGAGTCTGAGGTGTCTGTAGGATGCCCAAGCAAAGGTGTCCAATAGGCAGGTGTGTCAGTTTATATGTCTGCAGAAAGATCTGAACTATAAATATAAATTTGTGAGTTATTGGTATTAATTGAGTAGATTAAATGACTCAGAGGAATTGAAGAGAGTAACCAAATGGAACCCTAAGATAGGCTTTCAATTTAGGGGACACAATTGGGAAAGGGGGCTTTCGGAGACTTAAGAAAGAGCAGCCAGAGGCAAGGAGGAAAATTTGGAGTTTCATGAACCCAGATAATTTGCTTTGCAAAGTAACAGCTTGGTCTAAGGGGCATTCACATCCTAACTGGAAATCTTTCCCTTGGTATAAGTCTCCTTCCACATGGGGCAGGCCACCTTTTACACCTGCTAGCCAACAAGAGCTTGCAGACTTCTAGGTATTTTCAAGTTCAAATTAGGAGAAGAGGTTCCCCAATCTCTTCCCCACCTGGCATTTCCTGGCCTCTTTCCTGGATGAGTGACACTGGAAGTCTTACCCTTCAGAGAAGACCTAGCACCCTCTTCACCGGCAGAGCTTGCCTTACCTTTTCAGATTATACCCTGAGGGAGATACCTATCCCACAGAATACAACAGGATACCCATAACCTCCATGCAAGAAATGGATTCACAGTAACAGACAGGGAAAGAGTGGTCTTTGTTTCTTAACAGGCAGTCAAGGAAGAGACGGTAAAGAGTGGTTTGCAGGGAGACCTGGGTTCATTTCCTAGCTCTCCTGCTTACTAGGTATCAGTCAAGTTGTCAAGTTACTTAGTCCTGCTAATATCAGTCTCTCACCTATAAGATGAAATAATAATGCCTTGTGAGGAATACATGTGAGTGGCCAGATTATTATGATCTCTGAACACAAAATCTGGCCACACTGTGTGTGTGTGTGTGTGTGTGTGTGTGTGTGTGTGTGTGTGTGAGAGTGTGAGAGAGAGAGAGAGAGAGAGAGAGAGAGAGAGAGAGAGAGAGAGAGAGAGAGAGAGAGGTCCAGTGCATGAATTCGTGCATGGGTGGGGTCCGGCCAGCTTGACCAGGAGGAGGTGACATGGTAGTTGGCTGGCCTGCCTGCTGGTCAAACTCCTGCTCAAGGGGACAACTTATATATTAGCCTTTTATTATATAGGATATACACTGAGTGGCTAGATTATTATGCATACAGAGATCATAATAATCTGGCCAATCAGTCTAGATGGTGTTGCATAATTCGTCAGTATGCATGCCCATTTCTTATTTGTTAAAGAGGGAATACCTTTATTTACAGGCCACATCTAGGTTGGCTTGTGAGGCATGCTTCCCTCTGACACAGTGTCAGCACTCCTATCCCTCTTGTCTCAAGTGCCCCTCCTCCCAGCTGGGAGAGAACCAGTAGCTTGTATGAGCCTTTGCCAAAGTCATTGACTCCTCTGAGGACACACAGCAGGGGAACTACGCCTCTGGAAGCCTTGGACTAGTCTTGTTTGTCATTATGGCCTAAGAGAAGACTACTAACTCATCACTGACGAGCTCCAACTTGTATGGAAGCCAAGAGTGGGCCAGCCTTCTGCATTTTAGTGATGGGTTCTGCAGAGAAAATATGATTTTTTTCTCCCTCTCATTTATTTCAGGGCAAAGGGAACCAACATGATTATTGTGTAATATTGGGAAAACATTAACAAAATGCAGTTGTGAAAGGACCAGATTCTAAATGGGTTGTCAGGTTGAGGGGGAGGCTGCGGAGGCCATAGGAGGGTACAGAACTACCTCCTGAGGGTTAGGAGTCAATCAGGTACAGTTCAAAGGACGAAAACAAATGATTACTAGTGATGGTTTTCAGTGATTCCAACTGCACTGAGAGCATAGGCTACCTTTAGAGCTGGGAGGGCACTCACCAAGAAACCTGTTTCATCAGGGAGCTAGAGAACCGGGGCAAGTGTGAAATGGGGAAGGCATGTCCAGAGGTCAGAGAATAAGGACTTAGCAGTGAATGCCGGCTATTGGCTAAGGGCAGGCACAGGCTGCTGCACATTTCAAACCATGAGACCTGGGTCAGATTCTCTGCACCTTGGTCCTCTCCATCAGTGCCAGCCACGAACCAGGTGAGCTTGAGGATATCCTCTCACTCCAAAACTTTATTTTATAATTCTGAGTTTGTTTGACTTGGTTCATAGGTTTGATCTACATGATAGTCACAAATGTATTCTTTCAAAAACTTTTATTTTAGGGCTCTCTAGTCTCAAATTATCTCAAGCAAACTAAGAAGGCAAGAAACTTTGAATTGTAGGACCAGATTCTAGATGAAACTGAGAAAAGGGTACTCAATACATTAAAATCCTCCTCCAAACTTATCATGAGCTTCGTTTCATGTGAAGTGGCTACATTTTCATATGGAAATGTTTCATGTGTTTCAGTATTTTGAAGGTGCTGATATGTAGAGGCTGAATATAAAGATTGAAATTTTAATCTTTTTCTAGATGGTTGTTCCATATGTAAATGCATAAGCTGAGTACTGCTGTGCCTCAAATTCCCTTTAGGCCCACTCACAACATATCCTAGTCCTAAGGTTACAATAGCTACGGTCATGATATGATTAGTTTTCCCTGGGCAAAGGTTAAGTTCCTAATTTTCTCATTTCTGTCACAGTTTTACACCTGCAGTAGAACCCAAGGAAAAAGGAAGGAGAGGCAAAGCTGTTCACTTTGCTGAAATTGATGCTTCAGAGAGGTATCTTAATTTCCCAGCCGTCATAGCACCTCTCAGCAGAATGGGTTAAGTAAGCCTTTACAAACCTGAATATCACTCCCCTTCTCCTACACTGAAATGCAAATACCCATCAAGTAAAGAGAATGCACTATTTTATAATTGTGATGGTAGTTTCAATAGTCCCTATAAATGTATCCCTGTAATAATTTGCCTAGCTTTTTATTTTATTTTATTATTATTTAAAAATATATATTTTATTGATTTTTTTTACAGAGAAGAAGGGAGAAGGATAGAGAGTTAAAAACATCAATGAGAGAGAAACATTGATCAGCTGCCTCCTGCACACGCCCTACTGGATATGTGCCCTCAAGCAAGGTACATGGCCTTGACCGGAATCGAACCTGGGACCCTTGAGTCCGAAGGCCGACACTCTATCTATTGAGCCAAATCAGTTAGGGCACTTTTTATTTTATTTTTAAAAATACATTTTTATTGATTTCAGAGAG
This sequence comes from Pipistrellus kuhlii, assembly GCF_014108245.1. Lineage (NCBI taxonomy): Eukaryota > Metazoa > Chordata > Mammalia > Chiroptera > Vespertilionidae > Pipistrellus > Pipistrellus kuhlii. The sequence continues at coordinate 19,361,456 of NW_023425404.1, read as the reverse complement.
AGGAAGTGAGAGAGATAGAAACATCAATAAAGAGAGAATTATTGATTGGCTGTCTCCTGCATGCCCCCTATTGGGGATGGAGCCGGCAACCTGGTATGTGCCTGACTGGGAATCAAACCATGACCTCTTGGTTCATGGGTTGACATTCAGCCACTGAGCCGCATCGGCTGGGCAACTTTTAGCTTTTTTTAAAATCTGAAAATAATCTTCCCTTAAACAAAACCAAGCTTGAGAACTAGGCTCTTGATACTTAATAGTAAAAGCCTCATGTACCTCAGGATAGATTAAAATCAACTAAAACCTTTCAAAGCACTACTGGAGACTGTTATATTCTAAACAGGTTGACAGATAAAAGACTTGCTTCCAGAGAGGCTAAGTCACCTCAAGCCTTAGAGAAACGAGGTCTGCAGGGCAACGTTACACTGAATGATGTCAAGTGTGAGTAACTGCTTCCTCATCCTATGTCTTACCTGGTGTGACCCTCTAAGGCAGCTCTTTGTTCTTCTTTCAATTGTCCCTCTTCTTTTTTGTAGTTGTTGCTTTGCTTTTGCTACAAGAGAGCGAGATGCAGCGGGTCTGTGCCTTTTCATCTTTTATGAGGTATGTAATGCTTATGAGACATTTTAGATCTTTTATCCTTTATTATAAAGAAACTAGAGGCCCGATGCACGAAATTCGTGCAAGAGTAAGCCTTCCTTCCCCCAGCTGCTGATACCAGCTTCCCTCTGGCTTCTGGCAAGGACCTGGGTCCTGGGCTTCCCTCACAGCCTTGGCTTCGTCTGGAAGGTCATTCGACTGTCTGGTCTAATTAGCATATTATGCTTTTATTATATAGGATTATATTTGATAAATGATGACAAATTTGATTTTTGGAGAAAGGCCATGGGGCTGTCTCTATGCATGCCATCCTCTCATGAACCAGGCCAAAGAGAGGATGCCAGAAGGCATAGGAGCCCACAATAAAGTCTCCGGGCAAGGGAGGCGGAGAGCATGTTGGGAGATGAATATGCTGATGTTTCCTGAGTTGCTCTTCCCAAGTAAACTGCTTACTCTCAAATCTTTCTGCCTTCGGGTTGGTTTCTGGGAGGACCCAACCCAAGACAGGTAGTTATTAATATCCTGGGGAAAACCTGCAATGCTTACCTTCATCCAGCTCTCAAGATATAGTTAAAGAAAACATGCCCTTTTGGGGTTGGAAAGGAGGCAGTAAAAGTCTTGTAAGAATATTTAGAAAGAAAACAGTGACTTCTAATATAAAAACAAATGAGAAAGGATTGTAAATCAGTGCAATCTTTTTCGAGAGCAAGACTTATGAAACTTTAATATGCATATATAGTGTGTCTTAGCAATTTCACCTAGCAAGTTACCCAGAGCTATGGTCACTTGCAAAATCACTGCAGTAATATCTACAATTATATATATATTTTTTTAATTGATTTTTTTACAGAGAGGAAGGGAGACATCAATGTGAGAGAAAAACATTCTTAGAATTAATATATTTTATTGAATTTTTACAGAGAAGAAGGGAGACAGATAGTTAGAAACATTGATGAGAGAGAGTCATCGATCAGCTGCCTCTTGCACACCCCCTACTGTATGCCCACAACTAAGGTACATGCCCCTGACCGGAATCGAACCCAGGACCCTTCAGTCCGCAGGCCTACGCTCTATCCACTGAGCCAAACTGGTTTCGGCAACCATGTCATTAGTCTTGTACTGACTGACTTGTTTGGTGTGGGCAACAGGAAATATTTTGCTTTAGGAGAACAAGAAAAATAGGTTTATTTGCATTATGCTTATTAATTTGTGCAGTTATTAAAGAGTCTGGTAAGTTAATGTTCAAGAAAACATATTAATTTTTATTAAAATGTATTATTTTAATGATTACTCATTTATTTCAGCCCTTTGTATTGAGCATGTCTCTATCAAAATAAACTAACGTTTCTATGAACATTGAAGCTTTTTAAAAAATATATATTTCATTGATATTTTACAGAGAGGAAGAGAGAGGATTAGAGAGTTAGAAACATGGATCAGCTGCCTCCTGCACACCCCCTACTGGGGATGTGTCCTTGACCGGAATCAAACCTGGGACCTTTCAGCCAATGCTCTATCCACTGAGCCAAAAACGGTTTTGGCGAAGCTTTTGGTTTTTTTTTTAACACTCACATAAACTTAAACTTTGTTTATTTGGCCCGATTTGCCATTGAGTTTGACATGCTTGCTTTAGGAAGTTAGGGAAGTGTAAATATTTCTTTTCCACGTCCAGCCTGCTAGAGAGCGGTCCAGTTCCTGAGTAGGGGAAGCTGGGGGTTGAGAAAAATGGAAGAAAAAGATAGACACAGAGATAGAAGGAAAAAGATGGGACTGGATGGACCACTGCCCTCTTCTGATGGAGAGACAGTGACCCAGAACCCATACGGCTTGTTTATTTTATACCCCAAATACCAGGAAGTTTTATTAAAAGTCAAGACAAACGAGATTATTTACATTCTTGGGTGGGCTTGAGTCATATTCAATACTGGTGCTTGGCTGGATTTAAATAGTAAAACCCACTCCCTGGCACCTGGGCAGAAGTGAAGACCAAGCTGACAACACTTCTGCCTTTTGGCAGAGCATGTTTCCAGGGCGTGGCTTTGCCTACCGCCCTCGATTCAGCTGACAATTTAAAGAAATGCCCATGTGCCTTCCCGGACGCTCTCCACAGGTAAGGATTCATAACCGACTTGAATAGGATGGTGACAGAGGGGTAAGAGGAGAGAACTTTTTACTTGCTACATAGGTGTATCTTTTTTAAAACAATGGGGAAATATTACTTGTGTAATAAAAACTTTTTAAAATTTAAAAATAATTGATAAGCAAAGCATCAATTTAAGTTATCAATTAGCAGAATTATAATTTCATGTCTGACCTTCCAAAAAGCCTTATTTGAAAAATCAGATTTCTTACATCTTCAATAGATTTCTTACATTTAATAGAATTTTAAATGGGGAAGTAATTATATGGTAGATATGATAACATGTATTTCTACTTATTATGCGGCCTTCATATATGTTTTTGAGAAACCTATGTTTGAAATATGTTAGTGCTAATACCTTTTATTTTCATCTCCCATAGGAATAAGAATCTTGATAATTTCCTCATGGCATTATTGTACTATTTATCTCATTTCTTGGAAAAAAACTCACTGGAAAAGAAGCCCAAAAGCTATATGGTGTAAGCTGTATTTTGTGATGTGCTTTAGAGTTTTACCAGTATTAAAATGAACTTTTGTTTGTGGTGAAGAGGTGATGGAAAATTTTAAATCTTTGTGGTAAACTAAAACATTTTACATGAGAGGAGCTCACCAGTTTTTAAAGTTCACTGGATAACTCACCCAATGGATATTCTGGTGGGGAAAAAAATTCCAGCCCTAACCGGTTTGGCTCAGTGGATAGAGCATCAGCCTGCGGACTCAAGGGTCCCAGGTTCAATTCTGGTCAAGGGCATTTACCTTGGTTGCAGGCACATACCAAGTAGGGAGTGTGTCCAAGGCAGCTGATCTATGTTTCTCTCTCATTGATGTTTCTAGCTCTCTATCTCTCTCCCTTCTCTGTAAAGAATCAATAAAATATATTTTAAAAATAAAAAATAAATTAAAAAAAATTCCAAATAATATAGACTAGCACGCCCAATAGGAATATAATTAGAGCCACATATGAAATTAAAAGTTTCTAGTAGCCATATTTTTATTTTTTAAAACATATTTTTATTGATTTCAGAGAGGAAGAGAGAGAGATAGAAACTCAATGATGAGAGAGAATCTTGATCAGCTGCCTCCTGCATGCCCCCTGCTGGTGATCAAGTCCACAATCCAGGAATGTGCTCTTGACTCAATTGAACCCAGGACCCTTCAGTCTGCAGACTGACACATACAAGTGAAATTAATTTTAATATATTTTATTTAATTCAATGACCCCAAAATATTATTATAATATTCAGTCAATATTAGGTAGTTATCAATGAAGTGATTTACTATTTTTTAATTTAATTTTTATTTTTTTAAATATATTTTATTGATTTTTCACAGAGAGGAAGAGAGAGATAGAGAGTTAGAAACATCAATGAGAGAGAATCATCGATCAGCTGCCTCTTGCACACCCCCTACTGGGGATGTGCCCGCAACCAAGGTACATGCCCCCGCCCGGAATCGAACCCGGGACCTTTCAGTCTGCAGGCCGACGCTCTATCCACTGAGCCAAACTGGTCCTGGTGATTTACTATTTTTTTAATAAGTCTTTGAAATTTGGTATCTACTTTATATATAAAACATATCTCAATTTAGATTAACCACAGTAAGTTTTCTTTAGCCACATGTAACTTCATGGATACCATATTGGACAGTATAGATATAAATATTATGTGTATGCTTTTTTATGCTTACAAAGTTCTTGCTAAAAGGTTTGTAAGTGACTAGTAAAAAACTAAGCATTAGCCAAAACCAGTTTGTGCGGGCACATCCCCAGTGTGTGTGTGTGTGTGTGTGCAGAAGGCAGCTGATCAATGTTTCTCTCTCATCGATATTTCTAAGCCTCTATCCCTCTCCATTCCTCTCTGTTAAAAATTAACAAAATATATGAAAAACAAAACAAGAGGAAAAAACAAAAAACTAAGCATTAAAAAATTGAACAGACTTAACCCTAACTGGTTTGGCTCAGTGGACAGAGTGTTGGCCTGTGGACTCAAGGGTCCCAGGTTTGATTCTGGTCAAGAGCATGTACCTTGGTTGCAGGCACATACCCCGTAGGGAGTGTGCAGGAGGCAGCTGATCTGTTTCTCTCTCATAAATGTTTCTAACTCTCTATCCCTCTCCCTTCCTCTCTGTAAAAAATCAATAAAATATATTTTTAAAATTTAACAAAAATAGCATTTCATATCACAGGGGGAAAAAACCCCCACAAAATTTCTTAGGCTGCATGTGAAGAATTTAACTGTGTTAGACAAAGGTGACTCAGAACAACACACACGGAAAGAATCTGGAACTCAGAATCCAGAGCAGAACAATGCCTCTCGGGCTTGGTGACCTTTCCAAAGCCATGGAACTTTCCAAGTGCCCAGCCTGCCCTTTGCCAGTGCATGTGGACCCAACCCGGTGATTTAGCTGTTGGGAATGCTGGCAGAGTCAGTAACCTATCGCTGCAGGATATTTTCAAATGCAAAATCCTTGTATACAACCAAGCAGTCTGATTTGATGGATAGATACATATATCTGAACAGCAGCTTTGTAAAGAACCAAATAAATAACTCACACACTACTGCTCCATTTAAGCCATCATAATATGCAACATCCATGTCATTTCAGATCTGCTTTTCAGAGCAGGGCATCCAGAGATCAGAAAGTGCTTCTGTGGGAGCCAGCAAAGGGGCTCACGCCGACTGTGGGCTCAGAATGGCTGAGGCGTCTTACTATTCCCAAACAGAAACTCTCTGGACTTTGGTGGCATGTTAGCTTATGTGGTGTAAGGTGTTTCCTCTCCTAATTCTGAGGAATGTTGTTAGTATGGCAGATATTTGTTTCATTTCTTAATTTATGGAAATAGGTAACAGAAGAAAGGTTTTTTAGTTAAGACTTATTCAAACACAGTGGTATAAGGTAGGCTTTCTTAGAAGGACTCAGTTACAGAATGATAAAGAACAAGTGCATTATCTTTTGAGCATGCCCGTGCCTTCTTCCAACCTTCTTTTCTCAGGTGTGTATTTTCCCTTTCTTTCTCCTAAGCTTCCAGGGTTCTCAGGAGATTGCAAGTAGGGGAGCAGCGAGCAGCAACAACTCACCTGGGCTAACTCCCTGAGCCTGTCTCCAGGGGTCCTTCTTTTGCCTCTATAACTTGTTTCCTGAGCCCATTAGCCCAGCTGGCTCACTTTTTTCACCTCCGTGACTTTCCTTCCAAAAAGCCAAGGCAGCTTCACCGAGGCTCACCTTCCTCATGTTTCCAAACAGTCAGGGCAGCTCCGCCTAGGCTCCTCCTGTTGCTATGATTTTGCCTCTGCTAGCTTAAGATCTTCCTCTGATTTTCTGTCCCCAGCTTTAATAAACATATTCTCAAATAAATAAATAAGACTTCAAATCATTGATTCTATGGTGTGATCCTGAAAAAATTATGGTAACTTCATTTTCAGGCTTACAGTAGTCTGTTGCTTTACTTATTATCATTGAAACTAGAAGTCTGGTTCACGAATTCGTGCACAGAGTGGGGAGTGTCCCTCAGCCCAGCCTGCACCTTCTCCAATCTGGGACCCTTTGAGGGATGTCCCTCTTACAATCCAGGACTGCTGGCTCCCAGCTGTTCACCTGCCTGCCTTCCTGATGGCCCCTAACCATTTTTGCCTGCCAGCCCGATCATCCCCTAATCACTCCCCTGCTAGCCTCTTTGCCCCCAACTTCTCTCCTCTGCAGGACTGGTCACCCCCATCTGCCTTCCCCTGCAGGCCTGGGTCCTCCCCGCCAACCTGCTCTCCCTTGCAGTCCTGGGTCTCCCCCAACTGCTCTTCCCTGCAGGCCCTGTTGCCCCCAACTTTCCTCCCCTAACTGTCTTCCCCTGCAGGCTTGAGTAATAATGCATATTATCTTAACCTAGTGCTTGGCACTTGGAAGAAAGGCCAAACTGTGAGAGAAGAGCAGAAAGGGAGGTGGAAGGATAGCAAAGATACCTTTGTTGGTTTTAGATGATCAAAACCCCTATTTCCAGAAGAAGAAGCTTTATCTGCATTTTACAGAAGAAGAAGAAACTATGGCTCAGAAAGGTTAAATAGTGGGCATATCCTGAAATTGGTGACATTAGAACCCAGGCCTGCCTAACTCCAAAGTCTGCTCAAACCAGTGTGCAAAGTGCCCACCACCTGCTACCAACCAACTCTGCTGGCTTTTCCACAGTTCATCCACTTATAATTGGGAATTACAGTGGATAGATGTTGATGTGAACAAAACTGACTCCATCTCTGTATCCCAGCTTTTGTTTCTCTTCAAGTTTCCATGCTGAGAACTCTGACCTAATTATTTTCCACCAGCACTAAAGCCTCAGTTAATGATTAGCTGTGCCTGTAAACTCACACAATGTAATTATAAAGGTTTCTGTCAGTAAATGGCCAGAATGATATAGCAACTGAGATAAATATCAAACTCAATGTTGGCATCAATTCTAAGCAAGTACCCACCAGGAGATATGGTTTCTGGCTTGTACTGCATTCTTCGTCTCGCCAGTCATTAGTATTCCATCTATACTATAGGATATTGGCTGTAATAGCTGTCTGATGGCAGAGTTTGCTATGCAGACCTAGACCACTGGATTGCCTGTCTGCCCCAATTTTGTCCCTTGCAAGTAACGTACCCTGTAGTAAATTCTATTATAATGAATGGACTTGCCTGCTTCATTTTTGAGTCTTAAGATATCTCTGTGATTCAGTGGTCACTGTACCTCTACTCCACCGTCAGACATATAGTTTCTGAACAAAGGCACACTTATGTATGCAGTTATTTTAATGTATGCAGTTTTAAACATCATGTCATAAGTCTTTTTTGTTATTACAGTCTTTATAATTATAATTTTAAAAATATATTATTATTGATTTCAAGCCTACCTTATATCACTGCGAGGAAGGGAGAGGGAGATATATAAACATCAATGAAGAGAGAGAACCATGGATTGGCTGCTTCCTGCACGCCCCCAACTGGAGGTTGAGCCCAAAACCCGTGCATGTGCCCTGACTGGGAAGCAAACCAGTGACCTCCTGGTTCATGGGCGGATGCTCAACCACTGGCTGGGCCTTAGTTACAATTTTTAATGGTGGCATAACATTTCATCAATCTAATATATGTTATATTGACTTACTGATTTACCTCTTAAGAGACAGTACGGTTTAGTGGTTAAGGGTACAAACTCTGGTGCGTGGCTTAAATTTCACAGGAGTCACACATTAAGTTAAATGCTATATTAAGTACCTGGCTATATATATATTATATATTTTGGAAACTTCTAGTTTTTCTGATAAAAGATAAATAATGATTGTAATTGAATATCTTTTTAAAATTTTCTTTATTGATTAAGGTATTACATATGTGTCCTTATTTCCCAATTACTCCCCACTCCCTGTATTGAATATCTTTATGCATTAAATTTTCCCCCTAATTTTGGAAGATTAAAAAAAATTTCGGGAGAGATTATTGGATCAAAGTTTATGATCAATTGTATGGCGCTTGAAATTATTATCAAACTTTTCCCCCAGAGGGTTATACCTGGGCTTGTTTTAAATGTCAGATTCTACCCCAACTTACTGAGCCCGAATCTTTGAGAGGGGGTGGCTTTGGGAATCTGCACTTTTAGTAAGAAACCCCAGGCGATTCTTACATATATTAAAACTTGAGAA